>NC_057795.1:541341536-542059684 GCF_018294505.1 Triticum aestivum
GGATTCTTCTCCAGTCTCACCGTCTGCGTTGCTACCGTTATGACTGTGGGGGATGTTGAGTATCGTGATTATTTAGGTAGTATAGGATAGCGTAGGATTTGTTCTACCTTGCCTTGTACTCCAAGAAGGTCATGTATTCACTATATATACATCCACGAGGCTCAAACAATAAATAAACTATTACACCAATCCTCTCTCTCCCTTCTAATATGGAGGGACCATTGGTGCCAGAGATCCAGCACACCAAACTTTTCATCAAACGATGAGTTGTCAATGTCGCCTCAGGTATGCTGTCATTAATAATTAGTTTGTGCATGTGAAAAGATTCGCATGCACTCCCTTCAAAAACTAATATAAAAACGTTTAGATCACTACTTGCTCTTATATTAGTTTATAGAGGTAGTACAATACTAGAGGCTATGCTCTAATTTATTGGTTCATATGCACAATACTAGAGGCTAGGCTCTAATTTGTTGGATACATACGCACTAGCTACCTTCCCTTTGTCGTCTTCGCCAACGAAACATTTACTCCCTCCCGTGTCGAATCTAGGACAAAAACGAATGGTAGGCTCAAAGTTAACGGCAAAGAAAAAAAAACGAAACGTTTGTTTGAAGAAAAAACTCATCTCATAATTCTTTTGTCCAAATAAGCTGAGATTTTCCCGGAAACATGTAGTATTTACTGGAATATTTCTGAAATTTTTAAAACATATTAATTTTTGAACCAAATTTTGAATCTGCTTAGCTAAATAGCCGTAATCTTTTAGTTCATTTGTCCAAATGTGCTCAAACTTTCTTGCTTAGCTAAATGTAGACAATATGCAAACTTTTTTTTTGCGAGAAAATTTCCAGTCTATTCATCTTCCATCATGGCAGTACAACGAATACCAAAAATAATAAAAATTACATCCAGATTCATAGACCACCTAGCGACGATTACAAGCACTGAAGCGAGCCAAAGGCGCGCCGCCGTCATTCGCCATCCATCATCGGAGTCGGGCACAACTTGTTGTAGTAGACAGTCGGGAAGTCTTCGTGCTAAGGCCTCGTAGGACCAGCGCACCAGAACAGCAACCGCTGCAGATGAAGAACAACGTAGATCGGAAGGATCCAACTCAAAGACACACGAACGTAGATGAACAACAACGAGATCCGAGCAAATCCACCAAAGATAGATCAGCCGAAGACACACCTTCACACGCCCACCAACGATGCTAGACGCACCGCCGGAATGAGGTGTAGGTGGGGAGTGCTTTATTCCATCTTCACAGAGCCGCCGTCGTCTCGTCTTCCTGAGCAGGACACAAACCCTAGCAAAACTGAAAGAAACAACTAAAAACAAAGCCCTCCCGCCGGCCCCCGAGATCCACCGCGCCCACATGGCCCTAGGGCCACCGGAGAGGAGTGGATCTGCGGCGGCGCCGGCGGGAGGCAAAAACCCTAGCTCTTTTGTGGAGGAGGAGGCGGCGGCTAGCAGATAATATATGACAATATGCAAACTTACAACAGACAATATATCAAATTTTGAACCAAATTACCCACTGTTTTTGTTGCCAATTTGGTGCAAGACTGCAAACTGCAAAGCAAAATTTTCCAACTCCTCCTTCCTCCGGTCAGGCAAGCCAGCGGAACTGGAGGGTGGCTGCCGGCCGGCGAGTACCGTCGGAGCAGGGCGCAACCGTGCAGGATTGTCTGGGCGCGACTCATGGACGCGTGCGCCACTGGCGCGAAGCTCTGCCAGTCCGCCGCCCCCACCGGCTCCCTGGTTCGCCGCCGGTCAAGGATAGGTCTGGTCGCGGGAGCGGCTCGGTCTCGTGCGGTGAGAGAGGGAAAATCCTATTCGTCGCTGTTTCGCAGAAGCGAGCGAGCGAACGTTCGGGGTTGGGCCGGCCCGTTTCAACGTTGCACCGATACCGGTTTTGGGAACCTTCTGTGATGTTCCTCGCTTGTTTTTTCTGGTTTTGGGAACCTTCTAGAAGGTTCATGAACTGTTTTTTTATTTTCATTTCTTTTTCTTTTTCTGTTTCGTTTTTATTTTCTTTTATTTGTTTATTGTTTCTTTTTCTTTTTTTATTTTTCTTTTCCTTTTTAAAAAATGTTCTCTTTTAAAAAAAATGTTCGATTTTCAAAAATTTGTTCGTGTTTTCAAATTTGTTCCGGAGTTTCAGAAAATTGTTTGTGTTTTCAATTTTTGGTGGATTGTTTCAAAAAATGTTTCCGATTTCAAGAAAAAATCACATATTCAAAAAATATTCACTTTTAAAAAATTGTTCGCGTTTTGAAATGTTGTTCGGGAGTTTAGAAAATGTTCGTTTTTTCAGATTTTGTTCGGAATTTCAAAAAATGTTCCCGTATTCAAACTTTGTTCATAGATCCAAAAAATGTTCATGCTTTTGAATTTTGTTTGGAGTTTCAAAAAATATGTTCCCATTTCGTGATTACAATTTTTTTCCAGATTTTAAAAAATGTTCACATTTCAGAAAATGTTCAAGAATATTAAAAAATGTTCACGATTTCTAGTTGTTTGGAATTTCATGAAATGTTCCATTTTAAAGTTATTGTTCAAAAATTCAAAAAATGTTCGCGGTTTCAAAATTTTGTCCCAATTATCATGAAATGTTTTTTACTTTTCAAATATTTTTGTTGAAAAAATCAAAAAAAGTTCGCGGCTTCAACATTTTTTCGTAATTTCATAATTTGTTCACAAATTCTAAAAGATGTTTATGTTTTTCAAAAAACAATACTTTGGTTCCATTTTTCTGCTTTTTCAATTTTTTTATATATTAAAAAATTTCCTGTCGCCAGTTTTTTCTTCAGGAATTCAATAAATGTTGGCACTTTCTTGAAAATATAGATTAAAAAAAGGGAAAGGTTTCTCATCAACCGATCGATAATTACCTGCGGGTCTGCCGCCTCTGTTGTGCGCCATGCATCCCTAGCGGACCCACCACCACACGTCTTCTACAACAGCGCGCCTTCCTGGCTCCGTCTACCTTATCCCCAACCCCCTCGATTTCTTTTGTACCGAATCAGCGCCGCAAGGGAGACGTTCGCTTGCATCATGTTCGCGCCCTTGCTCGCAGTCATTCCGCTCCGGTGGCCATCATTCCCCGGCGAGGGAGGCCTTCGCCGCCCTACTTCCATTCCTCCTATTTTTTATCGCCGCCTCACTTGCCGTCGGCCGGGCAGCGGTCGCCCTGCCGCTCGCATCTGCCTTGAGATCAGTGTTGCCCGAGCATCGTTGCAGCGGCGAGTGGTGCAGCGCACGCCCTCTCCGCCGGCACTATCGTTTGGGAGCAATCCCTGGTGGATCCATTCCCCGCGTGCCATGTCTCTGAAACAAAGATTTGGTTGCAATAGTCAACGGGTGTTTCCGAAACAAAGCTCTTGTTGCAAGAAGGATTACACTCATATATGCTTTTTGCATCATCATCAATGTTTCTGAAACAAAACTCTTGTTGCAATAGTCACCGATATATTTCTGAAACAAAGCTCTTTTTGCAATAGTCACCATTGTTTCTGAAACAATACTCTTGTTACAAAAAAGGGTCATACATTGAGCAATGTAGATCGGACAGCTCGCGAGGCGGCGGATCTTTGAAACAAATCCGCCAGCCGACGCGTAGCACGCCCCTTAAAAAACGTTCAACCTAGTAACTAATTCAGTTTCGCTACAATAGCTACTTTCGGTTCTCTACAGTATATACCATTCCGGTTCCACATCTATGGTTAGTTCTTTAAATGATGTACTGCTTTATTGGCAGCAGTACTCGTTAGCCTGAGTGGCTAGTAGTGCTTGATAGTACGTAGTTGGTCTCCGTGCTATATTTTTCGTCCCGCGGTAGAACTTAATGGGCCGGCCTAGTCAGGTCCCTCTCTGTGCGTCAGGCTGACGTGCGAGAGATGTACTGCTTGTTCGCTATGGGCACTTACCAGTCGGGCTGTTGGTTCCGTTCGTTGTTGCCGTATTGGGCTGCTGGGCTGAGATGAAGTGTACTAGTAAAAAAGAAAATCTTTTTCTCGAGGGTAGGCTAGAGCCTGTTTACGCTTAGCTACTGGACTCGCCACTGGTACAGACCACAGTCTGTTTCCCAGCAAGATACCCTGTCCTGAAACAACTTCTATCTATTTATCACACCAATGGGGAGGAGTACACACAGAGAAGAGAAGGAGGAAGTGTTTTGTCACCAGATGATCCTTTTTGTCGGAGACAAAGATGAGGAACTGTGCTTGTTGCCGGCGCCATCCGTCCTGCTGCCACCGCTCCAACCTGGACATGGCTGCACGCATGACAACAGGCCAAGTCAAGAAAAGGCGTCATCTCCCAAAGAAAAAGGATACATGGAAAGGAGGGGCTCACCTTGGCTTGATGCCAGACTAGTGTCCGCTTGCTCCTCCTGCAACGCAGAACACGTTGGACAAATATAGAGGTTGCACAAATACTTTGCCATGTATCTTATATGAACAACATTATATCTACAATGTAGCTACGAACAACATCCTTGAACAAGTAGAGCTACACCCAAAACATAATCATGTTACGCCGGTTAGCTGCTTGCATATGAAATAAGAAATGTCGGGCAGATGGTAGATACTGTCTAATGGGGAACACAATCATACTGGTCACTCCAAATCCACAACTTGGGAAAATGTACGGAAATGCAGATATCCGTAAAAATAGAAAGCTTGAAAGGCCTTTAGAAACTGAATACAACTATAGAAGTAAGAAAAAAAACAATAGTAACTTCAACAGGGTGCATATATCCATCTTTACCTTCTTTTCGAGACATTCAAGCATCAAAGTTGAATTGAACCGTCAGCTGATCAAATAATCGAGATGATTAAATAAATAAGCATCTACTGATAAGATGCACAAACAAGGAGTGGAACAGTAGGAAACTTCTTGCAGACTACAATAAAGTTCGAGGTACATAACTAAACATTCATGCATGGTTAGTTATGAAAAACCACTTCTGAGTTACCAACAAATACTTAACTATGTAAAAGAGATTTTGGACTATCCAGTGGACTACTAAAAGAATGAAACATCATTTTTCATCCAAAAAACATCTAAATTCTGAATGACAATCATTAAGCAGGTAGAATTTTTTTATGAAGGGCAAATAACTATAGAAACACAGCTGTGCACAGTCTATCCATTGTTATATGTCTGAAGAAAATAGTAGTAAATACCACTGAAGGCAATCAACTTTAAAAAGGCGATGATATTCATACATCAGCCTGTATAGGTTCTATTCATCGGTGGACAGTGCAATGTGATAAAACCAGAAAATTTCATGTAAAATGGGCTTGCATATGGTTTAATGTAACTATTGTTTTGTATTGCAGGGAGGTTTAAAGTTACTACTTCAACATATATACCAATGGTAGATCTCTTTACACAAAAATTTCCTAGATGCAACGGCCAAGTAAAACAAAATGTGATATAAGAAGTTTAAGGATAAGACATATCATGCATATGAGTCGTCAAAAGGGAAAGCAACCATGAGAACAATTAGAATAGTCATAAGCAGATATATTGACATCTTGGAGAAGTTGTAAGGTCACAAAGCATGCAGACTAGAAGAACAGAAGAAAGCATTTTGTAATGATAGATTAAGGTAAACTCGCTCACAGTTAGTTAAGACAATATCAGATGAATTAAACCTCCAGTCAAGTGTCCAATGTATGCAGTCCTTTCTACAAAAAGATACCGATGTGTAAACAACTTTCATATGATATAAAATAACGAGGGACAAAAATAATGAGAGATGATATTATTAAGTTCCACTGAAACTGAGAAGGGCAGGATGCTTACAAATGGACAGGGTTACCAACAAAGTAAAACATAGCACTAATGTTTTAGGTTAAGTACAAAATCAGAACTTCACCATATGAAAAATGCCAACATTATGTCGTATACTCACCATATTTAGACACTCGATCGCATTATTCATAGGAACTAATAACTGCCCGACCCCCACGTCGTCCCTAGGGCGGCTCGGGGGAACCCTAGGTACGCCGCTGCCGCCCCCCTCTACAGCACGTCCCCCTCCCGCCGCCACCGGATGAGTCCGCCGGGCGAAGCCTGCGCCGGAGGACGGTGGCGGCGGGGATCTCCGCGCGCTCAGCGGCCTCGTTTGCCGGTGTGAGCCCATGGTGGTGGGAGACTCGTCCTCGGCGTCTCCAGGCAGCGTGGCGGCTACCCGGCGCGGCGTCCTCGTCCTCTCATAGGTGATGGGCTGCCGACTGCTCGTGGCTGCCTCGACGCGACGGCGTCCCGAGGTTTCAGATCTGTCCGTGGCAGGCTCGGTCGATCTGGCCCGTTAGCTTTGGCTGGCGGTGAGGTTGGTGGTTGTGCGTGGTGATAGCGCCGCCACCGCGCAGGAGGTGCTTGGGCCAGTGGGTTCGCATGCTGGCGGTGTTGGGGTCCCCCATCCTCGTCTGGCAGCGTGAGGGTGCGGAGGTAGGGTTGCTCCGGGCGAAAGCCGACGGTGCGGTGTCTGCAGATGTCGCTCTCCTCCTTGGGGCTGTTGTGGAGCTCTCCGACCTCCTCCTCTCTCGGGTTACTTTTTTCAGGTGAAAGCCCAGGACCTGCGATGCAGGACCAGACGATGGCGTGATACGTCGCTTCCCCTACTGAGGGGGTCGTCTTGAAGATCGTGATACCCCGCGTGCTTTCCCGGAGCTGGACTTGCACGACATCTCGGCAGGTGGCCGGCGATGCGCCCAGAGGTGGAGCGGTGTTTCCTCCCCCGCATCGAAGACGGCGGATCTCGGCGGCGTGGCGCAGCGGAGACTCGGCGCCCGATGCGTGTAGATGAACTCACGCAGTAGGAGGTGGCTGTGTGGCGTCATGGTGGCGTCGATGGCTGAGTGGCCTGACAAGGTAGAAGCCTCAATATCTGCTCTGAAGACGGACCCATGGAAGATGGCGGCGACGACACATGTGAGTGCGTTAGACTGGTTTGTGCCCAGACCCGATATGTGGCTCGATTGGGGCTTCCGACTTTTGATGATAGGTTTAGGTGAGTGGTCTGGGTATTTGGCCCAGCTAGCATCCCTTCATTATATGGATAGGAGTAGTGGCATATGTTGCCAAGATGGCGGATTCAGGCATATTGTTGTAATACTTTGTAAGGTCCTCAAGAATAATCAATAAAGTGGCCGCATACATCTCCTAGATGCAGAGGCCGGTGGTCATCCTCCTTTTCTAAAAAATGTCATTTTCTTTTGTTCCTATATTACATGGTGTTGCTTGGCATTTCGTCCACCAAAAAAGGTGTCAGTGGCCCGGCGCATGACCTCGATGCCGAGGAAGTAGTGGAGAGCCCCCAAGTCCTTGAGGGCGAACTCGGTGCCGAGGCGAGCTGTGATCTGTTGAAGTAGTGCTGGCAGGATGCAGTCAGGATGATGTCATTGACATACATGAGGAGGTACGCGGTGGCGGGGCCCTGGTGATAAATAAACAGGGAGGCATCAGACCGTGTGGACCGGAACCCCTTGTGCTGAAGGAAGGCCACGATTCGCTGGTACCAGGCCCGAGGTGCCTGCTTCAACCCGTAGAGAGAACAGGAGAGCAAGCACACGTGGTCCGGATAGTCGGTGTCGACGAAACAAGTAGGCTGCTGACAGAACACCTGCTCGTCGAGATGGCCATGCAAGAAAGCATTAGACACATCGAGCTGGTGGACTGGCCAGGCACGAGAAACATCAAGCTGGAGGACAGCGCAAATCGTGCCCGGTTTGACAACCGGAGCGAAGGTGTCAGTGAAGTCCATGCCGGCACGCTGGAGGAAGCCGCGCACCACCCAACATGCCTTGTAGCACTCGAGAGAGCCATCGGGGCGAGTCTTATGGCGGAAGACCCACTTGCCAGTGATGACATTGGCACGGGGAGGCCGCGGAACAAGCTGCCATGTACGGTTGCGCTGCAGGGCGTCAAACTCCTCACGCATTGCAGCTAGCTAGTTCGGATCCCACTACTTCCTCGATGTCGAGATCGTGTTTCCGCAAGAGGCACGGTTGTGCTTTCGCGAGAGGAACGGAAGTGCCTCTTGGAAACGGAAAAAAAGCATTCTCTATTTTTTTCTTTCGCGAGAGGCACGGTTTTGCTTCCGCGAGAGACACGGTTCTGCTTTCGCGAGAGGCACGGCGGTGCCTCTTGGAAACGAAAAAACGCGTTTTCTATTTTTTCCTTCGCTAGAGGCACGGTTTTTCTTCCACGAGAGGCACAGTTGTGCTTTCACGAGAGTCACGGCCGTGCCTCCTCGGAAATGGAAAAAAAGTGTTTTTTCTTTTTTTTTCTTTCAGGAGAGTCATGGTTTTGCTTCCGCGAGAGGCACGGTTGTTGTCGTGGAAAGGTCATGACAGATGTCCTAGCAAATGGACTTAGTCGTGGAGCCATCGCAACTAGGAAGCTTAAAGGGGTTAAAACGGGACAAAGGACACGGGAGTTTATACTGGTTCAGCCCCTTGCGGTGAAGGTAAAGGCCTAATCCAGTTTGAGGTGGTATTGCTTATGTCTCTATTACTAGAGAGCGAAATCCGCTTGACCCAGTTCTCGATCTGATGTTACTTGTCCTGAACTGCCGCCGGGTCGTCCCTTTATATATAAATGTCGACGCCCAGCGGCTCACAGAGTCCCGGCCGGCTCAGAAACAGTGTCCGACTCGGTGACTATCTATTCTTGCCTTACAATACAAGTCATACATATATAGCGATTTATCTCTATGGGCCTTAAGTCGCCATTGGGCCTTGGGCCCTTAACTGAACCGCCATCTTCAAGTATCGTCGTGGGCTTCATGTGATGGATCGCCATAGGTATAGCCCGGCCCCTCCTGGGCGGGTTATACTAATAGTTATTGTTGGGGAACGTAGCAGAAATTCAAAATTTTCTATGCATCACCAAGATCAATCTATGGAGTAATCTAGCAACGAGGGGAAGGGGAGTGCATCTACATACCCTTGTAGATCGCTAAGCGGAAGCATTACAAGAACGCGGATGAAGGAGTCATACTCGTAGTGATTCAGATCGCGGTTGATTCCAATCTAAGCGCTGAACAACGACGCCTCCGCGTTCAACACGCGTGCAGCCTGATGACGTCTCCCGTGCCTTGATCCAGCAAGGGGAGAGGGAGAGGTTGGGGAAGACTCCGTCCAGCAGAAGCACGACGGTGTGGTGGTGGTGGAGGAGCGTGGCACTCCAGCAGGGCTTCACCAAGCACCGCAAGAGACGAGGAGGGAGAGGGGTAGGGCTGCGCCAAGAGGGAGGTGTTCTCATGTGTATGGCAGCCCCAAACCCCCACTATATATAGGGGGAGGGGAGGGGCTGCGCTCCCATCTAGGTTTCCACCCCTAGGGGTGGCGGCCAGCCCTAGATCCCATCTAGGGGGGCGGCCAAGGGGGAGAGAGGGGGGAAGGGGGGGGGCGCACCACTAGGTGGGCCTTAGGCCCATCTGAGCCTAGGGTCCCCCCTTTCCCTTCTCTCTTCACCTTGGGCCCTGGTGGGGGTGCGCACCAGCCCACCTGGGGCTGGGCCCCTCCCACACTTGGCCCATGCAGCCCTCTGGGGCCGGTGGACCCACCTGGTGGACCCCCGGGACCCTCCGGGTGGTCCCGGTATGTTACCGATAGCACCCGAAACTTTCCCGATGACCAAAAGAGGACTTCCCATATATAAATCTTTACCTCCGGACCATTCCAGAACACCTTATGACGTCCAGGATCTCATCCGGGACTCCGAACAACATTCGGTAACCACGTATATCTATTCCCTATGACCCTAGCGTTATCAAACCTTAAGTGTGTAGACCCTACGGGTTCGAGAACCATGTAGACATGACCGAGACAACTCTCCGGCCAATAACCAACATCGGGATCTGGATACCCATGTTGGCTCCCACATGTTCCACGATGATCTCATCGGATGAACCACGATGTCAAGGATTCAATCAATCCCGTATACAATTCCCTTTGCCTACTGGTATGATACTTGCCCGAGATTCGATCGTCGGTATCCCGATACCTTGTTCAATCTCGTTACCGAAAAGTCTCTTTACACGTTTTGTAACACATCATCCCACGATCAACTCCTTGATCACATTGTGCACATTATGATGATGTCCTACCAAGTGGGCCTAGAGATACCTCTCCGTCACACGGAGTGACAGATCCCAGTCTCGATTCGTGCCAACCCAACATACACTTTCGGAGATACCTGTAGTGCACCTTTATAGCCACCCAGTTACGTTGTGACATTTGGCACACCCAAAGCATTCCTACGGTGTCCGGGAGTTGCACAATCTCGTGGTCTAAGGAAAAGATACTTGACATTTAGAAAAGCTTTAGCATACGAACTACACGATCTTGTGCTAGGCTTAGGATTTGGTCTTGTCCATCACATCATTCTCCTAATGATGTGATCCCGTTATCAATGACATCCAATGTCCATGGTCAGGAAACCGTAACCATCTATTGATCAACGAGCTAGTCAACTAGAGGCTTACTAGGGACATGGTGTTGTCTATGTATCCTCACATGTATCTGAGTTTCCTATCAATACAATTCTAGCATGGATAATAAACAATTATCATAAACAAGGAAATATAATAATAACCATTTTATTATTGGCTCTAGGGCATATTTCTAACAGTCTCCCACTTGCACTAGAGTCAATAATCTAGTTCACATCACTATGTGATTGTAATGAATCGACACCCATGGGGTTTGATCATATCTCGCTTGTGAGAGAGGTTATTAGTCAACGGATCTGAACCTTTCAGATCCGTGTGTGCTTTGCAAATCTCTATGTCATCTCCTAGATGCAGCTACCACGCTCTATTTGGAGCTATTCCAAATAACTGTTCTACTATACGAATCCGTTTTACTACTCATAATAATCCAGATTAGTGTCAAAGTTTGCATCGGCGTAACCCTTTACGACGAACTCTTTTACCACCTCCATAATTGAGAAAATTCCTTAGTCCACTAGTTACTAAGGATAAGTTTGACCGCTGTCCTGTGATCTATTCCTGGATCACTCTTGTACCCCTTGACTGACTCATGGAAAGGCACACTTCAGGTGCGGTACACAGCATAGCATACTATAGAGCCTACGTCTGAAGCATAGGGGACGACCTTCATCCTTTCTCTCTCTTCTGCCGTGGTCATGTCATGAGTCTTACTCAATATTCACACCTTATAACACAGCCAATAACTCCTTCTTTGCCGATCTATTTTGAACTCCTTCAAAATCTTGTCACGACATGTATTTATTTGAAAGTACTATTAAGCGTTTTTGACATATCCTTATAGATCTTGATGCTCAATGTTTAAGTAGCTTAATCCAGGTTTTCCATTGAAAAACACTTTTAAAATAACCCTATATGCTGTCCAGAAATTCTACATCATTTCTGATCAACAATATGTTAATAACATATACTCATCAGAAATTCTATAGTGCTCCCACTCACTTCTCTGGAAATATAAGTTTCTATAAACCCAAAATCTTTGATCGTCTTCATCAAAGTGTATATTCCAATTCCGAGATGCTTACTCCAATCCTTAGAAAGATTGCTGGAGCTTTGCATACTTGTTAGCATCTTTCAGGATTGACAAAACCTTCTGGTTGTATCCCATACAACCTTTCCTCAAGAAAATTGTCGAGGAAACAATGTTTTTACATCCTATCTGAAAGATTTCATAAATAATGCAGTAACTGCTAATATAATTCCAACAGACTCCTAGCATCGCTACGAGTGAGAAAGTCTCATCATAGTCAACTCCTTGAACTTGTCGAAAAACATCTTAGCGACAAGTCGAGCTTTCTTAATGGTGATACTTACCATCATTGTCCGTCTTCCTTTTAGAATCCATCTGTATTCAACAACCTTACGACCATCGAGTAGTTGTTCCAAAGTCTACACTTTGTTTTCGTACATGGATCCTCTCTCGGATTTTATGGCCTCGAGCCATTTGTTGGAATCGGGGCCCACCATCGCTTCTCCATATCTCGTAGGTTCATTGTTATCTAGCAACATGACCTCGAAGACATGATTACCGTACCACTCTAAAGCAGTACACGTCCTTGTCGACCTACGAGGTTTGGTAGTGACTTGATCCGAAGTTTCATGATCAATATCATAAGCTTCTACTTCAATTGGTGTAGGTGCCACAGGAACAACTTCCTGTGCCTTGCTACACACTAGTTGAAGTGATGGTTCAACAACCTCATCAAGTCTCCACCATCCTCCCACTCAATTCTTTCAAGAGAAACTTTTCCTCGAGAAAGGACCCGTTTCTAGAAACAATCACTTTTGCTTCCGGATCTAAAATAGGAGGTATACCCAACTGTTTTGGGTGTCCTATGAAGATGTATTTATCTGCTTTGGGTTCGAGCTTATCAGGATGAAACTTTTTTCACATAAGCGTCGCAGCCCCAAACTTTCAAGAAACGACAGCTTAGGTTTCTCTAAACCGGTTGTCTCTAATGCCTAACCCATGAATGATAGTGGTAATTCGATAAGAGACATCATGGTATGCTCCATATCCAATAGGGTGCATCTATGATGTTCGGACACACATCACACTATGGTGTTCCAGGCGGTGTTAGTTGTGAAACAATTTCCACAATGTCTTAATTGTGTACCAAACTCGCAACTCAGATATTCATCTCTGTGATCATATCATAGACATTTTTATCCTCTTGTCACGAAGATCTTCAACTTCACTCTGAAATTACTTGAACCTTTCAATAATTCAGACTTGTGTTTCATCAAGTAAATATACTCAACATCTACTCAAATCATCTGTGAAGTAAGAACATAACGATATCCACTGCGTGCCTCAACACTCATTGGACAGCACACATCAAAATGTATTACTTCCAACAAGTTGCTTTCTTGTTCCATCTTACTGAAAAACGAGGCTTTCATTCATCTTGCCCATGTGGTATGATTTGCATGTCTCAAGTGATTCAAAATCAAGTGAGTCCAAATGATCCATCTGTATGGAGTTTCTTCATGCGTACATACCAATAGACATGGTTCGCATGTCTCAAACTTTTCAAAAACGAGTGAGTGCAAAGATCTATCAACATGGAGCTTCTTCATGCGTTTTATACCAATATGACTCAAATGGTAGTGCCACAAGCAGGTGGTACTATCATTACTATCTTATATCTTTTGGCATGAACATGTGTATTACTATGATCGAGATTCAATAAACCATTCATTTTAGGTGCAAGACCATTGAAGGTATTATTCAAATAAATAGAGTAACCATTATTCTCCTTAAATGAATAACCGTATTGCGATAGACATAATCCAATCATGTCTATGCTCAACGCAAACACCAAATAACAATTATTTAGGTTTAACACCAATCTTGATGGTAGAGGGAGTATGCGATGCTTGATCACATCAAGCTTGGAAACACTTCCAACACATATCGTCATCTCACCTTTAGCTAATCTCTGTTTATTCCGCAACTTTTATTTCGAGTTACCAGCACTTAGCAACCGAACCGGTATCTAATACCCTGGTGCTACTAGGAGTACTAGTAAAGTACACATTAATATAATGTATATCCAATATACTTCTGTCGAACTTGCCAGCCTTCTCATCTACTAAGTATCTAGGGTGGTTCTGCTTCAGTGACCGTTCCCCTCATTACAGAAGCACTTAGTCTCGGGTTTGGGTTCAACCTTGGGTTTCTTCACTAGAGCAGCAACTGACTTGCCATTTCATGAAGTATCCCTTCTTGCCCTTGCCTTTCTTGAAACTAGTGGTTTCACTAACCATCAACAATTGATGCTCCTTCTTGATTTCTACTTCCGCGGTGTCAAACATCGAGAATATTTCAAGGATCATCATATCTATCCCTGATATGTTATAGTTCATCACGAAGCTCTAGTAGCTTGGTGGATGTGACTTTGGAGAAACATCACTATCTCATCTGGAAGATTACCTCCCACTCGATTCAAGTGATTGTTGTACCCAGACAATCTGAGTACAAGCTCAACGATTGAGCTTTTCTCCCTTAGTTTGTAGGCTAAGAAACTCGTCGGAGGTCTTATACCTCTTGACAGAGGCACGAGCTTGAAATCCCAATTTCAGCCCTCGAAACATCTCATATGTTCCGCGATGTTTCGAAATCATCTTCGGTGCCTCAATTCTAAACCGTTTAACATTACTGAACTATCACATAGTTATCAAAACATGTATGTCAAATGTTTGCAACATCCACAAACGACGTTTGAGGTTCAGCACACCGAGCGGTGCATTAAGGACATAAGCCTTCTACACAGCAATGAGGACAATCCTCAGTTTTCGGACCCAGTCCACATAATTGCTACTTTCAACTAATTTTTCTCTAGGAACATATCTAAAACAGTAGAACTAAAGCGCGAGCTACGACATAATTTGCAAAAACATTTTGATTATGTTCAGGATAATTAAGTTCATCTTATGAACTCCCACTCAGATAGACATCCCTCTAGTCATCTAAGTGGTTACATGATCCGAGTCAACTAGGCCGTGTCCGATCATCACGTGAGACGGACTAGTCATCATCGGTGAACATCTTCATGTTGATCGTATCTACCATACGACTCATGCTCGACCTTTCGGTCTCTTGTGTTCCGAGGCCATGTCTGTACATGCTAGGCTCATCAAGTCAACCTAAGTGTTTCGTGTGTGTAAATCTGGCTTACACCCATTGTATGTGAACGTTAGAATCTACCACACCCGATCATCACGTGGTGCTTCGAAACAACGAACTTTTGCAACGGTGCACAGTTAGGGGGAACACTTTCTTGAAATTTTAATGAGGGATCATCTTATTTACTACCGTCGTTCTAAGCAAATAAGATGCATAAACATGATAAACATCACATGCAATCAAAAAGTGACATGATATGGCCAATATCATTTTGCTCCTTTTGATCTCCATCTTCGGGGCTCCATGATCATCATCGTCACCGGCATGACACCATGATCTCCATCATCGTGTCTCCATGAAGTTGTCTCGCCAACTATTACTTCTACTACTATGGCTAACGGTTTAGCAATAAAGTAAAGTAATTACATGGCGTTGTTCAATGACACGCAGGTCATACAATAAATTAAGACAACTCCTATGGCTCCTGCCGGTTGTCATACTCATCGACATGCAAGTCATGATTCCTATTACAAGAACATGATCAATCTCATACATCACATATCATTCATCACATTCTTTTGGCCATATCACATCACATAGCATACCCTGCAAAACCAAGTTAGACGTCCTCTAATTATTGTTTCCATGTTATACGTGGCTTCTATGGGTTTCTAGCAAGAACGTTTCTTACCTACGCAAAAGCCACAACGTGATATGCCAATTGCTATTTTCCCTTCATAAGGACCCTCTTCATCGAATCCGATCCGACTAAAGTGGGAGAGACTGGCACCCGCTAGCCACCTTATGCAACAAGTGCATGTCAGTCGGTGGAACCTGTCTCACGTAAGTGTACGTGTAAGGTCGGTCCGGGCCGCTTCATCCCACAATACCGTCGAAACAAGATTGGACTAGTAACGGTAAGCATATTGAACAAAATCAACGCCCACAACAACTTGTGTTCTACTCGTGCATAGAAACTACGCATAGACCTAGCTCATGATGCCACTGTTGGGGAACATAGCAGAAATTCAAAATTTTCTACGCATCACCAAGATCAATCTATGGAGTAATCTAGCAACGAGGGGAAGGGGAGTGCATCTACATACCCTTGTAGATCACTAAGCGGAAGCGTTACAAGAACACGGATGAAGGAGTCGTACTCGTAGCAATTCAGATCGCGGTTGATTCCGATCTAAGCGCCGAACAATGGCGCCTCCGTGTTCAACACACGTGCAACCCGATGACGTCTCCCGTGCCTTGATCCAGCAAGGGGAGAGGGAGAGGTTGGGGAAGACTCCGTCCAGCAGTAGCACGATGGCGTGGTGGTGGTGGAGGAGCGTGACACTCCAGCAGGGCTTCGCCAAGCACCGCAAGAGACGAGGAGGGAGAGGGGTAGGGCTGCGCCAAGAGGGAGGTGTTCTCATGTGTATGGCAGCTCCAAACCCCCACTATATATAGGGGGAAGGGAGGGGCTGCGCCCCCATCTAGGTTTCCACCCCTAGGGGTGGCGTCCAGCCCTAGATCCAATCTAGGGGGGCGGCCAAGGGGGAGAGAGGGGGGGGGGCGCACCACTAGGTGGGCCTTAGGCCCATCTGAGCCTAGGGTTTCCCCCCTTTCCCTTCTCTCTTCACCTTGGGCCCTGGTGGGGGGAGCACCAGCCCACCTGGGGCTGGTCCCCTCCCACACTTGGCCCATGCAGCCCTCTGGGGCCGGTGGCCCCACCTGGTGGACCCCCGGGACCCTCCCGATGGTCCCGGTACGTTACCGATAGCACCCGAAACTTTTCCGGTGACCAAAACAGGACTTCCCATATATAAATCTTTACCTCCGGACCATTCCGGAACTCCTCATGATGTCCAGGATCTCATCTGGGACTCCGAACAACATTCCATAACCACATATATCTATTCCCTATGACCCTAGTGTCATCGAACCTTAAGTGTGTAGACCCTACGGGTTCGGGAACCATGTAGACATGACCGAGACAACTCTCCGGCCAATAACCAACAGCGGGATCTGGATACCCATGTTGGCTCCCACATGTTCCACGATGATCTCATCAGATGAACCATGATGTCAAGGATTCAATCAATCCCGTATACAATTCCCTTTGTCTACGGGTATGATACTTGCCCGAGATTCGATCGTCGGTATCCCGATACCTTGTTCAATCTCGTTACCGGCAAGTCTCTTTACTCGTTCCGTAACACATCATCCCGCGATCAACTCCTTGATCACATTGTGCACATTATGATGATGTCCTACCGAGTGGGCCCAGAGATACCTCTCCGTCACACGGAGTGACAAATCCCAGTCTCGATTCGTGCCAACCCAACAGACACTTTCGGAGATACCCGTAGTGCACCTTTATAGCCACCCAGTTACGTTGTGACGTTTGGTACACCCAAAGCATTCCTACGGTATCCGGGAGTTGCACAATCTCATGGTCTAAGGAAAAGATACTTGACATTTAGAAAAGCTTTAGCATACGAACTACACGATCTTGTGCTAGGCTTAGGATTGGGTCTTGTCCATCACATCATTCTCCTAATGATGTGATCCCGTTATCAACGACATCCAATGTCCATGGTCAGGAAACCATAACCATCTATTGATCAACAAGCTAGTCAACTAGAGGCTTACTAGGGACATGGTGTTGTGTATGTATCCACACATGTATCTGAGTTTCCTATCAATACAATTCTAGCATGGATAATAAACAATTATCGTAAACAAGGAAATATAATAATAACCATTTTATTATTGCCTCTAGGGCATATTTCCAACAGTTATATCCCCAATACTTGTGATTTCGCCAGAGGCACGGGCGTGCCCCTTTCGAAAAGGGAAAAACCCGTGCTTCCGGTTTGGTTTTTTCATCCGTTTTTTTCGTCCGTTTTTTTCTCGAAAAAAAAGTTTGTCAAAACCTATCAACATGGGATTTAGTTTTGAAGATCTCAACACGAGGAATCCAACGGCGAAAGCAGTTCGAGATTTGGACGCACGGTTTAAGAGATAAAACGTTTTGAAAAAACGGTTCTATGAAAAATGGGAAAACTCCCAGGTTGCGACAAGTGGTGCACTGGGGGATTGTAATGATCTTCGCAACGAGTACTCCTTAGAGCATCTCCAGCCGCGCCCCCATAACAGCCTCCCCAGGCGATTTTTTTGCGCTGGCGCCGAAAAAGGCCCAGTCGCGCCCCCAGGACGCTGAATTCTGCTGGCTCGGCCTGTTTTTGCGTCCGGCAATCACATGCCAAACCCGGCGCACTGGGGGGGGGGGGCGCTCGGGGGCTCCGGAGCAAGAGAAAAGCATTCCTAGGGCCACATTGGCAGGCCAAAAGTCAAGCCACCCCGTCTAGATTCGCCTCCTACCCTCCGCGCTCGGCCGCCACCCTGCCGATCCCGGTGCCGCCCACCAGGAAAAAGAAGGGGTTTCGCCGAGGCAGCCTCTTCGCAGCCGTCCGGGCAACTTTTCTGGCGTTCCTGCCACGCAGGGTCTGTACATCGGCGGGCTTTCGCCCACCTCGCCCGCAAGGTGCTTGGTGAATTGCTCGGCCTGGTGATGGACGCCGAAGATGAGGAGGCGCTCGCGGCGTTGCTGGAGGAGGAAGCCGAAGCCGACGTCAAGGAGGAGGAGCATCTCATGGTGCTCGCCACCCTCGCTGGCCTGCTCCCGAGCAGTGAAAAGCCGCGGCGAGGTGGCTCGACGCTTGGGCGGGTGAAAGCAAAGAACCGGCATTGTCTGTAAGGCTACTGCATGCTCTACTCGGACTACTTCGCCAACGCTCGATTGCACAGTGAGGAAATTTTTTGGCGCCATTATCGGATGAGCCGAAAGCTTTTCCTCGGGATTGTGAATTCCAACCAGGAGTTCGACAGCTACTTCAAGTGCAAGATGGATTGCACCGGCACACTTGGATTTACCTCGATCCAGAAGTGCACGACAGCTATGAGGATTCTTGCATGCGGAGCTCCCAGTGGTTCACTCGATGACTATGGGCGCATGGCCGAGTCCACCACCATTGAGTGTTTCTACAAGTTCTGCAGGGCAGTGGTGGCAGTGTTTGGACCGCAGTACTTGCAAACACCCAATGTGAAAGACACTGCTCGGATCCTAGCACAGAATGAAGCAAGAGAACTTCCTGGGATGCTTGGAAGCATTGACTGGATGCATTGGAAATGGAAGAACTGTCAATTTGCTTGGCAGGGGTTGTACAAAGGCGCCAAAAGCGGTTGTAGTGTGGTACTTGAGGCAGTGTCCACACAGGACCTCTGGATTTGGCACACTTTCTTTGGGATGCCAGGAACTCACAATGACATCAACATCCTGCAGTGCTCCCCATCTTTGCCAAGCTAGTTGAAGGTCATTCTCCTCCGGTGAACTTCGAGGTTAATGGGCGGCAGTATAACAAGGGGTACTATCTAGCTGATGGCATCTATCCGAGATGGTTGACATTTGTGAAGACCATCTCAAACCCTGTGCGAGGAGGCAAGAACGCCTAGTTTGCGAAGGTTCAGGAGGCTTGCAGGAAGGATGTCGAGTGGGCATTTGGTGTGCTCCAATCACGATTTGCTGTTGTCCGGTTCCCAGCTCTGACCTGGTCGAAAGAACAAATGTGGGAGATCATGACTTGCTGTGTCATCTTGCACAAAATGATCATTGAGAGCGAGTAGGAAGAGCCAGTGTTTGATACTGAACTATATTACAAGCAGGCTCCTTTTGCCCAAGTTGATCACCAGCTACCGGCAAACTGGACTGACTACCTCAATATGCGTCAGGAGATCCGAGACACACGGGTGCATCAAGAACTACGACACGATCTGGTGGACCACCTATGGAGGCTTAAGGGTGAGGCCGACAATGACGTGTGATGAAACTTGAGTTTTTATTTGTTAAACTATATAATTTGTATTGAACTATTTGATTTATGTGATGAAACACGCCGAAACACGCCGAACCATGCCGAACTATGTGGCGAACTAATTGATTTCTATTTGTATACGAAAAATCATGCCAAAACACGCCGAACCGCGCCGAATATGGGCTGATTCACGTAGATATCGAGCCGTTTTTGGACATAATTGGGCCGGACACTGGGCCGAAATCGGCGCCTGGAGGCGACGACTGGGTGCCAAACCGCCCCCAGCACCGAGTTTATCGCCGGCTTACCCTCAGGCCGCTCTTTTTCGGCGCCCTGGGGGGCCGAACAACTGGAGATGCTCTTAACTAGTGATTTCACACGAAGACCGACGACGTAAGATGGAAACGAAACGTTCCGTTTCTTTTAAGTAGCAGAGATTTTAGCACGGGATCCGCCGTTGATTTATAGTCATGTGCAAAATGTCCAAAATACCCTCAGCGGGATCATGAATTATGCGCGGTGGCAGCCCGGGGCGCACGCTGTTATGACCCATAGTGCCGCGTTTTATCCGCGACTGGCGTCTCCTCATCTCATGATCGAACAGACAAAAATGAATCAAGAAACGAATCGGACGGCCAGGAATCGCTAATCTCCAAGGGCGCTGGCTTCCTCCCACTGTATCTTTCTGGATACATGTAACTGTAGCGAGGCAGGGGTAACGATGGGCACATCACATCCCGTCATCAATGCCTGAAGAGAAACTGAAGAATGAATGCGTCCTTCTAATTTGAGTGGAGCAGTTTCAAGCAAATGAGCAGCCATGCCATTGGCCTGCATCGTCTGCGGTGGCGGGGTCGCTTCCTCTCTCCCTCATAGATCAATGGACAAATGCCCTCCTTTCTCTCTCGGGGCGTTCGACGGATCCCCTTCACGGTTTCACCCCGACTCTCTCTCGTCAAGCGTTCTTTTTTTTGAGGGGTTCGTCGAGCGATCTTCTTTGGGCTGGGACAGCGATCGATCGGCCTTTTTCTCGTGCAATGTTTCGCGGGAGGAGCAGTTTGGGCCTTCCTCGGGTAACACTCAGGCCGGTCATTGCCTTGGGCTCAGTAGGGGAAATGGGCCCAATTAACTACAGGGCTTCAAAACAGCCACGAGAGTAGATGCCCAAGGACAATAAACCCAGTTGCATGACCTCTACCCAGACCTAGGGTTTATTACTCCGGTGATTTTCTGTCGCCGTTGAGTTTTCTCCACCATAACGGACCAATCTGGTAATCTTCTTCCCTCTCTGTGAGCGCATTGGGGCTTGTTGGGGAAGGTCGTTCCTTCCGCCCGGCCTCGACATGAGTTGGCGGAATGGTGGCTAGGGTTTGCGGCGGCCAGATGGTGGCGCGTGATGCAAGGAACAGATCGGGCAGCTCTTCCTCGTCCGTGAGGAGGGGAAAAGGGTTGTTGATCTGGAGACTGCGATGAAGAATATGAAGCTCAAGGAATCTGAATTGGATGACATGATTGTCAATGAGGAAGAGATCTCACAGCTAGAGAAGGAGAAGCGCTGACTAGTAGTGTTGGGGAACGTGGTAATTTCAAAAAAAATTCCTACGATCACGCAAGATCTATCTAGGTGATGCATAGCAATGAGAGGGGAGAGTGTGTCCACGTACCCTCGTAGTCCGAAAGTGGAAGCATTTCAATAACGCGGTTGATGTAGTTGAACTTCTTCACGATCCAACCAATCAAGTACCAAACGTACGGCACCTCCGCGTTGAACACACGTTCAACTCGATGACGTCCCTCGTGCTCTTGATCCAGTTGAGGACGAGGGTGAGTTCCGTCAGCACGATGGCGTGGCGACGGTGATGATGATGCTACCGGCACAGGGCTTTGCCTAAGCACTTCAATCGTATGATCGAGGTGCGTAACTGTGGAGGGGGGCGCCGTGATGTCTACTACACAACCTTCTTCTTGTAGACGTTGTTGGGCCTCCAAGTGCAAAGGTTTGTAGGACAGTAGCAAATTTCCCTCAAGTGGATGACCTAAGGTTTATCAATCCGTGGGAGGTGTAGGATGAAGATGGTCTCTCTCAAAAAACCCTGCAACCAAATAACAAAGAGTCTCTTGTGTCCCCAACACACCCAATACAATGGTAAATTGTATAGGTGCACTAGTCGGCGAAGAGATGGTGATACAAGTGCAATATGGATGGTACATATAGGTTTTTGTAATCTGAAATTGTAAAAACAGCAAGGTACCAAGTAAAAAAAGTGAGCGTAAACGGTATTGCAATGGTAGGAAACAAGGTCTAGGGTTCATACTTTCACTAGTGCAAGTTCTCTCAACAATAATAACATAACTAGATCATATAACTATCCCTCAACATGCAACAAAGAGTCACTCCAAAGCCACTAATAGTGGAGAACAAACGAAGAGATTATGGTAGGGTACGAAACCACCTCAAAGTTATCCTTTTTGATCTATCTATTCAAGAGTCTGTAGTAAAATAACATGGAGCTATTCTTTCCGTTCGATCTATCATAGAGTTCATACTAGAATAACAACTTAAGACACAAATCAACCAAAACCCTAATGTCACCTAGATATTCCATTGTCACCTCAAGTATCCGTGGGCATGATTATATGATATGCATCACACAATCTCAGATTCATCTATTCAACCAACACAAAGTACTTCAAAGAGTGCCCCAAAGTTTCTACCGAAGAGTCAAGACGAACACTACAAAAAATATACACTTTCGTGATGATACGTGTTTGTCATAGTAGGTCATGTTTTTTGTCATGCATGTACATCCATGACGATTTTATGACAGAATCAAGATAGTCATACCTGTGCTGTCGTAGAAGTGTTCCATGACATTACCAAAATTATCATCACGGAAGTGTCCACTTCCATGACGATAAATCGTGCGTCACAGAAGTGTTTTCGTCAAGGGTGACCAACATGTGGCATCCATCATAACAGAACACCGTTAAGCTACCGGGTCGGGTTTTGGATCCGATAACCCGTTAACAGCCCCGACCAATGGGGATTTTCCACGTGTAAAATCATCATTGGCTGGAGGAAACACGTGTCGGCTCATCGTTGGGACAGATGTCATCCACTCATTGGACAGAAGGCGCCTATGATACTTCGACACATGGCACGGCCCAACAGAGGCCCATTCCTGTGAAAAGGCCGGCCCATTTGACTTGGTTAAAAGGTGGCAGGCCGGCCCATGGAAAGCCTGTTAACGGCCTGTACGCATATATCCCATTTATAGCCCGCTAACCCAAGGCCCGTTACGCCCTATCCAATTTAGGCCCAGTAGCGTCATCTGGGCCATCCAATATGATTCCAGCCCATTTTCACTTCTCGCCCATGACGTCTTTCGGCCCATATGAGGCCCTTTGTAACTCTTGGCCTATTAACGGCCCGTGGTGAAACTGGCCCGTAATGAACAGTGTATCACTTTACACCCATTAATGGCCCGTGGTGAAACTGGCCCGTAATGAACAGTGTATCACCTTATACCCTTAACGGCCCGTTATTCCGTTGGGCCGTTTCCAGCCCATTTATCTTTTGGCCTTCTCAGAGCCCTTTATTCTTGGGCTCATTTCCAGCATTCGCTTACTTACGGCCCGTTACTGTCATTTTCTGCTTGTGGGCCAAATTCAGCCCGTGGTTACAGTCGGCCTGTTTGTGTTCCGTTAATACGTTGGGCCATTTTCATAGCATCATCAAATTAAGCCTATTAACGATGGCCCGTTATGGTCGGCCCATGAACGGACGATTCCAACTCTAGCCCGTTTACGGCCATAATGCGGTCTGTTTGGCCCATGTTTGGCCAATCGATCATACGGCCCGTATAAGGCCCATTGATGATACGGCCCGCAGAAGGCCCATTGTTTCTATGGCCCGTAGAAGGCCCATTGTTTCTACGGTCCGTAGAAGGCCCACTGTTTCTATGGCCCGTAGGAGGCCCAGTGTCACTACAGTAAATATTAGCCCATGGTTATTGTGGCCTAGTTTTAAAAAATAGGTTATTGCAGCCACTAGCAAACCGCGAAAAAAGAACTGCAATGACTACAAGCAAACAAATAAACAAGACAATAAGGAAATATATAAGCAAGCAATTAACGCTAGGCTATCACTGCTATTACACATATTACATCCACTGGGCATCAAAGTTCGCCACCAGTGCAAATATAGGGAACAAAGCAGCATATCGCATACACTGGTTGTCAAAGTTGGCGACCAGCGCAAATAAACGCTGCAACAAAACAAATCCAGAACTGAAACCACTTCAGAAGATCTCAAGAAACAATATCCTGGGTACCCAAAATGCTGGCAAGATGCTTAGTAAGCTTATCAACTTTCTCTTGTTTGGTGCTTAAATCCTCCAGCGCTTGCTGTTGCACCAGGAAATATGCATCTGAATTCTGCAGGGATTTCCTCATTCCTTCGGCTTCCTGTCGCAGCACATCTGATCGATGTCTTTCAACTTGAAGTTGAGACTCAAGAAGACGAACTGATTCAGGCAGCGAGTTCGAAGAGCTTGTGCCAGTAGTAGTGGCCAGTAACTCGAACACTACATCAAGACAGGACTTTTGGGTTCTCTCACTATCGTCAAGATAGTTTTTATCAGCTTTCTTGGAGACCAACAGGGATGTCTCACTATCTTGAACCTTATCTACATTACTTCCTTTACCATTGGATAACACGGTACTGTTCTCCAATTTTTTGTCTGCATTCTAAAAGAGAAACAAGCAGACACATCACATGTTTACCATGTTGTATATGAAACTCATTTTGGTAAATGAGTTCAGTAGTAAAGTGGACAGGATAACAACATGAAACAAACATATATCTATGTACCATGGTCACTTTATGGTCTATATCATTATAGTTTTTGTTGCCAAATCAAGATAGAGACACAGTTCAAATAATATTTGTTCAAGACAAAGCAGAATACACAGAATATAAGTGTGGGAAACTATAGAGCAATAACAACACTTGTAATGTGCATGACATGACAACATAACTGTTTATTCAATTGAAACTGAATTCAACATAGAGCAGGTTACAACAACAAACCAGTTAAAGAAACAAGTTTAAAACATACCTGCTGCCATTGGAGTTTCAATTCCATCCTTCAAATTTGAAAATAGTTGGTATGAGTAAATACAGTAATGCAAGAGCAAAGGAGTATGAACCATAGCTACAGAACCTGACCTGAGAACATATCTTCTTCTCCTTTAAGCGCTGAGCTGGGATTCGAAGTGGTGGTCCTCGTGCATTGGGCACTGCAGTTCCCTTACGAAGTGCTCGTGTTTGGGTGCTCTATGGTGGAGATGGTGCTGTGTCAATTGGAACTAGGTTACTATCTGCCGGGGTTGGGGTTAGAAGGGGTGTAGCTGGTTCTCTGTCCAACTGGGTAGGGGTACAATCTGCGAGAGTCTGGGTTATGTGTGGTGGATCTGGTCCTTGGGCAAGTACAACCATGGTTCTATATGCATCAGCTGGTTGCACCATCTTTTCTGAAGATCGTGTTGTTACTCCCTTAGATACTGCCATCACCCTCTCCAATTCAAATGGCTGATAAACAAGAAATGTAATTGAAAGTATAGACATTGTATGGTAGACAGGTGCAATGGATAGTGGGGAATAAAAGAGGGCCTTAAATAATTCATATTTATGTTGTCTATCTAAACAGGATAGCATGACACAATTTCACATATATGATGGCTAACTAAACAGGATAGCATGACACGATTTCACATTATGATGGCTAACTAAAAAAGATGAAAAGACATAGTTCAAAATATGAGACTATGTAAACAGGATGACATGATATAACTATATAATGTGTTTATTAAATAGGTTGGCATGCCATAATTCACATACATTCACGGATAGAATGCCATAATTCAAAATATGATGACTGTAAACACTAAACAAGATGAGATGATATAACTATATGATGTCTTTATTAAATGGGTTGCCATGCCATAATTCAGATAGATGATGTGTATGTACTATGTAAACATGATGGCATGATATAATTCAAATATATGATTTATATAGTAAGCAAGTAAGCAGATGCCAATCCATATATGATGTAAAAACTAAGCAATGCAAGACAACATGCATGACATGGGTAATATAACCCTGCCAAGTTTGAGCATAGACCTCAGGGGGGAAATAGGACTGGTCATCAGTCTCTGAATCCTCCTCTGAGGAGCTCTCTGTAACCAGCAAGATGTCTGCTTCAGTAGGTAGCATTGTCTGCTCTGAATACCTTGTTTTCACTCCAGATACTTCCATCACCGCTTCAAATGGCTGATGCACAGGAAGAGTAGTTGAATATACAAACATTGTCGACAAATGGAACACGTAATACAAAACAATGATAGCATGATATAATTCACATACATGATGATTGGCTAAACAGCATGGCATTGCATAATTCACATATATAATGCCTTTGCAACAAGATAGCATTGTATAATTCGCATATATAATGTCTTGCAACAAGATGGCAATGCATAATTCACATATATGGTAATTAGACACTAAACATGTGGCATTCACACAAAGCATGTCTAAACTAATCAAATGACATAGCAATCCGAGACACCATACGGAAGATATGAGCAACATAACCCTGCCAAGTTAGAGCATACACCTCGGGGGGGGGGGGGAGTAGGACTGGTCATCTGTCTCTGAATCCTCCTCTGAGGAGCTATCTGTAACCAGCGAGATATGCGCTTCGTCAGATAGCATAGACTGCTCTAAAGACCTTGTTTTCACTCCAGAATTTGCCATCACTGTGTCAAATGGCTGATGCACACGAAGAGCAGTTGAATGTACTAACATTGTTGACAAATGAAAAAAGGATGGCCTGATATAATTTACATATAAGACGACTGGCTAAGCAGGATGGCATTTTAAAATTCACATATATGATGCCTGGCTAAACAAGATGGCGTTACATAATTCACATAAACGATGAATAAACTAAACAGATGGCATTCGCACAAAGGATGTCTAAACTAAGCAGATGACATATTTGATGTATAAAGTAAGCAATGCAAGACACCATATGCATGATATAACCAACATCAGCATGCAAGTTAGAGCGAAGACCTCAGGGGGTAAATAGGAGTTGTCTTCTCCTTCTGAATCCCCCTCAGAACATATATCTTCCTCTCGATTACAATCCGAAATGCATGGAGGGGGGCTGCCTTTGCGCGTACCATGGAGCGACATCTGCATGAAATTTTATTGCCACACAAGGCTTGTCTATTTTGCTTTACATGTTCAGTAAAGTAGCATGTAATATTAAGCGATGCATAACGTAAGCAGACACGAAAGAGTGCGACCTCTCTTGCGGACCCGTGTAGTCCTCGAGGTCATCTGCTCGGTTGTGATGGTAATGCAGTTTTCATGGCTGCCGGCGGCGGGGAAGAAGATCTGAGGTGGCGAAAGACAGTCTGGAGGCCGGATCCCTACTGTGCTGGACCCTTCTATCGTTGGAGCAGCTTAGTTGGGGTGGATGATGGCGCAGCAGGAGCGGGACAAACCACACAAGGTTTTCTTTATCAAGTATCTGTAAGAGAAGTAATTCTGTAAGGGCTTTTTTGAATTGGAGGATTCCAACAATGCAGGGATAGGAAATAGACAGGACTAGGATGGGAATGCACGTGCAAAATAGAGAATTTAAAAACACATGATTTTTGCCAATCTGGGTGTTTGATTCACAACAATTGGAAGATCACAGGATGCAAAGAAGCATGGTGAGATTAAGTCAAACCACAAGAAAATGTACGGTTATAATGCTATTATGCTACTATATCTTAGTCTTGTGCTTCATGAATAGGAATTTGAAAAGGAGGACAAGTGAAAATTAAAATGCCTACGTTTTTTATTTCAAGGAGACACTAAAGGAACAAATCCGTGTGCTCAGTGGACAATATATATAACATGTAGAGTAAAAAAGAGATGCAACAAGTGTACAACCTCTTTGGCGAAGCCATGTCGATCTCAGCGTGATTGGGTTGTCCGTTGAGGATGCTCCGGCTGACTTTGCTGTCGGAGGAGGGGAAGAAGATCTTAGGCATCTGGAGATGGAGCCCGATGGAGGGTTTCGTCGTTGGAGCAGCTTCGGTGAGTTGTATGATGCCGAGGCTGAAGCAGGACAAGAGAGACAACGAGCAACGTTAACCTGAGTGGAATTCTAATAGCATCTCAAATACATGACATAAAATACATAACCACAAAGTGCTAGATGTAAAATGCATCAGCCGCTCATCTCTGAACTTAACTGTCGAAACTGAATTTAACTGTCGAAACTCAACTTAACTATTGAAACTGAACTTAACTGTTGAAACTGAATTTTGCTGTCGAAACTGAATTTTGCTGTCGAAACTGAATGCACTAGCAAGGTGAGGCTACACGACGGTCGACTGACTTTTTCATCTCTGGTCAGTCGATTTTGCAGCCGTTGGATACGAAATCAAGGGCATGCGGTTCATCTTCAACCTCCACCCCCCTTGAGCCGCCAGCCACCACCGGCCGAACAGCAGCCCCCCGCCGCCCGCGGCCAGCGGTGCGCCGCCCCGCCTGCCCCAAAAACAGTCCCCACCGCCGGTCCGCCGCCGCCCCGACCATCCCTCTAGCCCCCCCGTGCCGAGCTTTTTCTCCGGCGATCCCCACGCCACCGCCCTGCCACCACCGGTAACCACCACCCCCACCCTAAACCCTAAGATAGATAGTGGGGTACCTCTCCAGCGAGCCCCCCTCCCCGCTGCAGCTGGTTCTTCCTTCACCCCGGCGAGCCCCCCCACCCCCTGAAAATCGACTGACCCAAAAGTCGATTCAGTCGACTGAAGTGTAGCTAAATCAGAGCAGCATCGCAAGCAAGAGCAAGAGCGAGAGCAGTAATGCGAGCAAGAGTAATAGCAATAGCAAGAGCAGACCAGGCAGGGGACCGAGAGCAAGAGCAGAGCAGCAGCGCGAGCGAGAGCTAAAGCAGCAGCAGCTCCTACTGATGTGGACGTCGCCGCCGAGGGAGCGACACCGTGGAGGAAGTGGCCGGCGACGCCGCCGTGGATGGAGCCGCGCCGTGTCGGCTCGGGACCGAGTGCCGGTAGCACGGTGAGATCGAATGAAGAAGAAAATGCGGCGATTAGTGTACAACCTCTTTGGTGGCGCCGATTAGGCCGCAACTTCATCCGAGGAAACGGCGATGATGATGCTCTTCCGGTGGTGCAGGTGAAGATAGCGGTGTGGGAATGGAGGTGGCGCAAAAGACGAGGGGAATGTCGGGGCATCTCCTTGGAGGTGGAGGACGGGATGGCTGAACCGGCGGGACCACGAGATCGACGACGGATCCTCATCCGGTACGGTGGATGAGGGATGTCGAGGTGTTGCTGTGGACGACGTCGTCGGGGAAGAGGCTCCGGCTGGGTGGCGGACGGAGCAGGGTTTGGGGCTTCATCACTGGTTTTCGCGGCCTCGGTGTACGAATGAGTGGGCGGATGGGATGGCAGTGGGGAACCATGGCTTAGGGACGCGCTTGTCCTAAATGTGGGGTAAGTTACAAAAGTATCCCCACCGATTTGAGGCGGTTCTTTCGGTTCAGGGGTACCACAGGAATTTCGTGTGTCGGGATTTCACAGGAGGTGGGAGTTTTCATGCGCGTTATAATTTCGGAATAGCAAGGCGCGGTTTGAGATGGAGGGAGTTGTCGGAGCATGACGAGACAAAGATATATCTTAAATATTTCGGGCTAACAAGGCGCGGGTTGAAATTTCCGAAAAAGCTTAACGTGTACTGTACCAAATCAATGCGAACTACAAATGTCATACAGAACTTTGAATTCATGTTATGTTCAATTAAAATATTTCGCTATGTGTATAATGCATGCAACCTACTTCTCAAATGAACGTTTTAGTGCATTCCAAACGTATATACTACCGCTTCAATATGAACTAAATTTGAATTCGTTTCTCTATTTGAATAAGATCTACAGTAATGATTGTTGTGAAGTCAAAGCATTTGAATTCGTTTCTCTGTATTAATAAGATCTACAATCATCATTATTGTCAAGTTAAACCATCGTTTGTGTATTATCTTCACAGCACACCACATGATTAGTCTCGAGTTACATATGAACTATGTGTACTATATGAACTCGAACTCGATTTTTTGGATCCACTTTATTTTGATTTCAAATCACACTACATTTCTAGCTCTAGCTAGATCTTGATAATCTAAACCATGTTTCATATGTATAATGTGTTTATCACATTATGTGCCCCGCCCCCTACGCCTACAAGTATTTAGATGTGAGTTGCAAACACCACACATTACCACAAACTCAAATAAAATGTGAGAATGTTCGATATATAGTATTGTTTAGATTGTTTGATATTTAGTTATAAGATACAAACGCCACACATTATCACAAATTCAAATAAAATGTTAGATTGTTTGATGTATAGTAGGGTTTAGATTGTTTGGCATTTAGCTATGAGTTGCAAACGCCATGCATTATCACATTATGGTATAACATGTGCACAGCACGTGTATCACCGCTATATTCATGCATGCAATGTTTAAAACACTATGATCTCCTATTCAAATATATGATTCCGCTTTCATATCAAATTATGATCTTTGTTAGTCTCTTACACCCACACAATCCTCTAACCTTTGTAGCTACCACTAACTTTCTCTCGTGCATGCACACGCCCTCCTCGCCCTCCCCCTCCCTCAGCATTCTATCCACTGGGCACATTTATTTTTTTCTTTAGGTCATTCTCCCAGAGTCTCCACAACTCCTTTCCGGCACACATCGATCGATAAAACTCTCTAGCGATGCCTGCCTACAACATACACACACACCTTCAATCTCCTCCTTTATGTGTCCTTGCCTCGTGTCTCTCATACGGTCACACACACGTGTAAACTCTCGCCCCTATTTTCATCTATCTCACAACCGCACACTCTTCCCCCTATCTAGCTAGTAGCCGGGCCTCTCGCACCACCTCCTAGCTCCATTCTCTCTGTCTATCCATCTCGCTGGGCCTTATTTGCCTCTAACAAATGGACGTACACCGACCGATCTCTCGCTATACATATAGCTAGCTAGGTCCTTATAACTCGTTTTTACCCACACGTCGATCGATCTACCTCATTAGTTGTGTCTCTCCCTTCCTCCAACAAACCACAATTGATCTACCGATCTAGTTAGATTTGCTTACCAAACACATGGTTCCCCTTCATCATCCATGGATGCGTCCCGACAGATCTATCGTGCACATGCACACACATAAACACATCCCCACTCTTATTGATAACATTGCAGTTCCACCCTCAGTTTGTCTAGTAGGCCTCTCCCACCATCTTCGAGAAGCAACTCCATCACCCATCTAGCACTCTACCCCTCTCCCTCCCTCTCTCTCCTCTCTCTCTCTCTCTCTGTCCCATCATATTTCCCGTCCTTCAGTTATGTATGGATGCCGACTGATTTCCCTCCAGACATAGCTGGGTCTCTCCTTCTCAACACATATACGAGTCGTTCTACCTCTATAGTTAGGCCTCTGCCTACCCCTCCCACACCCCCTCCCCCCCACACTAATACATCGAGCGCTCTAGTCATGTCTCCCTGCCACACACAAACTTGACATGTGCCCTCTAACGTTCTGGTAGGCCAGTCGCCCTATATCTTTGACTTGCACACACACACAATTTCAATGACTCTCTTCATCGATCTTGCACCCACCCACTTGATCCTCTCTTCGACTCTATCGATAGCTATGACCCCTCCCTCTCTTCTTGTGGATTGCCCGACCCTCTATATATGATATGGATAGGCCTCCATTTCAAGCACATTGCATGCAATTTTCTTTTGAGATGGCATCGACACGTATTCCCACAAATAATTCATGAAATCAACCCCCACCCCACCCCCCACCCCCACCCCAAAACAAAAAACACTCACGAATGCTGTTTGTATCTCTCACACACACCCACGTAGGTGGGGGACGTGCACGAAGAGAAGAGGTGCATGCACGACGCACGTACTCCCGTCTCTTTCCGAACCACACCTAATCGGGTACACGGTGGAGCTCATTTTTGTACAAAAAGGCAGCCCACGTGGTAATTTGGCACGTGTACTGGTTGTCCACTTGGTGGAGGGAGGATCGTCTACCACGGGTGAACAAACAAACTGCGACTTGACGCGTTATGTTAAATTAAAAAAGAGGCAAACCATGTGGGGCCTACCTTACAGGCAAGGCTCTATACACTAGAGTACTTTTGATGTGTCCCATCAACTTGCAGAACGAGAAGAAGCTTGCTTAGTACGCCGTCTCCCCTTCCCATGGGTGCGGTGGCTCACAGGATGAGGTGAAGCTTGCTCCACCTAACGCCCGCTCCCTCGCCCATGCGCGCGGTGGCTCACAGGACGAGGAGAAAAATTTACTACTCCCTCCGTTTACTCCTCGTCCCTACTAATACCTTGGTTATAGAGATTATATCATATTGTTTGGAATATATGTGTCCTTTAGTAGATTTCAGTATGAACTACTAGTACATACTCCAAACAATGATGTATATAGACGTATTTTAGAGTGTAGATTCACTCATTTTGCTCCGTATGTAGCACTCTCCCTCGCCCCTCGCCCACGTGGTGGATGTGTAGCAATTCATTCGGTCACATATAGCCAGAACAATATATACTGCACTACCATTATTGCTCGACTTCCCGAAGAGGCAAAGAGCCAATCACAAGGTTAATATTTTGGAGATGCAAAGCGCAAGGTTATAGGAGAACGAGTAGTAGGTGCCGCGTCATTTATAAATAAAGTTTTTTTTCTTCAGTGGCACGTACTCAATATGATAGGTTCATATGGGGAGAAAAGGGAACCGCTCCACTATATACATAGTCAGGACGGGCCAGCCTACACGGTTGCTTGCTGGGGTTGCTGTCTTCACACTCTGTGGCACAAAACGACTGTGGCCACATCTCTAACATCCCGGCGGATCACGTCCGCTGGGGGAAGGGGTGGATGCTTAGTGTAGATGCGGTCGCCGTTGCCGACGGCGAAAACCCACTATCGGCATGTCCCGATCAGGGGTCCCCGCCGTTCTCTCTCACAAAGCCAGTGATGTTGCCTTCGTCCCTTGCTAACTTTCGTGATGTGGGCAGTTGCCGCCTCCCGCCGCCCTCCTCAAGGTTGAGCTACGTCCCTCAGGTACAACTCCCTTTACAGCCGGCTTGCGCCACTGCTCCAGCTGCCCACATCACTCCCTGTGGATATTTCTCTACTTCTTTGCCCCGCACATACCTCTACTGGCTTCTATGTATTGTATTTGTGAATCAACTAGTCCCAGTAATCTTATTCTAATCACGCTTCTTCAATTTATTTGCCACAGGGATGCTCATCTCGATTTTGGTGAAACTGCACAAAATGATCAGATGCTCAAAAGTTTGCAAACTTCATTTATTAGGAAGCTCGAACGTTCCTAGCAAATTGAAGCCTGGTTAGGGTTCACGGTTCAAGGGCTAGGGACTGCATGGATCGTTTTTTCTTTAGCTGCCTCTATTCCAAAATAAGTGTTAACTTTAGTAGTAGTACAACTTTGTACTTAAGTTTGCACAAAGTTGAGACACTTATTTTGGAACTGAGGGAGTACATATTTGCTATGATCTATCAATCATTGAGATGCAATAGCACGCATGTTAGTCTCCTTTGTATTTGATGAAATGTTGCAACGGGCAACCTTGGACGCAAGATACATGTAACAGAAGCTGGAAGCTTCATAGCATTGTACAAATTTATCTCGCTGATAAATTACAGTATGCACTATACTAGTACTTCCTCCGTTCCTAAATATAAGTCTTTGTAGAGATTTCACCATGAACCACATGCGGATGTATATAGATGCATTTTAAGTGTAGATTCATTCATTTTGTTCCGTATGTAGTTCACCTAGTGGAATCTCTACAAAGACTTATCTACTAGTAATAGCTACCCCCACTACTAGGATTTCTATATCCTCTCCTTGAGCCACATCATCAAAATTAATGTAGCCGTTAGATGAACTAAATCAGTCCATAATAGCCGTCTTATCTAGACGTTGAGAGGCTCCGCACTAAGCCACATGCAAGCATGCAGAAATACCGTGGCATGCATGTGAGTGGGTTTTAAATCACATCAACATGTCTGCATGCAAGCATGCACCAATAGCATGCATGTAAGTGAGCTTTTAAGTCCCATTAACATGTCAAAAAGAAAAATATAATCCCATTATGCAGTAGGAGTTGGTTGATCTTTTTTCCTTACGTGGGATGATCTAAATGATGATGGGAGTTTATTTAGTTTGGCTACCACATTTGTCATGCGGTTATAGAGTTTTTTTAGTTCTATGAAATCGATAATTTTGCGTAGAGAGATATACGGCTGTTTCGCGGTAACGCGCGGGGACTCATCTAGTAATATTTAGGAACAGAGGGAGTACTATGTAAAGAGTTAGGTGTCGCACGGTGATAGTGTGAGGTGGGCCATGTAATCATGAAGCCTGCGTGTTTTCACTGCTCTTGCACTTGCTGTAAGAATGGAGAAAATTGTAATCTAGTAGTACCTCCTTTCACCGAAAGCGTGGGACATCCAGCAGTCCTACCACCTCATTAATAAAGAGCAATGAGCCGTCAAATCACATAGACCCAGCAGTAAGTTGGACGGACGAAGCAACCATCACTCTTGCGCCAGTGAGAGGTCGCGTCCGCTCTGCCCAGGCATGAATGCGGCACCGATTCCTTGGAGCGGCGCTGACCATTTCGTGCCGGAAGTGCGCGCGGGCGATGGAGGGGCTTTGGGTGGGCCAGGCTAGTCAGGAGCGGGCGTGGCAGCTGTCCGCATGTCCCTACCGGACACGCCCGGAAACGAGAGGATGCACCAACTCTCGCGGCTAAAATCGTACACTACACACCATCTCTCTGTAGGAGTAGGTCGATCTGTCGCTCTCTCTAACACACACATGCTATTAAACACACACACACACACACACACACCTTGGTCCCGTTGCACCTTCTAACGTGACTTATTACACCTAGACGGAGGGAGTAGTAAGTATACGAGATACGGTGGCACACTGACTTAAGTCGAATAGAAGTGCCCAAAATCATGTGCATGTTATAATAAGGATTCACTTAAAATAGTACATGAGCGAACATAGGGATCAATTGGACAGTGTTCCCGAGCAGTAGCGAGATGTGTGAGGTAAGATACACCGCTGGCGCTTTTAATTTTTCTTATTAATTTGTTTGTTTCACCCTCTGACTGGTGGGACCCAACGTACTACGTGGAGAGAGGTAAGGTGACTAAGGCTGCATTATTTCTGCACCACTCTGGATAGTCTTACCACCAAAGCCACATGACACGATTATGATTGAAATCCCAATGACTCCCGCACACACACACAAAAAAAACACGACATGCTTGTCACACGAATGCAGGAATGTATAAAAGGTTATTTTCCTCTTGTTGAACATAACGGGAGGGTTGTGTAGCTGGTTAGCCTGTTCGCTCATCAAAATTGAGGTCTCGGGTTTGATAACTACACTTGAGCATAATTTGTGCCAGGAGGATTCTTTGACTGGTCAAAATGGATGGATACGGAGCTATACAATCTCGTAGTGACCGTAGTGACCGTATAATCACCTCATCACGTATAAGCTGCAGCCTCGGCACTTGTTTTCTAGGGTTTGCACACTTCACACTCTCTCTCCAGTATATATATACACGCTGGAGCCTCAGTGCTTGTAGTTGCTCTCTTCAAACTCTCTCGCCCTCTCTAGATCTAAAAAAGACTTTGTTGGCCTCTCTCTCCCCTCACTGCTACTCGAAGAGCCGGCAGGATCCGTCTGCCAGGAAGGGAAGGAGGCTTAATGCTGTCACCGTCGGCGAGGGAGGGAATCCACTACCGGCGCAACTGTTCACTTTCACCCAGCGGCGGTGCGGGAGGGCCTCCGACCCCTTCTTCTTCGCCGTTGTCCCGTCGCCCACCGAACCACGCCCCAAAAACCTTAGGGTATAATTTACTTACTCCACATGGATTGCTCTAGCTGCATGTATACCATGTATCTAGGATGTGGTTCAAAGAGGAAAGGAGTGGGGGAAAGTAGTGGTAAAAGTTGTATATAGCATGAATATAGGACGTGGTTCAAAGAGGAAATGAAGGGGGAAAGTTGTATAGCATGAATCTAGGACGTGGTTCAAAGAGGAAAGGAATGGGGGACAGTAGTGGGGAAAGTTGTATCGCATAAATCTAGGATGTGGTTCAAAGAGGAAAGGAAGGGGCGAAAGTACTAGTACAGACTGGCTATCCAGCACCTACGTCGGTCGAAAAGGGAAAACAATGACAAACGTAGTACGCACATCTGTAACGAACTGATCTTTTGTTTTGGGGGGACAAGGCTGTAGAGTTTGAGCAGGACTAGATTTGCTGCGCTCACATAGGGAAAGGTGTCTAAAGATAAAAAAACTGGGACCAACACAAATATGCTCCTTGGTTGTTTGTTCTTTGTTGCAACAGACTGTGCATGACCACAGTACATCGGTAGATGCACATGGTGCTGGTGCGTCCACTGTCCCGTGCAACTCATTATGTGTTATTAATCTAAGGCCCTGTTTGGTTAAAAACTCCCTAGTCCCTACCTGCTTTGTTCCAGGGACTAAACATGGACTAGAGGTTATTAAATGACATGCTAAAAGACCATGTTACCCCTAGTAATGAACTAATAGAGACAAGGTGCGATGCGTGGCAGGGGCAACTATTGGAAAAAGTACCAAAAAGACTCCATCGGGGTCTTCTTTTTTAGTCCTAAATGCCCACTTTTAGTCCCTAAAAGTCCCTCCTATTTGGTTTAGATGGGACTGACACGGAGTTTTTTTAGTCCCTACACCAAAATGTCCATGTAAGCAAACACCCTCTAATAATGCCGCTGGAAAATTGATGCAATGCCACATTTAAATGCAAATTACATGTTCAACGAATTTTATTGTTAATATAATCTCTATGTTAATATTAATCAATGCCACCGTTTGAGAAATGCTACTGTCGCTTTCTTTCCCATTTAGACAAGGTAGATGCTTCTTTTTGTTGGCTTCTGTGTCATCCACCATTATTGACCACTAATTGTTTCCTTTGCACCTCTGTGTAAACAGGGTTATCTACTTCACCTCGTTGCCATTGTGACCTTTTGTTGCACTACACAAAACACTTTTGTTTTAAGAGTGTTTTGTGCAGTTCAACCAAAATGTCACACCGGCAACATTGCTTGATTGCTTGATCTTAGTGGAACTGCACAAGAGGAGATCTTACTTCCCATCCGTGTTGGCAAATTTGGTTCAGATCTTCTTCTTATGAGTTGTTTGAATTCCGCATCATGAGAGGTCAGTACTAGCCTTCTTTCACATGATTCTGCTGTGTGCTTTCATATGTTGTGCTACTTGTATGATAATGTTGCTTGATTTTAGTGAACTGCACAAATGGAGACAAGACTTCCAATCTGTATGTGCACCGTAATATCCCATTGAGGTAAGATAAGGATATTTCACAATTGTTGGCCTGTATTTTGCCACTTTCATCAGAAAATTAATGTCATTGTTTAGTGCTATACTTGTGATCCCTAATTGACATGCCAAATCTTACATTGAAGGCGAAGCTTGTCTGTTATTGAACCAAGGGATGAAGGGGAAGAACAAGCGGAAAAACAAAAATCAACTCCCGGTGCTGTAATGAAGCACTGGAACTGTGATGACACAAGTAATGATATAGTTTTGCATCTTAATTTATTGCTATGGCTAGAACGAGAAATTGTTTTGCCACTGATTTGATGACACTATTAATGTAATACGTAATTATCTCTGCTTGTGCAAACAGGGATCTTCTTTGAACATACCATATATTTTAGTGGAACTGCACAAAAATATGTTGGAAACATTAAACTAATCGAGGAGTATATAGTAACCATGGCCACCATAGTAGATAGCAACAAATGGTTCCGGAGAAGTGCTTGATCTGTGTGCTCTACACAATAAGCCTCCTGACAAAGGTTGGTACTCGCCCACTAATTCATCCATATGATTGAGCTTTGTCATCTTTATTGGTGTTGTGCTACTGTTTAGATACTGTCATGAAAAAGTGGTATTATCCTTGAGAAGTGCTTCATCTGTGCTGCTTTAAATATTTCCTTTCCTTTTTTTCGAGCAAATAGGGATGCTAGCATTTAATTGTCCTCTTGTCTTTGCACAACAGGATCATCTTCCTCTGAAAAAGAATATGGAGTACGTGAAGTGACTAGTTCCAATTATGCCAGGATGAAGAAGCCCTGTCTATCTTCTCATCAGAAGGAGCTGTTGAAGGATGGTCACATTACTCCCCACAAGACCAAACTAACTTCAGCTCAGAAGGACTGACAAATCTCCATTTTTTTGCTGTGATGCGCGAGTACAATGTTGTTCTAGAATGCTCATCAGAAGGAGCCGTTGAAGGATGGTTACATTACTCCCCACAAGACCAAACTTACTTCAGCTCAGAAGGACTGACAAATCTCCAATTTTTTGCTATGATGCGCGAGTACAATGTTGTTCTAGGATTCTTTCTAGTGAGTTCCATTTTTCTAAAAGTGTGCTCTACATGGACCATGTAGGTGCCTGTTTAAACTGTCAATTCATAGTACATTTTGCTTTATACTAATCACTTTTTTGCATTTGTGCAAACAGGGGTGCTCAGCTTGATTTCAATGGGTACTGCACAAAATTTTCATGAATACATCGAATTATTCATTTCCACCACAACAAAGGAGGTGCCGATAAGTTCAAGGCGTTGCAACATATAAGGGTGAAATCATACAAGCTACGCACGAATTTGGTTGATTTTGGCAGAACTGCACAAAAAGAACAACTGGTTATTTAGCACGAGGTGCCATGTCAATGTCCGAACTGATGGCAAACCCTGCCCATTCCACAATCATAGGCATTTGATATTTTGGAATGGGACAACCTTGTCAAATTTTGCTCATTGATTTTAGCAAGACATGCGTTTGATATTTTCGAATGGGACGCCCTTTGCTGTCAGCATCTTCGATCAATTTTTTCTTTATTCTTTAGTTGTGAAGTAAATATTGCCTCTGACATGTGAGTCGCTGAGATGCATAACCATCGATTGTTTTGAATGTTCTCTATGAATTGCCAGCCCTGTGTGTTTGATTGCAATGTCCAGAAACGCTAAAAAGCTGCTCAAACTCTTTGTACTCCTTTTGTTCGTTTTTACTTCGCACATTGTGAAAGTGCATACTTTTTTGTATAAGATTGGTCAAAGTAGAGATACTTTGACTGCAGACAAAACTTGTATAGAAAGGACCGGAGGGAGTACATGTGAAACTGCTGCAAACGAGGTGATCACCCTGGGAATAATGCTAGTACATATTGTTTTGCATGTTCATCTAATGCCAGTGATACAGGAATTTGAACTAATTGAAATAAATTCATTCATACATGGTCGGATTTTATATAAACATGCCAGATTTCATTACATTTTATACATTCTTCAACTAAAAAAGGGTGCGCTGGAGGTATAATTAATTAACTGAAGCTACCCACCGGTGTCCCACTGAGCCGAACAGAAGCTTCAGTGACTTAACTGCAGGTGCAGTTGCGTAACTGACATGTGGCCTGTTGGGCCAACGTGTCAGTCAGCCAACTGCACCAGAGTGGCCATGGTGGGCGGCGGAGGGACGGACGTGTGGCGCCGGAGTAGCTGCCTCGGCAACCGCGTATCATTAATGTGGGTGGCAGATGGACGGACGGACGACACTTGTGTCGTTTGAAGGCGGAGCAATCGCCTGCACCGGGAAGCGGGGCGGGCGGTGCTGACTGTTTCGGGCAGAAAGCGCGCGCGTGCGAGGAGATGACTTTACTTGGAGAGGATGACAATAGGGACCAACCAGGGCCATAGCCTAATGTACGCAAGTGCCTCCTTATTATATACTAGTATGTATGCACGTGCAATGCACGTCTTAAAAGAATGGAGTGATTTTGGAGTGTGACTCGAAAAAAATATAATGGAGTGATTTTGATCAATGGAATTCCACCCACAATTGTTTTTAATATTCATACAAAAAAGTGTACATTCATATCTAAAATACTAGAGGTTCATTAAAAAACTGTATGTTACTCTATTATTTTTTCTTCCCATTCTCCTCCCAAACCTTCTTATCTGGGCTCAAGTCGTCATGCGCTCAAGCAGTAAAATATAGCCCATGAGGCATCGCATATGGGCCTTTTTTTCCTGGAAGGGCCACATGAATATTCAAGAACACAGCAGAGGCAACACCAGTCTACTGTTCATGGCGAATCCGGCTGATCTTAGCCCTTGGATTTTGGAGACCAACGGTTATGATTGAAGCTCTGGATCCATCTCAAAACTGATACACTATTTATATAGTAGTATAGATATAGATATAGATATATAAAACTACAATTTATTTTGCTTCCTCCTGGTTTCCTGACATCACGGTCCCACACCATTGTCAACCTATGTACTAGTCAATAAACGAGAGAATTGCACAAGAAGCGGCCGACATCTGGGACCAAGCAGCTCGAGCAGTATTTGTGTTTTTGAGGTGTGAGCACTGCAGAGTTTTTTGATATTTAGCCCAGATATTAATTTTTCTCCTCTGAACAACAACGAAAACATTGCTGCAGGTATTAATTGGGCGGGCTGTGGCTCGTCTAGCCCAGGCCAGATATCCAGCCCAGATATTAATTTTTTTCAAGCTGAAAATGGCTAGGCCAGTCATACGTTTTTTTAGGAATACCCACGCAAGGTCAAGTTGTTATTCTCCGCCCCGCTGGGCTGCAAATCTTTCCTAGGAGGGATGCATTAGGCTTAACAAGAAGATGGGCTCTAAGAAATAATAAATGGGATGTAATTATAAAAACTGGGCAGTAACTATAAAAAATGCACCAAACACGTAATTACTTTATAAAATATTATTTTTGGATATTGAAAATTTTAATTTCATTAATTGTTGCGAGCACAATGTTTCGTTGGATTTTTACGTAGTATAAATTTATATTGAAATTATATTTAATCTGACTAGAAATTTTGGGATAAAAATATTTCGGATCCTATTAAAATATGGGAAATTTTATTGAATTTTGTTTTGAACGGTTGGTTGAAATGGGTTGTACTTTTAACAAACTGTAAATGGGCTGTATTAAATTCCATTAGAATTCAAAAATGGGCTGCACATTCTTACAAATCTCAAATGGGCTATAAGTTCTCTGCCACACACTTCTGGCCTTACTAAGTTGACGCGTCCCCTAAAAAATAGAGTTGACGCGTATGCAAGGCTTTGTCAACTTATAGTCAACACACGGTTCTAGCAGCAGTGGCCGTTGGATGTCCATCCAATGGATGTCGTGCTTCTTCTTCAATCTCGGATATTCTAGCTTCACCCGCGAAAAAATGATTCCTCCCCTGACATCTAGGGTGCACCATTTCGAAAGCTGACCTATGGCCCTACTAAGTTGACGTACCAAGGGCTTTGTCAACTTAGTCAATATAAACGATTCTAGTTGCACTGACCGTACGATGTCCATCCAACGGCCATCGTGCTTCTTCAACCTCTGGTCTTCTTGCTCCAGCCGCCCAAAGCAGCGCTAGTCGTGCCGCCTGCTCCTGCCTCCCGTGGTCGGCTATGCTGCCGCGGAGGCCTCACCGCCCCCTACTACTCCCACCGCTGGCCAGGCCATCCCTCCACTCACCCACACCCCCTGTTATTCTGCGGCGATGGCAACGCAGCCGAACCAGTGAACCCACGTACTCCTCTCCGCGTGTGCATCTACTACCTCGTCTTCCCCGGCTCCGCGTCGTCCCCTTCCTAGGCCTCACCATCGTCCACCGCCGTGGTGCTCTCGGTGTGGCGTGGTCAACGTGGTCAAGGAACGATTTCCATCGGACGTGGACTGTACGTGGAGAAGCTGACAGCTGGGTCCACAACAGCCGCAAGGAAGTGTGTCCTTATTATGCGCAAAATTATTATTCCTCCACCTGACAGCGGAGACCCACCGGATGGGCCACCGTATTTCACGAAAAAAATGATTCGCCCCCTGACTGTTGGGACCCACCAGCTACATCTTCTTACGCAAGGAAGTGCGTCCAAAAAAACGATTCGCCCCCTTGACTGCTGGGACCCACCAGCTACATCTTCGCATGCAAGGAAGTGCATCTGAAAAAAAAACCGATTCGCCCCCCTAACTGCTAGGAACCACCAGCCACACCTTCGCACGCAAGGAAGTGCGTCCGGGTAAAAAAAAACGATTCGCCCCCTGACTACTGGGACCCACCAGCTACATCTTCGCACGCAAGGAATTGGCTGACACTCGGGACCCACCTGGTCGAAGCGTACATAGCGTTGTCATTCTGGTCGCAAACGTGCACGTACATATATACTGGTGGATGTAGATGCGCACATGTGTCGATGTAGAGGCGCGCACGTAGCATGTACACGTACGTACAGCGACCAGTGTGCAAGAAAGAAAATACGGCCACGTATGTGTACATACGGGCGGGGTCTCGAACGCCTACTCGCGCATACGTACGGCCAGGGCTCGTGTACATGGCTGAACGGAGAAACAACTTCGTCGTCGTTTTCATGGGGAGGCAACAGAATGCGTCGTGTTCATGGGGAGGCAACGGAATGCGTTGTGTTCATCGAGAGGCAACGGAACGCGTGGGAGCCAACCGGCTGGGTCGGAATGGAATGCATGGTCATGTTCATCGAGAGGGCTTGGACGGAACATGCGATGGAAACGAGGCCTGGCGTACCGCAGAACGGAGGAAACAGCCTTACGTTCGACCGGCCATGTTCGAAACGGGATCCTGTTCATCGGGAGGGGTCTGGCGTACCGCAAAACGGAGGAAACGGACCTCCTACGGTCAAAACGGGGGTCCTGTTGATCGGGAGGGGTGTGGCGTACCACAAAACAGACGAAATGGACTCGTGTTGGAGTGCTACGGTCAAAATGGGGGGTCCTGTTCATCGGGAGGGTGTGGCATACCACAAAACAGGACTCCACGGGATACTGTTCATCTCCACCGTCGACCTCCTCCAGCCTCCACGAGCTACTATTCATCCACCATTGACCTCCTCCAGCCTCCACCTGTGACTGTTCATCCACGGGCTCCTGTTCATCCAGCATCCACCGCGCGCTACTCCACCGGCTACTGTTCATCCACCCCTCTCCACGGGCTCCTGTTCAACCGCCCCTCCACGAGCTACTGTTCATCCACCCCTCCACCATCTACTGTTCATCCAGCCCTCCACGGGGTCGTCCTGTTCATCCAGCCCCAACCGACTTGATCGATCGGGGTCCTGTTCATCCAGAGGCAACGCCAAGGGTCCTGTTCATACACTCCCACCGCTCACTGTTCATCCAACCCCCCCGGCAACGCTCACTGTTCATCCAGAGAGGCAGCATCGATCGGCTTCAGTTAGCAGAAGTAGCGAAGGAATCGATCGCTCGGGTTCAGTAACGCGTAGCCTGCAGTGCAATCGCTCGAGTTCAGTTAGAGCCCAATGCCTCACTTGGGTTCAATTAGAGCCAACGCCTCACACACACGCGCGTACGTGTACAAGAGAAACGCACATCACTCGGCCCCCGACCACCCACCGTAACCATGAACTCCCCAAAATTTTCCTCGCTCTCGCTTCTTCCACGGTTTTTTCCGTCGTGGACGTCCCAAAGAATGTCATGCAGCTGCGTCTCCGGTTCGCCCAGGATGAAAAGCCCATTTTCTGTCATAATTTCTTGTCATAGAAGTTTGAGCCCACCACATCTATGATGATACCGGGTTTTGTCACAATTATCGTCATAGAAGTGTCATATGTATGACAAAAAAATTTCATTCGGCCCAAAATGTCACGGATGTGTCTTTTTTTTTGTAGTGGATAACGTGTGCCAACCCCTATGCATAAGTTCATAGAACCCGCAAGTTGATCACCAAAACATACATCAAGTAGATCACGTGAATATCCCATTGTCACCACAGATAAGCACGACAAGACATACATCAAGTGTTCTTAAATCCTTAAAGACTCAATCCGATAGGATAACTTCAAAGGGAAAACTCAATCCATTACAAGAGAGTACAGGGGGAGAAACATCATAAGATCCAACTATAATAGCAAAGCTCGCGATACATCAAGATCGTATCAGCTCAAGAATACGAGAGAGAGAGATCAAACACATAGCTACTGGTACATACCCTCTGCCCCGAGGGTGAACTACTCCCTCCTCGTCATGGAGAGCATCGGGATGATGAAGATGGCCACCGGTGAGGGATCCCCCTTCGACAGGGTGCCGGAACAGGGTCCCAATTAATTTTTGGTGGCTACAAAGGCTTGCGGCGATGGAACTCCCGATCTATTCTGCTCCTCGAAGGTTTTATGGTATATGGACATATATAGGCAAAAGAAGTCGGTCAGGGGAGCCTCGAGGGGCCCATGAGGATGGGGGAGGGGGGGGGCACCCAGAGGGGGGGGGGGCTCCCTGCCTTGTGGCCACCTCGAAGCTTCCCTTGCTTCAACTCCAAGTCTCCTTGATTGCTTCTGTTCCAAAAATAACTCTCCCGAAGGTTTCATTCCGTTTGGACTCCGTTTGATATTCCTTTTCTGCGAAACACTGAAATAGGCAAAAAAACAGCAATATGGGCGGGGCCTCCGGTTAATAGGTTAGTCCCAAAAATTGATATAAAAGTATTTAGTAAAGCCCATAAACATCAAAAAGAGGTAATATAATAGCGTGGAACAATAAAAAATTATAGATACGTTGGAGACGTATCACACCGCACATGGTTAAGAGAAACTTGTGTGTTCTAGGGTGCCCCCCTTCCCCCATATATAAAGGAGCAAGGGCGAGGCCGGCCGGCCCCTAGGGCGCGCCCAAGAGAGGAGTCCTACTAGGACTACTAGTCTTAGTAGGATTCCATGACAAGGGAGAGAGGAGAAAGGAAGGAGAGGGAGAGGGAGTAGGAAAGGGGGGCACCGCCCCCTTCCCTTATCCTATTCGGACTCCAGGGGGGCTGCCCTGGCCGCCCTCTCTCTCTCCACTAAGGACCATGGTGGTGTTGGAGAACGTAGTAATAATTCAAAAAAATTCCTACGTGTCACCAAGATCAATCTAGGAGATGCTAGCAACGAGAGAGAGGGAGTGCATATTCATACCCTTGAACATCGCTAAGCAGAAGGGTTACAAGAACGCGGTTTATGGAGTCATACTCCCGGCGATTCAAATCACGGAAGATCCGATTCAAGCGGCGAACGAACGACATCTACGCGTTTAACCCACATACAGCCCGGGGATGTCTCCTCCTTCTCGATCCAGCAAGGGGAGAGGAGAAGTTGAGGGAGAACTCCTATAGCACGACAGCGTGGTGGTGATGGAGCTCGTGGTTCTCCAGCAGAGCTTTGTTAAGCACTACGGAGGAGGAAGAGGTGTAGGAAGGAGAGGAAGGGCAGCACCAGGGCGTGTCAGGGTGCGGCTGCCCTCTCTCTCCCTCACTATATATAGGGGGAAGGGAGAGGAGGAGGTGCCCTAGGGTTTCCCCTAGGGGGGGGGGGCGGCTAGGGTAGATTGGATCTCCCTAGGGAAACCCTAGGGAGACTTGCCCCCCCAAGCCAAGCAAGTGGAAGCTTGCCTCCCAAGCCAGGTGGGGGCGCCCCATCTCCCCAAGCAACGTGGGAAAGGGTGTGTGTAGGGGGGTGTCGGTGTCAAAACCGGCGGATCTCGGGTAGGGGTCCCGAACTGTGCGTCTAGGCGGATGGTAACAGGAGACAAGGGACACGATGTTTTTACCCAGGTTCGGGCCCTCTCGATGGAGGTAAAACCCTACTCCGGGTTGATTAATATTGATGATATGGGTAGTACAAGAGTAGATCTACCACGAGATCGGAGTGGCTAAACCCTAGAATCTAGCCTATGGTATGATTGTTATTCGTCCTACGGACTAAAACTCTCCGGTTTATATAGGCACCGGAGAGGGCTAGGGTTACACAGAGTCTGTTACAATGGGAGGAGATCTTCATATCGTATCGCCAAGCTTGCCTTCCACGCCAAGGAAAGTCCCATCCGAACACGGGACGGAGTCTTCAATCTTCTATCTTCATAGTCCAGGAGTCCGGCCAAAGGTCATAGTCCGGCCATCCAGACACCCCCTAATCCAGGACTCCCTCAGGGGCCCCTGAACCAGGCTTCAATGATGACGAGTCCGGCGCGCAAGTTGTCTTCGGCATTGCAAGGCGGGTTCTTCCTCCGAATATTTCATAGAAGATGTTGAACACCAGGGTAGTGTCCGACTCTGCAAAATAAGTTCCACATTCCTTCATAGAGAGAATAATGTTTGTATTAATCAGATCTGCTGACGTATTTTGTGGCGTGACATCATGCCACAGCCAGGCTCTTTATTTATTTCATTGTTCCACCTCAGCGCGTTTAGCGAGGCGGTTTCCTTGGCACGTCTTGTCAAAGCAGAGATCGTGTCCCCTTATTCCGGGATTCTCATCAATACGGGTGTGGGTAACCCAACCGTGCCTTTGGTATGACTCCCTAATTGAAAGCGAGTCCCAAACGGTTACGGGGAGGGCTCTTGATATTCAACTCCTTTATAAAGGGACCAAGGCTCGGCTCCCTTCTTTTCAATCCAATCGAATCCGCCCCTAGCTTCGAGTTCCAACACCCAAAGCTCTAGCTTTAGGTGCTTCAGACCTTCGACGGTGTCCGGCTCTGACCATGAAGGCCAGTGGATGCCTTCCTCCGTTACGGAAGAAGATGTGTGAAAGCTGAGAGATGCCAGGTATCTAACCGGCGAAATCTCGCATAGGCTGCCTGCTCAAGGGCAGGCCATTCCCACTCCCCAGCCCGGTGAGAGCGTGGTGTTCGCATCTCACTTCCTTCGGGGGCTAAGCTTCCCGATTGATCCCTTCATGAGGGGGATCATGTTTTATTACGGGCTGGAGTTCCACGACTTAGCTCCGGAGTCCATCCTCCAAATCTCATCATTCATTGTCGTGTGTGAGGCCTTCCTCCATATCACTCCTCACTTCGGATTGTGGCTAAAATCCTTCAAGGTGGAACGAAGACGATCGAGGGGCAGCACGCTGAGTGCGGAGGAGCTGTAGTAAGCAAGATGGCTGATGCTCCATGGCTTGAAGGCTCTTTTCAAGAGGAGCTCGGCTTATGGCAACGGGGCTGGTTTTACATCACAGCCCCTAGGGGCACCACATGAGTGGCACCGCCTACTTGTCGCTCGGGTCCCCCACCACGACTGGCATCATGGGTTAATGAAGGACTTATCTAGGGGCCGTCGAAAGACGTGCCCTTGCTATAGGGCCGTATTCGAGATCTCCTAGAAAGAGATATCAATCTGACCGTGGTGGCGCAAGTCATGGTGATTCGCCGCACACTGCCCTGCAAACGTCGACCTCTCCGCCTGTGGGAATTCAATCCTGAGGGACCACGGGTTCTACAACACTTCATGGGAATGACGCCCATGGAGATGTACAAATTGTTCTTCGGATCACAAGCAAGGTGTCCGGATCTGTCCGAGGACGCTGGTCTGAGTTGCAACCGCCCAGATGCTAAAGTAAGTAGCTCCATATTTGCACATACCATCCATATTTTTATCAAATCTACCCTTTAGCAGAGTTGCCCTTTGAACAGGAGTGGATAGCAAAGGCTAAGCTTATCAGGTGTCCAGCCCCCTTGCCCGAGACCGTGCCGAATCCTATGCTGACCAGGATGCTGGAGGTTGCGCCATTGGCGGAGGAAAAAAGGGGGGACCAAGGAGCTACCGCCTCCACGAAGGAGGCCGTCAGGAAGGGAAGAATCGAAAATTCTCCCAACCAGGGAAAGAAAAGGACTACCTCTGAAGAGCCGGAGGTGATAACCTCAAAACGGGGAAAGAAATCTTCGTCAGAGGGTTCGGCATCGGTGGATGCTTCAGCCGAATCGCCCCCTAAAGGGGATCCGCTCTCCCCCGAGGCATAAGTGAGGGGAGGGGTTCCATAATGAATCACATTCATGTTTTATTCCTGAGGAAAATAAGCGAAGCATTATCTTGCAGTTCGGATCTCAACCCTTCTTAGCAGAGCTCATCTTCAGGGGATCTTCGTCCAGAGATGATAGAGAGCGAAACGGCTCCCCTTGTTCCTCCGTCCTACGAGGCTGGCGACCCTGATGTATTGTCCCAGAGGGCTTTTTCAAGTCCGGACCTTGGGAAAGGTCGTCAGACAGTCCGACACCCTCTTGCGCGCCGGCGGAGGTGCTGAAGGATCTGCTTGGTAGGGCGTCCATCTCAAAAGAACACCGTATGTTGATGGATACGGTGATTGGAAGGATTTCATCCGTAGAAAGCGGATTGTACGAAGCTGCCAGGAGTTTACTAACAGGCTTTGAGGTATGTAAAAAGGTGTACCTTTTGGTGGAGCCGCATATTAAATGTGCCCTATATGAATAGTAGCCCCTGAGACTCTATGTGTCGTCATGAATGACAGCGCATAGAGGATCATAATCCCAGGTATAATATTTCACTTATTCCATGAAGGTGGCGAGGTGCTCGGTGGTTAGCCGGACTGATGAATCTGCCGAACTAAAGCGGCAACTTGACGTAGCCGATGCCGACATCGCGCTTGTAAATAAGCGGCTAGACGAGGCTCAAGGTATGTTCAAAAGACACCCAGTAATAGGAGCTTGATGCTCGGGCCTTATATATATACTTGATGTAGATGGTGCTGCTGCCGTGGAGAACCTTCGGGCGGAACTTGCCCGAGCCAAGGAGCAAGCAAGGAAGAGTGATGCGGCTGCCGTTAAAGCGGCTGAAGAGCTAAGAGCCGAGCAGGCTGCTCACTGCCAAAGCAAGAAGGAAATAGCCGAGATGGCCATAAAATTGAAGGATGCTACCGACCGCTGTAAATTTCTTGAACAAGAAGATAGGGCGGCTCAGAAGGACCTTGAAAAGATCACTACCGAAGCCAAGGATACTCGCTCTGCCATGAGAGCGATGAAGGAGGAACTGCGTCAGGCCAGATATCACGGCTGGAAAGCCTTATATGCTGCGGATGAAGTTCGGAGACCCCAAGTATGCTCCATTAGACCGGCAGTGGAGTTCGGAAAACACTTATCTGGATTTGGCCGCAAGTGCGGCGGACGCGACCGAACACTTCCGCAGCCGGGGTGACCATGAATTGGAAGAGCTTTTTTGGTCGCAGTACCACAATCTAGAACACCCACTATCAGTATCCGACCATTTAGCTGCCTGGGCGGAGCTGAACAGATTATCCGGACTCGCCATGAAATTTGTTGCGAGTCGTCTGTGGCCGGAGAAGCCGGAGCCAAAGAGCTATTTTGGCTTGGTGCAGCAATTTCTTGGTTCAGTGCCGCATGCTGATGCAATGAAGAGGTCGGCGTGCATGGAGGGCGCACAGATGGCTCTTGCCCGTGTCAAGACATACTGGGCAGATATGAAGGCCAGTATTGTTGCGTCCCAAGATTCGGACAAAAGCCGAGTACCTGCCAAGCACTATTTTGAGGAAGTTCTTCCTGGCGCTCGTATAATAGAGTCGCAGTGCTCGAAGGATGCTGTGTTCGAATAGCTTATACTATTTGTAAGACGGATTGTGTTTTTATGAAAAAAGCTTTTTTATACTTGTGCTTGCAAGAATCATGATACCTCCTGTGCGGCCGTTTAATGTATATATTTGTATGTAAACTGAAAGATGGCAGTCGTTGGCTTTGTTCGCAAAAAGTCGTCTGTTCACACTTAATCCAACGTCTTGGTCCTATAAAGGAGGTGGTAGCACGGCGAACTAGGCAACCGTACTATAATGCTTTATCACTTTCACTTAGCCATAGGAGTTTGACAGTGGGACTACTGAATAGCCCCTAGGGGCACCGCGCTTGCCTGAATTCGGGGCGCGAGTGTGCCTGACCGGGAAGCGGCCCTTCGTTAATGCGGGGGAATCCTAAAGATTCCGAAAGTCATCGAGTGGTTGACCAGTCTCTCGCTATATCATGACAGTCAGTTTTCGGCTTTCTCTACTGAGGTGCTCACCCGGTCGAACCGGGGCACAATCACAGTAGTTCTCCTGGTGCCGTGTTAGGCGATATAACAGAACGTAAGGCAGCAAAACACAGGAGCTGGGCAAACCCAACATTTGACCAAAGACATGATTCGGAGCTGGTGCATATAGGGCCAAACTCGCGACGCCGAACACTCCCTAAGGTGTTTGGTCTTTATGAAGACGGGCCGAAATAGAGCCCTTGGTAAAAAAGCCCCTGGTGTCCAGGTACGTGCAAAGAATTCTGACATGGCCACATGCCAAGACGCCAGCCTCCTCCTCGGCTATAGAGAAAACCGGGGGATGTTATCAACAAGAGACAGTAAAAAAGGTTTACGCAGGGTCTTAATCTGAAGAGAATCCTTGGAACGTGTCCCTGCTGCACGTCTGCGCCCGTGTCTCCGTCATGCCGTATCCTGGACGGGCGTAGCACGATGCTCGTCTACGAAAGAGAGGAACTTAGTAAAAAATAAGCGTGCGAGAAATCTATATCAAAATAAACAAAATATAGTTGGAGCAAGAGTTGGGCCGTATTGTCTCCGGGCGTGAGCACACGGAGCCCCTTGCACTAGGGTATGCGGTAATTTAAGCATGTTGACGCCGGACTCGTCGAGGCGTGTCCGAGATAGTAGGGCTGGATTTGTGGGTGGCTGCCTAGGCAACCGCACCCCTACCCGTACTTTGGGGGTCAATTTATGTTCCCTTGTAATGAGATGATGCCCTTTGGACCGGGCATTTTAAGTGTGAGGGATGCGTAGTGCGGTATTGCGTTAAAGCGGGCGAAAGCTTCACGTCCCAGTAGTGCTTGATAGCGACTTACGAATGGGGCGATGTGGAATGTTAGCTTTTCGCTTTGGAAGTTGTCGGGTGATCCGAACGTGACTTCTAACATAAGGGAACCCATACTTGGGGTATCCGAACCTGGCGTTGCTCCTTGAAAGGAAGTATTGCCGAGGTGTATTGCGGCTGGGTTTACCCCGAGTTTGCGGACTGTGTCCTGATACAACAGGTTCAAGTCACTGCCGCCGTCCATAAGGACACTCATAAATTGGAGTCCGTTAATGATTGGATGTAGGGCCAAGGCAGTCCAGCCTGCGTTCTGGTCTCCTCTAGAGTAATCCAGATGATCAAAGGTGATTGGTTGTAACAACCAGTGGGGTTGCTCCTCCGGGGCTGCCTGTACGGCGCGTGTCGTTGTAGGTGCCGTTCTATTCTTCCCCTTCGTCACATGAAGTAGATTTATTGTCTTGACTTCTTGTGGGAACTTCTTTTGTTCTTCGGTGATCTGCTCGTGGGGTGCGTGGTCATCTTCGCTTGGTGTGTTGAGCCCCTTGTGTTCGGCATTGAGCTTGCCGGACTGCTTAGAGACCCAACAATCTCTGTGGGTATGGTTTGCAGGTCTCCCCGGAGTGCTATGGATTTGACATATTTTGTCTAAAATTTTGTTGAGGTTGGATGGCTCATTCCTATCTTCTTTGGGGGGCATCTTTTTTTGATTTTGCCGAGGGATTTTGAATCCGGCGTTTACTGCCGTGCTCATCGGGCTTTTGTCTTTTATCCGGCGCAGTTCTTTGTTACGGCGCGGCTTCCCGTTCCCATCTCTGAGTTCGGACGTATTCGGGTCGCTGGTGCTGCTTCTTGCCAACCAGCTATCCTCTCCTGCACAGAAGCTGGTCATGAGGCTTGTTAACGCGGCCATTGTTCGCGGCTTTTCTTGGCCAAGGTGTCTGGCGAGCCATTCGTCTCGGATGCTATGTTTGAAAGCTGCTAGGGCCTCTGCGTCCGGATAGTCGACTATCTGATTCTTTTTGATAAGGAATCTGTTCTAGAGCTTCCGCGCTGACTCTCCGGGCTGCTGAGTTATATGGCTCAGATCGTCTGCATCCGGGGGCCGGACATAGGTCCCTTGAAAATTTGCCCGGAAAGCATCCTCAAGCACTGCCCAACTTCCCATGGTGTTCTCGGGAAGGCTTTTAAGCCAATGCCGGGCTGTCCCTTTGAGCTTAAGGGGTAAGTATTTTATGGCCTGGAGGTCGTCTCCTCTGGCCACGTGTATGTCGAGGATGTAGTCCTCGATCCAGACTCCAGGGTCTGTTGTTCCGTCGTATGGTTCTATGTTCACTGGCTTGAATCCTGCTGGGAATTCATGATCCAGCACCTCATCAGTAAAGCATAGGGGGTGTGCGGCGCCCCTGTATTTAGGCGTGCCGCGATTTTCGGATATTTCTTGCGTTGCATCACTCATTGGAGCTTGCTTTCTTGGCCTATAGATGGATCTAGTAGGGCCAGTTTTCTGATGCGGATTCTTGGACGGATCGCGCGCTATATGGAGTGCGGCGTACTTTGACGCGTGAGATTGATCGTAGGGTCGTCTATCCGACCTTGTGGCATCCTTATTTTTTGACTGTGGGGGCTTTATGGCCTCTTCGTCAAATTCCGGTAGTAGTTTCCGCTTCGGATAGCTCTTTATGTGGCGACTACTGCCGTACTTGTGTGCGGTATTGAGTACCTTGCCCCATCTGATCCTGAGTGCATCCTCCGCTGTCTTGAGCCTCCGCTTCTGTTGCATTTGTCCACCATGTATACATCGTGTGATGAGGTGTTTTTCCGGAGCCCTATAGGCGCTGGTTCTTGATCATCTCCTTTATCGGCGTTCATACTGTTGGTATCTTCGGAGTCGAAGTCTAGCATGTCGGTTAAATCATCGACAGTGGCTACGTAGTGGGTGGTGGGTGGGCTACAAATTTCTTCGTCGTCCGTATCCCAACCGTGTTGGCCGTAGTCCGGCCTAGGCTCTCTTGACAAAGAGAGAGACTTTAACGAATTCAGGATGTTGCCGAAAGGTGAGTGCTGAAAGACATCTGCGGCGGTGAACTCCATGACCGGAGCCCAAAACCGGGAGAGGTGCGGGATTTACGGAGTCTGGATCGGAGTCGAGCACCTTGGAGTCATGGGCCTTGCGAGGGACTAAGCTTGTATCCGGCTCCATCGCCATAGAGATTGCAGTTTCCGGGGTGGCGTCTAACCGTCCGTCCCCGACTGGTGCAGTGGGCTCCGATCTAATGGTCGGAGCGGACACCTGAGCGACGCTCTAGGCGTTGTCCGATGACAAAGGTAAATCGTGCCCATCATGACAGTGCGGCGCGCCCGGTTGTGGCTCGAATCCGTCGAAGATCAAGTCCCCGCGGATGTCGGCCGTGTAGTTCAAGCTTCGAAACCTGACCTGATGGCCAGGGGCGTAGCTCTCGATCTGCTCCAGATGGCCGAACGAGTCAGCCCGCAGTGCGAAGCCGCCGAATATGAAGATCTGTCCGGGGAGAAAAGTCTCATCCTGGACCGCATTGCGATTGACGAGCGAAGAAGCCATCACGCCTAAAAGGCGACGATACAGAGGAACTCTCAATGAAAGCACCAATGTCGGTGTCAAAACTGGCGGATCTCGGGTAGGAGGTCCCGAACTGTGCTTCTAGGCGGATGGTAACAGGAGACAAGGGACACGATTTTTTTACCCAGGTTCGGGCCCTCTCGATGGAGGTAAAACCCTACTCCTGCTTGATTAATATTGATGATATGGGTAGTACAAGAGTAGATCTACCACGAGATCGGAGTGGCTAAACCCTAGAATCTAGGCTATGGTATGATTGTTGTTCGTCCTACGGACTAAAACTCTCCGGTTTATATAGGCACCGGAGAGGGATAGGGTTACACAGAGTCGGTTACAATGGGAGGAGATCTTCATATCGTATCGCCAAGCTTGCCTTCCACGCCAAGGAAAGTCCCATCCGGACACGGGACAGAGTCTTCAATCTTGTATCTTCATAGTCCAGGAGTCCGGCCAAAGGTCATAGTCTGGACATCCGGACACCCCCTAATCCATGACTCCCTCAGGGGGCACACAACCCCTTAGTGGGCTTGTTTGCCCCTTCCCCTTGGCCCATGAGGGCCTGCAACACTTGTCGGGGCCCCCGAAACACCTTTCGGTCATGCTGGCCATAGCCCGGTACGTCCATAACACTACCAGACTCCAATACCCTTTGTCCAATGTATTGATCTTCACCTCCGGACCATTCCGGAGTTCCTCGTCACATTCGGGATCTCATCCGGGACTCCGAACAACCATCGGTAACCACATACTATTTCCATTACAACTCTAGCGTCACCGAACCTGAAGTGTGTAGACCCTACGGGTTCGGGAATCATGCAGACATGACCGAGATACCTCTCCTACCAATAACCAATAGCGGGATCTAGATACCCATATTGGCTCCCACATGTTCCACGATGTTCTCATCGGATGAACCACAATGTCGGGGATTCAATCAACCTCGTATACAATTCCCTTTGTCCATTGGTATGTTACTTGCCCAAGATTCGATCGTCGGTATCCCCATACCTCATTCAATCTCGTTACCAGCAAGTCTCTTTACTTGTTCCGTAACGCAGGACCCTGTGGCCAACTCCTTAGTCACATTGAGCTCAATATGATGATGCATTACCGAGTGGGCCCATAGATACATCTCCGTCATACGGAGTGACAAATCCCAGTCTCGATTCGTGCCAACCCAATGACACTTTCAGAGACACCTATAGTGTACCTTTTTAGCCACCCAGTTATGTTGTGACGCTTGATACACCCAAAGCATTCCTAAGGTATTCGGGAGTTGCACAATCTCACGGTCTAAGGAAATGATACTTGACATTAGAAAAGCTCTTAGCAAATGAACTACACGATCTTGTGCTATGCTTAGGATTGGGTCTTGTCCATCACATCATTCTCCTAATGATGTGATCCCGTTATCAACGGCATCCAATGTCCGTGGTCAGGAAACCACAACCATCTATTGATCAACGAGCTAGTTCAACTAGAGGCTTACTAGGGACATATTACGGTCTATGTATTCACACATGTATTATGGTTTCTGGTTAATACAATTATAGCATGAACAACAGACAATTATCATGAACAAGGAATATAATAATAACCACTTTATTATTGACTCTAGGGCATATTTCCAACAGTCTCCCACTTGCACTAGAGTTAATAATCTAGTTACATTGTGATGAATCAAACACCCATAGAGTTCTGGTGTTGATTGATAACCCACAAGTGTAGGGGATCAGTTGTAGCCTCTTTCGATAAGTAAGAGTGTCGAACCCAATGAGGAGCTAAAGGTAGAACAAATATCCCCTCAAGTTCTATCAACCACCGATACAACTCTACGCACACTTAGCGTTCGCTTTACCTAAAACAAGTATGAAACTAGAAGGACTTTGTAGGTGTTGTTGGATAGGTTTGCAAGATAATAAAGAGCACGTAAATAAAAAGTAGGGGCTGTTTAGATGAAGACACAACTAAGTTAGTTTTAGTAGAGAGATTTTTGTCACGAGAAAATTATTTGTCCCTAGGCAATCGATAACTAGATCGGTAATCACTATTGCAATTTTATTTGAGCGAGAGGCATAAGCTAACATACTTTCTCTACTTGGATCATATGCAGTTATGATAGGAACTCTAGAAAGCATCCACAACTACTAAAGATCATTAAGGTAAAACCCAACCATAACATTAAAGCATCAAGTCCCCTTTATCCCATACACCACAACCCCCTTACTCGAGTTTATGCTTCTGTCACTCAAGCAACCCACTATAAGAAAATAATGAACATATTGCAACACCCTACAGCAGGAATCCCTCATGCTTGCGTGATACCGAGGGCACAATAGGACAGCACCGATAATAAAACATGCAACTCAAACCAATCACGATCATCAATTAACCCATAGGACAAAACGGATCTACTCAAACATTATAGGATAGCCATACATCATTGGGAAATAATATATAGCATTGAGCACCATGTTTAAGTAGAGATTACAGCGGGTAAAAGAGAGGTTACACCGCTGCATAGAAGGGGGAAGAGTTGGTGATGAGGGAGGTGAAGTTGTTGGTGTAGATCGCGATGATGATGATGGTCCCCGGAAGCTCTCCGGCGCCACCGGAAGCAAGGGGGAGAGAGCCCCCCTTCTTCTTCTTATTCTTCCTTGACCTCCTCCCTAGATGGGAGAAGGGTTTCCCCTCTATTCCTTGGCTCCCATGGCGTGGGAGGGGCGAGAGCCCCTTCGAGATTGGATCTGTCTCTCTGTCTCTCTCTGTTTCTGTGCTCTTCGATTCTGCCCTTTAACCTTTTCTTATATATCCGGAGATCCGTAACTCCGATTGGATTGAAACCTTCGCCCAGTTTTTTCTCCAAAAATTAGCTTTATTGGGGCAAAACAAGAGCGTCAACTGCCTTACGGGGTGCCCATGAGGGTCAGGGACGCGCCCCCTGCCTCGTGCCCCCCTCGGGCACCATCTCGCGTTGGTTTTTCTTCCCAAAAATCATAAATATTCCAAAAATGATCTCCATCCGTTTTTATCCCGTTTGGACTCCGTTTGATATGGGGTTTCTGCAAAACATAAAACATGCAACAAACAGGAACTAGCACTGGGTAGTCCCAAAAATAATATAAAAAGTTGCCAAAAGTATATGAAAGTTGTAGAATATTGGCATGGAACAATAAAAAATTATAGATACAATGGAGACGTATCATTGACCATGTTTTGCTCGTGAAAGAGGTTTAGTCAATGGATCTGCGACATTCAGATCCGTATGCACTTTACAAATATCTATGTCTCCATCTTGAATATATTCACGAACGGAGTTGAAGTGACGCTTGATAAGCCTGGTCTTCTTGTGAAAACCTGGGCTCCTTGTAAAGGGCAATAGCTCCAGTGTTGTCACAGAAGAGAGTCATCAGGCCCGACGCATTGGGAATAACTCCTAGGTCGGTGATGAACTCCTTCATACAGACTGCTTCCTGTGCTACTTCCGAGGCTGCTATGTACTCCGCTTCACATGTAGATCCCGCCACACGCTTTGCTTGCAACTGCACTAGCTGAATGCCCCACCATTCAAAATATACATGTATCCAGTTTGTTACTTGAGTCATCCAAATACGTGTCAAAGCTAGCATCGACGTAACCCTTTACGACGAGCTCTTCGTCACCTCCATAAATGAGAAACATATCCTTAGTCCTTTTCAGGTGCTTCAGGATATTCTTGACAGCTGTCCAGTGTTCCATACCGGGATTCCTTTGGTACCTCCCTACCAAACTTACGGCAAGGTTCACATCAGGTCTGGTACACAACATGGCATACAAAATAGACCCTATGGCTGAGGCATAGGGGATGACACTCGTCTTTTCTCTATCTTCTGCTGAGGTCGGGCATTGGACCATGCTCAATCTCACACCTTGTAATACAGGCAAGAACCCCTTCTTGGACAGATCCATATTGAACTTTCAATATCTTGTCAAGGTATGTGCTTAGTGAAAGACCAATGAGGCATCTCGATCTATCTCTATAGATCTTGATACCTAATATGTAAGCAGCTTCTCCAAGGTCCTACATTGAAAAACACTTGTTCAAGTAGGCCTTTACGCTTTCCAAAAATTCTATATCATTTCCCATCAATAGTATGTCATCCACATATAATATGAGAGATGCTACAGAGCTCGCACTCACTTTCTTGTAAACACAGGCTTCTCCATAAGTCTGCATAAATCCAAAAGCTTTGATCATTTCATTAAAGCGATTGTTCCAACTCTGAGATGCTTGCACCAGCCCATAGATGGAGCGCTGGAGCTTGCATACCTTGTCATCATTCTTAGGATCGACAAAACCTTCCGGCTACATCATATACAATTCCTCCTTAAGGAAACCGTTAAGGAATGTCGTTTTGACGTCCATTTGCCATATCTTATAATCATAGAATGCGGCAATTGCTAACATGAGTCAGACGGACTTCAGCTTCGCTACGGGTGAGAAGGTCTCACCGTCATCGTAGTCAACACCTTGAACTTGTCGATAACCCTTAGCGACAAGCCGAGCCTTATAGACGGTCACATTACCATCCACGTCAGTCTTCTTCTTAAAGATCCACTTATTTTCTATGGCTTGCCGATCATCGGGCAAGTCTGTCAAAGTCCATACTTTGTTTTCATACATGGATCCTATCTCGGATTTCATGCCTTCAAGCCATTTGTTTGAATCCGGGCCCGCCATCGCTTCTTCATAGTTCGAAGGTTCACCGTTGTCTAACAATATGATTTCTAGGACAGGGTTGCCGAACCACTCTGGTGTGGAACGTGTCCTTGTGTACCTACCAAGTTCAATAGCAACTTGATCCGAAGTTTCATGATCATCATCATTAACTTCCTCTCTAGTCGGTGCAGACACCACAAAAACATCTTCCTGAGCTGCGCTACTCTCTGGTTCAAGAGGGAGTACCTCATCAAGTTCTACTTTCCTCCCACTTACTTCTTTCGAGAGAAACTCTTTCTCCAGAAAGGATCCATTCTTGGCAAAAAAGATCTTGCCTTCGGATCCGAGATAGAAGGTATACCCAATAGTTTCCTTAGGGTATCCTATGAAGACGCATTTTTTCGACTTAGGTTCGAGCTTTTCAGGTTGAAGTTTCTTGACATAAGCATCGCATCCCCAAACTTTTAGAAATGATAGCTTAGGTTTGTTCCCAAACCATAGTTTATACGGTTTTGTCTCAACAGATTTAGACGGTGCCCTATTTAAAGTGAATGCAGCAGTCTCTAAAGCATAACCCCAAAATGATAGCGGTAGATCGGTAAGAGACATCATAGATCGCACCATATCAAATAGAGTGCAATTACGACGTTCGGACACACCATTACGCTGAGGTGTTCCAGGCGGCGTGAGTTGTGAAACAATTCCACGTTTCCTTAAGTGCGTGTCAAACTCGTGACTCAAATATTCTCCTCCACGATCTGATCGTAAGAACTTTATTTTCCTGTCATGTTGATTCTCCACCTCGCTCTGAAATTCCTTGAAACTTTTCAAAGGTCTTAGACTTGTGTTTCATTAAGTAGACATACCCATATCTACTTAAGTCATCAGTGAGGGTGAGAACATAATGATAGCCACTGCGAGACTCAACGCTCATTGGACCGCATACATCAGTATGTATTATTTCCAACAAGTTGGTTGCTCGCTCCATTGTTCCGGAGAACGGAGTCTTGGTCATCTTGCCCATGAGGCATGGTTCACAAGTGTCAAATGATTCATAATCAAGAGACTCCAAAAGTCCATCTGCATGGAGTTTCTTCATGCGTTTGACACCAATGTGACCAAGGCGGCAGTGCCACAAGTATGTGGGACTATCATTATCAACCTTACATCTTTTGGTATTCACACTATGAATATGTGTAACATCACGTTCGAGATTCAATAAAAATAAACCATTGACCAGCGGGGCATGACCATAAAACATATCTCTCATATAAATAGAACAACCATTATTCTCGTTTTTAAATGAGTAGCCATCTCGCATTAAACGAGATCCAAATACAATGTTCATGCTCAAAGTTGGCACTAAATAACAATTATTGAGGTTTAAACTAACCCTGAAGGTAGATGTAGAGGTAGCATGCCGACGGCGATCACATCGACCTTGGAACCATTCCCAACGCGCATCGTCACCTCGTCCTTCGCTAGTCTCCGCTTATTCCGCAGCTCCTGCTTTGAGTTACAAATGTGAGCAACCACACCAGTATCAAATACCCAGGAGCTACTACGAGCGCTGTTAAGGTACACATCAATAACATGTATATCATATATACCTTTGGCATTGCCGGCCTTCTTATCCGCTAAGTACTTGGGGCAGTACCGCTTCCAGTGACCATTTCCCTTGCAATAAAAGCACTCAGTCTCAGACTTGGGTCCATTCTTTGGCTTCTTCTTCCCGGCAACTGACTTACCGGGCGCGGCAACTCCCTTGCCGTCATTCTTGAAGTTCTTCTTTCCCTTGCCTTTCTTGAAACTAGTGGTCTTATTCACCATCAACACTTGATGTTCCTTTTTGATTTTGACCTCCGCTGATTTCAACATTGAATATAAGTCAAGAATGGACTTCTCCATCCCTTGCATATTGTAGTTCATCAGAAAGCTCTTGTAGCTAGGTGGAAGCGACTGGAGGATTCTGTCAATGACCGAGTCATCTAGAAGATTAACTCCCAGCTGAGACAAGCGGTTGTGCAACCCAGACATTTTGAGTATGTGCTCGCTGATAGAACTGTTTTCCTCAATCTTACAACTATAGAACTTGTCGGAGACTTCATATTTCTCGACCCGAGCATGAGCTTGGAAAACCATTTTCAGCTAACATCTCATATGCTTCGTGTAGCTCAAAACGCTTTTTGAGCCCCGGTTCTAAGCTGTAAAGCCTGCCGCACTAAACCAGGGAGTAATCATCACTATGCGACTGCCAGGCGTTCACAATGCCTTGAGTTACTGGGAAAATGGGTGTGTCACCTAGGGGCGCTTCAAGGACATATGCTTTCTTGACAGCTATGAGGATGATCCTCAAGTTACGGACCCAGTCCGTATAGTTGCTTCCATCATCTTTCAGCTTGGTTTTCTCTAGGAACGCGTTGAAGTCGAGGGCAACATTAATGTGGGCCATTGGATGTACATGGTAGATTGTAAAGACAATTCTAGACTAACTTCATGATAATTAAGTTCATCTAATCAAATTATTTAATGAACTCCCACTTAGATAGACATCCCTCTAGTCATCTAAGTGATACATGATCCGAATCGACTAGGTCGTGTCCAATCATCATGTGAGACGGAATAGTTATCAATGGTGAACATCTCCATGTTGATGGCATCTACCATACAACTCATGTTCGACCTTTCGGTCTCTCATGTTCCGAGGCCATGTCTGTACATGCTAGGCTCGTCAAGTCAACCTAAGTGTTTCACATGTGTAAATCTGGCTTACACCCGCTGTATGCGAACGTTAGAATTTATCGCACCCGATCATCACGTGGTGCTTTGAAACAACGAACTTTCGCAACGGTGCACAGTTAGGGGGAACACATTCCTTGAAATTTTAGTGAGGGATCATCTTATTTATGCTACTGTTTGTTGAATGTATAATTTGGCTGCTAGGTATTTTATGGGCCAAATTAATTTAAATGTGTGGTTGACATATATGATTTTGGACTTGCTGTTTATTTTGAAATGCAGGCTTGTCAGGTGTAGGAAGTTATTTTACCCAAGACAAGTATATAGAATTCTGTATGGACTAGCGGCTACATGGACAAATTCTCATGTGCTGGGCTAAACCGTGGTTGCTAAGATGAAGGAATTTTAGTATGGGTAATGAAGTAACCTAAACAAAGCAAGCACAGATGATGGGTCATTAGTCCTTATTATATAGTGTGATAGCGACCTTGCCGGAATAATTTTATTCATATATCCAAGAGTCTTTGTACGTGAACATTGCCTAGATACGGATAGCATGCAGATTTTGTACCCATGTTACATGGTAACCGAATCAAGTCCTGTTCGGTTTTAGTTTTGGAGTTGTATTCCTATACAGCAAGGCATGCTACAGAACCAAGTCCTGCCTTGTATATGCAAAGTCTAGCGTACCTTATTTATAAGGCCACAACCGATTGGAAAAGCCCCAAGCAATCGATCTATCAATACAAACATTACTTTTTCACGTACGTCTATTTTCTGTCGCTACTTCCTGCCGAGCCCTAGTAGCCCTAGGGTTTGGTTGATCTTTGCCGTTTTGTGCTGTAAAACGGTCGTCTCTCCTCCACGAAAGCGAGGAAATCTTTGTTGCTTTGCTCGTAAAGCAATCGTTCGTCGTCACGAAAGCACGACAAATATTCTGGTGTTGCACGGCGATTTCGCATGCCAACACAATTGGCAACTCCGCTGGGGACGAGGAGAAGAAGAGCTACACGATGAGTACCGAGTCCAAGAACGGGAGCGACATCGACCCGGAGAACGTCATCGTCATCACACTCGACGATCTGTCGGAAGATGTTCGGCGCGAGATTGAAGAGGAGCTTGAGAAAGAAAAGGTTGAGAGGTTGAAGCTCAAGTTGGCTGGATACACGAAGACGAGGAACGGCGTCGTCAAAAAGGTAGTTCCGAGCCCTTCCGATGCTTAGGTAAAAAACTCAACCGAAGAAATTGCTCATCTAATTGATGTGTCCGTAGCTAGTAAATATGGTTCTGATATAGAAAATACGACATGTACAATTACTCAAGCAGTAGCTAATAGACTTGAAGAATTTAAGGAGCAGTTTAATAACGATCTTGAAAAATGTCTACCTGGTCATGTATGCTCATTAGTGCTGCAAGTCAATGATGAGTATTCTGGAAAAAGACCGATGCCACCAGAGTAGCAGATTTAACAATTTTCCAAGTAATATACATATGCCTAGTGCATAGGCTAATGCTATGCAGCCTCATGTTCCTTTAAACAATAATCTGGATGGCCGAAACTATGTTGGTAGTTCGGCTAATAATTTAGTTCCTAGTACTACTGCTCCTATTGTTTCGACTTTGGTTCCACAAAATCACAATAACAATAACCGAAGTTTTGGTTTTACTTCTAATTTACAGCAGCCTAGTTATCAGACAGTAGCATATAGTAGACCAGCACTGCCGCCTGTTGGTACCGGGGTTCCGTACGGGCCGGTACCCGATTCATATTTTAGTGGGTCTCCGTTGCAAACTTCACATGCTCAAATTTCGTTGCCGGATTTTCCGCCGCGTGCTTGTGTTTCATCTGCTCCACAAGCCAGTTCTATACAACCCAATAATAATTTTAAGGATCAGCTTGCTAATATACTTAGAGAATTTGGTTTAGAACCTAAGGGTAGAGCACGTGCATATCAAAAACCATACCCTGATTATTTTGACTCGACAACATATCCTCGTGGTTTTCGAATTCCAGATTTTGTTAAATTTACGGGGGAAGATGGTAGATCTACTTTTGAGCATGTGGGACAATTTTTAGCACAATGCAGCGAGGTTGGCACATCAGATGTTTTTGGATTAAAATTATTTCCTTTATCTCTATCCGGTACTGCATTAACTTGGTTTACATCGCTTGCTCCTAATTCTATTTCAACATGGGCACAATTGGAGCAAAAATTTCATGAGTATTTTTATAGCGGTGAAACAGAACTTCGGATTTCGGATTTAACTATGGTAAGGCAGAAATATAATGAGCATGTTCATGATTATATTAGGAGGTTTAGGGATGTTAAAAACCGATGTTTCAGCTTGACCATAGCCGAAAAGGACTTAGCCGATCTTGCCTTTTTGGGTTTACTCGCTCATATTAAGGATAAACTAGAAGGGCAAGAATTTTTAGATGTTAACCAAGTTTTGCAGAAGGCTTTGGCGCAAGAAAACCAGGCTAAGGAAATTAAACAATATAGCCGGGTTAAAGATAACAAAAATAAAGAGAAAGATAATCATGTGGTTAATGCCTTAGATTATGATAGTGATTCGACTAGTGAGGATGATGTTAATATATGTGTAGCAGAATGGGTTCAAGCGCCAAAGTCAAAACCTTTTTCATGTTCTACTTTGAAACCTACACCTGCTAGAAGAGACGAAATTAAATATACTTTTGATGTAAGCAAGTGTGATAGAATTTTTGATATGTTACTGCAAAATAAATTAATTAGAGTGAGGGAGGGTCATGTAATTCCACCTCCAGAAGAATTGGGTAGAAGAGCTTGTTGTAAGTGGCACAATTCTTTTTCTCATGCTACTAATGATTGTAATGTGTTTCATCGACCGGTGCAATCGGCCATCAATGAAGGACGATTGATGTTTACAGAAGGTTCTAAGATAAAGCTCGACAGCGACCCTTTTCCTATCAATGTGGTCGAGCTTGAGAGTAAAAAAATGCTTATTCGGTCGGATCAGACCGAATCCACAAGAGAGAAAAATGTTGTTGATAACAGTGCTCCTCCAAGGATGATCAAACCAAAAAATCCAGAAATAGGAGTGTGGAAAGTCAACGGAGGGAGGAGACAAGCTCCAAGGCCAAAGCCGATAGTTAGCATGTTGTTGGAAAAATATACCTCACGCAAGACCAACAATGTGTTTAATTGGCTCGGAGGTAATAAGCATCCTAGATCTCCTTCTGGACCTCACAGTCATGAGCAATGGCAAGAAAGTGCATATGACCAACAGCCGTATTTTGCAATGGAGCCGACATATTGGGTTGTGCACCTCCAATGTATCCGCTGTTTCCTCCATGGGGGTTCAATCCTTGGGCGCCATATCCTACAGGGCCAGTAGGTTATTTTCAGCCGGGATGGATCCCGCCGAGGCCTATGTTCAGACCAAATGTACATGAGAAAAGGGCTCATTTCATTGAGGAGGCTAGATCACATAACGCCATCGAGATTTGAGGAGGTCAATCACCGGTACACAGTGCAGAGCGCAACAACTATAAGGGCAACTACAAGCGCGTATGGATGCAAGCGTGCTGAAACTAAAGCAGCAAAAAATTCAGATGATATGGATGCTGATCATGGACTGAAAATAGCGGAACACCAGTCAGATGAAGATGTTGTCAATTGTACAGAAACAAGCAGTGTCTCAAACGAAGCTCTCGGTACAGAGGAGAAAAGTAATGGCGTAAAGTTGCGGCAAGCTGGCCAGTCTAATCAATTTGAAAAGCAAACTAATTCTGGGCATAACCCGCATGCACGGTCGGGTGCTACATCCTCACGTACTATTCAGAAGGCTAAATCAGCTAGCACACAAGCTGATTTGATCGTAAAGAATTGTTGCACAGGAACGTCCAAGAGTTTGCCTCCGAGGAGTTTCAAGTCTAATACTAGTACATCTACACATTGGGACTCATGCAATGTACGCGGTCAGGGATATAATTCCAGTACTGTATATGATCAGCAGAGAAGTTTTTTGGCCAGAGATGAAATGTTTGCCAGAAAAACAGAAGTACGTCAGCATAGGCCGAAGGACCCGGGGGGCAGCCAAATTAAGTCTGTCGTGCCAGGGACTAAACCAGCACCGCAGTGGTGCCCGAATGGACTTACCCACACTCAGAAACAACGTGTACAGCGACTGCGGACATTGGAAATAAAGGAAGAGATAGCTGCGAAGAAGCGCGATAGATGGTTCAATCAGGATAAACCAATGACGCCTACAAAGACTTGGAAGGAGAAGCGCATCACAGCAGATACGGATGACATCATTATTGCAGAAAATTTAGAGAATAATGAAGATGTACGAACTGATATGGATGTTAATATGGTGTTCGCATTGCTTGCTGAATTTCGCGCGCCCGAGGCTGAAATTGCTGAACTTGTTCTTGGCCCAAAGAATGCTACATTTGAGAAGCCAGAGAAGCATGGATAACACCTAAAGCCATTATTCATCAGAGGTCACATTAATGGTAAGCCTATTGGTCGCATGCTTGTTGATGGCGGTGCAGGTGTTAATATTATGCCCTTTTTGGTATTTTCTAAACTCAACCGAAAAGAGAGCGAGTTAATGAAGACCAACATGGGACTTAGTGGGTTCTCAGGAGAATTGTCCGAGGCTAAGGGTGTTATTTCTGTAGAACTCACAGTCGGAAGCAAAACATTGCCGACTGCATTTTTTGTTGTCGATGTCAAAGGCCGGTATAATGTTCTTTTGGGACGCGACTGGATTCATGCAAATTGTTGCATCCCTTCTACTCTTCATCAATGCTTAATTTAGTGGGTTAATGATGATGTCAAGGTGATTGAGGCAGACAATTCTTCTTGCATTGCTTTGACGGAGGCACCGGTTGATTGGCAACATGGTGACATGCGATGTTTGAACGGTAGGGATTTATCGGATTATGATTATATCAGTATTGGTAGAGATGGTTTTGTACCTATAAATGCACAGCCGGCTGACATAGCTTGGCTTAATGATTTATCTATATAAATGATGAATAGAAACGATAGTATTAAGTGGTTACAAAGATGCACGGAGGAGTATCGTTCCGGAAAGAATGATATGCATGAAACTATTGAAGATTTTGATAACATGGAAAAGCTTGGACAGGGATTCTCATCGGCTGATCCACTTGAAGAAATTGATATTGGTGATGGAAGTATTCTGAGGCCTACATTTATCAAAGCTAACTTGAAAGCCGATCAGAAAAGTAAGGTATGTTTATTACATAAAGAATTCATTGATTGCTTTGCTTGGAATTATACTGAGATGCCCGGTTTGAGTAGAGATTTAGTAGAACATAGATTACCTATTAAATCCGGTTTTTGGCCGCATAAACAACCTCGCAAAAGTTTTAATCCTAATTTGTATATCCGCATCAAAGAAGAGGTTGATCGGTTGTTAAAAGCTAAGTTTATTCGGCCGTGTAGATATGCAGATTGGGTTTCTAATATTGTGCCCGTGGAAAAGAAAATTACTGGTAATATTAGAATCTGTGTTGATTTTAGAGATTTGAATAAAGCTACTCCGAAAGATGAATATCCTATGCCTATAGCCGACATGCTTATTAATGATGCATCGGGACATAAAGTGATTAGCTTTTTAGACGGTAATGCAGGTTACAATCAAATATTTATGGTCGAACAAGATATGTCTAAGACTGCTTTTCGTTGCCCAGGTTTTGTTGGTTTATTTGAGTGGGTCGTTATGACATTTGGGTTAAAGAATGCCGGTGCTACATACCAACGAGCTATGAATTTATTTTTTCATGATCTTTTAGGCATTGTACTAGAAATATATATTGATGACATAGTTGTTAAATCGGATGGGTTTGTCATCATTTAGCCGATTTAAGATTAGCTTTTGAAAGGATGCGCCGGTATGGATTAAAAATGAACCCACTCAAATGTGCTTTTGGTGTGTCGGTTGGTAAGTTTTTAGGATTCATAATTCACGAAAATGGCATAGAGATTGACCCTAAGAAAGTGGAGGCAATTAGAAATTTGGAGGAACCCACGTGTAAAAGGGATGTGCAAAAGTTGTTAGGAAAAATTAATTACTTGAGACGATTCATATCTAACCTTGCAGGAAAAATTGAATTGTTTGTTCCTCTACTTCGGCTAAAGAATGAAGCCGAATTTACTTGGGGAGGCAGAGTAACGATATGCTTTCAATAATATAAAGCAATGCTTGTCAACTCCTCCAATATTGCGAGCGCCCATGTCTGGTGCGCCGTTCAGGCTGTACATTGCTGCAGAAGATAGGGTGATCGTTGCGGTGTTGGCGCAAGAGGTCATCGGCAAAGAATACATCATTGCATACTTAAGCCATCGTTTGCTCGACGCCGAAAGTTGGTACGTGTTTATTGAAAAGTTATGCTTATCTTTATACTATGCATTGTCACGTCCCTAGCCTTGCTATGCACTTGGACTATCTTGGTTGCTGCATCATGTTTAAACTTCATTTAAACTTGAAATGGGGATGTCCAAAACCCTAGCACCAAATGGAATTCAAATAGGTTCAACCTAAAAATATTTTCAATGAACCTGAAATGCCCTTCATAAATGTTCATCATTTTTGTTTTGGTTCAGAGCCTCTGTCAAAAGTGGTGCACAATTTTCTAGGTCATCTTAAGGTCTTTGAATTAAATCATAAGTATTTGAGTTTGGGCATTTAAAATTATATAAAATATTTCAAATGCCCAGATATTCCCAAACTAAAATGTTTCATGTTGGAAATATTCCAACTATGGACCAGGAGCAGTTTGGTGAATTTTGGAACTGTTTAAGTATTTTTTAAAAACTCCACAAAGTTGTAGAAAAATAGAAAAAGAAAAACAGGAAGAAAACCTTACCTGGCGCCTACTAACCGGCCCACCTGCCGGCCCAGCCCAGCTGCCGCGCCAGCGAGCTGCTTGGCTCGGCCAGGCAGGCAGGCAGGTGCTCGGCGGCGAGCACCGCATGGGTGCCACGCACCTGGTCGCCGCCTCGCCGCTCCCCTCACCGAGCCGTGACGTGGATCGCTCCTCCTCTCTCCCACGAACCCCTCGGACATCTCCTCTCCTCCCCAGCTCCTCCCCCTCGCGCTCCCCAGCCATGGCCGATGCCACCGCCGCCGCCCCATCGCCGTAGCCGCACTCCCCGCCGTCCGTGCTCCGTCTCGCCGTGTCTAGGAGCTCCGCCGCCATCCTCTTCATCGAGCTAGCCGAGCCCCGCGTGCTCGTGTGGCCCGAGTCCACCTCACCGACTTCGCACGAGTCCGCCGTCGCTGGAGATCCCCTTCAACGCCGTCGCCGTATCAGTCCGTCCCCGACCCCACCGGTTGCCTTCACGAGTGCCCTGTGAGCCTAGATACCTCCCCTTCCCTTCCTCTCTCGCCCCCGAGCTGTGTAGCAGCCACACGAAGATCACCCGCACGCATCGCCGTGGAGCTCGTCGCCGATGTGCTCCCGGCCATCCTCCGGCCACCTCTCGGTGTCCATCGCACTCACCACGTCGCGTAGGATCTAACCATACACTCCTCGCACCTCACCGCACACCCTAGCCTTGAGTTCGCCTCCACCCGAACCCCGGCGGCCGCCTAGGTCATCGCCGGCGCCAATTCTGGCCACCCCGACCCCAACTAACTCCACCAAGAGCTGCGGTTTGTCCCCAGCTCCAGTTAGATCCCTTCCGCGACCCATTTGGTGGCCGGAACGGCCAAAATCACTTCCGCCGCCACGTCGGGCTCGCTGGCAGCTAAACGCTGGTGCAGCCGACTTGACTTTGACCATGGGTGTGCCCTGGTTGACTCTGTTGAGTCAATGACAGGTGGGGCCCAGCCCTGTTAACTAATCCGGTTTAGTTCTAATTAATAATTTTTAACATAATCTAATTACTATAATTATCTCCTGACATGCGGGACCCACTGGTCAGTTTGACCTGGACCAGTCTGTTGACTTGCTGAGGTCAGCATGACATCATGCTGACGCAGTAATCCTTTTCTGGAATTAAAATAAATCTAAAATGATTTATAAATTTCAGAAAATGTTCTAAACTTCAAAAATTCATAGAAAATCAACCGCAACTCCAAATAAAATAAATTATATATGAAAAATGATCAGAAAAATCCAATCTATCCATCTGTACCATTTTCATGCATGTTAGAACAACTTATGACTACTGTTTAGGAAAATTCAATTAAATGGCATGTAATAAATCACATATGGAGTTTGAATTTGAATCTTTGATTCAAACCAACTTCATTTAATCTGGTTTTAGTTGCATTAGCTCAATTCATAAGCATATTGCCATGTCATGAGCATGCATCATATTGTGCATTGCATTGATTGTGTTTCCTTCTGTGTTGCCGGTATTTGTCCCCTCTCGATAGACGTGGTTCCGACGATGAGTTCGATGACACCAATGAAGAACTATATTATCTTCAGAAGTGCCAGGCAAGCAAAACCCCCTTGTTCATTCCTATAAAAATCCCACTCTCTCGCTCCTGCTCTCTTTTACTGCATTAGGACAACAACGATACAACTGTTATTTGATGCGGTAGTTGAACCCCTTTATCCTCTGCATGACCTGTCATTGCCACAGTAAATAGATGAAACCCACTAGCATGAGTAGGAGTTGTTTGAGCCCTGATGTGCCTACTCATTCATGTTTGTTTGTCATGCCTGCTATTGCTTAGAGTTGTGTCAGGTCTGATTCATCAGGGATGAATTGGAGGTGTGTGAACATGTCCTACTGTGTCTGAGCTAAGTGTGTGAACACGATTTGGTAAAGGTAGCGGTGAGAGGCCATGTAGGAGTACATGGTGGGTTGTCTCATTGCAGCCATCCTCAGGAACTGAGTTCTGTGTTTGTGATCCATGATCAGTTACTACCACACATTGGGCTCCGGGCGCTCCAAGCTCTCTCGACTTATTAATCAACTCGATCTCTGTCCAGGAGTTGCAACTAGTTTCTGGTGTTTGTAGGTAGTGTTAGTAGTCTACCAAGTGGCACCCGGTATAGGTGGGCTTGGGACAGACTAGGCACAGTGGCCCGGTGTACCAAGTGGCACCCGGATGGTGGACTTGGGAACCCTGCACACATCGTTTGGGGCCGTGAGCGACACCCCGGCCGGATCTCCTTGCGGATGGAACCCGAATAGGCGATAAACCTGGACGAGAGACTTGTGTGGTTAGTCAGGTCATGGCCGACGCCCTCGCTAGGCTTCCGCTTGAAGGTTGCCGAGTACATGTCGTGTAAACGGTGGTAAGTGGTGAGAGCGTGTGTGAGGAAGTACACCCCTGCAGGGTTAATATGATCTATTCGAATAGCCGTGTCCGCGGAAAAGGACTTCTGGGTTGCCTGTACAGTTCATAGACAAGTGAAAGTGGATACTCTAAAATGCGCAAGATAAGCGTGAGTGCTATGGATGGCGTTCTCGTAGGAGGACGGGAGCGGATCCATAGTGGTGTATTGATATGGTGAATATGTGGACTCGTGTGCGCCACCTCAACAGAGTTACTTGCAGTCGTAGTTTAGGTTAGCCACCGAGTCAAAGCTGGCTTGCTGCAGTTAAACTCCACCACCCCCTTTGTTGATAATGATGCATATGTAGTTAGTTCTGATGTAAGTCTTGCTGGGTACATTTGTACTCACGTTGCTTAATTTATGTTTTTGCAGAGAGACTTCAGTCTCGCTAGTAGTACCGCGTGGACTTCGACGTTTAGCTTGTTACCTCAGCTACGATCTTGTGCCCTCGACAGGATCTGGTAGATAGTCAGGCTTCTCAGCCTTTTTCTTTTGTAGATGTCAGTACTCAGACATGTTTAGCTTCCGCTTGTGCTTGACTTGTTTGCTCTGAATGTTGGGTCATGAGACCCATGATTGTAATATCTCGCTCCTCGGAGCCTATTGAATAAATACTTGAGTTGTAGAGTCATGTTGTGATGCCATGTTGTATTTGCACATATCGAGCATATTGTGTGTATGTTATTGAAATGCTTGGTATGTGTGGGATCTGACTATCTAGTTGTTTATCCTTAGTAGCCTCTCTTACCGGGAAATGTCTCCTAGTGTTTCCACCGAGCCATGGTAGCTTGCTACTGCTCTGGAACACTTAGGCTGGTCGGCATGTGTCCTTCTTCGTTCCTGTGTCTGTCCCTTCAGGGAAATGTCACGCGATGAATACCGGAGTCCTGTTTGCCCGCTACAGCCCGGTTCACCGGAGTCCTGCTAGCCCAGTGCTATAGCCTGGATTCACTTGCTGATGACCGACACGTTCGATGTTGGGTCATGGATGCCTGTCCCTGTAAGTTTGTGCCACTTTGGGTTTACGACTAGCCATGTCAGCCCGGGCTCCTTATCATATGGATGTTAGCGACACTATCATATACGTGTGCCGAAAGACGCAAACGGTACCGGGCAAAGGGTAAGGCGACACCCATGGGGATACCGTGCGTGAGGCCGCAAAGTGATATGAGGTGTTACATGCTAGATCGATGTGGCATTGAGTCGGGGTCCTGACAGCTTTGGTATCAGAGCTTGACTGCCTGTAGGATTACCAAGCCAAACTGGTCGAAGTTGAGTCTAGAAATTCTTTAGTTATATAAGGGAATTGATTGTGGGATGGAACATAAGGCTCTTTTTACTCCTTATACCTTATGCCCTTCTGATCTGAGTCATCTTATCTTTCCTAAGGGGTTAAGGAACTAGGCTATCTCTTCTTTCTATCAGGATCATGGGTTACTAATCTGTAGACTTGTAAGATTGTTGGGTTTAAGCCTCAGTTTAGTTTCTATCTTCTGTATGTTAACTGTTGATCTCGAAATCTTGATATTCTGCTTCTGAGTGGCTATGCCACCATTTTTGTAGCATGTCTCAAACATTTTGAGCATTTACAGCCGTTATGCTGTCCGAGTCATCCTAGGTTTCTAAATGTCTGAAGCATTTGCAAAATCCCTTCCTCCCGTTCCGATGTCCTTTGGGCCAGATTAACCACAGTAATTGGTGAGTTGAGGTACTCTGTTGCCTTAACATATATGTCGGAGCTATTATTATGACCTTAGATGTCTTAGGGGATCATCTAGTAGTCTAGCCATGTTTTGTGGTCCCAGTGTGATGACTCTGGCCATCATTCTCGAAAGCATCCCGTGATGCCACTTAATAGTAGGTATTCTACTCCTGGGTTTTTGAACCCGAGATTTCCCTACTTACTTCATGTTGTTAGTGTTGCTCGTACCTTTAGGTTACTAGTAACCTTTAAATTAGTCCTCGAGGTCCGTGGTATTTCCTTCTTCCAAATACCATGAACCATTCTTGGCAGGAGTTCTTTTGAACCAAAAGATCACAACCAGAGTGCTCTTGATGAGTTCTCCATTCTATATTGGGAATCTGCCAGTTCTACCTCTCTGCATGGATTACCCAGACGAAACTTGTTGAACTCATTCGACATTCTAATCCATGCATCCATAACTCAGAAAATCGTATGTTCTTTTGAGTTGTCCCTCCGTAGTTGTATCTTGACCCCTGTCTATCAATTGATAGTCAAGAGTATGCGTGCATTTGTTCATCGATGCCTATTACTCTTGTGGGCCGTCAAGCCATTCTATTCTGGAATGACTAGGAGAAACAAACTCCAGTACCTCATCCTTATCTAGTATTTGGTCAAAGCAGTTGTATTCCGCAGATCAAAATGCCAACCCAGCTTTTGAATTCTGCTCCACCTTGGAGTATTACCATCTTATACCAAGAATATCATGGGAATTGCACACCATCCTATGAACTCTTGATACAGTGATACTCTCTCCATCATTATTCATTTCTCGGTTCCCGTGTTGTTGCAACCGAAATGTCGACAAGTGAATCGTGATGTGTGAAATCAGTACTCCTAGCAACTCCGTTGCTTGGTAGTTAAATGGACAACAACCTCATTCATAGCGTGTTGATTTTTGAATCATCATTCTAAGATTGATCATGCTACCTAGTCCTTATCTCTGGTGCACTCCTGATCAATGAGTTAGGATTATCCAATCCCTTGCTTATTTCACCATATCATCTTGCCCTGAAAAGCAAGATTGTTCTCGAGCTTAGTGACATATCGGTGGTTCGTGATTTTCCGTATATCTTCTCGGAAGTATTACCAGGTTGTCACCTGACCGCCATGCTGAGCTCGTGATCAAGTTGGTTTCTTGTAAACCACCCCTTCTCCAAGAATCCATGTTGGATACCCCTGAGCTAGTTGGTTAAGCTAAACGACAACTTGGAGAGTTGGAAGATAAAAGCTTACCTAACCTAGTTCGTTTCAAAGGGATATCCTGGTGTTGGTGTGTTAGTTGAAGAAAGATGATATCTTCATCGATTGGTCCCTGTGATCAGTTGTTGGACCTATTGTCTTATAAAAACTTTGATTTGAGTATGGGCTATCGTCAAATCAATTTTGAACCAACGATGTTCGTAATGTTGTCTTACTCGCGGTTATTCCTCGAGCATACACCATTACATCCTTTGGGTCTGACCAATGCTATGTCCTTGCTCACATAATTATGGAATTCCAGTTATATGGTCATCTGGATGGATTGTTGTTGAGCCCATCAGCAGTATTTTGTCTTCTCCATGATTCATGTTAAACATCTAAGTTAGCATTGGAAACTTTTGTAAGCATTATCTTCGTGATCCATTCATGAAGCATATGTTTGGATCAAAGAAGTGACTTCCTCCAATTTATGTGCATTTGGAGCAAGTTGCCGCCGTGGATTCGAGAAAGTCAATGTTGCTTCCTCTGGAATCATCCCAAGTCAGTCATGCATACGTGCGAAGTATTCTGTGGTCTGGAGACTTGCAACCTTCATTCCATATGTGTCCCGAGCACACCAAGCCACTGACTGATTTGTTCAAGGAGAAGAAGTTCCTTCATAAGAGCTAATCCGGACTTATGTAGGGACTTCGATATCCTCGATGATGGTTCCCAACCTGAACTCGGTAGTGTCTTATTATAAGACTACTGCGTGGTCATGCTTGTCTGGGACAGCGTGTTCACATGTGTGTAGCAGAACCAGCTCATGTCTTGGAGCTTTCTATCGTAGTTCATTTCCCGAGAATCTCGCAACGTCATCTCGTCGAATTGTGTTGCAAACTTTCATTTTTCTTCCTGGACTCGAGGAGTCTGGAATATCCTGACACCAACCAGATCTGAATCTCAGGCAGATATGATGGTTGGAACATTTCCCAAGAACTATAATATTGGTCCCTCGATAACCGGTAAAGTGGATGTCGTGGCCAGCACCACCCAGCCGAAAGACCTGTTATTGTAGTATCTTTATTGAAGAAGTTGGCCATCTCCCCATAAGGATTTCGTAGGATTTACTCTCTAGTTGTTCCTTATGGATTTTTGTGTTCCCGAAGACCGACCTTTTACTTGATGTTCTAGATATCAAATCATATCTATGAATGGGTTACACTAGCACATCAAGGAGAACATTAGAAGCGGAGTGCTAAATGTCTCTCGGTCGATCATCCAGATTTTGTTTCCTTGGCCTCGCTAAGGTGAAATCTGAGAAGGTGTTGTCTTCCTTTGTATCTGCATCATCCATTTTAATCCGGGCATGCCATCCTACCGAACCCCTCCAAACGATCGTTCGGGATTTGCCCTAGGCTGGTATAGAGGGTCTCAATGATCTCTATATCAAAGGTAATTCTTTTTGCCACTTAAGGGGATATTTCTACTAGTCACCTTTCCTAAGGTGCCCCGTTATGGGATCATGGCAACTATTTTCCTTGCTACTTTGAAACCCTCATCAAATTGTTTCTTCCGCCCTTCCTGATGTGTGTTTTGCCTCTCAGCTAAGAGATGTTTCTATGTCTCATCCTGTGAGTTGATCTTGTGATCATTAGGATGATCCATCCTTGTAGAGTGTCCCTGTCCTCGTGTTGGATGAAGTTCTCGAAAGCAAAGACGTCAAGATCTATATGAAGCAATGAATCAACATCTTTGAGAAGGACAGTTGGATCGTGAAGATCGTGTTAGCCTTGTGTCCCCTCTGTCTTCTTACCTCACGTCTTGAATCTCGGGTCGAGATTCTTGTATAGTGGGGGAGAGTTGTCACGTCCCTAGCCTTGCTATGCACTTGGACTATCTTGGTTGCTGCATCATGTTTAAACTTCATTTAAACTTGAAATGGCGATGTCCAAAACCCTAGCACCAAATGGAATTCAAATAGGTTCAACCTAAAAATATTTTCAATGAACCTGAAATGCCCTTCATAAATGTTCATCATTTTTGTTTTGGTTCAGAGCCTCTGTCAAAAGTGGTGCACAATTTTCTAGGTCATCTTAAGGTCTTTGAATTAAATCATAAGTATTTGAGTTTGGGCATTTAATATTATATAAAATATTTCAAATGCCCAGATATTCCCAAACTAAAATGTTTCATGTTGGAAATATTCCAACTATGGACCAGGAGCAGTTTGGTGAATTTTGGAACTGTTTAAGTATTTTTTTAAAAACTCCACAAAGTTGCAGAAAAATAGAAAAAGAAAAACAGGAAGAAAACCTTACCTGGCGCCTACTAACCGGCCCACCTGCCGGCCCAGCCCAGCTGCCGCGCCAGCGAGCTGCTTGGCTCGGCCAGGCAGGCAGGCAGGTGCTCGGCGGCGAGCACCGCATGGGTGCCACGCACCTAGTCGCCGCCTCGCCGCTCCCCTCACCGAGCCGCGACGTGGATCGCTCCCCCTCTCTCCCACGAACCCCTCGGACATATCCTCTCCTCCCCAGCTCCTCCCCTCGCGCTCCCCAGCCATGGCCGACGCCACCGCCGCCGCCCCATCGCCGTAGCCGCACTCCCCACCGTCCGTGCTCCGTCTCGCCATGTCTAGGAGCTCCGCCGCCATACTCTTCGTCGAGCTAGCCGAGCCCCGCGTGCTCATGTGGCCCGAGTCCACCGCACCGACTTCGCCCGAGTCCGCCGTCGCCAGAGATCCCCTTCAACGCCGTCGCCGCATCAGTCCGTCCCCGACCCCACCGGTTGCCTCCACGAGTGCCCTGTGAGCCTAGCTACCTCCACTTCCCTTCCTCTCTCGCCCCCGAGCTGTGTAGCAACCGCACAAAGATCACCCGCACGCACCGCCGCGGAGCTTGTCACCGACGTGCTCCCGGCCATCCTCCGGCCACCTCTCGGTGTCCATCGCACTCACCACGTCGCGTAGGGTCTAACCATACACTCCCCGCACCTCACCGCACACCCTAGCCTCGAGTTCGCCTCCACCCGAACCCCGGCGGCCGCCTAGGTCGTCGCCGGCGCCCATTCCGGCCACCCCGACCCCAACTAACTCCACCAAGAGCTGCGGTTTGTCCCCAGCTCCACTTAGATGCCTTCCGCGACCCATTTGGTGGCCGGAACGGCCAAAATCGCTTCCGCCGCCACGTCGGGCTCGCCGGCGGCTAAAGGCCGGTGCAGCCGACTTGACTTTGACCACCGGTGGGCCCTCGTTGACTCTGTTGAGTCAATGACAGGTGGGGCCTAGACCTGTTAACTAATCCGGTTTAGTTCTAATTAGTTTTTTAACTAAATCTAATTATTATAATTATCTACTGACATGCGGGACCCACTGGTCAGTTTGACCTGGACCAGTCTGTTGACTTGCTGAGGTCAGCATGACATCATGCTGACGCAGTAATCCTTTTCTGGAATTAAAATAAATCTAAAATGATTTATAAATTTCAGAAAATGTTCTAAACTTCAAAAATTCATAGAAAATCAACCGTAACTCCAAATAACATAAATTATATATGAAAAATGATCAGAAAAATCAAATCTATCCATCTGTACCATTTTCATGCATGTTAGAGCAACTTATGACTACTGTTTAGGACAATTCAATTAAATGGCATGTAATAAATCACATATGGAGTTTGAATTTGAATCTTTGATTCAAACCAACTTCATTTAATATGGTTTTAGTTGCATTATCTCAATTCATAAGCATATTGCCATGTCATGAGCATGCCTCATATTGTGCATTGCATTGATTGTGTTTCCTTCTGTGTTGCCGGTATTTGTCCCCTCTCGATAGACGTGGTTCCAACGATGAGTTCGATGACACCAATGAAGAACTATATTATCTTCAGAAGTGCCAAGCAAGCAAAACCCCATTGTTCATTTCGATAAAAATCCCACTCTCTCACTCCTGCTCTCTTTTACTGCATTAGGACAACAACGATACAACTGTTATTTGCTGCGGTAGTTGAACCCCTTTATCCTCTGCATGACCTGTCATTGCCACAGTAAATAGATGAAACCCACTAGCATGAGTAGGAGTTGTTTGAGCCCTGATGTGCCTACTCATTCATGTTTGTTTGTCATGCCTGGTATTTCTTAGAGTTGTGTCAGGTCTGATTCATCAGGGATGAATTGGAGGTGTGTGAACATGTCCTACTGTGTGTGAGCTAAGTGTGTGAACACGATTTGGTAAAGGTAGCGGTGAGAGGCCATGTAGGAGTACATGGTGGGTTGTCTCATTGCAGCCGTCCTTAGGAACTGAGTTCTGTGTTTGTGATCCATGATCAATTACTACCACACATTGGGCTCCGGGCGCTCCAAGATCTCTCGACTTATTAATCAACTCGATCTCTGTCCAGGAGTTGCAACTAGTTTCTGGTGTTTGTAGGTAGTGTTAGTAGTCTACCAAGTGGCACCCGGTATAGGTGGGCTTGGGACAGACTAGGCACAGTGGCCCGGTGTACCAAGTGGCACCCGGATGGTGGACTTGGGAACCCTGCACACATCGTTTGGGGCCGTGAGCGACACCCCGGCCGGATCTCCTTGCGGATGGAACCCGAATAGGCGATAAACCTGGACGAGAGACTTGTGTGGTTAGTCAGGTCGTGGCCGACACCCTCGCTGGGCTTCCGCTTGAAGGTTGCCGAGTACATGTCGTGTAAACGGCAGTAAGTGGTGAGAGCGTGTGTAAAGAAGTACACCCCTGCAGGGTTAATATGATCTATTCGAATAGCCGTGTCCACGAAAAAGGACTTCTGGGTTGCCTGTATAGTTCATAGACAAGTGAAAGTGGATACTCTAAAATGCGCAAGATAAGCGTGAGTGCTATGGATGGCGTTCTCGTAGGAAGATGGGAGCGGATCCATAGTGGTGTATTGATATGGTGAATATGTGGACTCGTGTGCGCCACCTCAACAGAGTTACTTGCAGTCGTAGTTCAGGTTAGCCACCGAGTCAAAGCTGGCTTGCTGCAGTTAAACTCCACCACCCCCTTTGTTGATAATGATGCATATGTAGTTAGTTCTGATGTAAGTCTTGCTGGGTACATTTGTACTCACGTTGCTTAATTTATGTTTTTGCAGAGACTTCAGTCTCGCTAGTAGTACCACGTGGACTTCGACGTTTAGCTTGTTACCTCAGCTACGATCTTGTGGCCTCGGCAGGATCTGGTAGATAGTCAGGCTTCTCAGCTTTTTCTTTTGTAGATGTCTGTACTCAGACATGTTTAGCTTCCGCTTGTGCTTGACTTGTTTGCTCTGAATGTTGGGTCATGAGACCCATGATTATAATATCTCGGTCCTCGGAGCCTATTGAATAAATACTTGAGTTGTAGAGTCATGTTGTGATGCCATGTTGTATTTGCACATATCGAGCATATTGTGTGTATGTTATTGAAATGCTTGGTATGTGTGGGATCTGACTATCTAGTTGTTTATCCTTAGTAGCCTCTCTTACCGGGAAATGTCTCCTAGTGTTTCCACCGAGCCATGGTAGCTTGCTACTGCTCCGGAACACTTAGGCTGGCCGGCATGTGTCCTTCTTCGTTCCTGTGTCTGTCCCTTCGGGGAAATGTCACGCGATGAATACCGGAGTCCTGTTAGCCCGCTACAGCCCGGTTCACCGGAGTCCTGCTAGCCCAGTGCTACAGCCTGGATTCACTCGCTGATGACCGACACGTTCGATGTTGGGTCATGGATGCCTGTCCCTATAAGTTTGTGCCACTTTGGGTTTACGACTAGCCATGTCAGCCCGGGCTCCTTATCATATGGATGCTAGCGACACTATCATATACGTGTGCCAAAAGACGCAAACGGTCCCGGGCAAAGGGTAAGGCGACACCCGTGGGGATACCGTGCGTGAGGCCGCAAAGTGATATGAGGTGCTACATGCTAGATCGATGTGGCATTGAGTCGGGGTCCTGACATGCATGTACCAAGTTTCGGCCTTATCTTCTTTCTAGCACGTGTGTAGTAGCTTGCCAGGCCGACATCATTAAGTATATGTTGCAACAACTGATTCTTAGTGGTAGGATTGGAAAGTGGGCTTACGCACTAATAGAATATGATTTAACATATGAATCGTTGCGTTCTATGAAGGGTCAAGTTATCGCTGATTTCATTGTTGATCATATGATTAAAGATGATGAAAATATTAATTATGTTACTGTGTGTCCATGGAAGCTTTATTTTGATGGATCGGTTTGTAGGGACGGGCAAGCCGTCTGTAATGTTTTAGTTTGACCTAATAATGTTGTTTATGATACATCGGTCCGTTTGGAATATCCTTGCACTAATAACCAAGCTGAGTACGAAGCTTTATTGTTTGGTTTACAAACTTTAGTTGATATGGGTGTAAATGATGTAGATGCTTTTGGGGATTCGCTTCTGGTAGTACAACACATTAAAGGCGAATTTCAATGTTTTGATGGGTTATTAAATAGTTATTTGGACCGATGTTTAGATATAATTAAGTCTCTAGATGCGTTCACCATCCATCATATACCTAGAGAAGAGAATTCTAGAGCTAATTGTTTAGCACAGCAGGCATCCAGTTATCATATTAGTAAAGGAATGTTTTTCATATTAGACAAGCCGATGCATGCTACGTCTATAATGATGGATACTTTGCCATAGGGTGCACTTGGGCCTAGCATAGTTGAACAACTAACTGTATAATGTAGTGCAGATTCGGTGCATGGGTCACAAACGACCGAATTAGCAAATAATTTAGAACGAAGTGATTGGAGAGTTCCACTAGTTAATCATTTAAAAGATCCAAGTGAAACGAGAGATAGAAAGATTCAACGACAAGCTTTAAAATATACTTTGTTTAATGACGAGTTGTATCGCCGAACAATAGATGGGTTATTTTTAAAATGCTTGGATTCTGATCAATCTAGAATAGCTATGGGTGAAGTGCACGAAGCAATATATGGAACACATCAGTCGGCTCACAAAATGCGATGGTTATTAAAACGAGCGGGGTTTTATTGGCCGACTTTGCTAGAGGATTGTTTTCGGTATTATAAAGGTTGTGAGGCATGTCAAAAATTTGGTAATGTACAGTTAGCGCCTACATCTATGTTAAATCCCATAAATAGGCCATGGCCATTTAGGGGATGGGGTTTAGATTTTATTGGTGAGATACATCCTTCGTCTTCTAAAAGACATCGCTTCATCCTAGTTGCTACAGATTATTTTACTAAATGGACTGAAGCAGTTCCTTTGAAAAATATGACTCACAAAGAGGTTATTAGTTTTGTTTTAGAGCATATTATTCATATATTCGGTATTCCTCAAACTTTAACTACTGATCAAGGTGCTTCTTTTATGTCTCATCAATTTCGTGAATTTGCTGAATCTTTAGGAATTAAATTGTTAAATTCATCGCCTTACTATGCTCAAGCTAACGGACAGGCCGAATCTAGGAATAAAACTTTAATTAAGCTTATCAAAAAGAAAATTGAGGAGCATCCGAAAAGATGGCATGAGGTACTTTCGGAAGCTTTATGGGCTCATCAGATATCTAAGCACAGAGCGACTCAAGTGGCACCGTATCTTCTGGTATATGGTCAGGAGGCGGTGTTACCTGTAGCGGTTAATTTACAAGCTCTTAGAGTGGCCAGACAAAATGATTTGTCGGCTGTAGATTATAATGATTTGATGATGGATAAGATAGATGACATTTCAGAAGAGAGATTAAGAGCTTCGCGAGAAATTGAGAAGGAGAAATTAAGAGTAGCCAAGGCTTATAATAAAAAGGTGAGAGAAAAATCATTTCAAATAGGAGATTTAGTGTGGAAAACGATTTTACCTATTGGAACTAAAGATAGGAAATTCGGCAAATGGTCGCCGAGTTGGGAAGGCCCGTATAAGGTTGTAGAGATCGTTACTGGAAATTCATATTTTGTACAATCTTTGCAGGGAGAGAAGTTGCCCAAAGCTCTCAATGGGAAATATTTAAAGAAATACTATCCTAGCATGTGGCAGGAGGCTTGAGCAAATTTGGCAGATATATTATTTGAGATATCGCCCTAAGAAATAACATGGCTGGTGGATTGATCAACATCACCCTAAGGTATTGCTATGGTGTTTTTGCTAAATCCAATTGTAACAAAAACAGGGGGGCATGTGTTGAATGTATAATTTGGCTGCTAGGTATTTTATGGGCCAAATTAATTTAAATGTGTGGTTGACATATATGATTTTGGACTTGTTGTTTATTTTGAAATGCAGGCTTGTCAGGCGTAGGAAGTTATTTTACCCAAGACAAGTATATAGAATTCTGTATGGACTAGCGGCTACATGGACAAATTCTCATGTGCTGGGCTAAACCGTGGTTGCTAAGATGAAGGAATTTTAGTATGGGTAATGAAGTAACCTAAACAAAGCAAGCACAGATGATGGGTCATTAGTCCTTATTATATAGTGTGATAGAGACCTTGCCGGAATATTTTATTCATATATCCAAGAGTCTTTGTACGTGAACATTGCCTAGATACGGATAGCATGCAGATTTTGTACCCATGTTACATGGTAACCGAATCAAGTCCTGTTCGGTTTTAGTTTTGAAGTTGTATTCCTGTATGGCAAGGCATGCTACGGAACCAAGTCCTGCCTTGTATACGCAAAGTCCAGCGTACCTTATTTATAAGGCCACGACCGATTGGAAAAGCCCCAAGCAATCGATCTATCAATACAAACTTTACTTTTTCATGTACGTCTATTTTCTGTCGCTACTTCCTGCCGAGCCCTAGCAGCCCTAGGGTTTGGTTGATCTTTGCCGTTTTGCACTGTAAAACGGTCGTCTCTCCTCCACGAAAGCGAGGAAATCTTTTTTGCTTTGCTCATAAAGAAATCGTTCGTCGTCACGAAAGCACGACGAATATTCTGGTGTTGTGATTTCGCGTGCCAACACTATTGTTCTAAGAAAATAAGATGTAAACATGACAAACATCACATGAAAATCATAAAAGTGACATGATATGACCAATATCATCTTGCGCCTTTGATCTCCATCTTTGAGGCGCGTCGTGATCACCATCGTCACCGGCATGACACCATGATATCCATCATCATGATCTCCATCATCGTGTCTTCATGAAGTTTTCTCGCCAACTATTACTTCTACTACTATGGCTAACGTTAGCAATAAAGTAAAGTAATTACATGGCGCTTGTATTGACTCGCAGGTCATACAATAAATTAAGACAACTCCTATGGCTCCTTCCGGTTGTCATACTCATCGACATGCAAGTCGTGATTCCTATTACAAGAACATGATCAATCTCATACATCACATATATAATTCATCACATCCTTTTGGCCATATCACATCACATAACATACCCTGCAAAAACAAGTTAGACGTCCTCTAATTGTTGTTGCATGTTTTACGTGGCTGCTATGGGTTTCTAGCAAGAACATTTCTTACCTACGCAAAAGCCACAACGGTGATCTGCCAATTGCTATTTACCCTTCATAAGGACCCTCTTCATCGAATCCGATCCGACTAAAGTGGGAGAGACAGACACCCGCTAGCCACCTTATGCAACAAGTGCATGTCAGTCGGTGGAACCTGTCTCACGTAAGCGTACGTGTAAGGTCGGTCCGGGTCACTTCATCCCACAATGCCGCCGAATCAAGATAGGACTAATAACGGTAAGCAAATTGAACAAATCATTGCCCGCAACTACTTGTGTTCTACTCGTGCATAGAATCTACGCATGGACCTAGCTCATGATGCCACTGTTGGGGAACGTAGTAATAATTAAAAAAATTCCTATGTGTCACCAAGAACAATCTAGGAGATGCTAGCAACGAGAGAGAGTGAGTGCATCTTCATACCCTTGAAGATCGCTAAGCGGAAGCATTACAAGAACGTGGTTGATGGAGTCGTACTCGCGGCGATTCAAATAGCGGAAGATCAGATCGAAGTGCCGAACGGACGGCACCTCCGCGTTCAACACACGTATAGCCCAGGGACATCTCCTCCTTCTCGATTCAGCAAGGGAAGAGGATAAGTTGAGGGATAACTCCTGCAGCACGACATCGTGGTGGTGATGGAGCTCGTGGTTCTCCGGCAGAGCTTCGGTAAGCACTACGGAGGAAGAAGAGGTGTAGGAAGGAGAGGAAGGGAAGCACCAGGGCATGTGAGGGTGTAGCTGCCCTCTCTCTCCCTCACTATATATAGGGGGAAGGGGAGGAGGAGGAAGCACCCCAGGATTTCCCCTAGGGGGCGGCGGCTAGGGCAGATTGGATCTCCCTAGGGAAACCCTAGGGAGACTTGCCCCCCAAGCCAAGCAGGTGGAGGCTTGCCTCTCAAGCCAGGTGGAGGCGCCCCACCTCCCCAAGCAACATGGGAAAGGGTGTGGGGGGCGCACAACCCCTTAGTGGGCTGGTTTCCCCCTTCCCCTTGGCCCAGGAGGCCCTGCAACACTTGTCGCCCCCCCCCCAAACACCTTTCGGTCATGCTGGCCATAGCTAGGGCCTAACACCTCCAGAACACTTCCGGACTCTAATACCCTGCATCCAATATATCGATCTTAACCTCCGAACCATTCTGGAGTTCCTCGTCACATCCGGGATCTCATCCGGGACTCAAAACAACCTTCGAAAACCACATACTATTCCCACTACAACTCTAGCATCACCGAACCTTAAGTGTGTAGACCCTACGGGTTCGGGAATCATGCAGACTGATAACCCACAAGTATAGGGGATCAATTGTAGCCTCTTTCGATAAATAAGAGTGTAAAACCCAACGAGGAGCTAAAGGTAGAACAAATATTCCCTCAAGTTCTATCGACCATCGATACAACTCTACACACGCTTAACTTTCGCTCTACCTAGAACAAGTATCAAACTAGAAGTACTTTGTAGGTGTAACAGGATTGGTTTGCAAGAATATGAAGAGCACGTAAATAAAAACTAGGGGCTTTTTAGGTAAAGAAGCAATAAAGTTAGTATAGCGAGTGTGGAAAAGTGGTGGTAGGAGTTGTGAAATTGTCCCTAAGGAATTGACTACTTTACTAGACCGATAGCAAGTTTTATGTGGGAGAGGCCACTGCTAGCATGTCATCCCTGACTTGGAATTCTATGCACTTATGATTGGAACTATTAGCAAGCATCTGCAACTACTAACGTTCATTAAGGTAAAACCCAACCATAGCATTAAGATATATAGGTCCTCCTTCAATCCCGTATGCATCAATTTCTATGCTAGGTTGAAGCTTCTGTCACTCTTGCCCTCCAATACATAGTCCTATCAACATACAACTAACCCTATGGTGTGATCCACGCGCACACTCATATGATGGGCACCAAAGGACAGCAACATAACAACAAGAAAATTAAACCAATCATAGCAATTCACCAATTATCGATAGGACAACGAAAATCTACTCAGACATCATAGGATGTCAACACATCATTGGATAATAATATGAAGCATAAAGCACCATGTTCAAGTAGAGGGTACAACGGGTAGCAGGAGAGTGGACCACTGAATAAAAATGGGGGAAGGTGATGACGATGTTGGTGAAGATGACAGAGGTGTTGGTGTAGATTGCGGTGACGATGATGGCCCTGGCAGCGTTCCGGCGCCACCGGAAGCGAGGGGGAAAGAGCCCCCCTTCTTCTTCTTCTTCCTTGACCTTCTCCCTAGATGGGAGAAGGGTTTCCCCTCTGGTCCATGGCCTCCATGGCATGGGAGGGACGAGAGCCCCTCCGAGATTGGATCTGTCTCTCTCTGTTTCTGCGTTCCTCCCTATTCCAGATTCTAGCCTTTCACCGTTTCTTATATTCTCGGAGATCCGTAACTCTAATTGGGCTGAAATTTTAACATGATCTCTATCCGGATATTGGATTTCTTGCGGTGGAAGAAGGGCACCAACCTCCTTACGGGGTGTCCATGAAGGTCAGGGGTGCACCCACCCCCCTGGGGCGCGCCCCCTGCCTCGTGGGCCCCTCGAGAATCGTCTCGCGTTGATTCCACTTCCCAAAAATCATAAATATTCCAGAAAAAATCTCCGTCAGTTTTTATCCCGTTTGGACTCTGTTTGGTATGGGTTTTCTGCGAAACAAAAAACATGCAACAAATAGGAACTGGCACTGGGCACTGGATCAATATGTTAGTTCCAAAAATAGTATAAAAAGTTGCCAAAAGTATGTAAAAGTTGTAGAATATTGGCATGGAACAATCAAAAATTATAGATACGACGGAGACGTATCAGCATTCCCAAGCTTAATTCCTGCTTGTCCTCGAGTAGGTAAATGATAAAAAAGATAAGTTTTGATGTGGAATGCTACCTAGCATAATCTTGATTATATATCTAATCATGGCATGAATATTAAGACACGAGTGATTCAAAGCAATAGTCTATCATTTGACATAAAAGAATTTAATACTCGGGCATCCCAACAAACAATCAAGTATTTCAAAATATCAACGCTAAAGAACGTTATCCCTACAAAATCATATAGTCTTTTATGCTCCCTTTTCTTAACACAAGGTACCCCTCATGCCCATCCTGGGGTCAGCCAAGCAATTGGTTCATACTTTTTAACGCGCTTCAGCTTTTTCAACCCTAACGCAATACATGAGCGCAAGCCATGGATATAGCACTACAGGTGGAATAGAGTATGATGGTGGAGGTTGTGTGGAGAAGACAAAAAGGGAGAAAGTCTCACATCGACACGGCTAATCAACGGGTTATGGAGATGCCCATCAATTGATGTTAATGCGAGGAGTAGGGATTGCCATGCAACGAATGCACTAGAGCTATAAGTGTATGAAAGCTCAAACTAAAACTAAGTGGGTGTGCATCCAACTTGCTTGCTCATGAACACCTCAGACTTTGAGGAAGCCCATCATCAGAATATACAAGCCAAGTTCTATAATGAAAATTCCCACTAGTATATGAAAGTGATAACTCAAGAGACTCTCTATATAAAGAACATGGTGCTATTTTGAAGCACAAGTGTGGTAAAAGGATAGTAACATTCCTCCTCCTCTCTTTTTCTCTTTTTTTTTAATTTTTTTGTTTTGGTGGGCTTCTTTGGCCTCTTTTTTATTTGGGCTTCTTTGGCCTCTTTTTTTTAAAGTCCGGAGTCTCATCCTGACTTGTGGGGGAATCATAGTCTCCATCATCCTTTCCTCACTGAGGCAATGCTCTAATAATGATGATCATCACAGATTTATTTACTTACAACTCATTATTACAACTCGATACTAGGACAAAAATATGACTCTATATGAACGTCTCAAGTGGTATACCGGGATGTGCTATGATCTAGCGTAGCATTGACATCAAAAAACGGACAAGTCATGAAAACATCATGCTAGCTATCTTACGATCATGCAAAGCAATATGACAATGAATGCTCAAGTCATGTATATGATGATGATGGAAGTTGCATGGAAATATATCTCGGAATGGCTATGGAAATGCCATGATAGGTAGGTATGGTGGCTGTTTTGAGGAAGATATAAGGAGGCTTATGTGTGATAGAGTGTATCATATCACGGGGTTTGGATGCACCGGCGAAGTTTGCACCAACTCTCGAGTTGAGAAAGGGCCATGCACGGTACCGTAGAGGCTAGAAAATTGTGAAAAGGTAAGAGTGCGTATAATCCATGGACTCACATTAGTCATAAAGAACTCATATACTTATTGCAAAAGTTTATTAGCCCTGAAGCAAAGTACTACTACGCATGCTCCTAGGGGGGAGGTTGGTAGGAGTTAACCATCGCGCTCCCCCGACCTTCACACAAAGATAAACAATCAAAATACAATGCACGCCAATTTGGTTACATAGTTAGGAGACCACATGTGCATGCTTTGGGAATCACAAACCTTAACACCAATATTCTTACTAAACATGACCATTTACTAGAACCTCCCACATATTATCATCTCTATGTCGCAAAACTATTGCAGGGAATCAAACATATCATATTCACTGATCTACAAGTTTTATGTAGGATTTTATGACTAACCATGTGAATGACCAATTCCTGTCATCTCTCTAAATAAATATAAGTGAAGCAAGAGAGTTTAATTATTTCTACAAAAGAGATGCCCATGCTCTAACAAATATAAGTGAAGCAAAAGAGCATTCTACAAATGGCGGTTTTCTATGTGAAGAGAAACATGCAATCCAAACTTCAAATGATATAAGTGAAGCACATGAAACATTCTATAAAGCCATACTCAAAAGATATAAGTGAAGTGCAATGAGCATTCTATAAATCAACCAAGGAATATATCATACCATCATGGTGCATAAAATAAAAGTGAAAACTAAATGCAAAAGACGCTCCAAGATTTGCACATATCGCATGAACGAAACGAATGCGAAAACATACCGATACTTGTTGAAGAAAGATGGGATGCCTTCCGGGGCATCCCCAAGCCTAGACGCTTGAGTCTCCTTGAATATTTACTTGGAGTGCCTTGGGAATCCCCAAGCTTGAGCTCTTGCCTCTTCTTCTTCTGCTCAGATCGAGACCTCCTTGATCTTCGAACACTTCATCCACACAAAACTCAACAGAAAGCTCGGTAAGATCCGTTAGTATAATAAAGAAAATCACTACTCTAAATACTGTTGCAAACCAATTCATATTTTGTTTTTTCATTTTAGCTACTGTAATATAACTTTTCCATGGCTTAATCCACTGATAGAGATCGATAGTTTCATCAAAACAAGCAAACTATGCATCAAAAACAGAATCTGTCTTAAACAGGACAGTCTGTAGTAATCTGAACATTCACCATATTTCTGGTACTCCGGAAATTCTGAAATCATTAGGAAAAATAAAAAATTTGTATAGAAAGACAGTGCAAAAAAGACTCAGAACCGTTTGACGTTCGAGTAAAAAATGTAAAATCGCGCACTACAGCCAAAGTTTCTGTCTTGCACCGCACAAACCAACAAGCAATCTAAACATCCTAAAGGCAAACCTTGGCACATTATTTTTATAATAAAATGGAATTGTACAAGGGGATAATTATTTTTTTTGAAAATTTTCTGTAATTAAGATTCACAAAGTTTCCGTGAGCATGAACAAAGTTCAAGGAGCTCCCCCACTTCAACAATGCTTGTCTCTCTCACTTTCACTATCCTTTTTGAAAAGTTTTGGGTTCCCCTCTTTATTTTTTTTATTTTTTTTACTATATAAAAGCACTCAACAGAAATAAATGACTCTCTAAAACTTCCGGGTTGTCTCCCTGGCAGAGCTTTCTTTAAAGCCATTAAGCTAGGCATATAGTGCTCAAGTAATGGATCCACCCGGATCCCAAGGTATATCAAAGCCAATTTTAATTAACAATGATCTGTGATTTAGTAGTGAGCACAAAGCAACATATATCATGTAATGACGAAGTCTAACTCTCTTCCTATGCATCGGCCTATTATAAAAGAACAATTCATGCACACAAAGTAAAGGCCAATGCATAGTATAAACAGTTTTCTTGCAGTTTTATCATTTGGAAACATAGAGAGGTGGAGATATAGTTCCTCTCTCATAATAATTGCAACTAGGAGCAGCAAGCACATGCATATTATATCTATCAAAATCATCATGTGTAGTAATAAAACGCAACCCGTCATATAATCCTTAATAAGCACAAACTTCTCTGATATAGTGTAGTTTGGAGAATTCAAAAAGATAATAGGACTATCATGCGTGGGTGCAATAGCAACAATTTCATGTTTAACATAAGGAACTATAGCAAGTTCATCTCCATAAGCATAATTCATATTGGCATCTTGGCCACAAGCATAGCAAGCATCAAGTTCATCAAAAAGGGGTATTTCAAAAGAATCAACGGGATCATAACAATGATCATAGCATTCATCCTTCGGTAAGCACGAAGGGAAATTAAACAATGTATGAGTTGAAGAGTTATTCTCATTAGACAATGGGCACGGGTAGCTAATGTCGGAGATATACCCCGCAGTATGACCCGGCCGCAATTGGCGACTCACTGTTGACCCGCCCGGACCTTGGCGATTCACAGATAACCTACCCGATCTTGGCGACTCATTGGTAACCCAGTGGGTGGGTCAGATGGACAACAAGGCCCAAAGCCCAGAAGGTTGGCTCACATTATGATGGGCTGGATTAAGAGGAAAGGGATGATGAATATTTCCTTTACAAGGAAGCAAGACCCGGACTTGTAATCAACTTGTAAGAGAGGATAGACTAGTCCTAGTCCTACTAGGACTCCACATGTAACCCACCCCTCTAACTTATATAAGGAGGGGCAGGACTCCCCAAGAGGGGGAAGAAAATAATCTCTAATGCTAGACACATCTAAGAGGAGAGCCGGTTTATGCGGCGACTCCCTCATGACCATAATGAGACCTAGCCACAAACAGCATGTAGGATTATTACCGGATGATGTTTCCTGGGGCCCGAAGTTGTCTAAAACCTTGTCTTGCGTGTTGATCCGCCTTGCGTCTCTCGTCCCACTCAACCCCTCTCAAGATACCACATAGATGTGTTGGCCTCGCGCTTAAAATCCTGACACTAAGGACATCTGCCGTGACAATTCCACGACAGTTGGCGCCCACCGTGGGGCCCGCGCACGGTGATGATGAGTTTTTGGAGGGATTTTCCCAGGGATCAAGGAGTTTGCAATTTTCCGGATGAAGATTTAACAATGCATGAGATTGAAGTTGAAAAAGAATTAGTATTACAGTCGATCCGCCCCCGCCTTTCCTATGATGTATTTGATTGTTTTGCAAGTCGCCGAAACAGACAGAATTCTTAAGAAGGCATCAAATCTGAGTTGGCTGACTACTTTAGCGTTGACTCGAACTCGTCGAACTGCCTCCGTTGACCGGCGTCTCCTCTGAGCCGCCATGGCAAAAGCTCGCCTCGTGGCCCTGCATCGTCGAGTCGCTGTCACCGTCTCTGCCTCTGCGGGTCTCCATCTCAATCCTCCGCGGCCAAGTTGCCAGGCCACGCCTGAGAGTCGCTCTGCGGCGCGGCTGTCTCACGTCCCAAGGGGACCTGCTAAAAATCTCGATGTGAAGTAAAGACCGAATCAGACAATCACTCCAATTAGTACTATTTCAATTAGTACACATCGACATCTTGGAGGAACACTACGTCTGTATTCATGAAGCAGTAAAACTGTATCAGCATGCTACTTTGGTTGTTTCCCCGATGCTACTTCTAATCAAGACCGTATAGTAATTTCATCTAAGGACAGATGAGCTAATATACTAGAAAATTGGGCTTCATGCGCCCTGTCAGCAATGGATCAAGACGAGGACATGACTCTGCATACTCGTCGTTCTGCCCCCGCCGCCGCAGCCGTGCCTCACCGATGCGCCCCCGTTGACCGAGCTGCCGGCACCGGTCACCTCTGTCTAGGCTGCGGCTCGCTAAGCCGCCTTGGCTGCTGCAACCCGCCGGCTTACCGCGCTTCAAACCGCCGACCGCCGCGAGCCGCCCATGCTCCAGTCGGCCCGCCGTGGAAGTCAACGACTCGAAGGAAAACACGGACATGATTTCATCCAACTGACCGCGACTCGGACTTGGGTTGTGATTTCCGCCTCTGAGCAGGCTTCTGCGCACTCCGCCGTCGCCTCAGTCATGCTCTGAGTCACCGGAGGGCCCCGCAGTGGTTCGTCGGACCGGTGCGTCCTCAAGCCGCCGACTGCTCTTAAGCCGCCCGCGCTGCCTTACCTTCGCCGGTTCTAGCTCAGCAGCTGGGTTTTTTCTGCACACACTGAGCCGCCATCGCCGCGTTTTTCTCCGGCCTTGGGGCCGCCTTGGATTCAGAAGAATTTTCTACGGGTCTACTAGGATTCAGGTTTGAGAGAAAAAGAATGAGGAGGAACTTCTAATCGTGCAAAAGTGCACGGAAATCAAAGGGATGTATAAAAAATGGAAATGTTAACGCCCACACGTGTGAGCGTTCATCATCCCGACCACATGCAAGCATCTCCGTTGGCAGCTTTGTGCATGAATTTTGGAACAAACCGGCCGGTTTTCTGCGCCACGTAGGACGAGGCTCGTGTGCGGTGTGCGAGTCGGGTCGCCCGCATGTTGGTTGCCATCCCGCGGTCAGCGGTTGCCACTCGGAGATGTGCGGTGGAACCGCAATGCGCCCGCACGCCATGCTCCGACCGCGGTTGATGTCAAACACGTCCCACAACGCAGTCCCTTCTCCCTCACGGTTCCATTTACTCTGCCGCACGCAGTTACTGGCACAAGCCACTCGCATTTCAATCCACTCGAGGAGAAGGTGAGGGGAGAAGGCGACGACAGAGGCGGAAGAACCGACGGCATTCGCGGCCATCGGTGGTGCTCGCCGGAACGGAGCAGCTGCGCCGGACCGCCTGCGGCTTGAAGGTAATGGTCGCTACAACTCTCGCAACCCCTTCCTGCATTTTCCCCCTTCCCTCCCTGCTTGATTCCTCGGTCGAATTCGTAGAGATTCAGGCGATTCTGTGATGCGTCGGCGTTCCCGCCGGCGCCGAAGTCGTCTGCTAGCCGTTTTTGGTTGCACTGGGCAGTTTCGTCGCCGCTGCAGCGGCGGCATCGTCGGTGTGGTTATGCTTGTTCGGAGGCACGCACTAGTCTTGCCTATGGATTGGGCAGGTGTCTCCCGGGTTGTTTGATGCGCATTTGTTGGAATTTGTGTTTGCAGTCAGTTTAGGGGTGAACTTTGCGGGTGAATTTGAGGTCGCGGTAGTTGCCATTGAACCCTAGATCTAGTTAGTTGGGTTTTGAAACTGTAGTATGAGGCGAACTTGGTGGTTTGATTAACTATCATGATTGTGTGGCAACTAACTCCCAGAACAAATGTGATAGTTGCCACAAACGTGTTTTCCTTTGCGCGGCAACAAATTACTGAAATGACTATGATAGTTGCCACATATAAGCTTTCGCATGGGGCAACTTTTTTTATTGAATCACTGTGATAGTTGCCACATCTAACTGAAATGACTGTGATAGTTGCCACATATAAGCTTTCGCATGGTGATAGTTGCCACACACACACTCTTCCATGTGCAACTGAATTTGCTGAATTACTGTGACAGTAGCCACTAACATGCTTTTTCATTGTGGCACCAAATTTTTCTGAATGATTTGTGGTAGTTACCACTTTGTGATAGTCGCCACAATCTGTAGTCAATGCAGTTTCAGCAGCCAACTTCAGTTACCACTTTGTGGCAACTAATGTGCACTTCAAGTGTGCCTGTTGCCACTCGGATAGTATATTCATGTGGCAAACAGAATGTGAACACACTGTCTGTTGCCATTCTGTAGATACGACAGTGTGGCAAATTTTCTACATAATGTGGCAACCAAATTTGCATATCAATTCTGTCGGATGTCATACATATGTTATTTTTCCTGCATTCACTAGTTGACATTTTCTGTGAGGTGGCAAGTGCTTACCTCTTGCATTCACATTTCATCCATGACAATTTGGTCCGTCCCTATCTCAGCAGAATGGATCGTGGTGATCATCAAAACGATGATGATGATTTCATGGATCCACCACAGCGTAATCGGGCAGCTGGCCGGATAAACGAGGGTGATGAGGTAAATGTTCACACATCCTCCCTCAATCCTGCTTTATGTTACTGGTTGACACCTCGAACTTGCAGTCGTCTGACACAGACTAAAATTTCATGACATTGGAAAACATGGCAACAACTGACCACTTACTGTCTGTTTTTTGCAGAAGAAGAAACGCATTTGCAACAGAGCCTCCCAAGAACGACTGACTGTGTTGACTGACAAATTCATCGATGATCGGAAGGGGGATGCTGCTGAGATGGGTATGCAGTCTATGATGGCTATCCGGTGCACGAACCTTGTCAACCCTGTATGCGACTGGCTTGCTGAGATATACGAGCCCACCTCCAGGAGTTCGTGATTCCGGGACGTCGAAGACTCCCGTTGAACGAGGATTCTGTGTTCTGCACTCTGGGCGTGCCTCGTGGACATATCAAAGTCCCGTACGAGGTCAACAATGAGATCGAGCAAGAGCTGTTCCCCCGTTTGTTTCCTGGGTCGGAATCCATGCCGAACACGTCTGCAGTGGCAGATTCGCTGCAAGCCATGACGACGCATGGAGATGTTTTCAAGATGAAGCTACTCATGTACCTCATCTCAGCTGTTTTCGCGCCGACCACATCCCTTCGCCCAAGCAACAAATGCTTCCCCATCCTGGTGAATGATCCATCTTTACTTCTTTATTTTCCTTCAATTTTTTGGCTCCAATGTCATGTGAAAAGTTAGTGACTGCCAGTGTTTTCGATGTTTTTTTCCATTCTTAGATTTCTGATGCGGCAACCTTTTCTGCCCTGAAATTTTGTGTGGTGCAGGCGGATCTGAAAAATGTGAAGAACATGAATTGGTGCAAGTTTATTGCCGACTTCCTCCATGATGCATTCTCAAACAAGATGTACCAAAAGGGTTGTCGACTGCATTTAATGGTATTTTTTTACCAGTTCTTTCTGTGAACACTGTCTTATAACACACTTTTATTCATGCATGTCAACCTGATCATAACAAGATGGAAACTGCCATAATGACTACATGGCAACTGTTATAATGACAATATGGCAACTGCCATCATATCAGTATGGCAACTGTTACCAGACTATGATGGCAACTGTCATCTTAGCAATATGGCAGTTGCCATCACACCATGATGGCAACTAGCACATACAGAAGGCAACTTCTTTTTTTATTCCATTCTTTTCCATGCACATCAACTTGATTATCAGGGGAACATACATTATCTTGTTTTTTTAACTACACAGTACACATGACGGCAACTGATATTTCTTTCTTTGTAAAATTGTCTTAAATCAGCTCATGTATGTCGACTGTCTTGATCTGTCCACTGTGGATTTCACTGGGGTAGGAGGCCCGCCGCCTACGCACAAGTTTGCTGTTTCTGCGTGGACTATCAACATTGTCAAGGTTGTGCTTGCTGCAGACAGGGCAACTGATACCAAATATGGAAAACTGCAGGTTAGTTTTGGTTTCTCTCTCCACATGTCATGCTTACAAATTTGACATGAGGGAACTGTCCGTGGTTCATACAGGATGACCACCTTTTTGTGTATCCATGGCTGTATGCGTATTGTATCCATGTTTCACCTCACAAGGGACTCTTTTCATTCGTGTTGAAACTTACCTTCTATCTCTTACATCCTTGCTATTTTTTTTGTTTTTTCTAGCTGATGGCCAAGCATGCTATAGACTACAACGTGTTTGGGGGGGCCTCAAAACTTTGGAAAGTGGATGGACGTGCACTCAGCTCCGTCTTGCCCTACTGAGGTAATCAAAATATGTACATCTATGTTTTGCCGTGGATTATTTGTTTGATGCTGCGCAAGTGACTGCAATATGGGTGGTTGTTGATGTTTCTTGTTTCGTGCACAGGCGAGGGCACCTATTGAGCATCTAATTGGACAGTTTGCATCCGGAATGACCGGCTTGCTCGGGAAGTTGGTTGAGGGGTGGACGTCTCTCAGTGGCTCTGACAGTGATGCGGTTGCGAGGCAGTTCACTTCATTTGTCCCAGAACGTACACATCGGCCAACCGGTTGCCGTGGACGATATGACTAGAACAGTTCCCAAGAGCCCGGTGACACACAAGATGATCTAGATGGAGACGCTGGCCTCAGCAAGGATGACGACGATGACATGGAGAACGTGCAACAGGACACCGATGATGATGAGCATGCTGAAGTTCGCGCAGGTGGTAAAAAGGACAAGGATGCAACAGATCTCCCCCCACTGGAGAAAGTCAAAGAACATATAGCTGCGAGAGGCGAGGGGGTGTTGCCATCAAGGAGGGGGAGGGCTCCAGGAGATGCTGGGAAGGTTTCTCGTGGCAAGAGGTCTAGGACCGATCCTGTAGTTGTCAGGAGGAGGTTCGACTTTAATTTTAGTTTTTTGCTGTGTCTATTTTCTTGGAACAGTCTCATCCATTTCTTGCACTTGTTTTTTTTCAAGCGCGGTAATGAGTTTGTTGTCTGACAGTTGCCACCTTTTTTTACCTCCAACTCATACGTGCAGCGAGCCGACCGCTGGTGGACGAGCAGCTACGAAGAAACAGGCGCCAACGCCAAACCGTGTTTCTGCTCGCTTGAACAAAGGTGCCCCCATTGCCGGTGACACCCCTTCCACCAGGTCTTCTCCTCGTACGACGACGACCAACACCGGGGATCCTGTCGTGTTGCCAGACCTGAGGAAGCCAGTCAAGAAGTAGGTTTCTCCATGTGCTTTCATTGACATAGCACTATATTTTCTTGATTTTCCAATGCATCCGTTTAGCTTGTCACATGGCCTTTTGTCATTGTCCCCCACGCGGCGACTGCTGTTTTTTCCAAATGATTGCCTCCTTCATTTTAAAGTGAATGGCAACGCATATTGGTTTTTACATGGCAACTGGCATCTAAGCCAAATGGCAACTCTTACTGTACCTAATGGTAACTGCCATTTGTTTCCCGTTGGCTTGTGAGCTCATCCCACACCCAGGTTCGAAATTGCATTCATGGTAGATCAGACATTCTTATCATTCTTCAAGTTGGCTAACATCGCAACTGCTGCTGGATGGCAACTGCTAATTATGACACATGGCCACTCACGTCCCCCTTACATGGCAACTACCAGCTTTTCCACTTGTTTATCACTTTTTTAAAGATTTTTACCATGCCAAACATATTTTTGTTCATTTTTCAATATCTTTTTCATGTGCTTTTTTTGCAGGGTGAAGAAGACCACTATGCGCGGGGCCAAGCATACCAGTAAGGACCCGCTCGAACGCCTACATTCAAAGTTGTCAACAGGGGGCAACTCAGATGTACATGAGGCACCAGGCGACAATACTGCTGCTGCACCGTTGACCGCTCCCACCAACTCTGATGCAAGCGGCCGACCATCTCCGCCGGCTGCAGATGTGCAGGCTAGAACAACAGGCATCCGTACATCGGGGAGTGACGAGTCGGTATCTGCCAGGACAGCTGAAATATTGCCAACTCTACTGGCAATGAAGGATGTTGCTGTGAGCCATGCCACCCCATCAGCAAGTGTTGAAGTGGACGCTCCCGAGACGAACCTAAGCAAGGAAGATTCCCGCTCATCTGACACTGATTCCAAGCACGTGCGTGGTCGCACTCCTGTGTCCACGACAGAAGCGGCTGAGGCGGCAGTTCACAAGGATATGCCATCTACAGGTGAGAGTCCTGGGACAACAGCTCCAGCTCCTGCCGGTGCAGATACTGCTAAGGCGAGTGTTCCGCGTGCTGGTCTTCCACCTAGGCGCCGTAGCCCCCGCAAGCAACCAACAGACATACCCAACGCATCGGCTGCAGCTAGGAGCAGGAGAGACGAGCCTGGTTATGTTCCTGCGTCCACACTGTTCCCGCCACCTGCCAAAAGCAATGTGATGGAGAAACCGGAAGACCGGAGCACAACTGATGCAGGTGTCAAGCCGGGCACGAGTGACGCAGGTGAACGCCCGGAGCAGACTGCGCCTTTACCCGCATTGGAAATCCCCAGCATAAATCTGCGCACTTCCAGGCTCCCAGTCAATGTCGGTGTCCCCTACAGCCCAAACAAGAAGATTGTCAAGAAATCTGTGGCTGATACCGCTGACAACACGCCCCGCCCTGCAAATAAGCCCGATCATTCTGTAGCGGCCGATTCAGATATGTTTGTCGATCTTTCACCCTTGGATTCTGCCCCGCAAATTGTTCGTGGTCCGGCCAGTAGGAATGAGAGGCACCCAATGGCCTTTACCCCACCGAGCTTCAACCTTGGCATCAGTCAAGATCAACCGGTGGTGCAAGATCCTATGCCAGTTGCCTTTGCTTTCCCAGGAGGCATGCCCGCAATGATGGCGCAGCCAATGGTCGAGGGCAGGAAGGCTGTCAAGTTCGTAGAGCCGATTGTGCAAGGTACACATGTCATGTCCTTATGATTTTCTTGCATACATCTTTGTAGTTTGAGTTTTGTCCCAATCTAATTTTTTTTGGGGGGTTCTCGCTTGTGATGGCAACTGACATGTGCTGACATGGCAACTGGATTTGATGCACCATGTCACATACATTTTCTTTGCTACCGTGCTGCATTTAACATTTGGGCAACCACGTGGCAACTGAAGTTGTTTCAACATGGCAACTGTAGTTACTATCACATGGCAAATATAGTTCATTACATATGGCAACTAGATTTGCCACACCATGCCAACTGCATTTTTTGTTTTCATGCTGCATTTTTTCATACGACAATCACATGGCAAGTGCAGCTGACACAACATGGCAACTGCAGTTACTGTGATATGGCAACTGTAACCCAACTAGATGGTAGTTAAAGTGCAACTACATGGCAACTGTAATTGTTATGACATGGCCACTGTAGTTGGACCACGCATGGCAACTGCCCCACTTTTCCTGCACACAATCTCACATCATGCACCCTACCTCCTCACAATCCATCTGTTTTTGATTTTCTAGGTATCCTAACACACTTTTTATTTTTTTATCATTGCAGCCACCCCTGAGGAGATTTCACTGTCACTTGACGAAGCTTACCGCATGATCGAGGAGGCAGCATTGCATAGGAGGTCCTCACGAGGGCAAGGGCAATCAAGTTCCAACGTGCCTGCAGATACGGTATCTGAGGATACCATTAGGAGTGCCACTCCTGGTTCTGTGAGGCAGCAGAGGGTAGTTCACCCACCTCCCGCGAAAGACTACGAGCCCGAATTCAAGGCCACTAAGGAACAGACCCAGCTGTACGATATCGTCAAGCGGTTTGGAAATGCGAGGGCCAGCAGCAAGCACATGAAGGAGCTGAAAGCGTAAATGACCACACCCCACAATCTCTCATTTTTGCTTTGCTCCTTTTTCACCATTCACCTTCTTCGTACTTCCTATACACGATCCGCTTACGTTTTAGTTCTTTCATATATTTTTTACTTAGCGGGCATGATCCTTCCATGTTATATCATTTTCATACAGCTCATGTTTGGACAGAACCAAAGTCATTCAATGCGGAGCGACGTACGTCGACCTGGGTGATCTTGCTGAGTCCGTGAGGCCAAACGGTAAAATGTCGACGAATGTAGTTGCATGCGGGATCGACTACATCAACAATCATATGGATGTGTGTGCCGACAAGATAATCATGCATTATAGTGTGACCTGCAAAATATGGGATGGTGACTTCCACCACAAGATCCTGAGGAAGAATTTTGCTCAACACGGTGATTTCAAGCTCACACTGAAGAAATATGTGAGTACTCCTCCCCTTTCTGCACTGTTTTGTCACATGGTGTGGGTTTTTGCCATCATCTGCACTTGTGTTTATGTGGCAGATGTTTTCATGTGGCAACAGCTGCCGTGCACACTGTCATTTTGATTTTTGCATCCCGTGCAAACTATGTGACAACTTGATAGTAAAATACACGGCTCATTTTGTTCATACATGGGTGGCAACTTTCTGTCAACTACCCCCACCCATAACCAAAACATTCTACGCGATTCTAAATTTTTTGTCCCTCTGTTGTTCTTTTATGTGAACTCTGCTTCTCATTTCTTCACTTTTAAATGCAGGTCATGTTCCCCATGTTCCAGGAGATTGCACCACATGACCAGGAAGACAAGTGTGGTCACCACTATGCCATCTGTCTTGACCTGAAGAACCAACGTTTTGAGCTGCTTGATTCAATCCGTTCGGAAGCTGATGCAGATCTTACTACGCATGCCGAATTCTTCATCAACAACCTCAAAGAGACATGGAACCATCACTACGAACATTCAAAAGTCCAGATCAGGCATTTCCCGACTGAGTATGTGGCGACTGCGAAGCAAGGGAACACGTAATTTCTTAACCCCCTCCTTCATGTGCCATTTACATCAATCCAACCCCTCTTTTGTTGCCACATCTGAATTGAAGTCTATCTTTTGCTACGACTGCCCTTTTTATGTGTTCACCTGACTCTTTTTCTCGTGCAGGACGGACTGTGGCTTTCACGCGTTGGAATACTTTGCAAAGTGGGAGGGCAGAATTGTCCCCGCTATCACAGCTGCAACGGTCGTTGAGCTCCGGAAAATCCACACATGGAACTGGTTGACAAATGAAGATTTCAACAAGCGGTCCGGAGCACGCGAGTTTGTGGAGGAAGCTGTCAAGAAAGTCATCAAGAGGTACAAGTGATCACGCGGCGACACACACCGGACGCACACCTTACATTCTGTTGCCGAGGAATGTAAGGTACTATCTCTTTTGTTCTCGTCAAAAACTATGTTCGTGTGCTATGTTATGACTGCAACCCCGCGTAGGCTACTATGTAGTGGCGGTGTGTGAGCGACATTTGAATAGTTTCTGTAATATATGTGTGGATGTGAACCTACTTAGGCGTGACAGCAGATATGTTTTTTATGTTTATCATTATTACTATGGTTTCGTCGTTTGCATCACCTGTTTGCTGTTTCGAATGCGTCATGATGTTTTAAAACATGGCAAATGTAGTTCATCAGACATGGTTAGCGAATGTGATTGTCGTTGTTCATTTGGACGTCTTGCTTCTTCTATTTCATCACTAACTTCACCGGCTAGCATGGTAGGTTTGATCATGTAGCCACAACCTTTGCTGCGGTTTATGCATGTTACGCCTTTTCCAACTTGTTTCCTATACATTGCACACAATACTCTATGTGTCTCTAAACCGCGTCGTATTGTCATGGAAATATATGCCATGCAGAGTCGTTACAAGTACCATGGCATATTTTCAGTACAGCTAACATGGCAGATACAGTACAAACAACACTGCAGATCCAACATAATTAACACGGCAGATACAGTACAACTAACATGGCAGATCCAGTACAACTGAAATGGCAGATGCAGTACAACTAGCATGGTATATTTGGTACAAAATAGCATGGCATATTTAGTACAAAATAGCATGGCATATTTAGTATAAAATAGCATGGCAGACTAACTACACATAACATGGCAGATTAACTACACATAACATGGCAGATTAAGTACCCATAACATGGCAACTGCATTTATCCACTCAATTAATTTTCCTTCCACTTCCGATACCCCTCAAGAGTCATTCTCGCAATCTCAAAAAAAATCTCATCATCTAGGTACAAAAGAAAATGTCCACAAGGACCATGTCACCTCGCCCCAATTTTTGCTCATGGATTGCCCACCCCTTTCTTCGTTTTCTTGTGTTTTGCTTGAATCTCCAATCCCGACTTGTACCTTGTCTCTCTTGGACGACCTTTTGTGATGGAACGGGGTGGGTTCCTGACCTGGGTCTGTGTGCTTGCTGTTCTAGATCCTATCTCCGAGTTTTCAGATGATGGCCCCGTGGACGAAGGCACACTTGATGTGCGGGGGAACCGGTGTAAGGCTTCCTCAGCTTTCCTCTTCTTGATCTCATCAAGCTCTCTTTTTAGTGCCTTCCTGTGTTTTTCCGTGACTCTCTCTGTCTCATCACTCTTGCACGCTTCATCAATTAGCTCAGCATAGTTCTTTGTCAGCACAACGTGCCTCACGGCTTCCATGGTTGACTCAGGTCTCTCGTCATGCACAGCCAGAACTGCGTGTGTTGTCTGTGGCGCCAACGTGTCGTCAGCGTCCCAAGTCCATCGCCGCCTTATGAAATGGCGGGGCATCCGTGTCACAGCATTCATGTCCATTACTTTTAGTATGTGACAGCACACAATGCCGTCCCGTTCGAACTTGCAGCATTGGCAGTAGTACTCGCCTTCGCCTATCGAGGCTTTGACGAAGTAGTTCCTTCCTTTGTCCGGGTCTTCAGGTTCTGAATCTGAATGCCCAAAATAGAACACACCTTGAACGTATGTTCGTCCACCTGGAAAGCCGTGAACATGCTGGCACGCTTTATTTCTTCCTGGAATTTGCAAGTTTTGTGTGTTTTCTGTTAAACTATCACGCTTTTTTCTTGTACCACCTTATGTTGTCATGTAAGTAGAAATACATTTTTGATTGAACATGGCAAACATAATTCATTCAACATGGCAAATATAGTACACTAGACATGGAAAATGTAGTGCACTAGACATGGCAAATGTAGTGCACTAGACATGACAAATGCAGCACACTAGACATGGCAAATGCAGCACACTAGACATGGAAAATGCAGCACACTAGACATGGCAAATGTAGTGCATTTTCAACTGGCCAACGTCATTTCCCACACGAACAGTCCCCAACGGAAGCACATTGCATAAAACATGGCAACTGCCTTTTTAGTTAAACATGGCATCTACAGTTGGCTAAACATGGCAATTGCATTTCAACAAACATGGCAGATTCACTTTATTGAACATGGCAACTGCATTTCAGCATATGTGCCGCCAACATAACATTTTTCCAGTTAACATTGGCACTTGCATGCCAACATGCCCCAATGGAAGCACAGTGCACTAAACATGGCAACTTCACTTCATTCAACAAGGAAATTGCACCCGCGTAAGCATGGCAAAACAGAATTTTCATTGAACATGGCAACTATAGCTGAGCAAGCATGGCAAAACAGTATTTCATTAAACATGGCAACTGCATATCATGGCAACTGCATTGCACTCTATTAGGCACCTACTGCCTATGTGCTTTTTTCTGCAAATAAGACTGTAACGCAACTGACTTACTTGTTAAAGATCTTGTTCGTGTATATCTTGCTCATTTGCCTCTCTATCGGTAAATATGTTAGCAATTTTGACTGCTTTAGTGCCGTGGTCGCTTCTTGCTGTAGCTCAGATCCCATAATTTTTTGTTGCAAAGATGTGTACTGCTTGGCAAATTGTAGCAATGAGTTGCCAGGGCTGATGTACCGCTTCAAAACACATTGAACCCCTCGCTGCGCTGCGTAGTCTGCAGAAATGGGAAGAAGCACTGCATGGTAGGCCGACACCCAGTACACTCGCTTCTCCCACAGGTTAGCAAGTGTCTCGTTGTCTTGGACTTGATGTGTTTCAATCATGGCCATCCAGCTCCTTTCAAACTCCTCCACGGTCAAGCTGTGGTCCACGCACAGCTCGAATGCCTTGTGCAGCTCTGGACGGTCAGCAAAGAATGGTCCTAGCGTCTCCTCAGCCTTCTTTATAATGTGCCACCTGCAGTGCCTCTGCACTGCCAACGGAAAGACCTCCTCTATGCCTGCACGCATGCTGAAATCTTGGTCTGTTATTATGTTCATCGGAGCAAGTCCATCCATGCACTCCAAGAAGGTCTTGAACAGCCAAACGTACCCATCCGTGTCTTTGTTCCGGACGAGCCCGCAGCCGAACTGCAACGACTGATTATGGTTATTTATTCCTATGAACGGAGCGCATGGCATCTTGTACATGTTGGTTAGGTACGTCGCGTCGAATGAAATGCAATCTCAGAAATGTTTGTAGGCTCTCCTTGCAGCACAATCCACCAAATACATGTTCCTGACACGGTCCTCATCGTCCAACCTTATCCTGTAGAAGAAATCTGGATCTTCCTTCGCTTTCTCTTCGAAGTAGGCAATTGTGGCCTCTATGTCTGCCAACTTGCTCTCTCTATGGTACTTGGCCTGTAGGTTTGTGACGTCAGCTGGTATGTACGGCATGCTACTCAGTTTCCCCTTTTTGCTGTGGATGAGAGATAGTATCTGTACCATTCTTGATGGACCGACGTTACAATCATGTAGCAGCTTTACGAATTGCCTTTCGACGGGGGTGAACCCTCTGTGGGCGGTCAGAAATTTTACCAGGTCGAACTTCTTTATGAGTTGGTGGTTGTGCTCGTCAAAATACTCATTGACCACCCACTGTCCTCCATCTACGTTTAGCTTACACCGGACGGGACACTCTGTCTTGAGAATGACACCTCTCTTTCGTTCTGAAACGACAGGTGCAACACCTTTCCTCTTCTTGTTCCTCCGTGCCTTGTGGCACCTCATCTCACCTCTGCTGTACTCGTTAGTTTCCTTAATTTTTCTATGGTACTCGGTGTTGACCGCAAATCCATGAAACTTTGCATATGTTTGGTAGTATTCCTTTGCTTCTTTGAACGACTCAAATCTCTGCCCAATGTATGGTGGCTTAGGTACCATGATCTCTGATTGCCCTCCATCTTCATCCCCTTGTGCGTCGTTGTTAGTTTCATCATTCACTTCAGTATCGGCGGCAGTTCCATCTTCTTGAGTGTTGGCAGTGCTTGTGTTCAAAGGGGTGCTTGTCGGCATTGCTGGAATGATTGCCATTCCCGACTCTGACTCGAAATTGTTTGCGGCATGATTGTCTGCTGGCTGGTGCAACGCGTCTTCCGTGCGCTCAGAGCTCCCCGCAGTAGATATTCCCGCGCCACTGTTCACTGTAGTTGTAGGCCCTGTAATAGAAAAAACAGGTACGAGATTAAGATTTTTGTTTGAATAACATGTGTATCGCAACGGATCACATCATCTTCGAGTGATTTGGCATGACATCATTTCAAACAGCAAGCCGTGAGGCTGCGCTTGGACATGTATGGCAGCTGTATCTGTCCAGTCATGGCAGCTACTGTTCAACAAACATGGCAACTACTGTTTTGCCTACCAATAACTACAAATAACAAATGTAGTGCTGTTTCTGTGGTTCAGTTTTTCTCCTTACCTTGTTGTGCTGCATTTGACCATCTTGTGTGGTCTGTGACACCAAAATGACGTGCTCCACCTGCAGTTTGTGAAGCTTGCCACGAGACGTTTGCCGGGTTACCACCAGCGTAATAACCTGTAAGCATAGTAGTGGTTGGTCAATTCATGGCAAATGCAGTTTGTGCTAGCACGACATCTGCAGTTGCCCCTGATGTGGCAACTGCAGTTTTACTGGCATGGCAACTGTAGTTGCATCTGTATGGCAACTGCAGTTGTTCCTTCATGGCAGCTGCAGTTGCCATGGCATGGCAAATGTAGTTGTTCCTCCATGGCAACTACAGGTGTCTACGGATGGCAACTGCAGGTGTCCATGGATGGCAACTGCAGGTGTCTATGGATGTCAAGTGTAGTTTTTAAATCATGTCAATTGTAGATGTCTAGTCATGGCAATTGTAGATGTCAACTATGCTCCTTCTGCTAATTTGAGCATCCGCAACTTCACTTTTTTTGTGGACTCACCTGTGTATGACGTTGATGGCAGGTACATGGGTGCTGCCTGATGCCACGTGCTGCATGAACGCTCTGCATTTTCACCCGTGAAAACTCGTGAGTCCTTTTGCCAGTTTTTTGCATGTTCGTTTTTCACGTGCACAGCAGCATGTGCTCTTTTTTTCGTTTTGCATTACCTCGATAAGCCGTACTAGCTAGTTGAAGTTGGCTGCCCGCACATTTGTCAATGTTAGCGCCTTGTGACTGAACTTGCAACGGAGGCCCCCTAAGAGTGTTTTTGGTCATAAGAACTGCGAAAAAATGAGAGTGTACGACATAAGTAGAATGTCATCTTCATCGTTGTGAAGATGGCAACTGTTCTCTTCTTTTGTTATCACGCATCATACCTACGCCTGCATACTGTTCTAGTTGTGGCAGCAACGGCCCTGCAGAGATGAGTTGACTGTACTCTGATGCATCCCAAGGGGGCGTTTCTGACTTTTGAGAACCCCAAGCATCAGCGCCATCTTCGTGATTCATTCTTTTCGTGTCTTGCTTCTTTCTGATGTACTCTAAATCACTGCATGAACAAGAAGGCATCAACAATCCACAAGAATTGCATTCTTCTTCTGCTTGCCCATAGAAGATGGGGATGGCAAGCAACAGGTCAAAATAGGTGGCAGCTACTGACAACGAAAGGTGGCAACTGCCGTTACACATAAGTGGCAATTAATTTTTCCCCACCCATTCATTCCAAAAATTGTCCTTCCTGTCCTTTTTAGGGATTCCTACTCATCCATTTCATACGCAACTACCTACGTCAATTATACTAGAAACTTAAGTTAAGCTCAACACGTAGATCACAAAACTACTGGATCTGAGAACTACTGGTGTTGCCACCCCCGTATAGCATGGATCCAGTACAAGATCGGGGAGATTTTTCAGCCTAAAGGATGAGAAGGATGAGATAGGGAGATTTTCACCAGATTTTAGCTGATCGTCTCTGAAGGGCTGGTTGAAGTGGGGGGCTAGGGGTGGGGAGGGTTGGGGTGTGGTTTGTGGTGGGTTTGCCCTACGGATCTGCTCTGGTTGCCATGGCAACCAGAGAAGGACGGCGACGGAGGTAGGGGTCGAGAGGTTGGGGACGATGGCGGCAGTCGAGAGAGGCGATCGAGCGGAGGACATGAACGGCTGGGTCGTGCGGGCAGCGGGTCATGTGGCCCGGACGGGGCAGCGCGGGCGGGGTTGCCACGCACCGGATGTGCGGGCCGTGGTTTTGTGCGCGCGGATGTGGTCGTGCGGGCCGGTTCCCGTCCATGCCACACGAGGCGTGCGGGCGGGTTCCCATCCATGCCACACGTGTGGCAGTTATTCGGACCCTAAAAAAGGGTCACGTGGGTGCTACTGCGTCTAACGCTGTCCAGCATTATTCAATGCCAGCGCTTGTGTTCATCTGATAAAACGGACCAGGTGCTATTTTTTCTATCTACTTTTAGTACATATTTTAATCAATAAGAGCAATTACTTAGGTTTGGATATTTTTATGTGCAGCAAAGGTGGTGCCATATTGTGCCTATGAAGTGTGCATCAGCATCATCACGCACCGGTGTCCGAAGCCGCGTTGAGCTGCCCCTACCACTTTGAGCCGCCGGGGTTATATTAAGTCACCGGTCTGCCTGAGCCGCCGGAACTATATTGAGTCGCAGGCCTGCCTGAGCCACCTCTGTCGCGATAAATGGATCATCCATCGTCCTAACAAACCAGGTGATATCCATCCACGTTTGTTTTATTAGCACATGTTGTTTTTGTCAAAAAACTGTTTATCTTTGCCTTGGTCTGCAATATTGTTTATGCAGGGCAATTATTTATGACAAAAAATGATATTATACCGCAGAGATGGAGGCACGCCAACATCTTTTGGCACAAGTGGTCGTCGTTACTCAACGAACTCCTGCACCGGCTTACAACACCGTGGCCGTCTCTCGCGACTGCGCCGGCTTACAATGTCGTGGCCGTCTCTCGCGACCACGCCGGCTTACAAACAAGGAGGACAACTTGCCCGTCCGCACCGGCTTACAATGCCACGGCTGGTTCATCTGTCTGTGCCGCCTCAGATGTTGCGGACGTCTTTACTGTCCGTCTCTCGCGGGGCCTGGTCTACATCAATACACCGGGCCGCTCCTGTCTGCATGAGCTATTTATTGAGTATGAGTAAGTCAGTTCTTGGGTAGCCCGGTTTTCTTCCAATAAATTGGAGGCAAATTATCATCAGCCGCCGTCTGCGTTGGATGGCTCAATGGGCAGGTGCACAAGTCACCGCCACTACAGTTTGGTTAACTTCAAACAGCCAGTTGAAAGGAACCATTGGCCGAGTTGCTAACACGGCTCATACGGGATCATTTATAACCCGCCGCAGTCACCTCAACCTTCTGTGGATTCACATCGCGCTATCAACGCCAATGATGTATACCTCTTGCTATGGTCAAATATGGAGAATCTCAGGCCAACTCCTCGAGTCGTCTTGAGACTCGGGGGGGGGGGGGGGGGGCTACAATGGTATGACTCTGCAAAATTAGCCGGTTTCAATGAATTCAAGAACTCTGGGTCATTGCAGGGAAATAGAACCCGGGCCCCGGAGATTACTGCTAGATCGACAAAAATTTAAAAGCCGTCAGAAGATTTCCGGCTCAAAATAAGGACTCTGGTTTAAAATCCGGTTCAAGAGACATCTTTCTCCCACAAATCACTGAAGCTCTCAAATCTGGTTCAAAAGCCGGCCCAGGGTAAATTTGTCCCTCACAAAATTTTGAAGCTCTCAAATCCGGCTCAAGGTAAATTTGTCCCTCACAATTTTTTTGAAGCTTTCAAATCCGGTTTAAAGTTCCGGTTCAAAAAGAATTAATCTCTCGCAAGTTCGATTTCTAAGAAAAATTAAAGGTTGCCAGAAAGAACTTGCTACCATGATGGGCGATTCAAACATAGGTATCATGCCTTACAGCTTATCTTATTATGGTCACTTGGGTGCTTCATGCTCATCGAGCATAGCTGTCAGTACCCTCTTGATCGGTGCAATGCTAATATATGGTCACTTGGGGGCTTCCTGTTCAAACATAGGTCGTATTCGAACCTAAGAGAGCATAGCTGTCGATACCCTTTTGATTGGCAAACTGCCGAACCTACTTGGGGGCTTCTTGATCGTATCCGAATCATAGCTCAACCCCTTTGGGAATCGACATGGATCATATTCGAATCAGCGTCGCTAAACAACTCTTAAGGTCATTTGGGGGCTTCCTGTTCAAACATAGGTCGTATTCGAACCAAAGAGAACATAGATGTCGATACCCTCTTGATCGGCAACGCCAAAGCCACTGGGGGCTATATGATCATATTCGAATCTTAGCTTAACCCCTTTGGAACAGTTTTCTGATCGTATTCGAATCAGAAGCCTCAAAAATTTTTGAAGTCTCTTTTTGCAAACACAATTTTGGGTTTGACTTGAGACATGTTTTGGATTATATCTCAAATGTATATAAGTGTTTTATGCTTAACCCGACTTAACTTTGACTATAAGTCGCCGGCTTATGACAATCATCATCTATGTGGAAGCATTGGCTTCAAAAGATTGGGTTATCACCCTTACTGCACAGGTCATGTAAACTGGTAGTACAAATTCAATATCACAGTGGTTATATGTGAGGTATTATGACCCGCCCTGCGGTGAACTGCCAAGGGTTCTTGTGATCTGCTTGTGTGCAGGGTAAGACTACATTTGGGTGGTTACCCACCCTGGGCTTTGACGTTAAGTCGCCAGGGCATATGTTGTTTAAACTCTGTGCAGGATTTGCAGAATTATGACTTACATAAATGCTTCAGTCCAAGCTCATCATTGAAATTGGTGTCTCAAAAGGATTATCAATTATTGATTCTCTCAAGGGCTATAGGCCACCAGGTTACACAAATTCCGGCTTACAATGAATGTGCATTAAGTCGTCATCGGCCAAGAGCCGCCAGGTATTTAAACTCCGGATTTACTTGTCAACCGATGATGTATTCAAATCTTTAATGGCCAAAACTGGCTGGATTTTCATGATGATATCAAATAATTGAGGTTTTCATACCGGATTATATTATTCAAATCTTGAATAGCCAACATGGCTGGATTTCTATTGTGATTATCAATAAACTGTGTTATGATTGAAGTTTTCAAAGTCGCTTTAGCGCAATGGCTATTATTTTTATCAATGGGCATGATTTATTTTACAATGGAGGAAATAGTCCCGAGTCGCTGTAGGCTTACGACCCGGCACTTGGGGCTACATTGTTCAAATCAAGATTACATCGAATATACAAGTCCCATGTCACTGCCAGCATGCACCATGGCACTTGGGGGCTAATGCAAAGTCATTTTTTGCTCAACTTATTGAAGACCCGACTCATCAATTTTAAATGAGCCGGCCCTTGGGGGCTACCAATTGCTCCTGTCGGAAATTTAAGGTACACAAGCCTTAGTCCATTATATTGAAGGATCCATTGCTCAGTTGGTAAAGCACAAAGCTCTTAACCTTGTGGACGTGGGTTCAAGCCCCATGGTGGAGATTACATCATATGATGTTATTATCAATGAATTATATAGAAAGTCCCAGCTCAATATTATCTTACTGAGCCGACCCTTGGGGGCTACACGTTGCTGCTCCAGTTTACATGATAATATTTACAAAGTCCCTGCTCATTATTGCATAATGACCCGGCCCTTGGGGGTTACACTGGTTGAAGTTTTCATGAGAATAAAGCAATTACAAGTCCCAGGTTGCTGCAAGCATGACAACCCGACACTTGGGGGCTACATGTGTGGAATATTCAGTTTATATGATTGAGATGAATAAACCGGATTTCTTCAAGGTTGCAACACTTATTGGAGCAATTCTTAAACCATCACTTTGTTCTGCTCAAGACTTGGGGGCTACAGGTAATATGGATATAAGGGAGAAAAATCTTCAAATTATCAGTTTTTAGCAAATCAGGAAGATCAATTACATAACCCGGTGTCAACAACAATTATGACCCGGCATCGTGTGTTTTATAATACGGCAGTTTTTGGTAATGATAAACCGACAAATTTTACATCTTCAAGCCGGCTGAATTTCAGATGAGTATTTGAAGACCAAAATTATTTAACCCGGCGCCTTGGAAGCCGACTCAAGTGGATTATTCTTCACAATATTTTTTCTGTGAGAAACCAACATCAGCAAATTGAGTATGAAGCTTGCTTATTGACCCGGATTTTCTAGATGAAGGAAATGACAATTGGACTTAAGGATAGTCAGGTCCCGGCTGAGGAGAACATTTAACCTAGAGCACAAGGAATTAAGGATGATCAGGTGCCAGCTTACAAGAATTTTTAACCCGGAACACAATTTGTCAAATTTGTTCTTGTGTTTATTTTATAGGATCAGTTTAACATGGATAAATCCAAATTAAACTGGGGGCTAATGTCGGGGATATACCCCGCGGTATGACCCGGCCGCAATTGGCGACTCACTGGTGACCCACCAGGAGCTTGGCGATTCACAAATAACCTGCCCGATCTTGGTGACTCATTGGTAACCCGGTGGGCGGGTCAGATGGACAACAAGGCCCAAAGCCGAGAAGGCTGGCTCATGTTATGATGGGCCGGATTAAGAGGAAATGGATGACGAATATTTCCTTTACAAGGAAGCAAGACCCGGACTTGTAATCAACTTGTAAGAGAGGATAGACTAGTCCTAGTCCTACTAGGACTCCACATGTAACCCACCCCTCTAACTTATATAAGGAGGGACAGGGCTCCCCAAGAGGGGGAAGAAAATAATCTCTAAGGCTAGACACATCTAAGAGGAGAGCCGGTTTATGCGGCGACTCCCTCATGAGCATAATGAGACCTAGCCACAAACAGCTTGTAGGGTTATTACCGGATGATGTTTCCCGGGGCCCGAAGCTGTCTAAAACCTTGTCTTGCATGTTGATCCGCCCTGCGTCTCTCGTCCCACTCAACCCCTCTCAAGCTACCACATAGATGCGTTGGCCTCGCGATTAAAGTCCTGACACTCAGGACATCTGTCGTGACAATTCCACGACAGGTAGCTAATACTCTCTTCCTCCTTTTGTTCTTCGCTCCCCTCATCATCTTTTTGATCCAATGAGCTCACAGTTTCATCAATTTATTCTTCCATAGATTCCTACAAAATATAAGTCTCTTCTTGGACAGCAGAGACTTCCTCAATAAATGCATCAATATCGGCATTACATTCATAATTCTCATAACAATATTTAAGTATAGCCAAATTTTCAGATCTATGAACAGCATCATCAAGATTTTCACATGTTTTAAACAAAGATTCAATTTCATAAGCGCCCATAAAAGCAACCAATTCTTCTATTTTTTTCCACATCATAGTAATCATATATACCATTAGCATAAGAAGCAAAGGTTTCATTATCATTAAATTTGCATGAAAAGGGAAGGTGTGGAGCCTCCATCCTAGAGCAACAAGTATAATCATATCTCAAGCATAGTTGCCTAGCATACCAATACAACATATAAATTTGATCCCATAATAGTTTCCCTTTTTGTGTCAAGCGATAATCCCTAAAGTATTCACATTGATCCAACATCTCTCCCATTATATAATTGAATGGGGTTTTCTTAGGATTATCAAAGTAGTACATAATATCTTTCACATAATGAGCATCGAGGGTTTTAGGAGGTTCCCCATCTCCATGAGTAGCAAGTACACCTAATTTTTTTTTGTATTTCGTGTTCCATATCCATAACTAAAGATAGAGAACAACTTAGAACAGGAAATAAAAACTACTTAGTGTTAAAGCAAACAAGCACACACGAAAATATTCACCCCACGCTATAACTCCCCGACAAAGGCGCCAGAAAAAGGTGTCACAGCCCCAGTTTAGCCCTTGCTTGACTTTGCTTGTTCATCATGCCATCATGTTTAAATTCCAAAGAAATTTGAAATGGGGATTGTTGAAACCCTAGCACCAAATGAAATTTAACTAGGTTCAATAAAAATATTTTCAATAACCCAGAATGCCCTTTGGAAATGTTCATAATTTCTGTTAAAGGTGAAAACCTCTTCCAAAAATGATGAACATATTTATAGGCTATTCCTGGATTTTTGAATTAAATTATATAGTATTTGCATTTGGGCATTTAATTGCTAATAATATTTTAAATGCTCAAATAATCACAAACTGAAATGTTTACTGTTGGAAATATTCCAAACAGTGGCCGCAGTCAGTTGCATGATTTTTGGAAATGCTCTGGCATTTTTAATAAATCCAAACACAATTACAGAAAATAGGAAATAGTAATAAAAAAAGAGAGAGAAAGGTTTTCCTGGACTTACCTGCAGCCCCACCTAGCGCCCCATCTGGCCCAGCACCGCAGCTGGCCGGCCCAGCCCACCAGCGCCCTCCCTGTCGTCTTCCTCCTCGGGACAGTAGGACAGGGGCGTGTGCCCGCGGCGCGCACGCACGTGCAACGCCACCTCCTGCCTGCCTGCTGCCACTCCGATGCCGCTAAGGATGCCACGCACCCCCTCAGGCCTCTCTCAACTCCCTCCCGTGCTCATCCTCTTCTCCTGCTCTCCCTCTCGCTCCGCACCTCGGACCCGAACGGAGCCGCCGCCACCGACGCCGATTGCCGCAGCCACCATGCTCCCCTCGCCTCGCCGACGTGCCAAGAAGCCCCGTCTCGTCCCCCTCTTCCTCCTCACCAAGACAGAAGGTGCCGGAAGCCCTGGATGTCGCCAGCTCCGCCGTTCCCCTCCTCGGCCACCGAGGATCGCTGCCGTCGATTCGTCGCCGTCCGGCCTGCCCCGAGACCGCCGAGCATCTCTTCGTGACCGTGGTGAACCCCCGGCAATTTCTCCCCTAACCCTGCCCCCGTTTGGTTGCCGTAGCCGCCGCCCCCTTGCTTACCGTAGCCGTCGCGGCGCGGGCTCGTCGCCGGCGAAGCCCCGGTGACCAAATGGCCCCGCGCGTGCGTCCGTTGCACTCGCAATGACCCGTGGAGCAACGCTAGCGTGGCAGCTAGCTTGTTTGCAAGCCGGAGCGCTAACCCCGCACCCACCCGAGCTCCGGCCGCCGCCTCGCTCGCCGCCGTTGCTGATTCCGACCACCTCAGCACCTCCCGCTGCTACCAAACGACGCGCCTCACCACGACGCGTCCGTAGAGACCAACCCCGCCTCCTCTCGTCGCCAGAATCGCCGGAACGAGAGCCGCCGCCACGTCCGTGTGTCACCGGCGGTTAGCCGCCGACGTGGCCACTTAATTAGGGCTTAAGCACCCCGCTAATCACCCACTAGAGCCACTGCCAAGTGGGCCCCCGTGCCTAAATTAATTAGTTTAACCTCTCTGTTAAATTAGCACTAATCTCAGAGGGCCCTGCCTGTCAGCGTTGACTTTGCCATGTCAGCATTGACTGGGCCCACATGTCAGCGACACAAACCAGTCTGAGACACTGACGTGTGGACCCCACTGGTCAGGTTTGACCTGGACCAGCCACGTTGACCTGCTGACGTCACTAATACGTCATGCTGACGCAGTATTTGTTTCTGGAATTAAAATAAATCAAAAATGATTTATAAATTTCAGATAATAACCAAAACTTCTAAAATTCATAGAAAATTAACCGTAACTCCAAATTAAATAATTTATATATAAAAATTATCAGAAAAATTCAAGGAATCCATCTGTACCATTTTCATGCATGTTAGAACAACTTATAGCTGCTGTTTAGCACAAATCAATTAAATGGCATTTGAATAATCACATATGGAGTTTGAATTGAATCTCGTATTCAAACCAACTTCATTTAATCTGTTGCTAGTTGCATTAGCCCAAAACACATTCATTTTGCCATGTCATGATCATGCATCATATTGTGCATTGCATTGATTGTGTTCCCTTCTGTGTTGCCGGTATTTGTCCCCTCTCGATAGACGTGATACCGATGATGTGATCGTTGACACTGATGAAGACTCAATGTTATCTTCAGAAGTGCCAGGCAAGCAAAACCCCCTTGTTCATTCCGATACAATCCCACTCTCTCGCTCCTGCTCTCTTTTACTGCATTAGGACAACATCGATTCATCTGTTACTTGCTGCGGTAGCTGAACCCCTTTATCCTCTGCATGACCTGTCATTCCACAGTAATTAGATGAAACCCACTAGCATGAGTAGGAGTTGTTTGAGCCCTGATGTGCCTACTCATTCATGCTTGTTTGTCATGCCTGCTACTGCCTAGAGTTGAGTCAGGTCTGATTCATCAGGGATGAATCAGAGGTATGTGAACATGTCCTACTGTGTGTGAGCTAAGCGTGTGAACACGATTTGGTAAAGGTAGCGGTGAGAGGCCATGTAGGAGTACATGGTGGGTTGTCTCATTGCAGCCGTCATCAGGAACTGAGTTCTGTGTTTGTGGTCCATGATTCAGCTACTACCACGCATTGGGCCCGAAACCAATGGACCCTCTCGGCTTCTTGATCACCCTTATCCTCTGTCCAGGAGTTGCAAGTAGTTTCTGGTGTTTGTAGTATGCTGGAGGCCGTGCGCAGCGCTGACCATAGGGGTGGGCTGTGATGCGGTAGGCACGTGGCCGGGTAAACCGGGCGCCCGTTTGGTGTCACGGAACCCTGTTCACATCATTTGGGGCTGTGAGCGAAACTTCGGCCGGATCTCCTCATGGATGGAACCCGAATAGGCGATAAACCTGGACTAGAGACTCGAGTGTTTAGGTAGGCCGTGGCCGACACCCACGTTGGGCTTCCGCTTGAAGGTTGCCGAGTACATGTCGTGTAAACGGCGGTAAGTGGTGAGAGCGTGTGTGAAGAAGTACACCCCTGCAGGGTTAACATCATCTATTCGAATAGCCGTGTTCGCGGTAAAGGACTTCTGGGTTGCTTATATCAGTTCATAGACAAGTGAAAGTGGATACCCTAAAATACGCAAGATAAGCGTGAGTGCTATGGATGGCGTTCTCGTAGGGAGACGGGAGCGGTTCCATAGTGGTGTATTGATATGGTGAATATGTGGACTCGTGTGCGCCACCTCAAAAGAGTTACATTGCAGTCGTAGTTAGGTTAGCCACTGAGTCAAAGCTGGCTTGCTGCAGTTAAACTCCACCATCCCCTTTGTTGATAATGATGCATATGTAGATAGTTCTGATGTAAGTCTTGCTGGGTACATTTGTACTCACGTTTGCCTATTTTATGTTTTGCAGAGAGACTTCGGTCTCGCTAGTAGTTCCACGTGGACTTCGACGTTTAGCTTGTTACCTCAGCTACGATCTTGTGCCTTGGCAGGATCTGATAGACAGTCAGGCTTCTCAGCCTTTTTCATTTATAGATGTCTGTACTCAGACATGATAGCTTCCGCTTGTGCTTTGACTTGTATGCTCTGATTGTTGGGTCATGAGACCCATGTTTGTAATATCTCGCTCCTCGGAGCCTATGAATAAATTACTTGAGTCATAGAGTCATGTTGTGATGCCATGTTGTATTTGCACATATCAAGCATATTGTGTGTATGTTATTGAAATGCTTGGTATGTGTGGGATCTGACCATCTAGTTGTTTATCTTTAGTAGCCTCTCTTACCGGGAAATGTCTCCTAGTGTTTCCACTGAGCCATGGTAGCTTGCTACTGCTCCGGAACACTTAGGCTGGCCGGCATGTGTCCTTCTTCGTTCCTGTGTCTGTCCCTTCGGGGAAATGTCACACGATGAATACCAGAGTCCTGTTAGCCCGCTACAGCCCGGTTCACCGGAGTCCTGCTAGCCCAGTGCTACAGCCTGGATTCACTCGCTGATGACCGACACGTTCGATGCTGGGTCATGGATGCCTGTCCCTGTAAGTTTGTGCCACTTTGGGTTTACGACTAGCCATGTCAGCCCGGGCTCCTTATCATATGGATGCTAGCGACACTGTCATATACGTGTGCCAAAAGGCGCAAACGGTCCCGGGCAAAGGTAAGGCGACACCCGTGGGAATACCGTGCGTGAGGCCGCAAAGTGATATGAGGTGTTACATGCTAGATCGATGTGGCATTGAGTCGGGGTCCTGACAACGTTGGTATCAGAGCTTGACTGCCTGTAGGATTACCAAGCCAAACTGGTCGAAGTTGAGTCTAGAAATGCTTTAGTTATGTAAGGGAATTGATTGTGGGATGGAACGTAAGGCTCTTTTTACTCCTTATACCTCATGCCTTTCTGATCTGAGTCATCTTATCTTTCCTACGGGGATTAAGAACTCGGTTTTCTCTTCTTTCTATCAGGATCACGTGTTACTAATCCGTAGACTTATAAGATTGTTGGATTTAAGTCTCAGTTCAGTTCCTACTACTTCCGTATGTTAATTGTTGATCTCGAAACCTTGATATTGTGCTTCTGAGTTGTTATGCCACCATTTTTGTGAATGTCTCAAATCTTTTCTGAGCATTTACAGCCGTTATGCTGTCCGAGTCATTCCAGGTTTCTAAATAGTCTGATGCATTTGCAAAATCCTTTCCCTCTGGTTTCGATGTTCCTTTATGCCAGCTCAATCACACTAATTGTTGAGTTGAGGTATTCTAATGCCTTGACATTTATGTTGGAGTTACTATTATGACCCTAGGTATTTAGGGAGTCACCTAGTAATCTAGCAACGTTTTGTGTTCCCAGTGTGAGATTCTGGCCTTTATTCTCGAAAGCATTCCGTGATGCTACTTAGTAGTAGGTATTCTATTCCTGGGTTTTGAACCCGAGATTCACTCTACTTACTTCATGTTGATAGTGTTGCTGGTTCCTTTAGGATATTATTAACTTTGCGATAGTCCTCGAGGTTCGTGGTATATCCTTCTTCCAATTACCATGAACCATTCTTGGCAGGAGTTCTTCTGAACCAAAAGATGACAACAAGAGTGCTCTTGATGAGTTCTCCATTATATATTGTGGCTCTGCCAGTTCTACCTTTCCGCATGGATTGTCCGGAAGAAATATGTTGAATTCGTTCGGCATACCAACCCATGTATCCACAACTCAGAAAGTTATATGTTCCTTTGAGTTGTCCCTCTTTAGTTATCTACTGACCTTCGTCTATCAATTGATAGTCAAGAGTATGCGTGCGTTCGTTTATCGATGCCTATTACTCTTGTGGTCCGTCAAGCCATTCTATCGCAGAATGACTAGGAAAAACAAACTCCAGTACCTCTTCCATATCTAGGATTGGATCAAAGCAATTGTGCTTCGCAGATCAAAATGCCAGCCCAGCTTTTGATTCTGTTCTACCCTGAAGTATTACCGTCCTTATGTCAGGATTTTCATGAGGATTGCACCGACTCTTGTGAATTCTTGATGCAGTGATACTTCTTGCCATCATTGTTCATTCCTCGATTCCTGTGTTATTGTAACCGGAATGCCAACAAGTGAATCGTGGTGTATGAAATCAATACTGCTAGCAACTCCGTTGCTTGGTAGTTAAATGGACAATAATTTCATTCTTAGCGTGTTGGTTTTGAATCATCATTCTAAGGTTGATCATGCTACCTAGTCCTTATTTCGGTGCACCCTTCGATTGATGAGTTAGGATCTTGTCAGGTCCTCACTCATTTGATCATATCGTCTTGCCCTCAAAAGCAAGATTGTTCTCGAGCTTAGTAACATACCGGTGGTTCGTGATTTTCTGAATGTCTTCTCGGAAGTATTACCAGGTTGTCACCTGACTGTTATGTTGAGCTCGTAATCAAGTCGGGTTCTTGTGAACCACCCTTTCTCCAAGAATCTGTGATGGATATCCCGGAGCTAGTTGGTTAAGCTAGACAACAATTTGGAGAGTTGGAAGATAAAAGCTTGTCTGACTTAGTTCATGTTAAGGGATATCTTTGTGTAGTGTGTGTTGAAGAAAGATGATATCTTCATCGATTGGTCCCTGTGATCAGTTAATGGACCTATCATTCTTATCCAACCTTTGATTGTAGTATGGGCTATCATCCAATCAGACCAGAACCAACGATATTCTTAATGTTGTCTTACTCGTGGTTGATCCCTCGAGTATACACCATTATATCTTTTGGGTCTGACCTATGCTATCACTTGTTCACTTAACTATGGAATTCCTTTTAAAGGGAAACCTGGAAGAATTGTTGTTGAGCCCATTGACAACATCCTTATCCCCTCCATGATTTTGTTGAACATTAAGCTAGTGTTGGAAACTTTTGAAAGCATTTCTTCATGCTAACTCATGAAGTATTTGTTTGATGAAAGGAGTGACTTCCTCTTATACACGTGCATTTGGTGAAAGTTGCCGCCGTGGATTTGAGAAAGTTAGTTTTGCTTCCTCTGGAATCATCCTAAGTCAGTCATGCATACGTGCGAAGTATTCTGTGGTCTGGAGACTTGCAACCTTCATTCCATATGTGTTCCGAGCACACCAAGCCACTGATTGAGTTGTTCAAAGATAAAGGAGTCTGTCCAAGGTGAACTCTTTGGACTTCCACGCGTGGAGACTTCGATGTCATTAATGATGGTTCCCAACCAGAACTCGGTAGTGTTTTATTGTAAGACTACCATGTGATCATGTTTGTCTGAGGCAGCGTGTTCACACATGTGTAGCAGAACCAGCTCATGTTTTGGAGCTTGCTATCGTAGTTCATTTCCCAAGAATCTCGCAGCGTTGTCTCGTCGAATTGTGTTGCAAACTTTCATTTTTCTTCCTAGACTCGATGAGTCTGGAATATCCTGACACCAACCAGATCTGAATCTCAGGCAGATATGATGGTTTGGAACATTTCCAAGAACTATAATATCGGTCCCTCGAAAACCGGTAAAGTGGATGTCGTGGCCAACACACCCAGCCGGAAGACCTGTTATTATAATATCTTGATTGAGGAAGTTGGCCACCTCCCCATAGGGATTTCGTAGGATTTACTTCCTAGTTGCCCCTATGGATTTTGAGATCCCGAAGTCCGACCTTTTACTTGATGTTCTAGATATCAAACCATATCTATGAATGGGTTACGCTAGCACATCAAGGAGAACATTAGAAGCGGAGTGCTAAATGTCTCTCGGTCGATCATCCAGATTTTGTTTCCTTGGCCTCGCCAAGGTGAAATCTAAGAAGGTGTTATCTTCCTTTGCATCGGCATCTTCCACCGGTATTCATCATGGTAATAAGTTGTGTTGCCAGAATCCTTGACACGGATATTGGTAAAACCTTGATGATTATGGAAATGCTCAAGTTCTTGAGAGCACGCACAAGCGTTAGGTGTTACCATCGGCACTAGCTGGGATTGCTCTTAGTTTCCTCGGTTATGCTATAACCAATCCAACAGTGGATTCATCCTCTACTATTGAGCTTCTCCCCAGTTACTAAAATCATTCCTTGTGTTGTTTTCAACAAGGTAATCCACATCATCCATTCTAATCCGGTTATGTTATTCTACCCAACCCCTCTAAACAATCGCTCGAGAATTGCCTTAGGCTGGTATAAAGAGTTTCAATGATCTCTAAATCAAAGGTAATTCTTTTTGCCACTTAAGAGGATAAATCTACGAGTCACCTCTTCCAAGGTGCCCCATTATGGAATCATGGCAGTTATGTCATCGCTATCTTAAAAACATGCACCATCCTACTCCAGCATGGAATTGTTGCCTACCAAATTAAACCTTCGTCATATATTCTTTTCCATCACCCCCGATATGTGTTTTGTGTCTCAACTCGAGAAATATTACTACGTCTCATTCCATGAGTTGCTCGATCTTCGAGAAGATCGATTCCTGTAGAGTTTCTTTCTGTTGTCATCGTGTTGGATGAAGATCTCGAAAGCGAAGACATCGAGATAAATTTGAAGCAATGAATCAACATCTTTGAGGAGGATAATGGATCATGAAGACTGTGTCAGTTCCGTGTCCCCTCTATCTTCTTACCTCACGTCTTGAATCTCGGGACGAGATTTTTGTTTAGTGGGGGTGAGTTGTCACAGCCCCAGTTCAGCCCTTGCTTGACTTTGCTTGTTCATCATGCCATCATGTTTAAATTCCAAAGAAATTTGAAATGGGGATTGTTGAAACCCTAGCACCAAATGAAATTTAACTAGGTTCAATAAAAATATTTTCAATAACCCAGAATGCCCTTTGGAAATGTTCATAATTTCTGTTAAAGGTGAAAACCTCTTCCAAAAATGATGAACATATTTATAGGCTATTCTTGGATTTTTGAATTAAATTATATAGTATTTGCATTTGGGCATTTAATTGCTAATAATATTTTAAATGCTCAAATAATCACAAACTGAAATGTTTACTGTTGGAAATATTCCAAACAGTGGCCGCAGTCAGTTGCATGATTTTTGGAAATGCTCTGGCATTTTTAATAAATCCAAACACAATTACAGAAAATAGGAAATAGTAATAAAAAAAGAGAGAGAAAGGTTTTCCTGGACTTACCTGCAGCCCCACCTAGCGCCCCATCTGGCCCAGCACCGCAGCTGGCCGGCCCAGCCCACCAGCGCCCTCCCTGTCGTCTTCCTCCTCGGGACAGTAGGACAGGGGCGTGTGCCCGCGGCACGCACGCACGCGCAACGCCACCTCCTGCCTGCCTGCTGCCACTCCGACGCCGCTAAGGATGCCACGCACCCCCTCAGGCCTCTCTCAACTCCCTCCCGTGCTCATCCCCTTCTCCTGCTCTCCCTCTCGCTCCGCACCTCGGACCCGAACGAAGCCACCGCCACCGACGCCGATTGCCGCAGCCGCCGTGCTCCCCTCGCCTCGCCGACGTGCCAAGAAGCCCCGTCTCGTCCCCCTCTTCCTCCTCACCAAGACAGAAGGTGCCGGAAGCCCTGGATGTCGCCAGCTCCGCCGTTCCCCTCCTCGGCCACCGAGGATCGCTGCCGTCGATTCGTCGCCGTCCGGCCTGCCCCGAGACCGCCGAGCATCTCTTCGTGACCGTGGTGAGCCGCCGGTAATTTCTCCCCTAACCCTGCCCCCGTTTGGTTGCCGTAGCCGCCGCCCCCTTGCTTACCGTAGCCGTCGCCGCGCGGGCTCGTCGCCGGCGAAGCCCCGGTGACCAAATGGCCCCGCGCCTGCGTCCGTTGCACTCGCAATGACCCGTGGAGCAACGCTAGCATGGAAGCTAGCTTGTTTGCAAGCCGCAGCGCTAACCCCGCACCCACCCGAGCTCCGGCCGCCGCCTCGCTCGCCGCCGTTGCTGATTCCGACCACCTCAGCACCTCCCGCTGCTACCAAACGACGCGCCTCACCACGACGCGTCCGTAGAGACCAACCCCGCCTCCTCTCGTCGCCAGAATCGCCGGAACGAGAGCCGCCGCCACGTCCGTGTGTCACCGGCGGTTAGCCGCCGACGTGGCCACTTAATTAGGGCTTAAGCACCCTGCTAATCACCCACTAGAGCCACTGCCAAGTGGGCCCCCGTGCCTAAATTAACTAGTTTAACCTCTCTGTTAAATTAGCACTAATCTCAGAGGGCCCCGCCTTTCACCGTTGACTTTGCCATGTCAACATTGACTGGGCCCACATGTCAGCGACACAAACCAGTCTGAGACACTGACGTGTGGACCCCACTGGCCAAGTTTGACCTGGACCAGCCACGTTGACCTGCTGACGTCACTAATACGTCATGCTGACGCAGTATTTGTTTTTGGAATTAAAATAAATCAAAAATGATTTATAAATTTCAGATAATAACCAAATCTTCTAAAATTCATAGAAAATTAACCGTAACTCCAAATTAAATAATTTATATATGAAAAATTATCAGAAAAATTCAAGGAATCCATCTGTACCATTTTCATGCATGTTAGAACAACTTATAGTTGCTGTTTAGCACAAATCAATTAAATGGCATTTGAATAATCACATATGGAGTTTGAAATTGAATCTCGTATTCAAACCAACTTCATTTAATCTGTTGCTAGTTGCATTAGCCCAAAACACATTCATATTGCCATGTCATGATCATGCATCATATTGTGCATTGCATTGATTGTGTTCCCTTCTGTGTTGCCGGTATTTGTCCCCTCTCGATAGACGTGATACCGATGATGTGATCGTTGACACTGATGAAGACTCAATGTTATCTTCAGAAGTGCCAGGCAAGCAAAACCCCCTTGTTCATTCCGATACAATCCCACTCTCTCGCTCCTGCTCTCTTTTACTGCATTAGGACAACATCGATTCATCTGTTACTTGCTGCGGTAGCTGAACCCCTTTATCCTCTGCATGACCTGTCATTCCACAGTAATTAGATGAAACCCACTAGCATGAGTAGGAGTTGTTTGAGCCCTGATGTGCCTACTCATTCATGCTTGTTTGTCATGCCTGCTACTGCCTAGAGTTGAGTCAGGTCTGATTCATCGGGGATGAATCAGAGGTATGTGAACATGTCCTACTGTGTGTGAGCTAAGCGTGTGAACACGATTTGGTAAAGGTAGCGGTGAGAGGCCATGTAGGAGTACATGGTGGGTTGTCTCACTGCAGCCGTCATCAGGAACTGAGTTCTGTGTTTGTGATCCATGATTCAGCTACTACCACGCATTGGGCCCGAAACCAATGGACCCTCTCGGCTTCTTGATCACCCTTGTCCTCTGTCCAGGAGTTGCAAGTAGTTTCTGGTGTTTGTAGTATGCTGGAGGCCGTGCGCAGCGCTGACCGTAGGGGTGGGCTGTGATGCGGTAGGCACGTGGCCGGGTAAACCGGGCGCCCGTTTGGTGTCACGGAACCCTGTTCCCATCGTTTGGGGCTGTGAGCGAAACTCCGGCCGGATCTCCTCATGGATGGAACCCGAATAGGCGATAAACCTGGACTAGAGACTCGAGTGTTTAGGTAGGCCGTGGCCGACACCCACGTTGGGCTTCCGCTTGAAGGTTGCCGAGTACATGTCGTGTAAACGGCGGTAAGTGGTGAGAGCGTGTGTGAAGAAGTACACCCCTGCAGGGTTAACATCATCTATTCGAATAGCCGTGTCCGCGGTAAAGGACTTCTGGGTTGCTTATATTAGTTCATAGGCAAGTGAAAGTGGATACCCTAAAATACGCAAGATAAGCGTGAGTGCTATGGATGGCGTTCTCGTAGGGAGATAGGAGCGGTTCCATAGTGGTGTATTGATATGGTGAATATGTGGACTCATGTGCGCCACCTCAAAAGAGTTACATTGCAGTCGTAGTTAGGTTAGCCACTGAGTCAAAGCTGGCTTGCTGCAGTTAAACTCCACCATCCCCTTTGTTGATAATGATGCATATGTAGATAGTTCTGATGTAAGTCTTGCTGGGTACATTTGTACTCACGTTTGCCTATTTTATGTTTTGCAGAGAGACTTCGGTCTCGCTAGTAGTTCCACGTGGACTTCGACGTTTAGCTTGTTACCTCAGCTACGATCTTGTGCCTTGGCAGGATCTGATAGACAGTCAGGCTTCTCAGCCTTTTTCATTTATAGATGTCTGTACTCAGACATGATAGCTTCCGCTTGTGCTTTGATTTGTATGCTCTGAGTGTTGGGTCATGAGACCCATGTTTGTAATATCTCGCTCCTCGGAGCCTAATGAATAAATTACTTGAGTCATAGAGTCATGTTGTGATGCCATGTTGTATTTGCACATATCAAGCATATTGTGTGTATGTTATTGAAATGCTTGGTATGTGTGGGATCTGACCATCTAGTTGTTTATCTTTAGTAGCCTCTCTTACCGGGAAATGTCTCCTAGTGTTTCCACTGAGCCATGGTAGCTTGCTACTGCTCCGGAACACTTAGGCTGGCCGGCATGTGTCCTTCTTCGTTCCTGTGTCTGTCCCTTCGGGGAAATGTCACGCGATGAATATCGGAGTCCTGTTAGCCCGCTACAGCCCAGTTCACTGGAGTCCTGCTAGCCCAGTGCTACAACCTGGATTCACTCTCTGATGACCGACACGTTCGATGCTGGGTCATGGATGCCTGTCCCTGTAAGTTTGTGCCACTTTGGGTTTACGACTAGCCATGTCAGCCCGGGCTCCTTATCATATGGATGCTAGCGACACTGTCATATACGTGTGCCAAAAGGCGCAAACGGTCCCGGGCAAAGGTAAGGCGACACCCATGGGAATACCGTGCGTGAGGCCGCAAAGTGATATGAGGTGTTACATGCTAGATCGATGTGGCATTGAGTCGGGGTCCTGACAAAAGGTCTTGATAACCCACAAGTATAGGGGATCAATTGTAGCCTCTTTTGATAAGTAAGAGTGTTGAACCCAACGAGGAGCTAAAGGTAGAACAAATATTCCCTCAAGTTCTACCGAGCACCGATACAAATCTACGCACGCTTAACGTTCACTTTACCTAGAACAAGTATAAAACTAGAAGTACTTTGTAGGTGTAATGGGATAGGTTTGCAAGAATATAAAGAGCACGTAAATTAAAACTAGGGGATGTTTAGGTAAAGAAGCAATAAAGTTACTATAACTAGTGTGGAAAAGTGGTGGTAGGAGTTGTGAAATTGTTCCTAAGCAATTGACTACTTTACTAGACCGATAGCAAGTTCTATGTGGGAGAGGCCTCTTCTAGCATGTCATCCCTGACTTGGAATTCTATGCACTTATGATTGGAACTATTAGCAAGCATCTGAAACTACTAATATTCATTAAGGTAAAACCCAACCATAGCATTAAGATATATTGGTCCTCCTTCAATCCCGCATGCATCAATTTCTATGCTAGGTTGAAGCTTCTGTCACTCTTGCCCTCCAATACATAGTCCTATCAACATACAACTAACCCTATGGTGTGATCCACGCGCGCACTCATATGATGGGAACCAAAGGACAACAACATAACCACAAGAAAATTAAACTAATCATAGCAATTCACCAATTACCGATAGGACAACGAAAATCTACTCAGACATCATAGGATGGCAACACATCATTGGCTAATATTATGAAGCAGAAAGCACCATGTTCAAGTTGAGGCTACAACGGGTAGCGGGAGAGTGGACCGCTGAATATAGCTGGGGGAAGGTGATGACGATGTTGGTGAAGATGACGGAGGTGTTGGTGTAGATTGCGGTGATGATGATGGCCCCGGCGGCGTTCCGGCGCCACCGGAAGCGAGGGGGAGAGAGCCCCCTTCTTCTTCTTCTTCCTTGACCTTCTCCCCAGATGGGAGAAGGGTTTCCCCTCTGGTCCATGGCCTCCATGGCGTGGGAGGGGCGAGATCCCCTCCAAGATTGGATCTGTCTCTCTGCATCTCTCTATTTCTGCGTTCCTCCCTATTCCAGATTCTGGCCTTTCACCGTTTCTTATATTCCCGAAGATCTGTAACTCTGATTGGGATGAAATTTTAACACAATCTCTATCCAGATATTGGCTTTCTTGTGGCGAAAGAAGGGTACCAACCGCCTTAAGAGATGTCCACGAGGGTCCGGGGTGCGCCCACCCCCCTGGGGCACGCCCCCTTGCCTCGTGGGCCCCTCGAGCATCGTCTCACGTTGATTCCATTTCCCAAAAATCAAAAATATTCCAAAAAAATCTCTGTCAGTTTTTATCCCATTTGGACTCCGTTTGATATGGGTTTTCTACGAAACAAAAAACATGCAACAAACATGAACTGACACTGGGCACTGGATCAATATGTTAGTCCTAAAAATAGTATAAAAAGTTGCCAAAAGTATGGGAAAGTTGTAGAATATTGGCATGGAACAATAAAAAATTATAGATAAGATGAAGACTTATCACAGACATGACCGAGATACCTCTCCGGCCAATAACCAATAGTGGGATCTGGATACCCATATCGGCTCTCACATGTTCCACGATGATCTCATGGGATGAACCACGATGTCGGGGATTCAATCAATCTCGTATACGATTGCCTTTGTCCATCGATAGGTTACTTGCCCGAGATTCAATCATGGTATCCCCATACCTCGTTCAATCTCGTTACCGTCAAGTCTCTTTACTCGTTCCGTAACGCATGATCCTGTGCCAACTCCCTAGTCACATTGAGCTCATTATGATGATGCATTACCAAGTGGGCCCATAGATACCTCTCCGTCATACGGAGTGACAAATCCTAGTCTCGATTCGTGCCAACCCAACAGACACTTTCACAGACACATGTAGTGTACTTTTATTGCCACCCAGTTACATAGTGACGTTTGATACACCCAAGGAATTCCTACGGTATCCGAGAGTTGCACAATCTCATGGTCTAAGGAAATGATACTTGACATTAGAAAAGCTCTTAGAAAACGAACTACACGATCTTATGCTATGCTTAGGATTGGGTCTTATCCATCACATCATTCTCCTAATGATGTGATCTCGTTATCAACGACATATAATGTCCATGGTCAGGAAACCACAACCATCTATTGATCAACGAGCTAGTTCAACTAGAGGCTTACTAGGGACATATTACGGTCTATGTATTCACACATGTATTACGGTTTCTGATTAATACAATTATAGCATGAACAACAGACAATTACCATGAACAAGGAAATATAATAATAACCACTTTATTATTGCCTCTAGGGCATAGTTCCAACAGGTGGCCCATTAGTTCCCCCGGTGGGTTCCGGTAACCCCTCTGGCACTCCGGTTTTACCCAAAACTTCCCGGAACTCTTCCGGTGTCCGAATAACATGGTCCAATATATCAATCTTTTTGTCTCGACCATTTCGAGACTCCTCTTCATGTCCGTCATCTCAGCTGGAACTCCAAACAAACTTTGGTCATCAAAAACACATAAATCATAATACATATCGTCATCGAACGTTAAGCGTGCGGACCCTACGGGTTCGAGAACTATGTAGACATGACCGAGACACATCTCCCGTCAATAACCAATAGCGGAACCTAGATGCTCATATTGGCTCCCACATATTCTACGAAGATCTTTATTGGTCAAATCGCATAACAACATACGTTGCTCCCTTTGTCATCGGTATGTTACTTGCCCGAGATTCAATCATTGGTATCATCATACCTAGTTCAATCTCGTTACCGGCAAGTCTCTTTAATCGTTCCGTAATACTTCATGCCGCAACTAACTCGTTAGTCACAATGTTTGCAAGGCTTATAGTGATGAGCATTACCGAGAGGGCCCAGAGATACCTCTCTGAAACACGGAGTGACAAATCCTAATCTCAATCTATGCCAACCCAAAAAACACCTTAGAGACACCTATAGAGCATCTTTATAATCACCATTTACGTTGTGAAGTTTGATAGCAATCAAGGTGTTCCTATGGTATTCGGGAGTTGCATAATCTCATAGTCGGAGGAACATGTATAAGTCATGAAGAAAGCAGTAGCAATGAAACTGTAAGGATCATAATGCTAAACTAACAGATCGGTCATGTCCATCATATCATTCTCCTAATGATGTGATTCTGTTTATCAAATGACAACACATGTCTATGGTTAGGAAACTTAACCATCTTTGATTAACGAGCTAGTCAAGTAGAGGCATACTAGGGACATTTATGTTTTGTCTATGTATTCACACATGTACTAAGTTTCCGGTTAATACAATTCTAGCATGAATAATAAACATTTATCATGAAATAAGGAAATAAATAATAACTTTATTATTGCCTCTAGGGCATATTTCCTTCAGTCTCCCACTTGCACTAGAGTCAATAATCTAGATTATAAAGTAATGATTCTAACACCCATGAAGTTTTGGTGATGATCATGTTTTGCTCGTGGAAGGGGCTTAGTCAATGGGTCTGCAACATTCAGATCCATATGTATCTTGAAAATCTCTATGTCCCCTTCCGACACTTGATGGCGGATGGAATTGAAGCGTCTCTTGAAGTGTTTGGCTCTCTTGTGAAATCTGGATTCCTTTGCCAAGGCAATTGCACCAGTATTGTCACAAAAGATTTTCATTGGACCCGATGCACTGGGTATGACACCTAGATCGGATATGAACTCCTTCATCTAGACTCCTTCATTTGCTGCTTCCGAAGCAGCAATGTACTCTGTTTCACACGTAGATCCCGCCACGATGCTCTGCTTGGAACTGCCCAACTGACAGCTCCTCCATTCAATAAAAATACGTATCCAATTTGCAACTTTGAGTCATCCAGATCAGTGTCAAAGCTTCCATCGACGTAGCCGTTTACGACGAGCTCTTTGTCACCTCCATAAACAAGAAAAATATCCTTAGTCCTTTTCCGGTATTTCAGGATGTTCTTGACCACTGTCCAGTGCTCTAATCCGGGATTACTTTGGTACCTCCCTGCTATGCTTATAGCAAGGCACACATCAGGTCTGGTAGACAACATTGTATACATGATAGAACCTATGGCTGAAGCATAGGGAATGACTTTCATTTTCTCTCTATCTTCTGCAGTGGTCGGGCATTGAGTCTGACTCAACTTCACACCTTGTAACATAGGCAAGAACCCTTTCTTTGACTGATCCATTTTGAACTTCTTCAAAACTTTATCAAGGTATGTGCTTTGTGAAAGTCCAATTAAGCGTCTTGATCTATCTCTATAGATCTTGATGCCCAATATGTAAGTAGCTTCTCCGAGGTCTTTCATCAAACTCTTATTCAAGTATCCCTTTATGCTATCGAGAGATTCTATATCATTTCCAATCGACAATATGTCATCCACATATAATATTAGAAATGCTACAGAGCTCCCACCCACTTTCTTGTAAATACATGCTTCTCCAAAAGTCTGTATAAAACCATATGCTTTGATAACACTATCAAAGCGTTTATTCCAACTCTGAGAGGCTTGCACCAGTCCATAAATGGATCGATGGAGCTTGCACACTTTGTTAGCACCGTTTGGACCGACAAAACCTTCTGGTTGCATCATATACAACTCTTCTTCTAGAAATCCATTCAGGAATGTAGTTTTGACATTCATCTGCCAAATTTCATAATCATAAAATGTGGCAATTGCTAACATGATTTAGACAGACTTAAGCATCACTACGGCTGAGAAAGTATCATCGTAGTCAACTCCTTGAACTTGTCAAAAACCTTTCACAACAAGTCGAGCTTTGTAGACAGTAACATTACCGTCAGCGTCTGTCTTCTTCTTGAAGATCTATTTATTTTCTATGGCTTGCTAATCATCGGGCAAGTCCACCAAAGTCCACACTTTGTTCTCATACATGGATCCCATCTCAGATTTCATGGCCTCAAGCCATTTCGTAGAATCTGGGCTCATCATCGCTTCCTCATAGTTTGTAGGTTCACCATGGTCTAGTAACATGACTTCCAGAACAGGATTATCATACCACTCTAGTGCGGATTTCACTCTGGAAGACCTACGAGGTTCAGTAGTAACTTGATCTGAAGTTTCATGATCATCATCATTAGCTTCCTCACTAATTAGTGTAGGAATCACTAACTTGATCTGAAGTTTCATGATCATCATCATTAGCTTCCTCACCAATAAGGGAGAAGGAACAATTACTTCATCAAGTTCTACTTTCCTCCCACTCACTTCTTTCGAGAGAAACCCCTTCTCTAGAAAGGATCCATTCTTAGCAACAAATATTTTGCCTTCGGATCTATGATAGAAGGTGTACCCAATAGTTTCCTTTGGGTATCCTATGAAGACGCACTTCTCCAATTTGGGTTCGGGCTTATCAGGTTGAAGCTTTTTCACATAAGCTTCGCAGCCCCAAACTTTAAGAAATGATAACTTTGGTTTCTTGCCAAACCATAGTTCATAAGGTGTCGTCTCAATGGATTTTGATGGTTCCCTATTTAAAGTGTATGCAACCGTCTCTAAAGCATAAACCCAAAACAATAGTGGTAAATCAGTAAGAGACATCATAGATCGCACCATATCCAATAAAATATAGTTACGATGTACGGACACACCATTTCGCTGTGGTGTTCCAGGTAGCGTAAGTTGTGAAACTATACCATGTTGTTTCAAATGAAGACCAAACTCGTAACTCAAATATTCTCCTCCACGATCAGATCATAGAAACTTTATTTTCTTGTTACGATGATTTTCCACTTCACTCTGAAATTCTTTGAACTTTTCAAATGTTTTAGACTTATGCTTCATTAAGTAGATATACCCATATCTGCTCAAATCATCTGTGAAGGTAAGAAAAATAACGATACCTGCCACGAGCCTCAACACTCATGGGACTGCATACATCTGTATGTATTATTTCCAATAAGTCGGTAGCTCGTTCCATTGTTCCAGAGAACGGAGTTTTAGTAATCTTGCCCATGAGGCATGGTTCGCAAGCACCAAGTGATTCATAATCAAGTGATTCCAAAAGTCCATCGGCATGGAGTTTCTTCATGCGCTTTACACCGATATGACCCAAACGGCAGTGCCACAAATAAGTTGCACTGTCATTATCAACTTTTCATCTTTTGGCTTAATATTATGGACATGTGTATCATCACGATCGAGATTCAACAAAAATAGACCACTCAGCAAGGGTGCATGACCATAAAAGATATTACTCATATAAATAGAACAACTATTATTCTCTGATTTAAATGAATAACTGTCTGCATCAAACAAGATCCAGATATAATGTTCATGCTCAACTCTGGCACCAAATAACAATTATTCAGGTCTAAAACTAATCCTGAAAGTAGATGTAGAGGTAGCGTGCCGATGGCGATCACATCGACCTTGGAACCATTTCCCACGCGCATCGACACCTCGTACTTAGCCAATCTTTATTTAATCTGTAGCCCTTGTTTCGAGTTGCAAATATGAGCAACAAAACTGGTATCAAATACCTAGGCGCTACTACGAGCATTAGTAAGGTACACATCAATAACATGTATATCATATATACCTTTCACTTTGCCATCCTTCTTATCCGCCAAATACTTGGGGCAGTCCACTTCCAGTGACCAGTCCCTTTGCAGTAGAAGCACTTAGTTTCAGGCTTAGGTCTAGAGTTGGGTTTCTTCTCCCGAGCAGCAACTTTCTTGCCATTCTTCTTGAAGTTCCCCTTCTTCCCTTTGCCCTTTTTCTTGAAACTAGTGGTCTTGTTAACCATCAACACTGCTCCTTCTTGATTTCTACCTCCGCAGCTTTTAGCATCGTGAAGAGCTCGGGAATAGTCTTGTTCACCCCTTGCATATTATAGTTCATCACGAAGCCTTTATAGCTTGGTGGCAGTGATTGAAGAACTTTGTCAATGACACTATCATCAGGAAGATTAACTCCCAACCGAGTCAAGTGGTTATGGTACCCAAACATTCTGAGTATGTGTTCACTGACAGAACTATTCTCCTCCATTTTGCAGCTATAGAACTTGTTGGAGACTTCATATCTCTCAACTCGGGCATTTGCTTGAAATATTAACTTCAACTCTTGGAACATCTCATATGCTCCATGACGTTCAAAACGTCTTTGAAGTCCCGATTCTAAGCCGTAGAGCATGGCACATTGAACTATCGAGTAGTCATCAACACGCATCTGCCAGGCATTCACAATGTCTATAGTTGCTGGCGCAGGTGGTACACCTAACGGTGCTTCTAGGACGTAATTCTTCTGTGCAGCAATGAGGATAATCCTTAAGTTACAGACCCACTCCGTGTAGTTGCTGCCAACATCTTTCAACTTAGCTTTCTCTCGAAACACATTAAAATTCAAAGGAACGGTAGCACAGGCCATTGATCTACAATAACATAGACATGCAAAATAACTATCAGGACTAAGTTCATGATACACTAAAGTTCAATTAATCATATTAATTAAGAACTCCCACTTAGATAGACATCCCTCTAGTCATCTAAATGATCATGTGATCTAAATCAACTAAACCATGTCCGATCATCACATGAGATGGAGTAGTTTTCAATGGTGAACATCACTATGTTGATCATATCTACTATATGATTCACGCTCGACCTTTCGGTCTGAGTGTTCTGAGGCCATATCAGCATATGCTAGGCTCGTCAAGTTTAACCCGAGTATTCTGCGTGTGCAAAACTAGCTTGCACCCGTTATATGTGAACCTAAAGCTTATCACACCCGATCATCACGTGGTGTCTCAGCACGACGAACTTTAGCAATAGTGCATACTCAGGGAGAACACTTATACCTTGAAATTTAGTAAAATATAAACATCACATGCAATCAAAATATGTGACATGATATGGCCAGCATCGTCTTGTGCTCATGATCTCCATCACCAAAGCATCATCATGATCTCCATCTTCACCGGCGTGACACCTTGATCTCCATCGTAGCATCATTGTCGTCTCACCAATTATTGCTTCTACAACTATCACTACCGCTTAGTGATAAAGTAAAACAATTACATGGCGATTGCATTGCATACAATAAAGCAACAACCATATGGCTCCTGCCAGTTGCCGATAACTCTGTTATAAAACATGATCATCTCATTCAACAATTTATATCACATCATGCCTTGACCATATCACATCACAGCAAGCCCTGCAAAAACAAGTTAGACGTCCTCTACTTTGTTGTTGTAAGTTTTATGTGGCTTCTACATGCTTCTAGCAAGAATCGTTCTTACCTACGCATCAAAACCACAACGATTTTTCATCAGATGTGTTGTTTAAACCTTCAACAAGGACCGACCATAGTCAAACTCGATTAAACTAAAGTTGGAGAAACAGACACCCGCCAGCCACCCATGTGCAAAGCACGTCGGTAGAACCAGTCTCATGAACACGGTCATGTAATGTCGGTCCGGTCCACTTCATCCAACAATACCGCCGAATCAAAGTAAGACATTGGTGGTAAGTAGTATGACTATTATTGCCCACAACTCTTTGTGTTCTACTCATGCATATAACATCTACGCATAGACCTGGCTCTGATACCACTGTAGGGAACGCGGTAATTTCAAAATTTTCCTATGATCATGCAAGATCTATCTAGGTGATGCATAGAAACAAGAGGGGAGAGTGTGTCCACATACCCTCGTAGACCGAAAGCGGAAGCGTTTCAAAAACAAGGTTGATGTAGTCGAACTTATTCGCGATCCAACCGATCAAGTACTGAACGTACGACACCTCCGCGTTCAGCACACATTCAGCTCGATGACGTCCCTCGTGCTCTGATCCAATTGAGGACGAGGGTGAGTTCCGTCAGCACGATGGCGTGGAGACGGTGATGATGATGCTACCGGCACAGGGCTTCGCCTAAGCACTACGATGGTATGGTCGAGGTGTGTAGCTGTGGAGGGGGGCACCACACATGGTCAAGAGAAACTCGTGTGTTCTAGGGTGCCCCCCTGCCCCCATATATAAAGGAGCAAGGGGGAGGCCGTCCGGCCCCTAGGGCGCACCCAAGAGAGGAGTCCTATTAGGACTACTAGTCCTAGTAGGATTCCACCACAAGGCAGAGAGGGGAAAGGAAGGAGAGGGAGAGGGAGTAGGAAAGGGGGGCACCGTCCCCCCTTCCCTTGTCCTATTCAGACTCCAAGGGGGGCACGGCCTGCCCTCGCTGCCCTCCTCTCTCTCCACTAAGGCCCATGGTGGCCCATTAGTTCCCCCGGGGGTTCCGGTAACCCCTTCGGCACTCCGGTTTTACTCGAAACTTCCCCGAACTCTTCCGGTGTCTGAATAACATCGTCCAATATATCAATCTTTATGTCTCAACCATTTCAAGACTCCTCGTCATGTCCGTGATCTCATCTGGGACTCGGAACAAACTTCGGTCATCAAAAACACATAACTCATAATACATATCGTCATCAAACATTAAGCGTGCGGACCCTACGGGTTCGAGAACTATGTAGACATGACCGAGATACATCTCTGGTCAATAACCAATAGAGGAACCTGAATACTCATATTGGCTCCCACATATTCTACAAAGATCTTTATCGGTCAAACCGCATAACAACATACGTTGTTCCCTTTGTCATCGGTATGTTACTTTGCCCGAGATTCGATCGTTCGTATCATCATACCTAGTTCAATCTCATTACCGGCAAGTCTCTTTACTCGTTCCGTACTACTTCATCCTACAACTAACTCATTAGTCACAATGCTTGCAAGGCTTATAGTGATGAGCATTACCGAGAGGGCCCAGAGATAGCTCTCCAAAACACGGAGTGACAAATCCTCATCTCGATCTATGCCAACCCAACAAACACCTTCAGAGACACCTGTAGAGCATCTTTATAATAACCCATTTTCATTGTGATGTTTTATAGCACACAAGGTGTTCCTCCGGTATTCGGGAGTTTCATAATCTCATAGTCTGAGGAACATGTATAAGTCATGAAGAAAGCAGTAGCAATGAAACTGTAATGATCATAATGCTAAGCTAACTGATGGGTCATGTCCATCACATCATTCTCCTAATGAGGTGATCCCGTTCATCAAATGACAACACATGTCTATGGTTAGGAAACTTAACCATCTTTGATCAACGAGCTAGTCAAGTAGAGGCATACTAGGGACACTTCTGTTTTGTCCATGTATTCACACATGTATTAAGTTTCCGGTTAATACAATTCTAGCGTGAATAATAAACATTTATACTGAAATAAGGAAATAAATAATAACTTTATTATTGCCTCTAGGGCATATTTCTTTCAAGTAGTAGCCAAGGTCAACACATGCAAGACTTTCAGTGCAGATGCATTCAAGGACACAATGAAGTTTGCATGGAGGCTGGCGTATGAACCAGATATCCGGAATAGGGTTATGCATCAAGGGCCCTAGATCTTTCGAGGCCTGATGGTGGCGATAGAGGAATATGATGGCAAAGGTAAACCAGAAGCAGTACCCCTAGACCGTCTGTATGTGTGGGCGCAGATTCATGATACGCCTGACCTTTACCGTAAGGAACCGATCATAAACCAATTGGTTAGGCGAATCAGTCAGGTCAAGAGTGTGGAGATGAACCCCAATAGAATTTTTGAGGGCAACTACATATGAGTCCGGGCAAAGATTTTTTATCTCCGAACCTTTGATCCGCTTCACTCCGTTGAACCTCAGGGAGAAAGAGTGCCTGTTTCTCCCTGTCAAATATGAGAAAAATGCATACTTCTGTGAGGTATGCGGAATCATGGGTCATATCATGGAGGAGTGTGGGAATGCCATCCATGGTGACGATGAGATCAAGTATGGTGAGTGGATGATTCCAACAAGGAGGAGCCTGCCATCAAATCAATTTCACAACATCTGGGCAAGGTCAAATTCTCAGAGAGGAAGAGCTGGAAAGAGAGGTGGCAGCCGCAACTCAGTGGGTGGTCGGGGCAACCCAACTGATCAGGGAAACCCAACAGGTGCAAGGAAGAGCTCTTCCCAGGAGGCTGGACTGCATGGGGAGGACAACCTCCGTGACATGGCTGAAAGCCCTCTGAAGGAGACTGGGCCGATGGATGGAGTAGGACAGGGGGACGAAGCATCTAGGAGGAAGCTGGATTTATCTGTGGAAAAGATAGCGGTTGCGGCTGCTAAAAGTAAGGACTATATTGGCTCAATATCGCATGCAGAGGTGGCTGACGATCACGACGTCCCTCCACTGCCGCCTTTGTATATCTTTCCAAGGGACAAGAAGAAGCACAAGAATTCGGGTTCTCCAAACACATCAAAATTGGCATATTTCGCGACCTCCAATAAGGAGGGTTTCCAGGCCAAATGAGTATTATATGCTGGAACTGTCGTGGAGCTGGCAATGCCGCGGCAGTTCGAGAGTTCCATGAAATCACGGCAAATTTTGCCCCTTGTATTCTTTGTATCGTAGAGATTCAGGTTAACAAGGCTAGAGTAGAAGGTCTTTCTAGCTCTTTAGGTTTTCATAATGTTTTTGCTATTGATATCCCCATTAGTAGCAGTGGTATTGGTGTATTTTGGAACAATGGAATAAATCTAGTTAACTTGGGCTGCTCTAAGTATCACGTTGACTTCTCTGTCCAAGGCCCATGGTCTGCGGAGTGGAGACTAACTTGTGTCTATGGATAAGCACAAACATAGGTGAGATACAGAACATGGGACATGTTGAAAGGTTTGGCCTCGCACAGTCCACTCTCATGGCTCTGTATCGGTGATTTTAACGAGGTTTTATGGCATGAAGAACACAGGGGTATTAGTCAACGGAGTCACAACCAAATTCAGGGCTTCCGGGATACGGTGGATGCATGTGGCCTCGCCAACCTGGGATACAAGGGAAGCTTCTGGACATACGTAAAAAAGTGACTGGAGGTTCATATACACACGTCAGGCTTGACCATGCCTTGGGTTCAGTAGATTGGATGGATATGTTCCGTCAGAGCAAACTTACTCACTTATCAGCAGCCACTTCGGATCACAAGGCCATAAACTTGTGCTTGGACACCATAGAACAAAATCAGCGGGAAGATAAACAGTTTAGGTACAAACTCATGTGGGAATCACATGATGGACTGAAACCAACAGTAGTCGCCGGATGGGACACTTCAGTCCAGGAGAATTCTACAGCTGCGACCAAGGAGTAGCTGAAAATCCTTTTGGCAAACCTATCTTTTTGGAATAATGATACCTTCAGGAGTGTTAGAAAGGAAATCTAAACATTGAAGAAGAGGCTTGAATAATTATAGAACAGTGCAGCTAGAACCGGACCTTCACTGGAGGAGTTAAATATTATTGAGAAGCTAGTGGAACTGTACTACAAAGAAGAGATATTGTGGCGCCAACGATCATGAATTGAGTGGCTTGCCTCGGGAGACAAGAACACGAAGTATTTCCACCATAGAGCGAGCATGAGGCGACACAAAAATCTTATAAAGGTGCTCACAAAGCTTTACGATTCCACAACTTTAGATACTATGGAGATGGAACAAATGGCAAAGGAATTCTATAACAATCTTTTTGCTTCAAAAGGGGTAGCCAATATGGAACAGGTGCTCGATCATGTACCTCATAAAGTGATAGCTGATATGAATGCATCTTTGAATGCACCCTATACAGAAGAGGAAGTGAAAAGAGCCTTGTTCCAAATGTTCCCAACAAAGGCTCCGGGTCCGGATAGGTTTCCGGCTCATTTTTTCAGCGTCACTGGGATGTATGTGGAAAGGAGGTAACATCAGTGGTACTGCAAATTGTGAAGGGGGTGGATAGCGCGGAATCTATCAATGAATCAGTACGTGTCATCATACCAAAGGTAGAAAATCCCACACTTCTATCACAGTTTCGACCTATAAGCTTGTATAATGTGGTCTACAAGACTGCTTCGAAAGTGATGGCCAATAGACTCAAAGCTATTCTGCCGGATATCATTTCTCAAGAGCAATCTACCTTTGTGCTGGTAGGTTGATCACTGATAATATAATTTCTGCCTATGAATGTTTGCACTTCATGAAAAGGAACACGTCGAAGGTTAATAGTTTTTCAGCTCTCAAACTTGATATAATGAAAACATATGACCGTGTGGAATGGCAGTATTTGGAGGCAATAATGTTGAAGCTTGGTTTTGACCAGCAGTGGGTCCAGGTAATAATGGGGATGGTCAGGTCGGTATCATTCTTTGTTTTGTTCAATGGGAAAAAGTTGGAATGGTTCTGACCAACAAGAGGGATTCGACAGGGAGATCCTATTTCACTCTACCTTTTTTGTTAGCAGCGGAGGCCCTTTCGTGCCTTTTAAACTCTAATTAGTCATCACATTTAAGGGGGATCAAGGTGTCTTCAACGGCTCCGCCGATGAATCATCACATGTTTGCCGATGACAGCCTACTGTTTTTCAAAGCTAGTGTTGAGAGTGCGAACGAGGTATTAAACCTATTGAACCAATATTGTGATGCATCGAGGTAGCGGGTTAATAAGGATAAATTTTCTATCTTCTTTAGCAAGGGTTGTCCTAACAGTACTCGGTTATTGGTGAAGTTTTGTTTGCAAGTTCCAAATGAATCACTGAATGAAAGGTATTTGGGTATGCCAACAGATGTGGGTCACTCAAAGAATGTCACTTTCAAATTCCTAAAGGACAGGATTTGAAATAAGGTGAAGAGATGCATTGCAAAAATCCTGTCAGCTGGTGGGAAGGAGGTTCTTATTAAATGAGTGGCTCAGGCTATCCCTATTTATTCTATCGCATCTTTTCGACTACCTCGTGGTCTATGTGAGCGTATAAACTCTTTGATTCGAGGGTTTTGGTGGGGAAGCAAAGAAGGAAAAAAGAATCCACATTGGGTTTCATGGCAAGTAATGACAAGTCCAAAGTATATGGTGGGCCTTGGCTTTCAGGATCTCGAGATTTTTAACTTGGCGTTATTGGCTCGGCAAGCATGGCGTTTACTACAGGATCCATCTTCTCTCAGCACTGGAATTTTAAGAGTGGTGTATTTTCCCACAACCACTTTTCTTGATGCAGAACTTGGCTCCTATCCCTCACAAATATGGTGGTCTATACTTGATGGAAGAGATGTTCTCAAGCAAGATGTCTCTCGCCGGATTGGGAATGGTCGTTCAACTCCAATCTGGACTTGCAACTGGAGTCCGCGCAAACCTCTGCTCAGACCTCTCATGCCTTTGTCCCAAACCCACCTGAAATGGTGCATGAGCTTATAAACCATACTGATGCATCACGGAATACAAATTTGGTACACCCGTCTTTTTATCAATGGATTCAGAGGCGATCTTGAGCATTCCTTTGTGCACCCGTAACATTGAGGATTTTTGGGCTTGGCATTTTGAGAAGAAGGGATTTTTCAGTGTGAGATCAGCTTACCGGATGCTTGTTGAAACCAATATCCGGCATGAGAGCTGGCTGGAGAGAGTGTCGGGGTCCTCTAGTTCAGGGGAAGCAAAGACGTGGACAAAACTATGGAAAATGTGAGTACCTTCAAAACTGAAAAATCTTCGTTTGGCGCTTTGCTCACCAGTCCATACCTTCAGCAGATGTCCTGCATCACAGGAAGATGGCGACGTCAAGTACATGTACTTTGTGTGGATGTGCCGATTCATGGCGCCACTCGCTTTTGCACTGTACTATGGCCAGATGTACGTGGGCATTATCGGAGGAAAATGTGGCTAAACATTTAATTTTATGGAGTGATCTCGGGTGAAACAGTGGTTGTTATTCATGCATGATTCCCTGTCGCACGATGAATTTACGAGGATCATTGTCACACTGTGGGCCATCTGGACAGCGAGGCGCAAAGCAATCCATGATAGCATCTTCCAGAGCACCGAGCAAATCCATCGATTGGTGCAATCTTACCTGTCCGAGCTAGGGACAGTTAATTATAGAAAGGAGAAGGTGCAACCACCAGTAGTCCGAGACACTAGAAGGCACTGGATTCCTCCCTCTTCGAATCATGCGAAGATCAATGTTGATGGTGCCTTCTCGCGGAATGGCAGCGTTGGAGCAGCAGCAGCTTTCTACAGGAACGAGCATGGAGATTACTTGGGGGCGTCGGTCTTGGTGGTGCCAAATATGGCTGATCCGACTGCTCTGGAAGCACTGGCTTGCCGAGAAGGTTTGCCCCTAGCCGCAGATCTTAATCTCTCAAATATCCATTTGGCCACTGATTTCCAGGGGCTGGTGGAAGGAATCAAGAATGGGTCCAGCACATTCCACGGTGTGATCATTCAGGAAATTCAGACTAGGACGATACCTTTTACAAGTTGCTTTTTCTCCTTTGAAAGTAGAACTTGTAATTTTGAGGCACATAGCCTCGCAAAACACGCCTCTTCTCCCGGAGCTGGTAGACATGTTTGGCTCGATCTTCACTATGATCGAGTCAATATTCCTGTAAACGTTTTGCAACAGAGTTAATAAAAAGCATGTGTTTTCCTAAAAAAACAGTTGCATCCAACAAACAGAAAAGACTTGATCAAGACAATGGACGGTCGAGAAAGCTGATGGCGTGAGATGACTCGCTTTAGGCTTAGTTTTACTTTCCTTAATTTGATGAATTACCCTTGTGTATAAATGAACAATATGAAATGGTGAGTTTACTAAGAGTCTTCTAGAGAGATCCACATGCTATCGTCGGTAAAAAATAGGGAAGGGTCTACAATATGCATTGCCGAAGATTGTAAATAGTTTTTTTCTTTTTTCTTGGGATATTTTTTTAATTTGAACTGAAATCAGGGTGTATGAGGAAGTACCATGCTAGAATTAGCGTGACCAATGACTCCATTTTTTTTAAAGCTGGAGTAGAGGGGATTAATTACTACTCTACTAGGTTTTCTCAACCTCATTGATGCATTTGACATGTCTTCACAGTAATAGATTAGCTCGTCTTACTTCACACTGAACTTGCGGAGCTTGGCTCCAGTGAGATCTTTCTGACGAAAAATATATCCATTATATGTTTTTTATACAATCCACATTATTCATTTACACATGTGTGTACTTTCTATCGAGCAAGGGACTTCTCACATATCGCAAGATACATTACTTTTCTATCAAGCAAGGTCTTCCCTACAGAAATGTTTTTTACTTGAGGTGCTCATTGTTGACAGTTGAAATGACCACTATAAACAAAGAGAATCTACTACCCCTATAAAAGCACAAACTGCAGAGATCCAAATTGTCCATCCCTAGAGCAAATCCTACAACCTAAATTCATCCAATCTTCCATGCTAATTGCAATTAGTGCAACTCTGCCTGCGACCCCGTCCCTCATTGTCGGTGTCAAAACCGGCGGATCTCGGGTAGGGGGTCCTGAACTGTGCGTCTAGGCGGATGGTAACAGGAGACAGGGGACACAATGTTTTTACCCAGGTTTGGGCCCTCTCGATGGAGGTAAAACCCTACTCCTGCTTGATTAATATTGATGATATGGGTAGTACAAGAGTTGATCTACCACGAGATCAGAGAGGCTAAACCCTAGAAGCTAGCCTATGGTATGATTGTTGTTCGTCCTACGGACTAAAACTCTCCGGTTTATATAGACACCGGAGAGGGCTAGTGTCAGTGTCAAAACCGGCGGATCTCGGGTAGGGGGTCCCGAACTGTGCGTCTAGGCGGATGGTAACAGGAGACAAGGGACACGATGTTTTTACCCAGGTTCGGGCCCTCTTGATGGAGGTAAAACCCTACGTCCTGCTTGATTAATATTGATGATGTGGGTTACAAGAGTAGATCTACCACGAGATCAAGGAGGCTAAACCCTAGAAGCTAGCCTATGGTATGATTGTTGTTCGTCCTATGGACTAAAGCCATCCGGTTTATATAGACACCGGAGAGGGCTAGGGTTACACAGAGTCGGTTACAATGGTAGGAGATCTACATATCCGTATCACCAAGCTTGCCTTCCACGCCAAGGAAAGTCCCATCCGGACACGGGACGAAGTCTTCAATCTTGTATCTTCATAGTCTTGGAGTCCGGCCGATGATGGTAGTTCGGCTATCTGGACACCCCCTAGTCCAGGACTCCCTCAGTAGCCCCTGAACCAGGCTTCAATGACGACGAGTCCGGCGCGCATATTGTCTTCGGCATTGCAAGGCGGGTTCCTCCTCCGAATAATTTATAGAAGATCGTGAACACCAGGATAGTGTCTGGCTCTGCAAAAATAAATTCCACCTAACACCGTAGAGAGAATAATATTACACAAGATCAATCTGCTGACGTATTCTGTGGCGTAACGTCACACCACTTCCAAGCCTTTACTCGAATTGTTTTTATTGTTCCACCTCAGCACGTTTAGCGAGGAGGTTTCCTTGGCACGTCTTGTCGAAGCAGAGACCGTGTTCCCCTTATTCCGGGATTCCCATCAATACGGACGTGGGTAACCCAACCGCGCCATTGATTGTGACGCTTGGGAGATAAGCGAGTTTTACCAGGCCGGTTGGGACGCGTGTTTCTGTCCGCCCATATAAGGGGATAAAGATCCAACCTTTTTACCTGCGCCTTCTTCCTCCTTGGCTTATCCATCTCTGCGAACTCGAGCTCTAGCGCCCAAGCCCGCACATCTCACCTCAACCTTCTCCAAATATGTCCAGAGCGGGAGGCAAATGGATGGCCTCCTCCGTCACGGAGGGGCATATCCAGAAGCTGCGCAGCGCCGGATACTTGTCCAGCGACATCGTGCATCGGCTCCCCGACGAGGGAGAGCTCATCCCCACCCCCAGGCCCCATGAGAGGGTAGTATTCCTTCCCCATTTCCTCCGCGGACTGGGCTTCCCACTTCATCCCTTTATCCGGGGGCTCATGTTCTACTACAGCCTAGATTTCCACGATCTGGCCCCAAATTTTATTCTCAACACCTCGGCGTTTATCATCGTGTGCGAGGCCTTCCTCTGCATCCAGCCCCACTTCGGCTTGTGGCTCAAGACCTTCAGTGTCAAGCCGAAGGTTGTGAAGGGCAGCCAAGCGGAGTGCGGAGGCGCCATGGTGGGCAGGATGTCCCACGTTACGTGGCTGGAGGGCACCTTTGTGGAAACCATCAAGGGGTGGAAATCGGGGTGGTTCTACATCACCGAGCCGCGTGATCCCGAATGGGCAGCGGCCCCCGAATTCAGATCCGGCATCCCCACACGGCTCACTTCCCGGAAAGAGAGCGGCCGGATTTGGGGCGATTCGGAGGAGCTGACCGGACTCCAAGCCTGCGTCAAAAAGCTGGTGGGCAAGAAGCTCAAGCTTGTCAACTAGTCCAGGTCATGCTCATCCGCCAGATTCTCCCGTGCCAACGACGGGGCTTCAATATGTGGGAGTTCGATTCGGCGCAGCACCAGACTTTGAATGGGCTCTTCGACACTATGTACGAAGAGGTCTGGAAGGTGCTGTTCAAGGCCGCCAAGGCTCCCGCATCCGCTACCAAAGATCGCGGATTCAGCTCGCAGCATCCAGCTGACGAGGTAAGTGATATTGTCCTTTACGGGACGCTTGTTATTCATAGTTTGACTCTATGCGGGATCTAAACTCCCTTTCCTTTGACAGGACTGGCCAAAGAAGGCCGCACAGGCTATTTGTCCGGCCCCATTGCCAGAGGACCCTGCTAACGCCCGCCTAACGGGGCTGCTGGCTCCGGCACCCCACGTGGTGCCGGAGAAGAAGGCCAAGAAGAAGGCCGCGGGGACTCGGAAGAGTTCCCGTTTTCAGGTGCTATCAGACGATGAATCCGAGGCCGACTCCTCCCACCAAGGCGAGGAGGAGAAGAAGAAAGCCTCTCCCCCAGTGGGGGGAGGGAAGAAAAGGAAGGCCTCCCCAACAAGGAAGGCCGAAGGGTCCAAGAGGGGAAAAACTCTTCCCCCGGACTGTTCCGCCAACGCCAGTGACGACGACGAGGGCTGGCCTCCAAGGGCCAAGCCTCTGGCGAGATCGTAACTATCCGGACTCCCGAATAACTGCAAGGTTTTCGTTTTCCGCCACGTTATGACTTTCTAATGCCGCATACAAACCTACAGTCCGCCTAAGGATGATCTCCCCACTCCGTCGAGCGGGTCCTTAGGGGCGTCGGATATGGATTCTCTTCCGACTGCCTCCACCCCCCGTGATGCGGATGATGCCGAGGTGGGATCCCAGGAAGGGACCCACCAGGAGGAGAGGGCCCCGGAGGTGTCGCAGGACAACCTCCCGGACTTTGCACCGGACTCAGCCCCGGAACCCATAGTGGCTCAACCAGAGGGCAAGACCGCGACACCGGCTGCCTCCGTCCAACCGGAGGTGCTGGATAATTTGCTGGAGGCGCTCAACGGCGCCTCCATCAAAGAGGAACATCGTACTGTTATGAGTGCGGTGATTCAGAAGGTTCAGCTCGCCAAGAGCGGGCTGACCGAAGCCTGCAGCAGCCTTCTAACAGGCTTTGAGGTAAGAATTTCAATATATGTAAAATGGTACCGCATAGACAGTAGCCCCTGATGCTCGGTTCGGTGTTCGGAAAGAAAAGCCGGACTGAGGATCTTTAGAAAGATAAACGCAGCAGTCGTGAAAATATGTCAATATGGGATTGCACGCTGTGCTGCTGACCTCTGCCGCACTGACTGCGGAGATCAATACTTTGAAGGAAAACCTCAAGCGGTCTAAGAACGAGCTCGGCCATGCCAAGAAGCAGCTCGGGGAAAAAGAAGGTGAGTAATACCTTATGAAAATTGTACCTTACAGAAAAGGATTTGGTTGCAAGAAAAATGACAAGGATAACTGGGGTATTGCAGGGGCCACTAACAAGGTGGCGACCCTGAAGGAGGCGGTGGCCGCGGCCGAATGCAATGCGGCTGCGAAGCGCACCGAGCGAGAGAAACAGGAGGCGCGGGTGGTGGAGGTACAGCAAGAGCTCCAGGATCTCGTGAAGAAACACGAGAGCCTGGAGCGTGACTCAAAGACTCGAGAGTCTGAGCTTGCAACGGCCCTTGAGAGTGCCAAAGACGCTAAGGCCGAAGCCTACAAGGCCCTCCAGGAGGTAGAGGCGGTGAAGAAAATAGCAGCGGGTAAGGCATTTTTCATGCTAAGTAAGCATGTGAGTGTTAATTACCTGTCGCTTACCCGAATTCGGAGCTCTCCAGGAGCGTTCGCAGATCTTCCCCGCAGCGTGTCCGATGCTGCCGCATTCTACCGGGCCGAGGAGGGGAGATCAACGGAGAAGGTCTTCTGGTCTCAGTATGCTGAGGCCGGACATCCGGTGCCCCTTAGCGACCAGCTGAAGCAGCTGGTCGAGCTCCACAAGGCGGTCGAACAGGCCATGAAGGGCCTCATAGTTCGGCTGTGGCCTAAGGAGGCTATGCCTGGGAGCTACTTCGGCCTGGTGCGGCGGCTGGTGGACGCGTGCCCGTGGGTTGAAGTTATCAAGCACTCCGCCTGTATCGAGGGTGCCCGTCGGGCCCTTGCCCGCGCAAAGGTGCACTGGGGCAAGATGGATGCCCAGAAGCTTGTGACGGACCCCCCACCAGAGGGCAAGGAGCATCGCACGCCCGAGATGTATTATAGGAGTGTGCTGAAGGGCGCCCGCATTATTGCGGGTAAGTGCTCCAAAGAAGAAGTTTTTGAGTAGACTCGCGTTTTGTTATCCTGTGCGCTAAAAACTAAGTTCATATGCGCGAAGCAACACTTGTTAATTTAAAATATTACCTTCTGTGCGGCTGTTTATCAAATCTGAGAGATGGCAAGTCGTCGGCTTCAGCCCCCATGCCACGAGTGCTGGGGTGTTCGGGATAAATTTGGGCACTCTTGTTCCCATATTTGGGTCCATCGAGGGACGCGCTCAACACAACGAACAAGGCAACCGGACTTATAATGCTTGAACACTCTCACTTAGCCATAGAATTCTATAATTGTAAATTTCGGCGAAGCCCCTAGTTTTCGGAAGACCGAATTTGGGGCGCTATCCACGCCTTGGCCGGACAGAATCCGACTTCTCGCTCAAAGCGGCATAAGTCTTTAGGGACTCGCAAAGAACCTCTCGAACAGCGACCAGCTCTCGCCTCATCATGACGGTCAGTTTTAGCTTTCTCCACTAAGGCGTTAACCCATCTCAACTGGGGCGCAATCGCAGTGGTTCTCCCAGTGCTACCTTAGCCGATAAAACGGAACATAAGGTACCAAAACATGGGAGCCGGGCAAACCCAACTATTGACCCAAGAACATGATTCGGAGCCGATGCATATAATGCTATAAGTTCGGGGTGCCGCACTTGTGAAAGTGTTCGGACTTATCACACCATAACGCGGGAAACATAAGCCCCTGGTGTATTTAGCCGTACCAAAACGTACGGATGCAACATGTCATAGATGAACATATGTGTAAGAAAGAAATGCAATTAGAAGCAAAAATGTGCTGCATTGCTTTATTCAATAAAAACTGCTGTAAGTGCAGGACGATACAAGTGGTGCGGTAAGCAAGGGATGGGACTGTTTAACATGTCCCCCTCCAGGGGTAGGCTACGGAATAATGCATAAAACAGATTTAATGCTCATGATGGAGACCACCTGGATTTTCGTTGTAGCCTTTCTCCTTCCCTGGCTGTTGCATCGTGGGTTCGGCATGTCTGCTGCCGGACAGGGCCTCGGACGAACGGAGTCCTGTAGGTAAAAAGTAAAAGGAAAAGAAAAAGAAACGACACACTTAAGAGCCCCTGGTGCGGTTGAGCCGCAGTCTGGGCTTATCATGGTCGAGCCCCTTGCCCCATGCCCATGGTATCTTCAGAGCGTAATGGAGTACGCGAAGGGTCTGTCTTAATGTTTTACAGGGGCTGGGGTTGGGGCCGCACTGTTACGTGTGCTCGGAACGTGGCAGGTGGTCGTGTTGTAGGTTACTCCGGGCATGCTTAGCTGTGTCCGGACGCTTGGCAGCCGAACTCGAGAATTGCCTTAAAATGCTGCTTTGTACTTCTGCCGCGAGAGCCGCTGTATGTTCCTCCGTTCGGAGGGAGCGTTCAGTGTTTCCGTTGACTGTGATGACTCCTCTAGGGATTGGCATCTTGAGCTTGAGGTATGCCTAGTGCGGCACCGCGTTGAACTTTGCGAACGCGGTACGTCTGAGCAAGGCATGATAGCCGCTGCGGAACGGGACTATGTCAAAGATTAATTCCTTGCTTCGGAAGTTATCCGGGGATCCGAAGGCCACTTCCAGTGTAACTGAGCCTGTACAATTGGCTTCTACACCTGGTATGACGCCTTTGAAGGTCGTCTTGGTAGGTTTAATCCTTGAGGGGTCTATGCCCATTTTGCGCACCGTGTCCTAATAAAGCAGGTTTAGGCTGCTACCACCGTCCATCAGGACTCTGGTGAGATGAAATCCATCAACGATTGGGTCTAGAACCAATGCGGCGAACCCACCATGGCGAATGCTGGTGGGGTGGTCCCTTTGGTCAAAGGTGATCGGGCAAGAGGACCATGGATTGAACTTCGGGGCAACTGGCTCCATCGCGTATACATCCATGAGTGCACACTTCCGCTCCCTTTTGGGTATGTGTGTGGCATATATCATGTTCACCGTCCGCACCTGTGGGGGGAAACCCTTCTGTCCTCTATTGTTCGGCGGTCGGGTCTCTTCCTCGTCGTTGCTATGTAGCCCCTTGTCACTGTTTTTGGCAATTAACTTTCCTGCCTGCTTGAACACCCAACAGTCCCTATTGGTGTGGTTAGCTGGCTTTTCAGGGGTGCCATGTATCTGGCACAAGCGGTCGAGAATTCGGTCCAAATTGGGCGAACCCTGAGTTGTTCTTTTGAATGGCTTTCTCCGTTGACCGGGTTTAGAGCCTCTGAATCCGGCATTGACTGCCGTATCCTCACTGTTATCGCCGTTAATGCAGCGTTTGTTTTTGTTGCGACGCGACCTGCCGCTACGGTCCTTGATATCCGGACTGCCAGAATTTCTGTTGAGGTTGTTGCTGCGTGCTAGCCAGCTATCCTCACCCGCACAGAAGCGGGTCATGAGTGATGTAAGGGCTGCCATGGATTTCGGCTTTTCCTGTCCCAGGTGCCGGGCAAGCCATTCGTCGCGGATGTTATGCTTGAAGGCCGCGAGGGCCTCAGCATCCGGACAGTCGATGATTTGTTTTTTCTTGGTTAAGAACCGTGTCCAGAATTGTCTGGCTAATTCGTCTGGCTGCTGAATTATGTGGCTTAGGTCATCTGCATCTGGTGGTCGCACGTATGTGCCTTGGAAGTTATCGAGGAATGCGGCTTCCAGGTCCTCCCAACTCCCGATTGACTCTGCTGGCAAGCTGTTAAGCCAGTGCCGGGCTGGTCCTTTAAGTTTGAGTGGGAGATATTTGATGGCGTGGAGATCGTCTCCGCAGGCCATGTGGATGTGGAGGAGATAGTCCTCGATCCAGACCGCGGGGTCTGTTGTGCCATCATAAGATTCAATATTGATGGGTTTAAACCCTTCTGGGATTTGATGATCCATTACCTCATCTGTGAAGCACAGTGGGTGTGCGGCGCCTCTGTACTGGGCGATATCGTGAAGGAGCTCAAAAGAGCTTTGTTTGTTGTGTTCGGCCCAGCTGGACTTACTGTGTCCGGGGTGACGGTGATCGTCACGTATCGTGGGGCGCCCACGTGATCCATAGATCGAGCTTGATTGTCTTGCCTTATCCTCCAATATGTCTCGCAGGTCCGGAGTGTTCCCCTGTGGCCTTGTGCTTTTCGAGCGATGCCGAGGTACGGGTCTAGTGAAGTGCCTTGAGGCCTCTCTGTCGCGACCACAGGGTGGTCGATCAGCCGTATTGTCTCCTGGTGAAGCGGGATCATATGCCTCCACCTCTAATCGGAGGAGCAGCTTATGTTTGGGGTAGCTTTTGGAGGGGCGTTCGAGTTCATGCTCTTCGGCCGCGAGGACTTCGGTCCATCTGTCGGCTAGCAAATCTTGATCAGCTCTAAGCTGTTGCTGCTTTTTCTTGAGGCTGTTTGCCGTGGCCATAAGCCTGCGTTTGAAACGCTCCTGTTCGACAGGATCCTCAGGCACGACGAATTCGTCGTCGTCGAGGCTTGCCTCGTCTCCGGAGGGAGGCATATAGTCCTCTACCTCTTCTTCGGCCGCTCTCTCATGAGGGCTGGCGTCCCCCTCCTCCTGTGCTGGATCTTGCTGGAGTGGGTTGTCTTCAGCGCTATCGGAGTATTATTGTCTCCGGTGCCAGAATCCTCATTCTTGGTATGGCGGGATTTAGAGCGGCGCCGCTGACGCCGGCGCTTGGCTATTTATTGGAGGGGTCATCCTCCGCTATTCCTTCGCCGTTCCCATCCTTTGGGATATCCACCATGTATATGTCATATGAAGAGGTGGCTTTCCAGTGCCCGGTGGGCACTGGTTCTTGGTCGTCTCCGGCATCGTCGTCCATACCGTCGATGTCCTCAGACTCGTAATCTAGCATGTCGGTTAGATCGTCGACAGTGGCTACCAAGTGGGTGGTGGGTGGGCTCTAAATTTCTTCGTCGTCCACATCCCAACCGCCCTGGCCCCAGTCCGGCCAGGCCACTCCTGATAACGAGAGGTACTTTAGTGAACTCAAGATGTCGCCAAAAGGTGAGTGTTGAAAGATGTCCGCCGCGGTGAACTCCATGATCGGCGCCCAATCGGATTCGACTAGAGGGCGCGTGGGAGGTCCGGAGTCCGGCAAGGAGTCCGGCACCTCGGAGTCACGAGCTTCATGGGGGACAAGATCGGTGTTCGGCTCTATCGCCGTAGAGGTTGCAGCCCCCGAGGTGGTGTCTAGGCATCCATCCTCGATCTGCGGAGCTGGCTCCGAATTGAAGATCGGAGTGGTTTCGAGTGCGGCCTATAGGGTACTGTCCGGCGGCAGAGCTAAATCATGCCCGACGTGACAGTGCGGCACGCTCGGCTGTGGCTTAAATCCGTCGAAGATCAAGTCCCCACGGATGTCAGCCGTGAAGTCCAAACTTCCAAATCTGACCTGACGGCCCGGGGCGTAACTTTCGATCTACTCTAGATGGCCAAGCGAATTGGCCCGTAGTGCAAAGCCGCCGAATACGAAGATCTGTCCGGGGAGGAAGGTCTCACCCTAGACTGCGTCGTTGATGATGATCGAAGAAGCAATCGAGCCTATCGGCGACGACACAGAGGAACTCTCAATGAAAGCACCAATGTCGGTGTCAAAACCGGCGGATCTCGGGTAGGGGGTCCCGAACTGTGCGTCTAGGCGGAAGGTAACAGGAGACGAGGGACACGATGTTTTTACCCAGGTTCGGGCCCTCTTGATGGAGGTAAAACCCTACGTCCTGCTTGACTAATATTGATGATGTGGGTTACAAGAGTAGATCTACCACGAGATCAAGGAGGCTAAACCCTAGAAGCTGGCCTATGGTATGATTGTTGTTCGTCCTATGGACTAAAGCCATCCGGTTTATATAGACACCGGAGAGGGCTAGGGTTACACAGAGTTGGTTACAATGGTAGGAGATCTACATATCCGTATCGCCAAGCTTGCCTTCCACGCCAAGGAAAGTCCCATCCGGACACGGGACAAAGTCTTCAATCTTGTATCTTCATAGTCTTGGAGTCCGGCCGATGATGGTAGTTCGGCTATCCGGACACCCCCTAGTCCGGGACTCCCTCAGCTAGGGTTACACAGAGTCGGTTACAATGGGAGGAGATCTACATGTCATATCACCAAGCTTGCCTTCCACGCCAAGGAAAGTCCTATCCGGACACGGGACGAAGTCTTCAATCTTGTAACTTCATAGTCCGGGAGTCTGGCCATCCGGACACCCCCTAATCCAGGACTCCCTTAGTAGCCCCTGAACTAGGCTTCCATGACAACGAGTCCGGCGCACAAATTTGTCTTTGGCATTGCAAGGCGGGTTCCTCCTCCGAATACTTCATAGAAGATGTTGAACACAAGGATAGTGTCTGGCTCTATAAAATAAGTTCCACATACCACCGTAGAGAGAATAATATCTGCACAAATCTAATCTGCTGACGTATTCCATAGTGTGACATCATGCCACGGCCAACCCTTTATCCGAATCGTTTTACCGTCCCACCATAGCGCGTTTAGCGAGGCGGTTTCCTTGGCACGTCTTGTCAAAGTAGAGATCATGTCCCCTTATTCCAGGATTCTCATCAATACGGACGTGGGTAACCCAACTGTGCCATTGGTATGGCCTCATAATTGAAAGTGAGTCCCAAACGGTCACGGGGACGGCTCTTGGTATTCAACCCCTTTATAAAGGGACCAAGCCTCGACTCCTCTCTTTCAATCCAATCAAATCTACCTCTTGCCTCGAGTTCCAACACCCAAAGCTTCAGATTCAGGTGCTTCAGACCTTCGATGATGTCCGTCTCCGACCTTCAAGGCCGGTGGATGCCTTCCTCTGTTACGGAAGAAGACGTGCGAAAGCTGAGAAATGCCAGGTATCTGACCAGCGAAATCTCGCATAGGCTGCCTGCTCAAGGGCAGGCTATTCCCACTCCCCAGCCCGGTGAGAGTGTGGTGTTCACATCTCACTTCCTTCGGGGGCTAGGCTTCCCGATTGGTCCCTTTGTGAGGGGGCTCATGTTTTATTACGGGCTAGAATTTCACGACTTAGCTCCGGAGTCCATCCTCCAAATCTCATCGTTCATCATCGTGTGCGAGGCCTTCCTCCATATTACTCCTCACTTCGGGCTATGGCTTAAAACCTTCAAGGTAGAACCGAAGATGATCGAGGGGCAGCACGCTGAGTGCGGAGGTGCCATTATAAGCAAGATTGCTGACGCTCCATGGCCCAAGGGCTCTTTTCAAGAGGAGTTCGGCTTATGGCAACGAGAGTGGTTCTACATCACAGCTCCCAGGGGCACCACATGGGCGGCGCCAACTGCTTTTCGCTCGGGTCCCCCACCACGGCTAGCATCATGGGTCAATAAAGGGCTTAACTGGGGGCCGCCCAAGGACGTGCCCTTGCTGCAGGGCCGCGTTCGAGATATCCTAGAGAGAGATATCAATTTGGCCGTAGTGACGCAGGTTATGCTGATTCGCCGCATACTGCCCTGCAAACGTCGCCCCTCTGCCTGTGGGAATTTAATCCAGAAGGGACACGAGCTCTCCAACACTTTATGGGCACGATGCCCGTGGAAATGTACAAATCGTTCTTCAGATCACAAGCAAGGTGTCCGGACTTGTCCGAGGACGCAGGTCTGAGCTGCAATCGCCTGGATACTCAAGTAAGTAGCCCCGTACCCGGACACGCCATCCGTACATTTATCATAGAATTGCCCTTAAAAGAGCTATCCTTTAAAAAGGAGTGGATGGCGGAAGCAAAGCTTATCAGGTGTCCGGCCCCCCTCCCTGAGACCACACCGGATCCCGTGTTGACCAGGATGCGGGAGATTGTGCCTTTTGAAGAAGGTGAAGAGGGGAACAAAGAAGCTACCGCCTCCGTGAAGGAGGCTGTCAAGAAGGGAGGAATCGAGAACTCCTCTATCTAGGGAAAGAAGAGGAATGCCTCTGAAGACCCGGAGGCGATCGCCTCAAAGCGGGGGAAGAAATCTTCGTCAGAGGGTCCGGCGCTGGAGAGTGCTCCGGCCGCATTGTGCCCCCAAGGGGATCAGCTCTCCAACGAGCCGTAAGTAAAGAGGGGGGGTCTCAACCCTTCTCAGCAGAGCTCATCTTCAGGGGATCTCCGTCCAGAGATGATGGAGAGCGAAACGCCTCCCCTAGCTGTACCGTCTTGCGAGGCTGGCGACCCCGAGGTGTCGTCTCAGAGGATTTCTCCAAATCCAGACCTTGAGAAAGGTCGTCGGACTAGTCCGACACCTTTTGGTGCACGGTCGGAGGGGCTGAAGGATCTGCTCGGGCGAGCGTCTATCTCAAAAGAACACCGTGTGTTGATGAACATGGTGATTAGAAGGATTTCATCCGTGGAAAGCGGATTGTACGAGGCCGCCAGGAGTTTACTAACATGTTTTGAGGTACGCGAAAAGATGTACCTTTTGACAGAGCTGCATATATAAAATGCGCCCTGTATAAATAGTAGCTCCTAAGACTCTGTGTGTTGTCAAAAATGACGGCGCGTAGAGGATCATAATCCCAGGTATAATATGTTGCCTTTCCTATGTAGGTGGCGAGGTGTTCGGTGGCTAGCCGGACTGATGAATTTGCCGAGCTAAAGCGGCAACTTGACGTAGCAGATGCCGACATCGCGCTTGTAAATGAGCGGCTAGACGAGGCACAAGGTATCTAATGTCTCCAAAGACATCTGATAAGAGGAGCTTGATGCTCGTGCCTTATAACATATGTGCTTAATGCAGATGGTGCCGCTGCCATGGAGAACCTTCGGGCGGAACTTGCCCGAGCCAAGGAGCAAGTGAGGAAGAGCGATGCGGCTGCCGTTAAAGCGGCTGAAGAGCTAAAAGCCGAACAGGCTGCTCACTGCCAGAGCAAGAAAGAAATGGCCGAGATGGCTGTAAAATTGAAGGATGCTGCCGACCGTTGTAAGCTTCGTGAAAAATAAGATAGGGTGGCACAGAAGGAACTAGAAAAGGTCACTGTCCAAGGACACTCGCTCTGCGATGAGACCTATGAAGGAGGAGCTACGTCAGGCCGGAGATATCGCGGCTGGAAAGCCCTATATGCTGCGGATGAAGTTCGGGGATCCTAAGTATGCTCCGTTGGACCGGAAGTGGAGTGCGGCGAACACTTATTTGGATTTGGAGGCGAGTGCCGCGGACGCGACCGAACACTTCCGGGATCTGGATGACCATAAATTGGGAGAACTGTTTTGGTCGCGGTTCCACAATCTAGAGAGCCCACTTTCGGTGTCCAACCGTTTGGCCGCTTGGGAGGAGCTGAACAGGTTATCCGGACTCGCTATGAGGTACGTCGCGAGTCGTCTGTGGCCGGAAGAGCTAGAGCCGAAGAGTTATTTTAGCTTGGTGCAGCAGTTCCTTGGTTCGGTGCCGCATGTTGATGCAATGAAGAGGTCAGCATGCATAGAGGGTGCACATATGGCTCTTGCCCGTGTCAAGACATACTAGGCGGATATGAAGGCCAGTGTTGTTGCATCCCGGGATTCGAACGAAAGCCGAGTACCTGCCAAGCACTACTTTGAGGAAGTTCTTCGGGGCGCTCGTTTAATAGAGACGCAGTGCTCAAAGGATGTTGTGTTCGAATAACATGTGCTATTGTAAAACAATATTTTGATGGGATGTAAAAGCTTTTTTATACTTGTGCTTTCAAGAATTAGAATGCCTCATGTGCGGCCATTAATGTATATGTGTATATAACCTGAAAGATGGCAGTCGTTGGCTTCAGCACCCACGCATATAATGCGGGGGTGTTCGCAAAAGGCGCCTTTCACACTTGATCCAACGTCTTGGTACTATAAAGGAGGTGATAGCGCAGCGAACTACGCAACCGGACTATAATGCTTTATCACTTTCACTTAGCCATAGGAGTTTGACAGTGGGGCTACTGAATAGCCCCTAGGGGCACCGCGCTCGCCCGAATTCGGGGCGCGTGTGTGCCTGACCGGGAAACGGCCCTTCGTTAATGCAGAGGAATCCTAAAGATTCCGGCAAGTCATCGAGTGGTTGACCAGTCTCTTGCTATATAACGACAGTCAGTTTTCGGCTTTCTCTACTGAGGTGCTCGCCTGGCCGAACCGGGGCACAATCGCAGTAGTTCTCCTGGTGCCGCCTTAGCCGATAGAGTGGAACGTAAGGCAGCAAAACACAGGAGCCGGGCAAACCCAACATTTGACCAAAGAAATGATTCGGAGCTGATGCATATAAGGCCAAACTCGCGACGCCGAACACTCCCTAAGGTATTCGGTCTTTGTGAAGACGGGCCGAACAAAAGCCCTTGGTAAAAAGCCCCTGGTGTCCAGGTACGCGCAAAATTCTGGCGTGGCCACGTGCCAAGACGCCAGCCTCCTCCTCGGTTATAGCAAAAACCGGGGGATGTTATCAACAAGAGACAGTAAAAAAGGTTTACGCAGGGTCTTAATCTGAAAAGAATCCTTGAAACGGGTCCCTACTGCACGTCTGCGCCTGTGTCTCCGTTGTGCCATATCCTGGACGGGTGTAGCATGGTGTTCGTCTGCAAAAGGGAGGAACTTAGTGGAAAACAATCGTGCGAGAAATCGATGTTAAAATAAACAAAGTATAATACAGAAAATGGGGAGAATTGAGCTTTATTGTCTCCTGGTGTAAATGCGCGGAGCCCCTTGTACAGGGTTATGTGGCTATTAAGCCTTTGTATGTTTGCGCCGAACTCGTCGAGCCATGTCCGAGGTCTTTAACGACCTGTTTAGGTGCTCTAGCTAGTAAAGCTGGATTGGTGCGGGGCTGTCAAGGCAGCCGCACCATCGTCCGCGCTCGGGTGACACTTGATGTTTCCCATTAATGAGATGATGCCTCGTGGACCGGGCATTTTGAGTGTAAGGGATGCATAATGCGGTATTGCGTTAAAGCGGGCAAAAGCTTCGCATCCCAGTAGTGCTTCATAGCGACTTTTGAATGGGGCGATGTGGAAGGTTAGCTTTTCGCTTCAAAAGTTGTCGGGGGAGACGAACATAACTTCTAACGAGAGGGAACCCGTGCAATGGGTATCTGGGCCTGGCGTGACCCCTTGAAAGGAAGTGTTGCCATGGTGAATTATTGCTGGGTTTAACCCCATTTTGCGGATTGTGTACTGATATAGCATGTTTAGGTCACTTCCGCCATCCATTAGGACTTGTGTAAAGTGGAGTCCGTCAATTATCGGATCTAAGACCAAGGCAGTCCAGCCTGCGTTCCAGATACCTCTAGAGTAATCCTGATGGTCGAAGGTGATTGGTTGTAACAACTAGTGGCGGGACTCCTCTGGGACAGGCCGTATGGCGCGTATCTCCGTAGGCGCCACTCTGCTCTTCCCTTTTGTCACATGAAGTGAATTTACTGTTTTGACTTCTTGTGGGAACTTCTTTTGTTCTCCGGTGTTCTTCTTGTGGGGTTCGTCGTCGTCCTCGCTTGGTATGTCGAGCCCCTTGTGTTCGGTGTTGAGTTTGCCGGATTGCTTGAAGACCCAACAATCTCGGTGGGTGTGGTTTGCAGGCCTCCCGGGAGTACTGTGGATTTGGCATATTTTGTCCAAGATTTTGTTGAGGTTAGATAGCTCGTCCCTATTATCCTTGGGGGGCGGCCTTTTCTGATTCTGCCGAGAGCTTTTGAATCCGGCGTTGACTGCCGTGCTCTTCGGGCTGTTATCCTTGATCCGGTGTTGTTCCTTGTTACGGTGCGATTTCCCGTTTCCATCTTTGACTTCGGATGTACTTGGGTTGCTGGTGCTGCTTCTTGCCAACCAGCTATCCTCTCCTGCGCAAAAGCGGGTCATGAGGCTTGTTAATGCGGACATTGTTCTTGGCTTTTCTTGACCGAGGTGTCTGGCGAGCTATTCGTCTCGAACTCTATGCTTGAAAGCTGCTAGGGCTTCGACGTCCGGACAGTCGACTATTTGATTCTTTTTAGTAAGAAATTTGTTCCAGAGTTTCCGGGCTGACTCTCCTGGTTGTTGAGTTATATGACTTAGATCGTCTACATCCGGAGGTCGGACATAGGTACCTTGGAAATTTACCCGAAAAGCATCCTCGAGCTCCTACCAACTTCCAATGGTGTTTTCGGGAAGGCTTTTAAGCCAATGTCGGGCTGGCCCTTTGAGCTTGAGGGGTAAATATTTTATGGCGTGGAGGTCATCTCCTCTAGCCATGTGTATGTGGAGGATATAATCCTCGATCTAGACTCCAGGGTCTGTTGTTCCGTCGTATGCCTCTATGCTTACGGGCTTGAATCCCGCTGGAAATTCATGGTCCAACACCTCATCGGTGAAACATAGGGGATGCGCGGCGCCCCTGTAGTTCAGTGTGCCGTGATGTTTGGATATTTGTTGCGTTGCATTGCTGAATAGAGCTTGCTTTCTTGGCCCATAGATAGATCTAGGTGGGCCGTCTTTTTTATTCGAATCCTTGTGCGGATCGCGTGCCAGATTGAATGTGGCGCCCTTTGCCGCTCGATGTCGGTCATGGGGTCGTCTATCCGACCTGGTGGCTTCCTTGTTTTTTGACCGTGGGGGTTCTAAGGCCTCCTCATAAAATTCTGGTAGTAATTTTCGCTTCGGATAGCTCTTTGTGTAGGGAATGTCGCCGAACTTGTGTGCGGTGTTGAGTACTCTATCCCATCTGATTCTGAGTGCTTCTTCCGCTGTTCTGAGCTTCTGCTTTTTCAGGATACGTGTCGTGGCGACGAGCCTTTGGTGGAGGTTATTCTTCTCCAGCAATTTTTCCGGCGTGAGGTCGTCCAGACTATTATCTTCGTCGGGGACGGGATGTTTGGTTTGTTCATCCAAGTTGCCCTGTCCGGACGGTTGCTCGATGGTATGTTCGTCGTCCGTCGGTTCATCCTGCTCTATGGCTGGATCTCTGTCGAGGTGGGGTTTGGCGCGGCATTTTCGCCGCCGCTTTGATTGCTTTTCGAGGGAATGATCCCTCGTTGCGCCCTTTTGCTCCTCATCTTTGTTTCTTTTAGGTGTGTCCACCATGTATACATCATGAGGTGAGGTGGTTGTCCAGTGCCCTATATGCGTTGGTTCTTGGTTGTCTCCTTCATCGGCGTCCATACCTTCGATGTCTTCGGAGTCGAGGTCGAGCATGTCGGTTAAATCATCGACAGTGGCTACGAAGTGGGTGGTGGGTGGGTTTTGAATTTCTTCGTCGTCTACATCCCAACCTTGCTGACCATAGTCCAGCCAGGGCTCTCCTGATAAAGAGAGAGACTTTAGTGAATTCAGGATGTCGCCAAAGGCCGAGTGCTGACAGATGTCCGCGGCGGTGAACTCCATGATCGGAGCCCAATCGGGCTCGATCGGAAGGGGTGCGGAAGATTCGGAGTTCGGAAAGGAGTCCGACGCCTTGGAGTCACAAGCTTCACAAAGGACAAGGCTGGTATTCGGCTCGATCACCATAGAGATTGTAGCCCCCGAGGCGGCGTCCAACCATCCGTCCCTGATTGGCGCGGTCGGCTCCGAACTAAGGGTCGGAGCGGACACCTGAGCGGTGCTCTGGGCATTGTCCGGCGGCAGAGCTAGATCATGCCCATCGTGACAGTGCGGCGCGCTCGGCTGTGGCTCGAATCCGTCGAAGATCAAGTCCCCGTGGATATCAGCCGTGTAGTTCAAATTTCCAAATCTGACCTGATGGCCAGGGGCGTATCTTTCAATCCGCTCCAGTTGGCCAAGCGAATTGGCCCGCAGTGCAAAGTCGCCGAACACAAAGATCAGTTTGGGGAGAAAAGTCTCGCCCTGGACGGTGTCGTGGTTGAAGATCGAAGAAGCCATCGGTCCTAAAGGTGACGACAAAGAGGAACTCTCAATGAAAGCACCAATGTCGGTGTCAAAACCGGCGGATCTCGGGTAGGGGGTCCCGAACTGTGTATCTAGGCCGATGGTAACAGGAGACAGGGGACACGATGTTTTTACCCAGGTTCGGGCCCTCTCGATGGAGGTAAAAGCCTACTCTTGCTTGATTAATATTGATGATATGGGTAGTACAAGAGTTGATCTACCACGAGATCAGAGAGGCTAAACCCTAAAAGCTAGCCTATGGTATGATTGTTGTTCATCCTACGGACTAAAACTCTCCAGTTTATATAGACACCAGAGAGGGATAGGGTTACACAGAGTCGGTTACAATGGGAGGAGATCTACATGTCGTATCGCCAAGCTTGCCTTCCACGCCAAGGAAAGTCCTATCCGGACACGGGGCGAAGTCTTCAATCTTGTATCTTCATAGTCCGGGAGTCCGGCCAAAGGTCATAGTCCAGCCATCCGGACACCCCCTAATCTAGGACTCCCTCACTCATGAAAAAAAAACACCCCTCACGTGTAGCACTAGCATTTGCATGCAAATAGATTCCTTCTTGTGGACAAAACCTATGTTGTAAAGCCTCTTAAAGTCTTTTGAGGTCGAGATTTACTTTGAGCAATGGTACACCCAGGTAGCAGATCTTAAGTGATGTAGATGGTTAGGAGCCATCTTTTGATTGGGTGAAATTAAGAAAAGGGGTTATTGGTTAGGCATGGAAAGTTAAGTAGTTTTCTGTAGGCCTTTTTGTAGGTCTAGTATTTCCGTTTTACTTTAGAAAGAATGTTAGTTCGACGTCATTGATATATTTTATTTGATACATCATTTTTTCCATTTTAGTGGCCATTCAAGTGTGATTTTTGAGAATTTGCAGCATGTAATGATTGTCTGAAATCGCATGATACATTATTAAGGCAAATCCCATCTGTATACTATTTGTTGATCTAAATATCCTTTATCTTTTTCTCTCTCTCAGATTTTAGTTGTTAATTGCTTACACCATGATATTAAGACTAACCGAAGGATTGCATCTGCATGGACCAAATAAGAACACAATGCAAGGTTGCTTTCTAAAATAACTTGTTTTCTTCTTTTACAATCTATCAAGGACACTGGACGGACAAACAATACTAGTAGAATTCTCGTGCGCTGCTACGAGCTATTCCAAGCGTGTTCAAACATCAAACGGGCATCTGAGCCTTGCAACGAGAGCATAATATTACTATGTGACGACATACAAGATAGTGAAATTTGATAAGAAAAAGGTGCGGTGTATAGTTTCTAACCATGTCGGTACGTGTGTCCTTCGTCTTTCTCTGTAACACGCTTTCGATTATTTCTCTTCTATTATTTATCTCCTGGCATAACGGATCTCCTTGTCAAATCGATCCATCTCTATTTACGACCACGTCCACCTCTCCTTCCTAACGGTGTACTCGTCCCATGTCACCTGGCTGCATTGGCTCTCATTCCGACACCATCTTGTCCCCCTGACTTGCCCTCGCATATCCTAGATCAATCGTAGCACATCTTACCATTTTTTTAGACACCGGCTCATCATCACTACACCACCAAGTGTCATCTGAAGGAAATATGCCCTAGAGGCAATAATAAAGTTATTATTTATTTCCTTATATCATGATAAATGTTTATTATTCATGCTAGAATTGTATTAACCGGAAACTTAGTACATGTCTCAATACATAGACAAAACCTATAGTCCCTAGTATGCCTCTACTGGACTAGCTCGTTAATCAAAGATGGTTATGTTTCCTAACCATAGACATGTGTTGTCATTTGATGAACGGGATCACATCATTAGGAGAATGATGTGATGGACATGACCCATTCCGTTAGCTTAGCACTTGATCGTTTAGTATGTTGCTATTGCTTTCTTCATGACTTATACATGTTCCTATGACTATGAGATTATGCAACTCCCGTTTACCGGAGGAACACTTTGTGTGCTACCAAACGTCACAACGTAACTGGGTGATTATAAAGGTGCTCTACAGGTGTCTCCGAAGGTACTTGTTGGGTTGGCATATTTCGAGATTAGGATTTGTCACTCCGATTGTCTGAGAGGTATCTCTGGGCCCACTCGGTAATGCACATCACTATAAGCCTTGCAAGCATTATAACTAATGAGTTAGTTGTGGGATGATGTATTACAGAACGAGTAAAGAGACTTGCCAGTAATGAGATTGAACTAGGTATTGAGATACCAACGATCGAATCTCGGGCAAGTAACAGACCGATGACAAAGGGAACAACGTATGTTGTTATGCGGTTTGACCGATAAAGATCTTCGTAGAATATGTGGGAGCCAATATGAGCATCCAGGTTCCGCTATTGGTTATTGACCGGAGACGTGTCTCGGTCATGTCTACATAGTTCTCGAACCCGTAAGGTCCGCACGCTTAAAGTTCGATGACGGTTATATTATGACTTTATGTGTTTTGATGTACCGAAGGTAGTTCGGAGTCCCGGATGAGATCAGGGACATGACGAGGAGTCTCGAAATGGTGGAGACGTAAAGATCGATATATTGGACGACTATATTCGGACATCAAAAAGGTTCCGAGTGATTCGGGTATTTTTTGGAGTACCGAAGAGTTACGGGAATTCGCCGGGGAGTATATGGGCTTTAGGGGAAAGAGAGAGGGGAGGCTGCGCCCCCCCCAAGGCCTAGTCCGAATTGGGCTAAGGGGAGGGGCTGCGCCCCCTCATTCCTTCTCTTCTCTTTTCCCTTTCCTTGACTCCTATTCCTACTACATGGAAGGGGGGGAATCCTACTCCCAGTGGGAGTAGGACTCCCCAGGGCGCGCCATAGAGAGGGCCGGCCCCTCCCCTCCTCTCCTTCTTTATATACTGAGACAAGGGGCACCCCATAGACATGACAATTGATCCCTTGGATCTCTTGGCCGTGTGCGGTGCCCCCCTCCACCATAATCCACCTCGATAATATCGTAGCGGTGCTTAGGTGAAGCACTGCGTCGGTAGAACATCATCATCGTCACCACGCCGTCGTGCTGACGGAACTCTCACTCAAAGCTCGGATGGATCAGAGTTCGAGGGACGTCATCGAGTTGAACTTGTGCTGAACTCGGAGGTGCCGTGTGTTCGGTACTTGATCGGTCGGATCGTGAAGACGTACGACTACATCAACTGCGTGTGCTAACGCTTCCGCTTTCGGTCTACGAGAGTACGTGGTCAACACTCTCCCCTCTCGTTGCTATGCATCGCCATGATCTTGCGTGTGCATAGGATTTTTTTTGAAATTACTACGTTCCCCAACATCATCCTCACGCATGGCCCAGCACAGCACTATAAGTAACCTTGGCCACATTCAAGCCAAGTATTAACTACAGGGCGTGCGCGCACACACAGTAGAAAAAAATGTCTAAATTTGATTTATTATTTGTGAGCTTATGAACCCCAGTGGCAAGGAAAGATACATAGAAACAACTATGAATTTCAATACCCGGAGAAAGATTTACAAGACAACGGGATGTAAACTCGATAGATTGATAGTAGACTGAGCTTCATGGTTTCTACAACCCAACCCATGTATCCATGCAAGAACAAGTGCTTGGATTCCACAGCCCAATGGCCGCAAGCACGTCATCCATAGTGCATGTTTCCACATTGTTTGTGTCTTTGCTTTATGAGTAATATCACACGCCAGTCTCCAAACTTTCCCAGAAGCATCAAAATAAATATTCTTCAAAACATCATATTTGGTAGCTCTAATAATGTTGACGTGCAAATGCTGGCCCGGCCCTAGCTCGCCCCTCCATCACTGCAATCAAAGCTCAGTCTCAGCCATTGATAGCAGATTGATATAATCCAAGGTGAGAGGACCTTTAAGTACATAGCTCAAGAATTAGCATATGACCTTATGTGATGATTAGTAGTATCATAGAATTGACTCACATGGACAGCAACATATATACAACTTCAATGGCATCCAGATCATATTTCACGACACCCCTTCCAGCAAGAAGAATGAACTGCAGTTTAATATAACCAGATAGATACCACACATAGATGTATATAACTCAGTTAATTTTACAAAGGTAAAGTTTCATAAAGCAAATGAGAGACATTTTTACCAAAGAGAATCAATCAGCTTAAATACATTGTGTAATATGTTACTGGAGGAGGAAGACCCAATAAACCTTATTCCAACAACACCAACATGTCCTCGCCTTTGCCCTTGTTCTCCTAGCGCGACATCGTGGTCGATGATGGCTCCAGCCGCAACATGACATCACCTCAGCAATCCATCATGGTCCGTTACACTGGGCACATGCCTACACTTCTTATCGTCCACGCCCCAATGTTGAATCACTAGTTTACAACAGAATAAAATGTTTGCATTACCTCTTGTTTCCGAAACATGCAGAGTTCTTTCTATTAAGCAAAGATAGATTAGTAGCAGACACAATTCTAACTAAAAAGGTTGTACATGGTCATCGTGCATACTACATGTATCCAATAAGTTTAACTAATGGGCACCATTTTATGAGGAAACAAAGGCTTTTCCTATCAACATGTTAGCAAATGTTCATCCAGTGCTCCAAAAAATGTCAATGGCAGATCTACACAGCATTAGTAGAACGCACGTGCGTTGCCACGGGCCTTTTTCCCAATTGCTCTTCTAATTGCAAGGCATATCAACTTTCGCATGTATATATCTTTCTAATTGCCCGCGCGTTGCCACGTGTCTTTTAATTTGTTTTCCTGATACAATGCATATCGGTGTCTCGCTCCCCCACTCTGTCTAACACCCTCCATCTCTCTCCCATCCTCTCTCTGTTCCCATCCTCTCTCTGTCTGAAAATCATGAGGCATTAATCACAACCTAAGCATGCCACACAAATGCTCCAATCCCTCTTAGGCATGGCAAGTAGAAGACTTTTTACAAAGAACATATGAAGTTCGTTTTAGTATGATACCCAAATCATGAGGCACAAATGCTTGTTCTCCTTAAAATTTTCAGATATAAACAAAATTTATGTTGGAACATCATTATGCGAAATTTGGGAGCCATTCCACCTTTTTGTGAACAGAAAAAGGAAAGGAACGAACTTATTTGCCTCCTATACATGCCTCATGGACATTAAAACATAATAAGAAAGTATGTAATATGTTGTCATTTCATATGATACACTGCACATCATATAGATTGGTCAAATAAACCATCTTCTTGTAAATGTCAAGACAAGAGATTATATGGTTAATAATTAATAGATTGGAAATAAATAGAAAAGTTATACAAAACTAACCTCACATCATATAGATGTATTCCTTTTGTGAGAAAGTACGTGGATGAAATTTAACACCACATTGGAGACTATTGTGCGGTCAGGAATATAATGTTCATCACATAATAAGATGTCCTCGACGGTGGTGGTTGCAGCTTCCCCTCTGAGAAGGGTGTCCCAATTAGTTGCTGGTGAGCGATGACACCGCACGGTTACAAGACTCTCTCCACGATCCTCAACAAATTCCAACACCCACTGTAAAATATTACTCTTGGTTCATGTTGCTCAACAAAAACAGGGGACACCACAATTAGTTTCCTCATTTACACAAAAGCTCACTTCATGACAATAAATCATGTTTACTACCCAAGGAAATTTATACTATGATTTGAATAAAGGGAATAACCAAATGTGGATATGAACAAGATATCTAGCTCCTACCAAGAACTCAAAGATTCATTGTTCAGGGAGAGGCCTTTGACAAAGAATATTTTTCATAGAAAGATGGCATATATTCAGAAATGGTTTAATATTGTAGATGGAATAGTAAATTTCAATGCCATGACGGGATAAATTTTAGGTCTCAGTTCGGGAGGAAGAGCCAATGATAAGCACAAAGATGGATATGCATGACAAATAGTATCTTTCTCGAAGTATTTGTACACATGAAAAAAATATTTCTACCAAATGTTGAATGCAATTTTAGGAAAGCTATTACAGGTGTATTGCAGTGTTGACATCAAGAATTTTTGTGCCCACATGCTTATTGGACGTCTGAATAATTTACATAGAAAAATTATAGAAGCTTCTATAGCATTTTTAGAGACATAATTTGAATCCCATGGAACTCCATTACTGGCTAAGTTGACCAAATCCTAACCTAATACAGGCAAAATCAGTGACCAGAGAACTATATCTTTCTGATGCTTAACCTACAGAACTCTATTACTACTTAACTTGATCAACTAAATCCTTTTGTGTTGTCCGTTTGATCATTAGTATTTATTTTTGATGGACCATATGGTCCCGATGCTAATGCCTCCTTTTGTGTTGTTCTTTTGATCATTAGTAGTTATTTTCACCATAAAGCTAGATGTCAGGTTCTATTATTGCCAAATACAGTACTGCTCTGCTTACATCATGATATACTATGTCTTGGTTGTAAAGTTCAAAGAACCTTAAAATATTTTCTATAAAAAAGTCCATAGGAAAGATAACCTCTATTAACTGAACATTGCCAGTTCCACTCCATTGTTTCAGTATCAATGGGCACTCAGTCCAGCACATCTCTGTTGTCACAGATCAATAGAAAGCAAACATGCAGCCACATTTATGTGGGCTTACTCCTATCATACTTTGCATAGTAAAAACCGAGACTACACATGGCTAGATAATGAGATACCTTTGCATCACCACATTCTTACTTTGAAATATGGTAGCAGCAATTATAAAGATAATAATATGTTATTTTTGGCACAACTAAAAATTCAGTGCATATATACCTGTACTCAACACCTGCTAGCATGGTCTCACTCCATCTTGATAGAGTCATAGAGTACCGATCAGGCAGCACCAAGTTGAGCAAAATCAACAAACTTCGGTCCTTATCTGCTGGATATCTTTTAGCATCAACAGTAAGGAAAGCATCTGAACAAATCTCAGCATTTCTAACTTCAAATTAACAGATGTACAACATGCATGTTGTATATAACGAACCTCGAACAATTTTGGAATCATCTCTGCTAGAAATGTATCCATCGCACAGTTAGGAATATTTAATCTATGGAAGTGTAGTCAACACAAAGGAATCCACAATTAGTCTGAATCATCCCTCAACTTTTTAGTTTGAACACCTCGAGGCATATAATTGTAGCCTGACAAAGACGACATTGCTCCACCCATGCACAGTTGAGTCGGTGATGAAGTGGATTGTCAAAAGGAACACAGGGAAACAGACATATCCATGTGTGGCATACTCAGATCCACCCTTTCTCATCACTATCTTTGTTCATGTTCTTTGCTGGTTAGTTTTCTCAGAATCGCCCGGGGCAGAGGAAGCTCTGTTCTAGAAAAAAACCCTTGTAAGGCCAGATAACCAAAAATTATTGTTTATACAAGAATAAAAATGATGAACTATGCAATAATATCTTACTGATAATGCAACAAGCTGACCCTTCCTAAACTTTCATAAGGTTGCGACAGATTCGTCTGACACGAAACATACATAAAACAATATGTATTTAATGATTTTCACCTCATAATGGATATTTTTAGAAACTCAAAAGTATATATTTTGATAGCTCTACTCCAAAAGTATGAAATTCTCACGTTGCAAACCTAAAACAAAAGGTGAAATAAGGATCTCTTTTGGACATATCAAGAAAAAGAGGAAAGGTTATATGGCAGCGACAAATCGGAATCATCTAAAGTTCAGCACACCAGTCTTTCAGCAAATTTACATGCAAAGCAATTTTCTCTCAGAGTGAACTCTGAACTCTTCTGTGCCACATGAAAATAAAACATCAAATTACAGTAGAGAAAACATGGTGTATACCCACATGTATGATTGGTGGCCCTATAAGAATCAGCAGAAAGAGATTGAGTTATCAGAATTTGTTTTGTAAGGGCCTTAGAGGTTATATAATGAATAGAAGATTCAGGGAAAGTCATGGAGGAGAGCGCGATCAGATTGACACCTCCATCCCCAAACAATGAGCCCGAGCGTGATAAAGGCTATTATGGAGCTGCGCGTCCCAACCTCCTGCCTGCAACCACCTCCTTGCTACAACACCAAATCAGGGGAGCATCGAGAGGGTCTATACACCAAATCAGAGAAACTATGGTATCATGTTCTGCATCAACTACGCAGCGGCTAGCGACATCTTGATGTTCCCTGTTCTACAAAGATGAAAATCATATGGAGACAAAAAAAGTCAAAACATGCTAGAGAAAGAAGTAGTTTCACATGTAGCAATACTAAAGAAGCCTTTTGCGGTTTGCCTCTATCAAAGGGAGGGAAGAAAATTATCTGAAAGCTGCACTCTAACCTGCAACAATAAGGGGAGAAAATTATAATACACATTGGCTAGCAAAAATGATTACCATGACCTTAAATAAGAAAATAGAGCAGTATTGTTCCCACAAAGGCAAATGACAGAGTACAGCAAAACTGGAAGTACCAACCATCATATCTTGAAATATGTTGTTTACTTGATCGACGGATCTAACAAAACTGAATTAAGTTAGAAACCTGATCAGGTGCAAGCTTGCAGTATGGAAGTAGATCGATCATGGGTACAAGAAAGGAATTGAATTCAATATTGAATAATCTCCTCACTAATCTCTGGTGGTTTTGCAAGAACGGAATTAAATTCCATATTAGAGAGTAGATCTCTTGTTTTAAACTTGAGTTGATTATATTGTTAACTAAATTCTGAAAAAAATAATGCTCGCATTCTAAAATTTGAGTCATCTAGCAAAACGTAATTCAATCTATAAAGTTGTTGGTGCAGGCATCCACTCTACCTCTAAACCTCCATGTCTCTTTCTGTCATGGTCATATTTTTGCAGAATTTAGTTAGAACCATCAACTGAGTTTTATTTAACTCACAAGCTTATATGCATCTAGAACTTAAAGTTATACTCAAATCTCTACAGAAAGGTGAAAAACCATGCAGGAACTAAGAACAGATCGTGAACTTCTAACAAAATCTCAAAACTGGAACATGAGGGGACATATCCTAATATTGAACGTAAGTCGGCATGAAGATGTCCCAAGATACAAACTTCGTGTAATTTATCGTGAAAATTGTCCCTGATACAATCTAAAGTCCAAATTTTCATCAATCTTTATTACATAAAAAAACTTTTGTTTTCTTTGATTAAACATGCATACCAGACCTCTCCAACAAGATGCACCCCTCCAAAATGCTTTATGAAGCTGACCGATATAGAAAGCATGTAGCCATACCTATTCTTGTGCATGTCTTCAGAGCTTGAGAACAACGACGTACCGGCATCTTTCCAATAGTTTGTTGACGACTGCTAATCACCTCGCAGGCTGAACAAACACGATGGTCAAAGTTCTAATTAATTCAAACACAAACAGAATAAAAAACTGAGATAGAAGCCACTGCACACATACTATTCTGAATCTGACAATCAATTGAAGTGACACCTTTCTATTTGTACACTTATAAACATCTCAAATATCACAAATTACAGTTCAGATTTTGTTCACATACTCTAGTAATTACTGGTAGTGAAAAAATGGTTTACAAATAGAACGTGGTGTGATCTTCAAAAAAAAGGAATATAACCTGGTGTGTTGTTGCTTCAGCATCGCGTTACTACAACGGGAAGCCATCGGCCTCCTTCCCGCTAGCTCTGAGAAACCGCATTTCCGCTGTCAGGGTGCCGGCGTCTTCTTCAACATGATAGCCTCCCTCCCTCTGCTTCTTGTTGTCTCCAGTTGTGCCAGCATCAAAGAACCATCCACCCCTAGCATCGACGAGTGCGTTGAATGGGCGACAGCAGAGTGAGAGTCGGGCCTGAAGATGTTGTCACATGCCTTGTTGATCATTTGACCTGTGAGACACCAGTGCGACGGATAGGATCGGCGGTCACGCCATCCCCGGATGCACAGTTCCTCCGCTCCTTCACCGCCATAACCCAGAGCCCTCCGACATGCCCCACCACGACTAAGAGCCCTGCTCCATGCTCCGCTCCTTAGCAATTTGTAAATCAAAGAAGGCAAAATGAACCACTCATATAAATTTTGCTGTGAAGTTGCTTCTACACGTGAACATAAGAAAAAGGGGTACTAGAAAATACAATTAGGCAAAACTTGTGAACCTTCTTAGTCTCATACCTGAAGCTACAAGGCCGTTGTGGCACCTGTCGGACAATAGAGCAACAAATAGGATCGGCGGTCGCGCCATTCCCGGATGCACAGTTCCTCCTCTCCTTCCCCGCCACAATACAGAGCCCTCCTCCATGCTCCACTCCTGAGCAAAACCAAAGAAGGCAAAACAAACCACACATATCAATTTTGATGTGAAGTTGCTTGTACACGTGAACATAAGAAAAAGGGGTACCATAAACTACAATTAGGCAAAAAATGTGAGCCTTCTTAATCTCATACCTGAAGCTACAAGGCTGTTGTTGTCATCAACCATTGCTTCTGTATGTGCGTATATTGGTATTCAACCTCAATTTCTCACCAATACATTGACCATACACCAATAAAGTAGGTAGAGATTCTTGTTACCGTGATAGAAGAAACACTATGAAATGCATCATACATAAGCAAATTCAGGAAAGGTGTCGCATCCAGACCTACTACATCAGAAGCATCCTTGTCGTTGACCCTGTTGGTTGACGTGATCATGAGGACCAGGGTTCAGGGCAGTCGACACATGGTACGCCGCCTCCGACTTAGGAGGTATAGTCGCGGGCATCAGGCTCCATCTGCTCAATCATAATTAGCAAGTTTCAACCTACAATCATGTACACTTTTCACTTACTCCACTGCAACCTATACTCCATAAGAGACATGCACTTACCAGCCACAACATCAATACAAGGGAAACATGCAAGTGAAACTTGGAAAGTATAAACATGGATTTATTGAGCACATTATAGGTTCCCGGACTATAGGATGTTATAGCTGCGAATTATAGATTCCATTCGGTCGTGTATTCCATTCAGCAACATCTAAACCTTTACCAGTCAATCTGTCTGAACTGCAATCCTCTCTCCTCTCTGTACTATCTTTTTTTCATCTCTCAAGATTGCACATCACATACCAGTAGCAGTATCGAGGTCACCACGAGGCAGCCACTGCTCCTTCCCATCATCCATCGAATCCATCTTCCTCGGGTCCACGGGTTCGAGCGGGATGCCGGCGATGGCCAGAGGGCGGCGGCGCGCATGCCGGTAGGGGGAAGGGAGAACAGGGGCGGCGACGCGCCCTCCTGGAGGAGGGAGGAGCAGGGCGGTAGCATGTGCGCCGGGAGGAGGTCGGGAGTGTGTGGGAGGGGCGCGCATAGGCGGCATGTGTGGCCGGGAGCGAAGGAGGAGGTGGGGGTGGGGCGCAGGGGCGGGCCCACCTCAATTCAAGGGTATTCAGTTGAATACTGTAACACCCCAAAAATTTAACCAGATTTTTTTAGTTTTAAAATTTTTCCAAGAGTTTAAAATTCTTGCCTGAAGTTTAGTTCCATTGATTTCAAAAAAAAACTGTTTGTTAATATTGAGGATAATTATTTTCCTAGTGGAGCTTTCCAAAATATATTAGACTTCTATGCTCCCTATGTATATTTTCATAATTAGTAGATTTATTTATTAAATTATTTCACCCTGAACTTTAATCATTAAAATGGTTTGTTTTAAGTTTTGAAGCTCTGTTTTGAACTGCAACCAGTTGATAACTCTAACTAATATTCCAACCAAAATTTGGAGATGTCCTGTGATGTCTCTAAATCACTTTTGTGCAATAATAAAATTATTTCATTGCTTTTTTTGAGTGTTGCACATATTTTTCTTCTCTGGTCCAGTGGACATTTTTGCACTACAACCCATTTAAATATGTCCCTAGAGCCTCCACCAAAATTATGGGATGTCACTAGTAACATGCCACCCAGCTTTATGCAAAAACATAGTGGTGTTCTTTGGAATATTTGAGTGCATCAACCTCTTTTTCATTCTGGACCAGACTTGTGTTTTCTATTGCAACCCCATCCTTCCTTGCTCAAGTGACCTTGTGCCTTCTCATGCTTGTAGTCAACCCTGCAAAACCCATAAGTCCAGGAGCATGCACTCTTTGGAACATTTTTGGCCCATGTAAGGATGCCACTTACTCACTGCCCAGAAGTATGGTTTTGCAAAACTTGCACTAGCAAGTTTCTCCTTTTTGCAAACTAACTTCACCACCCTCTCTTCCATCCATAGAGACACTGATCTGGAGAATTTGGCCACTCCAAGAACTACCTAGGTGCCTTTGGCATTCTGTCAAACACCATGAGTGCACAGCCAGATTTGGCATGACTTCAAGTTTTCATGGTGAACTTGAGCCCCTGACCAATCCACCATGTCCCTTGATCCCCTTGCTGACCCTAGACTAGACCTGTGTATTGCCAGCCTCAACCGCGACCTTTAGGCTGCCCTGGCATTTCGTCGAGGATGTCCCGGGCGTGCCCTGGGCGCGTCCAGAGCGTGCGTTTGACACCCACGAGCGCCCGAGCCGCCGCGTCATGCCACGCACTCAATCCGGTCCGTGACCGACCGCAGCCAGCACGCAGTGTCCCCTTCTGCACCCACCAACCCCGCAGCTCTCGCCACGTCTCCGGCAGGCCAGCCGCTAGCCGCCACCGCCGCCCGACCGCTCCTGCGCTAGCCAGCGCCACCCAAGCCACCAGCGCTCGCCACCTGCCTCCTGGAGCAGTGCGTGCTCATCCACAGCTTCGTCCTCTAGCGCGCGTCGCCACCACGTCGCCTAGCTATAGAACGGCGGTCGCCGGCAAGCTTATCCACGGCCGCCGCAAACCGACTCGATTGTGCTATAAAAGAGGCCCCCGAGCTCAAACCCGCACGCACGCAGCCTCACACCATTCTGCTCGTGCCCCTTTGGTCGTCAATCGAAGGGAGGGAGTCGTCTTCCTCCTCTCCGGCAACTCCAACCGCCACCACGGCCCCGGCCATTCCGGCGCCACCAGGGCCTCCCCCTCTCCACTCTCTCCACCAGGAACCCCCTCATCCTCCTGTGAGCCCGCCCCCTACTCAATCTTGATCAGGACTCGCCGCGGGCGAGATTTCACTTTTTCCGACGACCACCGTCCGCCGCGGAGCTCGCCGCCGGCAGCTCCTTCCACCCCAGGAGACAAAACAACCACCGGAAGGACCGCCCCGGTCTTGCGGATCCATCCCGACCATCTGGAGCCCGCGAGGAGCCGCCGTTCGCCGGTGTTGATCGTCTATGCCTCGCCGCCGTTCGGGCAGCGAAAGAGGAGGGAGATTAGACTGGTCAAACCTGACTAGTGGGCCAGGAGGGCCCACTGTCAGTGACTCAGGCGCAGTCCACGCTGGATAAGTGGAAGCGCATTTCAAAAATGCGCCTTCGACGTGTACGTATTTCGAGATGTTTTTCTTTTCTGTTTTGTTTTAAATAGCAGATTTTTGACCAAACTTTGACCGACTGTATCTTTTTAAATACAACGCCAAATAAATTAATTCTTTTTCCTACCTCTCTCAAATATTGTCTAGTTTATTTTAAGATTTATTTGAAAAAATTTCAAAACAAATTTTTGTGCTATTTTGTTTTTGTGTGTTAATTCATATATATTCTTTTAAATAGGATTTTTGAAGATTCCAAGATGTTTTGGATGCACCCTTCTTTCCCATGACCTGAAGGCAAGCATTCTGAGCCCTGGTGTAATTTATGTGTGTGTTGTTTGAATTGGTGACAACACCACCGCGACGCGAGCATACGTCATTTTATGTGAGGAAGTGATCCTACTCATGAGTGCATTTTATAATGAGTTTATGCTAAGGAAGTTGACATGATTTGTGATGGAAATCACCGTCCTACGTCTTTCATGCATACCGGAAGGGAAGCCGGGAAGGCCTCTGTCTTGGGTAGACACGGTCTTGTCCCTAATCCTCCGTCGAGATGGTCGTGTTCGGTATGGCATGAGGGATATGTCACGTGATGTTTCTATCTGTTGTTTGAATATATTCGTTATGCTAATCATGCAGGGAATACTTAAACCTCCTGAGTCGACCGTAGATCGAGTCTTGTTCCAGTAACCCCCATACTTGTTTCGTACTACCACTCGTCTCTACAACAAGTAGAGTACGGTTCAGTAAGTTGTCAACCTCTTTCTAGCACACACCATACAGAGAAGCCATGGTGGAAGATACCGGTTGTAGCTGGTAGGCAGGCCACCTGGTCCGGGGGCATGGGTGTTTCCGGTTGAGACCGAGAGGGGAGGCCACCCCTTAGAGCGCGCGATATAAATTTGATCCCATGCTACGTGAGGTTGTAGCCTTCCCACTTAGAGTTTGCTTGACAGGTGTCGTGGGTGATTCCAGACACGTGTGAGTTAAGCTGGTGTGTGCAAGTTAGGTGTGTTTTCAGCAAAAAGACCGTAGACGGAATTAGTCCCTATGGACTAATGGAATCCGTTACTCGTGGGTAAAGAGTACACCCTCTGCAGAGATTAAACCTATTCGAATAGCCGTGTCCATGGTTAAGGACTACAGTCTGGGATGGGTCAAGTGTCGGTCTTAGTGTCGGCCTTCGGAGGTGAAACTGCTAAACCAGAACAGGAATTACTACTTGTGACTTGTGATGAATATGATCATTATTATTGTTGACTAACTCGTGATATTATTGTTATTATCGAATATCCCTAGGATGGTTTTACCTCTGGGATATTCATTATGATTATTTCTTTTAAAGCCCTTTATGTGGTGTCGCTCAGACGCCCGACTGTGGTATTTCTTTTAAAGCCCTTTATGTGGTGTCGCTCAGCCGCCCGACTGTGGCATTTCTTTTAAAGCCCTTTATGTGGTGTCGCTCAGACGCCCGACTGTGGCATTTCTTTTAAAGCCCTTTATGTGGTGTCGCTAAGACGCCCCGACTGTGGCATTTCTTTTAAAGCCCTTTATATGGTGTCGCTCAGACGCCCGACTGTGGCATTTCTTTTAAAGCCCTTTATGTGGTGTCGCTCAGACACCCGACTGTGGCATTTCTTTTAAAGCCCTTTATATGGTGTCGCTCAGACGCCCGACTGTGGTATTTCTTTTAAATCCCTTTATGTGGTGTCGCTAAGACGCCCGACTGTGACATGTTTGTTGGTTTACTCCAAAAAAATTTATATTGCTATGTCATTACATATTCATAATTAACAAACTCGTACGCATCAGAGGTTTATTTATCATCTGTGACTGACGTCGCGAGTATTTAATATTTTCAGCACATCATTGTCATATTATGCCTGTGTTCATAATGTTTGCGAGTACATTCAAAGTACTCACTGGCTTGTCCCTGGCTATTGTCTTGGCCAGATTTTCTTGCGCGGAGAGGAGCGACCATGCCGTCAGTCCCGGAACCTAAGCAACGGTGATAGCAGCATCGCGAAGATAGGAGTTAACCTGGTCAGCTGTTCCTGTGGGAATTGGAGCCCCATAGACACTGATGATCCACAAACCACTTCCGCCATCAACCATTAAAAACCATTTGTTGTACTCACAGGCCAGAATGGTCTTGTACTACATACTTTGTATTTTGCTTGGAATTTCTGTATCAAGTTGGTGCCTCATCAGCTAACAGTTATCCTGGGGCTGATGAGCACGAGGGCCATTTTCTAGAAATTAATACCCGGAGAATCGGTCGCCACAGACTTGGTATCAGAGCCAGGCTGACCATTGGCTAATCCTATCTTAGCCAGGTCGGATAATTTAGGAAAACCAACCTACCAGACCCTAACCAAAACCCCAGCCAAGCTTCTCGTGCAAGATAGCCACACTGTGGTCCCGACACTTTTTGCAGTCGATGCCCAACCTATCAAATTAGCCTGTCGATCACACACCAGTGACCGATGGCAAAAATGTCTCATTCACAAGCGTGCGAAGGAAGACTCCGTCCCTTTTTCTATAAAAAGGGCACGCTAGCCTCAACCCAGCCCAGCACAGCCTCTTCCCCAACCTAGCCACAATGCCTGGTCCCATAGTGCACAATGAGACCACAGCAACCAATCTTGGAGGTTTCGTGACCATACTCGCAAACCTCACCCGTCGTGCATATGCGTTAGAAGAGCCCCCAGAATATGTTGTGTACCAAGGACCCATGAGCGGTGAGGACCACCAATTCTGGGCCACCGTGCACATCTACGGTAGGGGTCTGTCGCCAGAGCGCCCCTACAGGTTCACCGGAAGAACAACTTCCTTCGAGCCACAAGCCACTCAGCTAGCCGCTCGAGAAGCTATAGTTCAACTCTGCCAGTTGTCGCCCAGAGTTAACTGTCGCTCGTTCTACTACTACCCCAGGCGTGAAGGGTATGGTAGACCCCCCCAAGTTGCCAACGGAGATCACGAGACAGATCCCGCGTTGTTGCACCTAGTGCGCTATGTAAGTGCACTAGAGGCATTGTTCGATCAAATCACTATTGATCTGATCGCAGCTCGAGAAGAGCTAGTTCTCCGAGCCCCAGCAAGCAGGGAAGCCGAGCCCAACGCCAGCAACCCAGTCGTGCTGTTCGGACACCCGATCGAGACCCTGAGGTCAGCTCCAACCAGCGGCCAAGGTGTCTTGATGACCCCAGAAGTGCTTCGTCACCTTTTGGGAGCACACTCCAACGGGATTGTGGCCAACAATCCCCGCGATGGTCATCATCGCTACCCCGACCCTGCAGTCCCTCCACCATCTCCGACTAATCCCGACAGTGAGACACGTGGAGAAGCCTCGACATCCACCAGACACGCCTGTTTAGACGTAAACGAGGTAGATTAAGCCGTGCGAGTAGTACCGAGTCTCAGTGTATCCTCGTTTTGTAATCGTGTAGACTTGTTATAAACGCAGCCTGTTATTGTGCCTCTGTTTTAATAGTAGCCTTGCATATTTTGTTAGCGCCTAGTTGCATATTTCCCGGGCACAGCTACCAAAATCGACCCCGGCGACACTCACAGTAACACTTCTCTTTATGAGATATGTGTATCTCCGACACGGACCCCGACTCTTGAGGTGATCTGGCATATTTATTACATTTTACCACGGTAAATAAATTGGCCCAGATGCTATATAAGAAGGCCACATTGTGACCTTACCCAGCAACCCTCACCTCGTGCACCACTCTCACAACCATTTCTTACCATGCCGAGCACTAGCATTTATCGGAGAACCCCAGATGCCACCCCAGGTAGCTTTGTCAAAATATTGTGGGATTTTACCTGCAGTACCATGGGTTCTACCCAGCCACCCCAGTACGAGCTGTTCAAATCGAGAATCACCCCTTCCACCTCGGAATATTGGGCAGCAGTACACATTCCTCCCGTAGACCCCAACCAAGATCCAACGGAGGTTTCCTTCGTGGGGAAATCTATGTCGACCCCACGCTTGGCCATATAAGCTGCTGCGAACGAAGCGATTGCTCGTCTTCGATCCGCAGTACCCTATGCCCGCGAACGAGGGTATTATTACTTTCCGAGCCGTGCAACGCCCGGGGGAGTAACATCTTTCCCCGGTGGGTGGATTGAGAGAGACCCAGTACTGGCCAACCTCATCCAGTACATCATCGCTCAAGAGCATTTGAACCAGCGAGTGATGGATTATCTCCAGAATCTCACTGATCTGAATCCTCAGATCGCCATCGGCAGACCACTAAGGCCCGATCCGGAGAGACACATTCATCGACTGATCAATCCCCTTCCTCCGATAGAAGAGGAGTGCATTCCTCTACCAGAGACTTTTCCTCAAGACCCTGTCCAGTTACCATTCTCATTTTAGACGTCACTGCTATGCTTGTTATTTCAGCATTTATTATTACGTTGTAACTTATGCATGGTACCTCAGATTTGTGCGACGAGTCCAGTATTTAGTTTCTACATATGTGAGTGGTTTGCTTCGTGAGTAACCTGTGTAACCGCGAAAATCCTGGAATGAGATTTCTTTTTCCAGAATTGCTGCATCTTTTATCCTCTCGCTGCATGGATTATTTATTTTATTTCACACAGCACCACGACAGCAGACCCACAACCACTCGTACTCTTACACTGCTTGCAATACACGCAACCTAGTTGCATCTCACCAACCACCCTTCTAAGCACTCCACATGCCTCCAAGGGAGAGATTAGCGGATAATCATCCGGATACTAATCACCTCCGGCACTCCAATAACAGTTAACACCTGGGATTACGCCTAATCCTCGTGATCACCGCCATCGCGGAGAGCCAGCACCCAGGCGGCAGCATCACGACGATCATCAAAGATCATCACGCACAGGAGCACAGAGAGCCCCAGCACTACCGCCAGCCCTCCACACACCAGGATCACGTACCAGTTCGGCACCGTCTCCGCCATTGGAGCCTCGTCTCGAGCTCCGGTGGGCAGTAATGGAGGAGGAGGAGAACCGAGGCCAGGTGCGAAGATGGAGAAGGAGCACCGTGGTCATTTTATAGCTCGAGATCGGTGTACGGTGGGCGAAGTCCACCAGGCGCCGCTCGTCGCTCGATTGCCGGTGTTCGGAGGCAAATCCGCGAGCAGTGCTGACAGCGCATTGGCCCGCGAGGTGAGTGCACGCTGCACCGGCAGCACGCACGCCGTGCACTACCGCAGTACGGCCTAGATGCCCTACGCGCTAGACGTCGCCGGTGGAGAAAGCCAGGAAAGCACGCGGGAGAGAGGAAGAAGAGAGAGCCAGAGGTAGAAGGAGAGACTGACAGTGGGCCCCGGTCCCACCTGTCAGCCAGAGGGGGCACTGTACTCTCGGGTACGACCAGCGTATTGTAGAATTTAGAATTCATTCTAAATTCACTGCGTCCCGCGTAGAAATCACTCGTTTGTCCTGAACGTAGAATTTCTCCACACAACGCCAGTGCCCACACTACAGTTGTTCATCGCTTATTACTCTCTCACTGTAGCCACTTTTACCGTTTGTGTAAAATGATCTCTTGAGCAGGTAAAAGTATTTTTTTTGTTTTACAACCCATAGCAAATCTCGGACACGAGATTTTTCTTAAGGGGGGTAGTAATTGTAACACCCCAAAAGTTTAACCAGATTTTTTAGTTTTAAAATTTTTCCAAGAGTTTAAAATTCTTGCCTGCAAGTTTAGTTCCATTGATTTCAAAAAAAAATTGTTTCTTAATATTGAGGATAATTATTTTCCCAGTGGAGCTTTCCAAAATATATTAGACTTCTATGCTCCCTATGTATATTTTCTTAATCAGTAGATTTATTTATTAAATTATTTCACCCTGAACTTTAATCATTAAAATAGTTTGTTTTAAGTTTTGGAGCTCTGTTTTGAACTGCAACCAGTTGATAACTCTAACTAATATTCCAACCAAAATTTGGAGATGTCCTGTGATGTCTCTAAATCACTTTTGTGCAATAATAAGATTATTTCATTGCTTATTTTGAGTGTTGCACATGTTTTTCTTCTCTGGTCCAGTGGACATTTTTGCACTACAACCCATTAAAATATGTCCCTAGAGCCTCCACCAAAATTATGGGATGTCAGTAGTAACATGCCATCCAGCTTTATGCAAAAACATAGTGGTGTTCTTTGGAATATTTGAGTGCATCAACCTCTTTTTCATTCTGGACCAGACTTGTGTTTTCTATTGCAACCCCATCCTTCCTTGCTCAAGTGACCTTGTGCCTTCTCATGCTTGTAGTCAACCCTGCAAAACCCATAAGTCTAGGAGCATGCACTCTTTGGAACATTTTTGGCCCATGTAAGGATGCCACTTACTCACTGCCCAGAAGTATGGTTTTGCAAAACTTGCACTAGCAAGTTTCTCCTTTTTGCAAACTAACTTCACCACCCTCTCTTGCATCCATAGAGACACTGATCTGGAGAATTTGGTCACTCCAAGAACTACCTAGGTGCCTTTGGCATTCTGTCAAACACCATGAGTGCACAGCCAGATTTGGCATGACTTCAAGTTTTCATGGTGAACTTGAGCCCCTGACCAATCCACCATGTCCCTTGATCCCCTTGCTGACCCTAGACTAGACCTGTGTATTGCCAGCCTCAACCGCGACCTCTAGGCTGCCCTGGCATTTCGTCGAGCATGTCCCGGGCGTGCTCTGGGCGCGTCCAGAGCGTGCGTTTGACACCCACGAGCGCCCGAGCCGCCGCGTCACGCCCCGCACTCAATCCGGTCTGTGACCGACCGCAGCCAGCACGCAGTGTCCCCTTCTGCACCCACCAACCCCGCAGCTCTCGCCATGTCTCCGGCAGGCCAGCCGCTAGCCGCCACCGCCGCCCGACCGCTCCTGCGCTAGCCAGCGCCAGCCAAGCCACCAGCGCTCGCCACCTGCCTCCTGGAGCAGTGTGTGCTCATCCACAGCTTCGTCCTCTAGCGCGCGCCGCCGCCACGTCGCCTAGCTATAGAACGGCGGTCGCCGGCAAGCTTATCCACGGCCGCCGCAAACCGACTCAGTTGTGCTATAAAAGAGGCCCCCGAGCTCAAACCCGCACGCACGCAGCCTCACACCATTCTGCTCGTGCCCCTTTGGTCGTCAATCGAAGGGAGGGAGTCGTCTTCCTCCTCTTCGGCAACTCCAACCGCCACCACGGCCCCGGCCATTCCGGCGCCACCAGGGCCTCCCCCTCTCCACTCTCTCCACTCTCTCCACCAGGGCCACCAGGGCCTCCCCCTCTCCACTCTCTCCACCAGGGCCTCCCCCTCTCCACTCTCTCCACCACGTTTGGAAAGGCCTGTATTTACAAGAAAGTGAGTGGGAGCACTACATCCTTTCTGATAAGTATATGTGAATGACATATTGTTGAACGGAAATGATGTAGAATTTTCTGAAAGCATAAAGGAGTGTTTGAAAGGAGTTTTTAAAGAAAGACATTGGTGAAGCTACTTACACATTGGGCATCAAGATCTATAGAGATAGATCAAGACGCTTGATAAGATTTTTTCAATGAATACATACCTTGATAAGATTTTGAAGTAGTTCAAAATGGAACAGTCAAAAAGGAGTTCTTGCCTGTGTTACAAAGGTTTGAAGTTGAGTAAGACTCAAAACCCGACCATGGCAGAAAATAGAAAGAGAATGAAAAGTCATTCCCTGTGCCTCAGTCATAGGTTCTATAAAGTATGCTATGTTGTGTACCAGACCTATTGTGTACCTCACCAGCAGTTTGGCAAGAGGGTACAATAGTGATCTAGGAGTAGATCAATGGACAGCGGTCAAAATTATCCTTAGTGTAGGACTAAGGAAATATTTCTCGATTATGGAAGTGATAAAAGAGCTTGTCATAAAGAGTTACGTCGATGTAAGCTTTTACACCGATCCAGATGAATCTAAGTCTCAATCTGGATACATATTGAAAGTGGGAGCAATTAGCTGGAGTAGCTCCATGCAGAGCATTGTAGACATAGAATATTTGCAAAATACATATGGCTCTGAATTTGACAGACCCGTTGACTAAACTTCTCTCACGAGCAAAACATGATCACACCTTAGTACTCTTTGGGTGTTAATCACATAGCGATGTGAACTAGATTATTGACTCTTGTAAACCCTTTGGGTGTTGGTCACATGACGATGTGAGCTGTGGGTGTTAATCACATACAGATGTGAATATTTGTGTTAAATCACATGATGATGAGAATTAGATTATTGATTCTAGTGCAACTGGGAGACTGAAGGAAATATGCCCTGGAGGCAATAATAAAGTTATTATTTATTTCCTTATATCATGATAAATGTTTATTATTCAAGCTAGAATTGTATTAGCCGGAAACTTAGTACATGTGTGAATACATAGACAAAACCTATAGTCCCTAGTATGCCTCTACTTGACTAGCTCGTTAATCAAAGATGGTTATGTTTCCTAACCATAGACATGTGTTGTCATTTGATGATGGGATCACATCATTAGCAGAATGATGTGATGGACATGACCCATTCCGTTAGCTTAGCACTTGATCGTTTAGTATGTTGCTATTGCTTTCTTCATGACTTATACATGTTCCTATGACTATGAGATTATGTAACTCCCGTTTACCGGAGGAACACTTTGTGTGCTACCAAACGTCACAACGTAACTGGGTGATTATAAATGTGCTCTACAGGTGTCTCTGAAGGTACTTGTTGAGTTGGCGTATTTCAAGATTAGGATTTGTCACTCCGATTGTCGGAGAGGTATCTCTGGGCCCACTCAGTAATGCACATCACTATAAGCCTTGCAAGCATTGTAACTAATGAGTTAGTTGCGGGATGATGTATTACGGAACGAGTAAAGAGACTTGCTGGTAACGAGATTGAACTAGGTATTGAGATACCGACGATCGAATCTCGGGCAAGTAACATACCGATGACAAAGGGAACAACGTATGTTGTTATGTGGTTTGACCGATAAAGATCTTCGTAGAATATGTGTGAGCCAATATGAGCATCCAGGTTCCGCTATTGGTTATTGACCGGAGACGTGTCTCGGTCATGTCTACATAGTTCTCGAACCCGTAGGGTCCGCACGCTTAAAGTTCGATGACGGTTATATTATGACTTTATGTGTTTTGATGTACCGAAGGTAGTTCGGAGTCCCGGATGAGATCAGGGACATGACGAGGAGTCTCGAAATGGTGGAGACGTAAAGATCGATATATTGGATGACTATATTCGGACATCAAAAAGGTTCCGAGTGATTCGGGTATTTTTTGGAGTACCGAAGAGTTACGGGAATTCGCCGGGGAGTATATGGGCTTTAGGGAAAAGAGAGAGGGGAGGCTGCGCCCCCCCCCCCAAGGCCTAGTCCGAATTGGGCTAAGGGGAGGGGCTGCGCCCCCTCGTTCCTTCTCTTCTCTTTTCCCTTTCCTTGACTCCTATTCCTACTACATGGAAGGGGGGGAATCCTACTCCCAGTGGGAGTAGGACTCCCCAGGGCGCGCCATAGAGAGGGCCGGCCCCTCCCCTCCTCTCCTTCTTTATATACTGAGACAAGGGGCACCCCATAGACATGACAATTGATCACTTGGATCTCTTAGCCGTGTGCGGTGCCCCCCTCCACCATAATCCACCTCGATAATATCGTAGCGGTGCTTAGGCGAAGTACTGCGTCGGTAGAACATCATCATCGTCACCATGCCGTCGTGCTGATGGAACTCTCACTCAAAGCTCGGATGGATCAGAGTTCGAGGGACGTCATCGAGTTGAACTTGTGCTGAACTCGGAGGTGCCGTGTGTTCGGTACTTGATCGGTCGGATCGTGAAGACGTACGACTACATCAACCGCGTTGTGCTAACGCTTCCGCTTTTGGTCTACGAGAGTACGTGGTCAACACTCTCCCCTCTCGTTGCTATGCATCGCCATGATCTTGCGTGTGCATAGAATTTTTTTTGAAATTGCTACGTTCCCCAACACAATCCTCACCCATGGCCCAGCACAGCACTATAAGTAACCTTGGCCACATTCAAGCCAAGTATTAACTACAGGGCGCGCGCGCACACACAGTAGAAAAAAATGTCTAAATTTGATTTATTATTTGTGAGCTTATGAACCCCAGTGGCAAGGAAAGATACATAGAAACAACTATGAATTTCAATACCCGGAGAAAGATTTACAAGACAACAGGATGTAAACTCGATAGATTGATAGTAGACTGAGCTTCATGGTTTCTACAACCCAACCCATGTACCCATGCAAGAACAAGTGCTTGGATTCCACAGCCCAATGGCCGCAAGCACGTCATCCATAGTGCATGTTTCCACATTGTTTGTGTCTTTGCTTTATGAGTAATATCACACGCCAGTCTCCAAACTTTCCCAGAAGCATCAAAATAAATATTCTTCAAAACATCATATTTGGTAGCTCTAATAATGTTGACGTGCAAATGCTGGCCCGGCCCTAGCTCGCCCCTCCATCACTGCAATCAAAGCTCAGTCTCAGCCATTGATAGCAGATTGATATAATCCAAGGTGAGAGGACCTTTAAGTACATAGCTCAAGAATTAGCATATGACCTTATGTGATGATTAGTAGTATCATAGAATTGACTCACATGGACAGCAACATATATACAACTTCAATGGCATCCAGATCATATTTCACGACACCCCTTCCAGCAAGAAGAATGAACTGCAGTTTAATATAACCAGATAGATACCACACATAGATGTATATAACTCAGTTAATTTTACAAAGGTAAAGTTTCATAAAGCAAATGAGAGACATTTTTACCAAAGAGAATCAATCAGCTTAAATACATTGTGTAATATGTTACTGGAGGAGGAAGACCCAATAAACCTTATTCCAACAACACCAACATGTCCTCGCCTTTGCCCTTGTTCTCCTAGCGCGACATCGTGGTCGATGATGGCTCCAGCCGCAACATGACATCACCTCAGCAATCCATCATGGTCCGTTACACTGGGCACATGCCTACACTTCTTATCGTCCACGCCCCAATGTTGAATCACTAGTTTACAACAGAATAAAATGTTTGCATTACCTCTTGTTTCCGAAACATGCAGAGTTCTTTCTATTAAGCAAAGATAGATTAGTAGCAGACACAATTCTAACTAAAAAGGTTGTACATGGTCATCGTGCATACTACATGTATCCAATAAGTTTAACTAATGGGCACCATTTTATGAGGAAACAAAGGCTTTTCCTATCAACATGTTAGCAAATGTTCATCCAGTGCTCCAAAAAATGTCAATGGCAGATCTACACAGCATTAGTAGAACGCACGTGCGTTGCCACGGGCCTTTTTCCCAATTGCTCTTCTAATTGCAAGGCATATCAACTTTCGCATGTATATATCTTTCTAATTGCCCGCGCGTTGCCACGTGTCTTTTAATTTGTTTTCCTGATACAATGCATATCGGTGTCTCGCTCCCCCACTCTGTCTAACACCCTCCATCTCTCTCCCATCCTCTCTCTGTTCCCATCCTCTCTCTGTCTGAAAATCATGAGGCATTAATCACAACCTAAGCATGCCACACAAATGCTCCAATCCCTCTTAGGCATGGCAAGTAGAAGACTTTTTACAAAGAACATATGAAGTTCGTTTTAGTATGATACCCAAATCATGAGGCACAAATGCTTGTTCTCCTTAAAATTTTCAGATATAAACAAAATTTATGTTGGAACATCATTATGCGAAATTTGGGAGCCATTCCACCTTTTTGTGAACAGAAAAAGGAAAGGAACGAACTTATTTGCCTCCTATACATGCCTCATGGACATTAAAACATAATAAGAAAGTATGTAATATGTTGTCATTTCATATGATACACTGCACATCATATAGATTGGTCAAATAAACCATCTTCTTGTAAATGTCAAGACAAGAGATTATATGGTTAATAATTAATAGATTGGAAATAAATAGAAAAGTTATACAAAACTAACCTCACATCATATAGATGTATTCCTTTTGTGAGAAAGTACGTGGATGAAATTTAACACCACATTGGCGACTATTGTGCGGTCAGGAATATAATGCTCATCACATAATAAGATGTCCTCGACGGTGGTGGTTGCAGCTTCCCCTCTGAGAAGGGTGTCCCAATTAGTTGCTGGTGAGCGATGACACCGCACGGTTACAAGACTCTCTCCACGATCCTCAACAAATTCCAACACCCACTGTAAAATATTACTCTTGGTTCATGTTGCTCAACAAAAACAGGGGACACCACAATTAGTTTCCTCATTTCATGACAATAAATCATGTTTACTACCCAAGGAAATTTATACTATGATTTGAATAAAGGGAATAACCAAATGTGGAGATGAACAAGATATCTAGCTCCTACCAAGAACTCAAAGATTTATTGTTCAGGGAGAGGCCTTTGACAAAGAATATTTTTCATAGAAAGATGGCATATATTCAGAAATGGTTTAATATTGTAGATGGAATAGTAAATTTCAATGCCATGACGGGATAAATTTTAGGTCTCAGTTCGGGAGGAAGAGCCAATAATAAGCACAAAGATGGATATGCATGACAAATAGTATCTTTCTCGAAGTATTTGTACACATGAAAAAAATATTTCTGCCAAATGTTGAATGCAATTTTAGGAAAGCTATTACAGGTGTATTGCAGTGTTGACATCAAGAATTTTTGTGCCCACATGCTTATTGGACGTCTGAATAATTTACATAGAAAAATTATAGAAGCTTCTATAGCATTTTTAGAGACATAATTTGAATCCCATGGAACTCCATTACTGGCTAAGTTGACCAAATCCTAATCTAATACAGGCAAAATCAGTGACCAGAGAACTATATCTTTCTGATGCTTAACCTACAGAACTCTATTACTACTTAACTTGATCAACTAAATCCTTTTGTGTTGTCCGTTTGATCATTAGTATTTATTTTTGATGGACCATATGGTCCCGATGCTAATGCCTCCTTTTGTGTTGTTCTTTTGATCATTAGTAGTTATTTTCACCATAAAGCTAGATGTCAGGTTCTATTATTGCCAAATACAGTACTGCTCTGCTTACATCATGATATACTATGTCTTGGTTGTAAAGTTCAAAGAACCTTAAAATATTTTCTATAAAATATTACATACCAATTTTTACCTCTAAGAGTCTCGTAACTTGCATGGAGCATATGCAACTATATGTAAGAATGTACACAAAAAATGGCATTGTCTTTTTGATATTCTTGATCATGCAGCTGTCAAGGAATGCTTCTGCATGACTTGCACCAAAATATACATGTGACCTAATCCCCGATTCTATGTGAATTCAACAAAGTGCATATTTCCAATATCTAAAAGACTATCAAAATAACATATGAATAGTTATTTTGCATCTCTGAAGCTGCTAATGTTTTCTATTAAGTAATCAAATCTCCACTCAATAATTCAACTGACAAAAACTTTATTTACCGTCTGATTAGTTGAGACTTGAGAGAGCCACATGCTGCTTACCATGGAAGAGCACAATCAGAGACGCTGAAACGTTCGTAGATGTAGGAGAGAGGCACCTTGTCGTTGGAGGCTGTAGATGGCAGGGAGTAGGAATCCAGGCGTGGTTGGTGGCCCCGGGGGCTTGGTCGGTGGAGAGCATCGTGGCCGAGATGACCAACTTGAGGTAAAAATATGATCCAAGAGACATGTACAGGAACTGCCAATAAGATAATTGATGGCTATATGAAACATCTGAAATTTTAAAAACAAAATATGATCTAAGAAAGTGACACACTTCTGCATGTATCTAATAAAAAAATCCATAGGAAAGATAACCTCTATTAACTGAACATTGCCAGTTCCACTCCATTGTTTCAGTATCAATGGGCACTCAGTCCAGCACATCTCTGTTGTCACAGATCAATAGAAAGCAAACATGCAGCCACATTTATGTGGGCTTACTCCTATCATACTTTGCATAGTAAAAACCGAGACTACACATGGCTAGATAATGAGATACCTTTGCATCATCACATTCTTACTTTGAAATATGGTAGCAGCAATTATAAAGATAATAATATGTTATTTTTGGCACAACTAAAAATTCAGTGCATATATACCTGTACTCAACACCTGCTAGCATGGTCTCACTCCATCTTGATAGAGTCATAGAGTACCGATCAGGCAGCACCAAGTTGAGCAAAATCAACAAACTTCGGTCCTTATCTGCTGGATATCTTTTAGCATCAACAGTAAGCAAAGCATCTGAACAAATCTCAGCATTTCTAACTTCAAATTAACAGATGTACAACATGCATGTTGTATATAACGAACCTCGAACAATTTTGGAATCATCTCTGCTAGAAATGTATCAATCGCACAGTTAGGAATATTTAATCTATGGAAGTGTAGTCAACACAAAGGAATCCACAATTAGTCTGAATCATCCCTCAACTTTTTAGTTTGAACACCTCGAGGCATATAATTGTAGCCTGACGAAGACGACATTGCTCCACCCATGCACAGTTGAGTCGGTGATGAAGTGGATTGTCAAAAGGAACACAGGGAAACAGACATATCCATGTGTGGCATACTCAGATCCACCCTTTCTCATCACTATCTTTGTTCATGTTCTTTGCTGGTTAGTTTTCTCAGAATCGCCCGGGGCAGAGGAAGCTCTGTTCTAGAAAAAAACCCTTGTAAGGCCAGATAACCAAAAATTATTGTTTATACAAGAATAAAAATGATGAACTATGCAATAATATCTTACTGATAATGCAACAAGCTGACCCTTCCTAAACTTTCATAAGGTTGCGACAGATTCGTCTGACACGAAACATACATAAAACAATATGTATTTAATGATTTTCACCTCATAATGGATATTTTTAGAAACTCAAAAGTATATATTTTGATAGCTCTACTCCAAAAGTATGAAATTCTCACGTTGCAAACCTAAAACAAAAGGTGAAATAAGGATCTCTTTTGGACATATCAAGAAAAAGAGGAAAGGTTATATGGCAGCGACAAATCGGAATCATCTAAAGTTCAGCACACCAGTCTTTCAGCAAATTTACATGCAAAGCAATTTTCTCTCAGAGTGAACTCTGAACTCTTCTGTGCCACATGAAAATAAAACATCAAATTACAGTAGAGAAAACATGGTGTATACCCACATGTATGATTGGTGGCCCTATAAGAATCAGCAGAAAGAGATTGAGTTATCAGAATTTGTTTTGTAAGGGCCTTAGAGGTTATATAATGAATAGAAGATTCAGGGAAAGTCATGGAGGAGAGCGCGATCAGATTGACACCTCCATCCCCAAACAATGAGCCCGAGCGTGATAAAGGCTATTATGGAGCTGCGCGTCCCAACCTCCTGCCTGCAACCACCTCCTTGCTACAACACCAAATCAGGGGAGCATCGAGAGGGTCTATACACCAAATCAGAGAAACTATGGTATCATGTTCTGCATCAACTACGCAGCGGCTAGCGACATCTTGATGTTCCCTGTTCTACAAAGATGAAAATCATATGGAGACAAAAAAAGTCAAAACATGCTAGAGAAAGAAGTAGTTTCACATGTAGCAATACTAAAGAAGCCTTTTGCGGTTTGCCTCTATCAAAGGGAGGGAAGAAAATTATCTGAAAGCTGCACTCTAACCTGCAACAATAAGGGGAGAAAATTATAATACACATTGGCTAGCAAAAATGATTACCATGACCTTAAATAAGAAAATAGAGCAGTATTGTTCCCACAAAGGCAAATGACAGAGTACAGCAAAACTGGAAGTACCAACCATCATATCTTGAAATATGTTGTTACTTGATCGACGGATCTAACAAAACTGAATTAAGTTAGAAACCTGATCAGGTGCAAGCTTGCAGTATGGAAGTAGATCGATCATGGGTACAAGAAAGGAATTGAATTCAATATTGAATAATCTCCTCACTAATCTCTGGTGGTTTTGCAAGAACGGAATTAAATTCCATATTAGAGAGTAGATCTCTTGTTTTAAACTTGAGTTGATTATATTGTTAACTAAATTCTGAAAAAAATAATGCTCGCATTCTAAAATTTGAGTCATCTAGCAAAACGTAATTCAATCTATAAAGTTGTTGGTGCAGGCATCCACTCTGCCTCTAAACCTCCATGTCTCTTTCTGTCATGGTCATATTTTTGCAGAATTTAGTTAGAACCATCAAGTGAGTTTTATTTAACTCACAAGCTTATATGCATCTAGAACTTAAAGTTATACTCAAATCTCTACAGAAAGGTGAAAAACCATGCAGGAACTAAGAACAGATCGTGAACTTCTAACAAAATCTCAAAACTGGAACATGAGGGGACATATCCTAATATTGAACGTAAGTCGGCATGAAGATGTCCCAAGATACAAACTTCGTGTAATTTATCGTGAAAATTGTCCCTGATACAATCTAAAGTCCAAATTTTCATCAATCTTTATTACATAAAAAAAATTTTGTTTTCTTCAATTAAACATGCATACCAGACCTCTCCAACAAGATGCACCCCTCCAAAATGCTTTATGAAGCTGACCGATATAGAAAGCATGTAGCCATACCTATTCTTGTGCATGTCTTCAGAGCTTGAGAACAACGAGGTACCGGCATCTTTCCAATAGTTTGTTGATGACTGCTAATCACCTCGCAGGCTGAACAAACACGATGGTCAAAGTTCTAATTAATTCAAACACAAACAGAATAAAAAACTGAGATAGAAGCCACTGCACACATACTATTCTGAATCTGACAATCAATTGAAGTGACACCTTTCTATTTGTACACTTATAAACATCTCAAATATCACAAATTATAGTTCAGATTTTGTTCACATACTCTAGTAATTACTGGTAGTGAAAAAATGGTTTACAAATAGAACGTGGTGTGATCTTCAAAAAAAAAGGAATATAACCTGGTGTGTTGTTGCTTCAGCATCGCGTTACTACAACGGGAAGCCATCCGCCTCCTTCCCGCTAGCTCTGAGAAACCGCATTTCCGCTGTCAGGGTGCCGGCGTCTTCTTCAACATGATAGCCTCCCTCCCTCTGCTTCTTGCTGTCTCCAGTTGTGCCAGCATCAAAGAACTATCCACCCCTAGCATTGACGAGTGCGTTGAATGGGCGACAGCAGAGTGAGAGTCAGGCCTGAAGATGTTGTCACATGCCTTGTTGATCATTTGACCTGTGAGACACCAGTGCGACGGATAGGATCGGCGGTCACGCCATCCCCGGATGCACAGTTCCTCCGCTCCTTCACCGCCATAACCCAGAGCCCTCCGACATGCCCCACCACGACTAAGAGCCCTGCTCCATGCTCCGCTCCTTAGCAATTTTTAAATCAAAGAAGGCAAAATGAACCACTCATATAAATTTTGCTGTGAAGTTGCTTCTACACGTGAACATAAGAAAAAGGGGTACCAGAAATACAATTAGGCAAAACTTGTGAACCTTCTTAGTCTCATACCTGAAGCTACAAGGCCGTTGTGGCACCTGTCGGACAATAGAGCAACAAATAGGATCGGCGGTCGCGCCATTCCCGGATGCACAGTTCCTCCGCTCCTTCCCCGCCACAATACAGAGCCCTCCTCCATGCTCCACTCCTTAGCAAAACCAAAGAAGGCAAAACAAACCACACATATCAATTTTGATGTGAAGTTGCTTGTACACGTGAACATAAGAAAAAGGGGTACCATAAACTACAATTAGGCAAAAAATGTGAGCCTTCTTAATCTCATACCTGAAGCTACAAGGCTGTTGTTGTCATCAACCATTGCTTTTGTATGTGCGTATATTGGTATTCAACCTCAATTTCTCACCAATACATTGACCATACACCAATAAAGTAGGTAGAGATTCTTATTACCGTGATAGAAGAAACACTATGAAATGCATCATACATAAGCAAATTCAGGAAAGGTGTCGCATCCAGACCTACTACATCAGAAGCATCCTTGTCGTTGACCCTGTTGGTTGACGTGATCGTGAGGTCCAGGGTTCAGGGCGGTCGACACATGGTACGCCGCCTCTGACTTAGGAGGTATAGTCGCGGGCATCAGGCTCCATCTGCTCAATCATAATTAGCAAGTTTCAACCTACAATCATGTACACTTTTCACTTACTCCACTGCAACCTATACTCCATAAGAGACATGCACTTACCAGCCACAACATCAATACAAGGGAAACATGCAAGTGAAACTTGGAAAGTATAAACATGGATTTATTGAGCACATTATAGGTTCCCGGACTATAGGATGCTATAGCTGCGAATTATAGATTCCATTCGGTCGTGTATTCCATTCAGCAACATCTAAACCTTTACCAGTCAATCTGTCTGAACTGCAATCCTCTCTCCTCTCTGTACTATCTTTTTTTTCATCTCTCAAGATTGCACTTCACATACCAGTAGCAGTATCGAGGTCACCACGAGGCAGCCACTGCTCCTTCCCATCATCCATCGAATCCATCTTCCTCGGGTCCACGGGTTCGAGCGGGATGCCGGCGATGGCCAGAGGGCGGCGGCGCGCATGCCGGTAGGGGGAAGGGAGAACAGGGGCGGCGACGCGCCCTCCTGGAGGAGGGAGGAGCAGGGCGGTAGCATGTGCGCCGGGAGGAGGTCGGGAGTGTGTGGGAGGGGCGCGCATAGGCGGCATGTGTGGCCGGGAGCGAAGGAGGAGGTGGGGGTGGGGCGCAGGGGCGGGCCCACCTCAATTCAAGGGTATTCAGTTGAATACTGTAACACCCCAAAAATTTAACCAGATTTTTTTAGTTTTAAAATTTTTCCAAGAGTTTAAAATTCTTGCCTGAAGTTTAGTTCCATTGATTTCAAAAAAAACTGTTTGTTAATATTGAGGATAATTATTTTCCTAGTGGAGCTTTCCAAAATATATTAGACTTCTATGCTCCCTATGTATATTTTCATAATTAGTAGATTTATTTATTAAATTATTTCACCCTGAACTTTAATCATTAAAATGGTTTGTTTTAAGTTTTGAAGCTCTGTTTTGAACTGCAACCAGTTGATAACTCTAACTAATATTCCAACCAAAATTTGGAGATGTCCTGTGATGTCTCTAAATCACTTTTGTGCAATAATAAAATTATTTCATTGCTTTTTTTGAGTGTTGCACATGTTTTTTTTCTCTGGTCCAGTGGACATTTTTGCACTACAACCCATTTAAATATGTCCCTAGAGCCTCCACCAAAATTATGGGATGTCAGTAGTAACATGCCACCCAGCTTTATGCAAAAACATAGTGGTGTTCTTTGGAATATTTGAGTGCATCAACCTCTTTTTCATTCTGGACCAGACTTGTGTTTTCTATTGCAACCCCATCCTTCCTTGCTCAAGTGACCTTGTGCCTTCTCATGCTTGTAGTCAACCCTGCAAAACCCATAAGTCCAGGAGCATGCACTCTTTGGAACATTTTTGGCCCATGTAAGGATGCCACTTACTCACTGCCCAGAAGTATGGTTTTGCAAAACTTGCACTAGCAAGTTTCTCCTTTTTGCAAACTAACTTCACCACCCTCTCTTGCATCCATAGAGACACTGGTCTGGAGAATTTGGCCACTCCAAGAACTACCTAGGTGCCTTTGGCATTCTGTCAAACACCATGAGTGCACAGCCAGATTTGGCATGACTTCAAGTTTTCATGGTGAACTTGAGCCCCTGACCAATCCACCATGTCCCTTGATCCCCTTGCTGACCCTAGACTAGACATGTGTATTGCCAGCCTCAACCGCGACCTCTAGGCTGCCCTGGCATTTCGTCGAGCATGTCCCGGGCGTGCTCTGGGCGCGTCCAGAGCGTGCGTTTGACACCCATGAGCGCCCGAGCCGCCGCGTCACGCCCCGCACTCAATCCGGTCCGTGACCGACCGCAGCCAGCACGCAGTGTCCCCTTCTGCACCCACCAACCCCGCAGCTCTCGCCATGTCTCCGGCAGGCCAGCCGCTAGCCGCCACCGCCGCCCGACCGCTCCTGCACTAGCCAGCGCCACCCAAGCCACCAGCGCTCGCCACCTGCCTCCTGGAGCAGCGCGTGCTCATCCACAGCTTCGTCCTCTAGCGCGCGTCGCCGCCACGTCGCCTAGCTATAGAACAGCGGTCGCCGGCAAGCTTATCCACGGCCGCCGCAAACCGACTCGGTTGTGCTATAAAAGAGGCCCCCGAGCTCAAACCCGCACACACGCAGCCTCACACCATTCTGCTCGTGCCCCTTTGGTCGTCAATCGAAGGGAGGGAGTCGTCTTCCTCCTCTCCGGCAACTCCAACCGCCACCACGGCCCCGGCCATTCCGGCGCCACCAGGGCCTCCCCCTCTCCACTCTCTCCACCAGGAACCCCCTCATCCTCCCGTGAGCCCGCCCCCTACTCAATCTTGATCGGGACTCGCCGCGGGCGAGATTTCACTTTTTCCGACGACCACCGTCCGCCGCGGAGCTCGCCGCCGGCAGCTCCTTCCACCCCAGGAGACAAAACAACCACCGGAAGGACCGCCCCGGTCTTGCGGATCCATCCCGACCATCTGGAGCCCGCGAGGAGCCGCCGTTCGCCGGTGTTGATCGTCTATGCCTCGCCGCCGTTCGGGCAGCGAAAGAGGAGGGAGATTAGACTGGTCAAACCTGACTAGTGGGCCAGGAGGGCCCACTGTCAGTGACTCAGGCGCAGTCCACGCTGGATAAGTGGAAGCGCAATTCAAAAATGCGCCTTCGACGTGTACGTATTTCGAGACGTTTTTCTTTTCTGTTTTGTTTTAAATAGCAGATTTTTGACCAAACTTTGACCGACTGTATCTTTTTAAATACAACGCCAAATAAATTAATTCTTTTTCCTACCTCTGTCAAATATTGTCTAGTTTATTTTAAGATTTATTTGAAAAAATTTCAAAACAAATTTTTGTGCTATTTTGTTTTTGTGTGTTAATTCATATATATTCTTTTAAATAGGATTTTTGAAGATTCCAAGATGTTTTGGATGCACCCTTCTTTCCCATGACCTGAAGGCAAGCATTCTGAACCCTGGTGTAATTTATGTGTGTGTTGTTTGAATTGGTGACAACACCACCACGACGCGAGCATACGTCATTTTATGTGAGGAAGTGATCCTACTCATGAGTGCATTTTATAATGAGTTTATGCTAAGGAAGTTGACATGATTTGTGATGGAAATCACCGTCCTACGTCTTTCATGCATACCGGAAGGGAAGCCGGGAAGGCCTCTGTCTTGGGTAGACACGGTCTTGTCCCTAATCCTCTGTCGAGATGGTCGTGTTCGGTATGGCATGAGGGATATGTCACGTGATGTTTCTATCTGTTGTTTGAATATATTCGTTATGCTAATCATGCAGGGAATACTTAAACCTCCTGAGTCGACCGTAGATCGAGTCTTGTTCCAGTAACCCCCATACTTGTTTCGTACTACCACTCGTCTCTACAACAAGTAGAGTACGGTTCAGTAAGTTGTCAACCTTTTTCTAGCACACACCATACAGAGAAGCCATGGTGGAAGATACCGGTTGTAGCTGGTAGGCAGGCCACCTGGTCTGGGGGCATGGGTGTTTCCGGTTGATACCGAGAGGGGAGGCCACCCCTTAGAGCGCGCAATATAAATTTGATCCCATGCTACGCGAGGTTGTAGCCTTCCCACTTAGAGTTTGCTTGACAGGTGTCGTGGGTGATTCCAGACACGTGTGAGTTAAGCTGGTGTGTGCAAGTTAGGTGTGTTTTCAGCAAAAAGACCGTAGACGGAATTAGTCCCTATGGACTAATGGAATCCATTACTCGTGGGTAAAGAGTACACCCTCTGCAGAGATTAAACCTATTCGAATAGCCGTGTCCATGGTTAAGGACTACAGTCTGGGATGGGTCAAGTGTCGGTCTTAGTGTCGGCCTTCGGAGGTGAAACTGCTAAACCAGAACTGGAATTACTACTTGTGACTTGTGATGAATATGATCATTATTATTGTTGACTAACTCGTGATATTATTGTTATTATCGAATATCCCTAGGATGGTTTTACCTCTGGGATATTCATTATGATTATTTCTTTTAAAGCCCTTTATGTGGTGTCGGTCAGCCGCCCGACTGTGGCATTTCTTTTAAAGCCCTTTATGTGGTGTCGCTCAGCCGCCCGACTGTGCCATTTCTTTTAAAGCCCTTTATGTGGTGTCGCTCAGACGCCCGACTGTGGCATTTCTTTTAAAGCCCTTTATGTGGTGTCGCTAAGACGCCCGACTGTGTCATTTCTTTTAAAGCCCTTTATATGGTGTCGCTCAGACGCCCGACTGTGGCATTTCTTTTAAAGCCCTTTATGTGGTGTCGCTCAGACGCCCGACTGTGGCATTTCTTTTAAAGCCCTTTATGTGGTGTCGCTAAGACACCCGACTGTGACATGTTTGTTGGTTTACTCCAAAAAAAATTATATTGCTATGTCATTACATATTCATAATTAACAAACTCGTACGCATCACAGGTTTATTTATCATCTGTGACTGACGTCGCGAGTATTTAATATTTTCGGCACATCATTGTCATATTATGCCTGTGTTCATAATGTTTGCGAGTACATTGAAAGTACTCACTGGCTTGTCCCTGGCTATTGTCTTGGCCAGATTTTCTTGCGCGGAGAGGAGCGACCATGCCGTCAGTCCCGGAACCTAAGCAACGGTGATAGCAGCATCGCGAAGATAGGAGTTAACCTGGTCAGCTGTTCCTGTGGGAATTGGAGCCCCATAGACACTGATGATCCACAAACCACTTCCGCCATCAACCATTAAAAACCATTTGTTGTACTCACAGGCCAGAATGGTCTTGTACTACATACTTTGTATTTTGCTTGGAATTTCTGTATCAAGTTGGTGCCTCATCAGCTAACAGTTATCCTGGGGCTGATGAGCACGAGGGCCATTTTCTAGAAATTAATACCCGGAGAATCAGTCGCCACAGACTTGGTATCAGAGCCAAGCTGACCATTGGCTAATCCTATCTTAGCCAGGTCGGATAACTTAGGAAAACCAACCTACCAGACCCTAACCAAAACCCCAGCCAAGTTTCTCGTGCAAGATAGCCACACTGTGGTCCCGACACTTTTTGCAGTCGGTGCCCAACCTATCAAATTAGCCTGTCGATCACACACCAGTGACCGATGGCAAAAATGTCTCATTCACAAGCTTGCGAAGGAAGACTCCGTCCCCTTTTTCTATAAAAAGGGAATGCTAGCCTCAACCCAGCCCAGCACAGCCTCTTCCCCAACCTAGCCACAATGCCTAGTCCCATAGTGCACAATGAGACCACAGCAACCAATCTTGGAGGTTTCGTGACCATACTCGCAAACCTCACCCGTCGTGCATATGCGTTAGAAGAGCCCCCAGAATATGTTGTGTACCAAGGACCCATGAGCGGTGAGGACCACCAATTCTGGGCCACCGTGCACATCTACGGTAGGGGTCTGTCGCCAGAGCGCCCCTACAGGTTCACCGGAAGAACAACTTCCTTCGAGCCACAAGCCACTCAGCTAGCCGCTCGAGAAGCTATAGTTCAACTCTGCCAGTTGTCGCCCAGAGTTAACTGTCGCTCGTTCTACTACTACCCCAGGCGTGAAGGGTATGGTAGACCCCCCCAAGTTGCCAACGGAGATCACGAGACAGATCCCGCGTTGTTGCACCTAGTGCGCTATGTAAGTGCACTAGAGGCATTGTTCGATCAAATCACTATTGATCTGATCGCAGCTCGAGAAGAGCTAGTTCTCTGAGCCCCAGCAAGCAGGGAAGCCGAGCCCAACGCCAGCAACCCAGTCGTGCTGTTCGGACACCCGATCGAGACCCTAAGGTCAGCTCCAACCAGCGGCCAAGGTGTCTTGATGACCCCAGAAGTGCTTCGTCACCTTTTGGGAGCACACTCCAACGGGATTGTGGCCAACAATCCCCGCGATGGTCATCATCGCTACCCCGACCCTGCAGTCCCTCCACCATCTCCGACTAATCCCGACAGTGAGACACGTGGAGAAGCCTCGACATCCACCAGACACGCCTGTTTAGACGTAAACGAGGTAGATTAAGCCGTGCGAGTAGTACCGAGTCTCAGTGTATCCTCGTTTTGTAATCGTGTAGACTTGTTATAAACGCAGCCTGTTATTGTGCCTCTGTTTTAATAGTAGCCTTGCGTATTTTGTCAGCGCCTAGTTGCATATTTCCCGGGCACAGCTACCAAAATCGACCCCGGCGACACTCACAGTAACACTTCTCTTTATGAGATATGTGTATCTCCGACACGGACCCCGACTCTTGAGGTGATCTGGCATATTTATTACATTTTACCACGGTAAATAAATTGGCCCAGATGCTATATAAGAAGGCCACATTGTGACCTTACCCAGCAACCCTCACCTCGTGCACCACTCTCACAACCATTTCTTACCATGCCGAGCCCTAGCATTTATCAGAGAACCCCAGATGCCACCCCAGGTAGCTTTGTCAAAATATTGTGGGATTTTACCTGCAGTACCATGGGTTCTACCCAGCCACCCCAGTACGAGCTGTTCAACTCGGGAATCACCCCTTCCACCTCGGAATATTGGGCAGCAGTACACATTCCTCCCGTAGACCCCAACCAAGATCCAACGGAGGTTTCCTTCGTGGGGAAATCTATGTCGACCCCACGCTTGGCCATAGAAGCTGCTGCGAACGAAGCGATTGCTCGTCTTCGATCCGCAGTACCCTATGCCCGCGAACGAGGGTATTATTACTTTCCGAGCCGTGCAACGCCCGGGGGAGTAACATCTTTCCCCGATGGGTGGATTGAGAGAGACCCAGTACTGGCCAACCTCATCCAGTACATCATCGCTCAAGAGCATTTGAACCAGCGAGTGATGGATTATCTCCAGAATCTCACTGATCTGAATCCTCAGATCGCCATCGGCAGACCACTAAGGCCCGATCCGGAGAGACACATTCATCGACTGATCAATCTCCTTCCTCCGATAGAAGAGGAGTGCATTCCTCTACCAGAGACTTTTCCTCGAGACCCTGTCCAGTTACAATTCTCATTTTAGACGTCACTGCTATGTTTGTTATTTCAGCATTTATTATTACGTTGTAACTTATGCATGGTACCTCGGATTTGTGCAACGAGTCCAGTATTTAGTTTCTACATATGTGAGTGGTTTGCTTCGTGAGTAACCTGTGTAACCGCGAAAATCCTGGAATGAGATTTCTTTTTCCAGAATTGCTGCATCTTTTATCCTCTCGCTGCATGGATTATTTATTTTATTTCACACAGCACCACGACAGCAGACCCACAACCACTCGTACTCTTACACTGCTTGCAATACACGCAACCTAGTTGCATCTCACCAACCACCCTTCTAAGCACTCCACATGCCTCCAAGGGAGAGATTAGCGGATAATCATCCGGATACTAATCACCTCCGGCACTCCAATAACAGTTAACACCTGGGATTACGCCTAATCCTCGTGATCACCGCCACCGCGGAGAGCCAGCACCCAGGCGGCAGCATCACGACGATCATCAAAGATCATCGCGCACAGGAGCACAGAGAGCCCCAGCACTGCCGCCAGCCCTCCACACACCAAGATCACGTACCAGTTCGGCACCGTCTCCGCCATTGGAGCCTCGTCTCGAGCTCCGGTGGGCAGTAATGGAGGAGGAGAAGCGAGGCCAGGTGCGAAGATGGAGAAGGAGCACCATGGTCATTTTATAGCTCGAGATCGGTGTACGGTGGGCGAAGTCCACTAGGCGCCGCTCGTCGCTCGATCGCCGGTGTTCGGAGGCGAATCCGCGAGCAGTGCTGACAGCGCATTGGCCCGCGAGGTGAGTGCACGCTGCACCGGCAGCACGCACGCCGCGCACTACCGCAGTACGGCCTAGATGCCCTACGCGCTAGACGTCGCCGGTGGAGAAAGCCAGGAAAGCGCGCGGGAGAGAGGAAGAAGAGAGAGCCAGAGGTAGAAGGAGAGACTGACAGTGGGCCCCGGTCCCACCTGTCAGCCAGAGGGGGCACTGTACTCTCGGGTACGACCAGCGTATTGTAGAATTTAGAATTCATTCTAAATTCACTGCGTCCCGCGTAGAAATCACTCGTTTGTCCTGAACGTAGAATTTCTCCACACAACGCCAGTGCCCACACTGCAGTTGTTCATCGCTTATTGCTCTCTCACTGTAGCCACTTTTACCGTTTGTGTAAAATGATCTCTTGACCAGGTAAAAGTATTTTTTTTGTTTTACAACCCATAGCAAATCTCGGGGACGAGATTTTTCTTAAGGGGGGTAGTAATTGTAACACCCCAAAAGTTTAACCAGATTTTTTAGTTTTAAAATTTTTCCAAGAGTTTAAAATTCTTGCCTGCAAGTTTAGTTCCATTGATTTCAAAAAAGAATTGTTCCTTAATATTGAGGATAATTATTTTCCCAGTGGAGCTTTCCAAAATATATTAGACTTCTATGCTCCCTATGTATATTTTCTTAATCAGTAGATTTATTTATTAAATTATTTCACCCTGAACTTTAATCATTAAAATAGTTTGTTTTAAGTTTTGGAGCTCTGTTTTGAACTGCAACCAGTTGATAACTCTAACTAATATTCCAACCAAAATTTGGAGATGTCACGTGATGTCTCTAAATCACTTTTGTGAAATAATAAAATTATTTCATTGCTTTTTTTGAGTGTTGCACATGTTTTTCTTCTTTGGTCCAGTGGACATTTTTGCACTACAACCCATTTAAATATGTCCCTAGAGCCTCCACCAAAATTATGGGATGTCAGTAGTAACATGCCATCCAGCTTTATGCAAAAACATAGTGGTGTTCTTTGGAATATTTGAGTGCATCAACCTCTTTTTCATTCTGGACCAGACTTGTGTTTTCTATTGCAACCCCATCCTTCCTTGCTCAAGTGACCTTGTGCCTTCTCATGCTTGTAGTCAACCCTGCAAAACCCATAAGTCCAGGGGCATGCACTCTTTGGAACATTTTTGGCCCATGTAAGGATGCCACTTACTCACTGCCCAGAAGTATGGTTTTGCAAAACTTGCACTAGCAAATTTCTCCTTTTTGCAAACTAACTTCACCACCCTCTCTTGCATCCATAGAGACACTGATCTGGAGAATTTGGTTACTCCAAGAACTACCTAGGTGCCTTTGGCATTCTGTCAAACACCATGAGTGCACAGCCAGATTTGGCATGACTTCAAGTTTTCATGGTGAACTTGAGCCCCTGACCAATCCACCATGTCCCTTGATCCCCTCGCTGACCCTAGACTAGACCTGTGTATTGCCAGCCTCAACCGCGACCTCTAGGCTGCCCTGGCATTTCGTCGAGCATGTCCCGAGCGTGCTCTGGGCGTGTCCAGAGTGTGCGTTTGACACCCACGAGCGCCAAAGCCGCCGCGTCACGCCCCGCACTCAATCCGGTCCGTGACCGACCGCAGCTAGCACGCAGTGTCCCCTTCTGCACCCACCAACCCCGCAGCTCTGGCCACGTCTCCGGCAGGCCAGCCGCTAGCCGCCACCGCCGCCCGACCGCTCCTGCGCTAGCCAGCGCCACCCAAGCCACCAGCGCTCGCCACCTGCCTCCTGGAGCAGTGTGTGCTCATCCACAGCTTCGTCCTCTAGTGCGCGTCGCCGCCACGTTGCCTAGCTACAGAACGGCGGTCGCCGGCAAGCTTATCCACGGCCGCCGCAAACCGGCTCGGTTGTGCTATAAAAGAGGCCCCCGAGCTCAAACCCGCATGCACGCAGCCTCACACCATTCTGCTCGTGCCCCTTTGGTCGTCAATCGAAGGGAGGGAGTCGTCTTCCTCCTCTCCGGCAACTCCAACCGCCACCACGGCCCCGGCCATTCCGGCGCCACCAGGGCCTCCCCCTCTCCACTCTCTCCACCAGGAACCCCCTCATCCTCCCGTGAGCCCGCCCCCCTACTCAATCTTGATCGGGACTCGCCGCGGGCGAGATTTCACTTTTTCCGACGACCACCGTCCGCCGCGGAGCTCGCCGCCGGCAGCTCCTTCCACCCCAGGAGACAAAACAACCACCGGAAGGACCGCCCCGGTCTTGCGGATCCATCCCGACCATCTAGAGCCCGCGAGGAGCCGCCGTTCGCCGGCGTTGATCGCCGTTGCCTCGCCGCCGTTCGGGCAGAGAAAGAGGAGGGAGATTAGACTTGTCAAACCTGACTAGTAGGCCAGGCGGGCCCACTGTCAGTGACTCAGACGCAGTCCACGCTGGATAAGTGGAAGCGCATTTCAAAAATGCGCCTTCGACGTGTACGTATTTCAAAACGTTTTTCTTTTCTGTTTTGTTTTAAATAGCAGATTTTTGACCAAACTTTGACCTGCTGTATCTTTTTAAATACAACTCCAAATAAATTAATTCTTTTTCCTACCTCTCTCAAATATTGTCTAGTTTATTTTAAGATTTATTTGAAAAAATTTCAAAACAACTTTTTGTGCTATTTTGTTTTTGTCTGTTAATTCATATATATTCTTTTAAATAGGATTTTTGAAGATTTCAAGATGTTTTGGATGCACTCTTCTTTCCCATGACCTGAAGGCAAGCATTCTGAACCCTGGTGTAATTTATGTGTGTGTTGTTTGAATCGGTGACAACACCACCGCGACGCGAGCATACGTCATTTTATGTGAGGAAGTGATCCTACTCATGAGTGCATTTTATAATGAGTTTATGCTAAGGAAGTTGACATGATTTGTGATGGAAATATACGTCTTTCATGCATATCGAAAGGGAAGCCGGGAAGGCCTCTGTCTTGGGTAGACACGGTCTTGTCCCTAATCCTCCGTCGAGATGGTCGTGTTCGGTATGGCATGAGGGATATGTCACGTGATGTTTCTATTTGTTGTTTGAATATATTCGTTATGCTAATCATGCAGGGAATACTTAAACCTCCTGAGTCGATCGTAGATCGAGTCTTGTTCCAGTAACCCCCATGCTTGTTTCGTACTACCACTCGTCTCTACAACAAGTAGAGTACGGTTCAGTAAGTTGTCAACCTCTTTCTAGCACACACCGTACAGAGAAGCCATGGTGGAAGATACCGGTTGTAGCTGGTAGGCAGGCCACCTGGTCCGAGGGCATGGGTGTTTCCGGCTGATACCGAGAGGGGAGGCCACCCCTTAGAGCGCGCGATATAAATTTGATCCCATGCTACGCAAGGTTGTAGCCTCCCCACTTAGAGTTTGCTTGACAGGTGTCGTGGGTAATTCCAGACACGTGTGAGTTAAGCTGGTGTGTGCAAGTTATGTGTGTTTTCAACAAAAAGACCGTAGACGGAATTAGTCCCTATGGACTAATGGAATCCGTTACTCGTGGGTAAAGAGTACACCCTCTGCAGAGATTAAACCTATTCGAATAGCCGGGTCCATGGTTAAGGACTATAGTCTGGGATGGGTCAAGTGTCAGTCTTAGTGTCGGCTTTCGGAGGTGAAACTGCTAAACCAGAACTGGAATTACTACTTGTGACTTGTGATGAATATGATCATTATTATTGTTGACTAACTCATGATATTATTGTTATTATCGAATATCCCTAGGATGGTTTTACCTCCGGGATATTCATTATGATTATTTCTTTTAAATCCCTTTATGTGGTGTCGCTCAGACGTCCGACTGTGGCATTTCTTTTAAAGCCCTTTATGTGGTGTCGCTCAGACACCCGACTGTGGCATTTCTTTTAAAGCCCTTTATGTGGTGTCGCTCAGACGCCTGACTGTGGCATTTCTTTTAAAGCCATTTATGTGGTGTCGCTAAGACGCCCGACTGTGGCATTTCTTTTAAAGCCTTTTATGTGGTGTCGCTCAGACGCCCGACTGTGTCATTTCTTTTAAAGCCCTTTATGTGGTGTTGCTCAGACGCCCAACTGTGGCATTTCTTTTAAAGCCCTTTATGTGGTGTCGCTCAGACGCCCGTCTGTGGTATTTCTTTTAAATCCCTTTATGTGGTGCCGCTAAGACGCCCGACTGTGGCATGTTTGTTGGTTTACTCGGAAAAAAAAATATATTGCTATGTCATTACATATTCATAATTAATAAACTCGTACGCATCAGAGGTTTATTTATCATCTGTGACTGAGGTCGCGAGTATTTAATATTTTCAGCACATCATTGTCATATTATGCCTGTGTTCATAATGTTTGCGAGTACATTCAAAGTACTCACTGACTTGTCCCTGGCTATTGTCTTGGCCAGATTTTCTTGCGCGGAGAGGAGCGACCATGCCGTCAGTCCCAGAACCTAAGCAACGGTGATAGCAGCATCGCGAAAATAGGAGTTAACCTGGTCAGCTGTTCCTGTGGGAATTGGAGCCCCATAGACACTGATGATCCACAAACCGCTTCCGCCATCAACCATTAGAAACCATTTGTTGTACTCACAGGCCAGGATGGTCTTGTACTACATACTTTGTATTTTGCTTGGAATTTCTGTATCAAGTTGGTGCCTTATCAGCTAACAGTTATCCTGGGGCTGATGAGCACAAGGGCCATTTTCTGGGAATAATATCCGGAGAATCGGTCGCCACAAATACCCATTATTTTTGGCAAAAGAACTAGGTATATTTAGTATATATAGTGTGTATGGCTAAGGAAAAACGAAATTGGATGCTAGTTAAGCAATTCAGCCCATAAACGGAGGCTAGCCATCCTCACCACCACGACTTAGCCCATCGGCCCACATCGCTGCACGCTGTACGCACGGCACGCACACATCCATCATCGCCCAAAAAATAGGTCCATCGATCAGACGCAGCAGGAACCGCCTAGGCACCTCCCTTTCTTTCCCAAGTTCTCTTCCATGGGAGCCGCCAGGTTTGTTGCCATCGCCTGATCACACGGCGGCGCAACGAATCCATCCCTCGCTCCCTTTGGTTCTCACATTTTGATCCCTGCAGCCTACACCGGGCAGCAGGCATCGATCCAATTTCAAACCACAACACACATATTCATCTGTCCAAGGTATGATTACTATTTAGATCGATGTATTAATCCTGCAACTTCTAATTTGGGATCTCTCCTCTCAAATCGATACTTGATCGATCTGAATCCATCCATCACTGATGGCCCGGACACAATTTTCTTCTCATACTATATCCAGTGTCCAGCAGGGAGCAGGCTGTAGTACGGACGTACTCGTACAAGTTTAAGCAAGTTAGAATGACCACTTGTCTTTCTATTTAAATCTAGTAAAATTAGAGACTTGTTTGCAGTCAATCCTGAATTGTTCAGACAAGATAATTTGCAAGGGAATACTTGAATGATTGCTTGGTCACATTCATTTAAAGGGAATTCTTCGTGCAAGTTATCATTTTCAAAGCATCAAGGATCACAAAGTTATCTTGTAATTTGTAAGCTTTCTGATCATTTGCTATGTTTCTACCCTCTATATATCTTAGATTTTGCCACGCGTTGTTGAACAATTACTACCTCCATATGTTGTACAATTCCAAGTTATCATTTTTTAATGAATATAATATATTATGTGTTATCTTTTATTTATTTTGCAACTAGTACATTATGCTGCTATAATCGGTTCGGGCCAAAAGGAAGCCTACATGCTTTCAAAAAAAGGTTTTCAAAATTTGAATACACAGTCTCCATTTCCTGGGCCCACCCCTGGTGGGGCGGCGCCGGGATCCAGGGAGGTTGGGGCTCGGGCGGCGCCGGGAGCCCGGGAGTGAGGGAGAAGATGGGGGCGGCGCGGCGCCGGGAGTGAGGGAGAAGGTGGGGGCGGGGAAGGAGGGATCGCTCGTACGTACCTGCCCTAGCATCCGTTTTTTTTCATTGATTAATTTTCGTGGGTTAGATTTTTTTAGTCAGTTTTTCTATCGATCCGACCGGAGGTTTGCACCCTCGTCCCATCGCAATGTCAGTTTTTTTGCGGTCAGTTCAGGGGGGAATCACTGCGAGGTGGGAGGTGGGAGGGAGGACGAAAATAAACCGTGATAGGTGGGACGAAAATTGACCGGCGGAGACTACCAACTGCTCCATAGGAGTAGAGAGATATTATTGTCTCTACACAGCAACAAGATCATAGTGATGTCCTGCAGTTGAAAATACAACTTGAGCGACAACACAATATTGTGTATTCTTTTTTATGTTGATGTGGACATTATTTGGTCATCGTTTGAGACGTGCATTTCATGTGCAAGCTTACTAGTTTTGCAAAAAAAGAAACAAGAGCACAAATTATGCCACCAATTAGTAAATATAAATAAATGAGATAAGAAAATGTACACTCAAGAAAAGGTGATGTGTTCATCAATCCATCACATTGGACTTCATCTCGTGTTTTTACTACCCACTCAAGAAAAGATTGTGTTCATGAATCCATCAGCCAACATCTTATTTTATTCTAATAGGTTGCCTAATTCATATATTCGCATGACGCAAGACCTTATTTCAGACTGGTGGGCAATTCTGCTGACACTCAAGTCTGTGGTCAAAACACGGTACGGACGGCACACTGAGGCAGCAGTAGCACCCTTTCAAGCCCCAATATTCACCTTTGGTTTTACAATCCCTAAGAACACAAAATTTCACCGTAACTTTGCTCTCATTTAATGACGAGCCTGCCATAGTTGCGTTGGCCAGGCCATCTTACTCTCGGGCTCAGCCCGACATATTACAAATAGGTAAATTATATGAATATCAGTCCATAATGCACAACTATATTTTGTGATGATATACTTACATTGTTCAACCATAAGAAGGCAGCCGATGAACAGAACAACAATGATGTACACCACGCTGGCCCCCTTCATATTTCCACGAACTGTGTGATTATGAGATAGACGCAATATGAGGTAACGGCCACGACCCCCTCTCGCCTCAATATATATAGAGGGTAATGCATTAACTACGAGATGTGCATTAATTGCCACATTCCATATATAGTACAAGCATGGCAGCCTGTGATGCGATTTGCAGATCGCACAATTACTAATTACTGCATATGCATCCTCTGAGATAGTCCTGGATTAGGGATTAATTGCCAGGATTATATTGTAATCTACTAGATCACTAACCATATACCCCAGAAGTACTTGGTAATCTTCTAGATCAGTAACCATATATGCATAGGGTTGAGTCATTCCTACCCATATCCCAGGTTTGTTACCATACTCCCAACCGCCATTGAGTTTCAAAAATTATTTATAGAAAAAATGTACGGCATATAAAAAACATCTGCCACTATAAAACAAAAAAGTTCTTATTTATGTCCGGCTGATAATTCAAGAAATGTATGTCAGAAGTACTTGATCATCGACGTCGGGTATTGCTACGCCCGTCTATTTGTAATATTGAATGGTATTGCTTGATGCAAATATGTGGAGCCATTATTTCCTAGTTAAATACATATAGAGGGAAAAAACGCACAACAACCACATCAATCCATTTAAATATAGTAGTACAAATGCCCGTGCATTGCAACCGACGAAACAAAATCGAGCCTATCCCTGCACCGACTTGTAACTCCTTGTGCCTTGCAACCGTCAGTTTCACTTCACGTGGTTCAACACAAATCATGCCTTGACATATCAGCCGGTGCATGTCGACCTTCTTCATCTCTACCGTGACCTTGGAGATTTTTCAGCCAGTAAAATATGTCGCATTCTTCCACCATGGCCCTCGCACCATAGTTTAAAAAACCAAACCGATGAGAGTAAACTTATTGTTCTAATCATCAAGTATAAAAGAGAACCAAAATTAATATTCACGAACTTTATTCACATTGATTGGAAATCAATCAATTGTTAACTTTACTTTCACACTTCCAGCCAAAAAGCTTGACTTTCCCACTGCCCTAAATAATCCATATAAAATTATAATATAAACATGGTCAAGCATAAACAGCATCTCCCGCCGTTGTGCCCCTAGAAGGCATTTTTTCGGACTCGTAGGGTTGCCCCGGCAAAAATTTTGCTTTGGGATGAGATTTTTTTTCCAGTCGTCCCCCCACGCGCACACCTGCCCAGCCCACGCGTGCGCTGCCCAGGCCACGTCTGCGCCGCTCCGGCCATGCCCACGCCGCGCCCGAGTCCATCCTCACGGCGAGCCCCTGTGTGCCCACCCTGCTTCGTCGAAACAACGCTTGATCGAGGAGTCGTAATCCCGGGCAAAGAGCACCTGCCGGCACGCGAGCTCATCCGGGTTGAGCGCCGCGGTGGCCTCGGCGACGACCTCGACGGCCTCGAGCACAACGGCGACGCACCAGAGGAGGCCGTGGAGGTGCAGCTCGAACACGACCTCGACGCACTCGGCGTCGTGCTTGAGCGCGGCCGCGGGCGCCCACCAGCTGCCGCCGCCGCCATGCAGGTCCGCGCGACGCCAACCCGCACCAATGTAGTGCTCGGCGTCACGCACGGCGCGGCAGAGCTCGCGGAGCGGGGACTCGAGCGGCTTCCACCTGCTGGCGAGGCAGTCGTCGAAGCGGAGGCAGGCGCGCACCTCGGCGGCGACAGCGTCGAAGGCCACCTCGCATGCGTCGGCGAGGAGGCGACATTGGCGCGGGTTGACGCGGAGCTTGTGGTGGATGACCATGAGGGCAGCGATGCAGGCGAAGGCCTCGCTCACCTACCGGAGCTGCTCCATGGACTGATCCTTAATTTGGGTTCTATCCACAGTCACGCCCGCGCCGCTCCGCCCGGGCACACGCGCTCCGCCTTCACCCCGGCCTCGCCAGCTCCGGCCACGCCCCCACCTCGCCAGCTCCGGCCACCGCCCGCCTCGGCCTCGCCAGCCCTGGCCACGCCAGCTCCGGCCAGCGCCCGCCCCGGCCTTGCCATCCCCGGCCACGCACGGCGAGCTCCGGCCTTGCCCGCCCGGAGTGCTACATGGAGAGCCTAATCGTCGTCGGGAGAGAGGGAGTGTGGGCTTGGAGAGGAGAGAGGGAGTAGTGCTTTGTGCTCGCAGGTGGGTGGGCCTGGAGAAGAGAAAGGGAGTTGGGGACACTTACCAGTGGACCATTTGCATGCAAAAATTAGTGCCGGCCTCCCCAGCTGCCCCCCCCCCCGGTTGTTGGGTTTCGCCTGAGATCGCCGGTTGCATTTTTGGCAAATCGCGCAAAACAGGACTTTGGGGGTGTGGCTGGGAGCTTTTTTCACTGCCGGCGCCCAAAAAGTGCCTTGGGGGGCGTCTTGGGGCCCCGGCTGGAGATGCTCTAATTTATACTCCCTCCGTCCGAAAATACTTGTCATCAAAATAGATAAAAAGAGATGTATCTAGAACTAAAATACATTTAGATACATCCTTTTTTATCTATTTTGATGACAAATATTTTCGGACGGAGAGAGTATATACCACAGGAAATTGAAAACAACATTATCAAGAAGTGGAGTATATCATTAGGGCGTGCCCATTTATTTAATGGTCATCTCTACCATTAGATAGGACACGGAATTTATTTGTTCTTCTAATTCCTTTCTTTCTGTCAAATCTATTTCCTCTTTTAATTTCTTTTCTTCATGATCAACTGCTCACAATAGCAGATTACTTCTTCTTTTAATTATTTTACTTTCTTTCCTGTCAAATTTATTTCCTCTTTTAACTTCTTTCCTTTGTGCTCAACTGCTCGCAATAGCGGATTACTTCTTCTTTTAAATCTTTCCTTCTTGCTCCTAAGAGTGGAATTTATTACGCACAGAACCAAAAAGGGCACACACACACGTCATTATTTGATCGAATGAACTCAGTATTAATAAAAAATAAAAAGCTTTTGTTTGAACGAACGACTCGGGTATATGACGCTTGGAAAACAATCCCGGAGCTTCCGTGTGTCCGTTCAATTTCGAGTAAATAGCATAAAACTACTACTTTACAGGCTAGGGTTTCAAAAAACTACCAGTTTTTAATTTTTCGCTGATAACTACCAAGTGAGGTGTTGGCTGTTTCAAAAAACCCTAAACACTTGTTGCTAGCGATTTAAACTGTTTTGTGACAGGCCGGGCCCACTCCTAAACAGTCCGTTTGTTTGACCGTTCGCTTTGACCGTTAACTTACATGTGGGACCCACGTGTAAGTTATCTCTTCTTCCTCTTATCTTCTCTTCTCTCCTCCTGTGTCTTTCTTCTTCCTCTCCTTCTCCCGACAAACACCACCAACCGGCGGCCACCTCCACCATCCGTCGCACGCCAGACAAGCTCGACCGCGGAACGAACGCCGCCCGGAGGGCAGCCGCATCGCAGGGGCACGGGCCGTGGCATGGCCAGGGCTCGGCCCGTCGCGAGCCGCGCACCATGGTCAGGAGCAAGGGCGCCGCTAGCCGCGCCATGTCAGGTGCTTGGGCCGTCGCAATCCGCGCGGCCATGGCCAGGAGCGTGCGAGGAGCAAGGGCTGCCGCCAGGCGCGCCACGGGCCGCCGCCAGCCGCGAGTCATGGTCGGGAGCAAGGACAGGTGTTGGCAAGGAGCTCCTCCATCTAGCCTATCGCCCGACTAAAGAACCCTGCCTTGGCGACAAGGAATGCGATGGCTGCGCCACCACCTTTCGCTTGGCCGGCGACCTGGCCGCCGGCGAGCTGCCCGCGCCGTTCCTCAGAGATCACGCGAAGGGCCCGATTGCTTTTTTCAGAAAATAGTTGCTTTTTTAAAAAAGTTACAGGGACATGATTGCTTTTTTTTCACTTACAAAGATACTGACATATCGGCCCTACAGGTAAGGTAACAGTCAAACAAATGGTCAAACAAACGGTTCTCGTACATGCGGGTCCCAACTGCCATAATCACGATTAATTTCAAAGCACTATGTTTTTAGGGTTTTTTGAAACAGCCAACCCCTCACTTGGTAGTTATCAGCGAAAAATTAAAAACTGGTAGTTTTTTGGAACCTTAGCCTGTAAAGTAGTAGTTTTATGCCATTTACTCTCCAATTTCCCTTTCTGCCTGCCGAGTATTTGTGCACACGGCGAGTCCGTGCCAGAAATCTAATCATGTGGGGTTAAATGAATGTTGTGTAGTCATATGTATGCTTTTGTCGGGGGATAGACCCCGGGCAGGCAACCGACCCCGGATCTTCTTCAAAAACAACGAGGCTGGCACCGGCCCTCAAAATCGGCACGCACTTGGCCGGGTTGCTCGACCCGGCCAAGCCCCGCAACCCGGCCGGACTCGCCGACCCGGCAAGACACGTCGACTCGGCCCCAACGACTAGCGCAAGACAGCCAAACTCAGCACGACCAAAGCTTCCTCAACAAGCCAGCACCACCCGTGGCGTGCTACGCAATCCAGCCGCGGGTCAGCTCCCGTCTCATCCAGGCCATACGCTGGGGACGAGTCTTCAATCAACAATGACCGAGGCAACAGTGCCCCGCCCATGCCTCTAGACAGCGGGAACGTGGCAACAGTGCCCCTCACCTACCCGCTGACCAGGGCTGGCGTGGCTATAGTGCCCCCGCCCTCACCGCTGACGACAGCAAGTGGCAGCCTGACGGAGAGCACTGTACACGACTCGACTCGGCCACGCCCTGCCGATCGACAAGACGGCGCACAGTTCCCCTAGGCATGCGGGGCCCGCATCTAGGGGAAACCGCGAACCACAAGCTCTCAGCGGGACCCAGCCTGGGTCCCCGGACACCGACAATACGGATCCACCCACCTGTAACATTGCCATTGTACCCATGGGGGGTTGGTCTATAAAACCCCCCAGGAGCCCACGATCAAGCAAGCAGAAAACGTATACGAGAGAGAAGCAAGTAAGCATAGGACTAGCCACCAAACAACAACACCGGAGAGAAGGAGCAGCCCAAGCCTTGGCCAGCTTCCTTCCTCCTCCATACAGCTCCAGGAGCAACATTGTACTATCAATCATCCAACTACACTCGGCAGGACTAGGGGTATTATCTCTCCGGAGAGCCCCGAACGGGGGTATGTCCGGCGTCCCGCGCCCGCTCATGCCAACCTCTCCTCTGGAGCCCACCAGCGCCCTCGAGCCTCCTCCTCTCTTTAGCCATCACTTGGCATCTGTCGTGCGCCCACCACGACAGTTGGCGCCAACCGTGGGGCAGCTCGAGGAGCTGGCCGGGAGCATGCTTCAGACGGGGCCCTTCTCCTACATCGACGAGTCCGTCGCGCTGACGGACGACGTCGGCGGCGCGCTTGCCGCCTCCTTCGCCGCGCTGCGCATCATCGATGCATTCGCGGCCGACGAGTACCCTAGCGAGGTGCTGAGCTACTCCGACTCCCCCCCTCTCCCTCGGCGGAGGCGTTACCGCTGGGGCAATGGACATCTATGTGGAGGTCTTTGTCACCGGCGACGGCGCCTCCTCCTCGTCGTGCAAGACGAGGAAGGCTGCCGAAGCCAGGGCCGCGGCGGAACGGACCGAGCCGTTCGATCCATTGCGCTCCGCGATGCAGAGCCTCTGCATCCCCATCGGCACCGACGTTGACGCCACCAACGTCGCTGACGCCCGAACCCAACTCGAGGAAAGGCACCAGCAGATGCTGGACCTGTCCGGGACACTCACCTCCACTCAGCATCGCCTGGACGTTGCTCAGCTGGAGCGCAATGCCGCCTACGGATTCACGCCCACCACGGCCGAGCCAAGCCAGGTCGCCGACGTGCGTGCCCGGGGAGGCGCGATCGGCCGGGCCGTCGGTGTCGTCCCAACCGTCTACGAGACTCCAGCGAAGAACATGCGCGCTGTCCAGGCAGCTGCAGCCGGCCTGGACCAGCTCATGGGTGAGGAGATGAAAGAGTGCATCGGGTGGATGTGCGAACTCCTCCACGCTGCCAACACCCAGCAGGATCGCCTCAACCAGCTCGCCAAGCAGGCGGGATCCGGCTCTGCCCGCCTTGGCGGGCCCAGCGAACTTCTGCACACTGCTTCCTCGCCACCCGGCGAGGCGCACTCCGGACGAGCCCGGACTCGGCGCGACCCGGCCGCTACAGCCGCCGGCGGATTGGGCGACGAGCCTGTCCCAGAGATCCAGCGTGGACCCGGCCAGCATGGCCAGCGTCCGGCTCCAACCGACCCGGCCCCCTGTGGCCTGGCCGCAAGTCGACTCGGCTCGCCCGCCATTGACAACGCCGACGCTCGCCACCGCCTCGATCAGCTCGCTCGCTCCCTAGAGGTGGAGGAGAGCGGCGCTATCGGGCCGGCGTGCTTTGGCCTGTGCATCTGGGAGGAGCCTTTCTCCAAAGGGTTCATGCTCCCCCACGACACCCCCAAGTACAACGGGACAGTGAAGCCAGAAGACTGGCTCACCGACTACACCACGACCATTGGCATCACCGGTGCCAATAGTCGTCTCGCCGTGCGCTACGCACCGCTCATGCTCCAAGGGTCGGCCCGCACTTGGTTGAACAGCCTGCCGATGGGCAGCATCAACACGTGGGTGGACTTCGAGGAAGCCTTCGTCCGCAACTTCACGGGGACCTACAAGCGGCCCGACCGCCCTAGCCAGCTCGCCATGTGCGTGCAAGGGCCTACGGAGACCGGTCGCGAGTACCTCGCACGCTGGACCGAGCTCCGAAATAGCTGCGAGGGCGTCCATGAAGTCCAGGCGATCCAGTACTTCGTCAGCGGGTGCCGAGATGGCACCCTCCTCAAGCACAAGCTCTTACGCTCTAAGCCGGCCACCATGGCCGCGCTCATGGTGACGGCAGACAAGTACGCCAACGCCGACTCCCCCATGAAGATCCAGGTGGCGCTGGATGAAGCCGGAAGGCGAAGCCGGTTCCCCCTCCAAAGACGGCCGGCGAAAGCAGCCAGCAGCAGCATCATCAGAATAACAAGCGCAAGGCCGACCAGCCGGCACAGCGTCACGACAACCGGCTCGTCGCCGCCGCCGAGCCCGCGGCGGACCCGGCGGCGAAAGGCCAGCAAACCGGCAAGACGGCATGGCAACCCGCCATGAGCTTCGAGCAGATGCTCGATGCCCCCTGCAAGAACCACAACGGTGCAAGACCCTCCACGCACACGCTTCGGCAGTGCACCATCACCAAGCGCATCATGAGGGGTGACGTCCCACCTCCTCCGGCTCCGGCTCCGGGCACGGGGCAGCCGCCTCCGCCTCCACCGCCGCCTCTAGCTGGCGGCGCGATGCGCAACGGCGCCTACCTGGACCAGAACGTGGCCTATGTCATCTTCACCAGCCTCGACGACGAACAGCACAGCGAGCGCCTCCTTCGGCAGGAGGTGTACACCGTCGTCCCGGCCAAGCCGGAGTTCATGCATTGGTCGGATCGGCCGATCACCTGGACCCGGGAGGATCACCCAGCAGTCATGCCGAGTCCGGGTGGTTACACCCTCGTCCTCAACCCCACCATCATCGCGCGCCGCACATGCAAGTTCTCCCGAGTCCTCATCGACGGCGGCAGCAACATCAACATCCTCTACCGCGACACGATGACCAAGCTCGGCCTCAAGGCCGAGGACCTGGAGCCAACCAGGACGATCATCCATGGCATTGTGCCCGGCCTCTCCTGCTCCCCCATTGGCCAGGTCCGGCTCGATGTCCTGTTTGGGGACAGCAGCCACTTCCGGTGTGATCCGATCTGGTTCGAGGTGGTGGACCTGTCCAGCGTGTATCACGCGTTGCTGGGCCGGCCCGCGCTCGCCAAGTTGATGGCGGTTCCCCACTACGTGTATCTAAAGATGAAGATGCAGGGTCCCAAGGGCCTAATCACCATTACCGACGATTACCGCAAGTCCCTGGAGTGCGCCCGAGATGGCACCAAGTTGGCCGAATCGCTGGTCATTGCCGAGGAGCGGCGCCAGCTCGACTAGATCGTCGCCCTGGCAGGCGAGGCCTCTGATGCATAGATCCCGACCTCGGACCCGGCCGACGAGGCCGCCTTCAAGCCCTCCAAGGAGACCAAGAAAGTGAAGCTCAACCCGGAAGACCCCAGCTGCAGCAACTACGTTGTCGTAGGCGCCCGCCTCGACAACAAATAGAAAGGCGAGCTCGTCAACTTCCTCCGTGAGAATCGGGATATCTTCGCATGGACCCCCAAGGACATGTCGGGTATCCCGAGGAAGTACGCCGAGCACAAACTTCACGTCCGCAAGGACGCCAAGCCTGTCCGTCAACCCCTACAACGATTTTCTGAAGAGAAGAGAATAACCATTGGTGAAGAGGTCGCCAAGCTTTTGGCGGCCGGCTTCATAATGGAAGTGTTTCACCCCGAGTGGCTGGCCAATCTAGTCCTCGTCCTAAAGAAGAAAAAGACCTAGCGCATGTGTATCGACTACACCAACCTCAACAAGGCATGTCCTAAGGATCCGTTCGCTCTCCCGCGGATCGACCAAGTCATCGACTCGACCGCTGGGTGTGAGCTCCTGTCCATCCTAGACACTTACTCCGGCTACCACCAGATCAAGCTGGACCCAGCCGATGCCCTGAAGATGTCCTTCATCACGCCCTTTGGGGCGTATTGCTACATCACCATGTCGTTCAACTTGAAGAACGTCGGTGCCACCTTCCAATGCTGCATGCAGAAATGCCTGCTGCCGCAACTCGGCCGCAATATCCACGTGTACGCGGACGACATCGTGGTGAAGACCAAGCAGCACCTCACGCTCCTCGACGATTTAAAGGAAACATTCGCCAACCTCCGCGAATACAAGGTCAAGCTTAACCTAGAAAAATGCATCTTCAGGGTCCCGGCCGGAAAGCTACTTGGCTTCCTCGTATTGGAACACGGCATTGAGGCGAACCCGGAGAAGATCAAGGCCATCGAGCGCATGCGCAAGCCGGCTTGGCTGCGCGATGTCTAGAAATTCACCGGATGCTAGGCCTCGGTCAGTCAGTTTCTAAGCTGGCTGGGCGAGTGGGCGCTACCCCTGTACCAGCTGATGAAGAACACAAGCCTGTTCGAATGGAACATCAAGGCAGATGAGGCTTTCCAAGACCTCAAGCACATGCTCTCCATCGCATCAGTCCTGGCCGCGCCGACCGACATGGAGCCGCTGTTGCTCTACATAGCCGCGACCTCGCGGGCGGTCAGCACGGTGCTGGTGGTCGAGCGACTAGAGAAGGGAAAGATCCAAGCCGTCCAGCGCCCAGTCTACTACCTGAGCGAGGTGCTCTCCATCTCCAAGCAGAACTACCCGCACTACCAGAAGATGTGTTACGGCGTGTACTTCACCGCTAAGAAGCTGAAGCAGTATTTCCAAGAGCACGTTGTCACCATGGTCAGCACGGCGCCTATCGGAGAAATCATCGGGTGCCGGGATGCCTCTGGCCGGGTTGCCAAGTGGGCGATCCAGCTAGCCGGCCACACCATCCTCTACGAGCCCCGCACCACGATCAAGTCTCAAGCCCTGGCCGACTTCCTCGTCGACTCGACCGAGACCCAGTACTTGCCACCGCCCCCCGACTCGATGCATTGGCGCATGCATTTCGACGGGTCCAAGATGCGACTCGGCTTGGGGGCCGGCATCGTACTGTCGTCCCCGAAGGGCGACCGGCTCCGCTACGCGCTCGAGATCCACTTCGCCGCCTCCAACAACGTCGTCGAGTATGAAGCCCTTGTGCACGGCCTCCGGCTTGCCGAGGCCTGCCAAGGAACTCGGCATCCAGCGCATCCTGTGCTACGGCGACTCGGACCTGGTGGTGCAGCAATGCTCCGGTGAATGGGACGCCCGCGACTCCAACATGGCAAGCTACCGCTTCCTCGTCCAAAAGTTGTCCGGATCCTTCGAGGGCTGCGAGTTCCTCCACGTCCTACGCCCGGAGAACGAAGTAGGCAACGCGCTCGCCAAGATCGCCTCATCACGACAAGCCATCTCGTCCGGCGTCTCCCTCGAGCACCTGCGCAAGCCGTCCGTCAAGCCATCACCGGACTCCGAGTCCATCCATGTTCCAGACGACCCGGCCGCACCTCAAGCCGGCCCGGGGGCTGCTGAACCCGGCCCAGGGGCTGCTCAGCTCGACCCGGCCACCATCGTCCCGGACCCGGCCGTCGCCATCCCCGACCCGGGGGCTGCTCAACCCGGCTCGGGGGCTGCCGACTCGGAACCCACACTGGTGGCCGTCTTCGCCGTGGTTACGGCTCCATCTTGGGCCCTCCCAATATCAGAATATTTGGAGAACAGGGTTCTCCCCATGGACGAGACCAAAGCTCGGCAAGTGCAGCGCCGGGCGTCCGCCTACAGCATCATCAACAATGAGCTCGTCAAGCGTAGCTCCACCGACGTGTTCCAGCGCTGCGTCGAGCAGGAACAGGGCATCGACATCCTCCTCGACATACATCAGGGCGAGTGCGGGCACCATGCCGCATCACGATCCCTGGTGGCCAAGGCGTTCCGCCACAGTTTCTACTGGCCCACGGCCCTCCAAGATGCCGAGTCGCTCGTCCTCAAGTGTGAGGTATGACAGAGCTTCAGCAAACGCAGCCACCAGCCGGCGTTAGCACTCCGCACCATATCGATCGCCTGGCCCGTCACGAGCCGCGCACCATGGCCAGGAGCAAGGGCACCGCTAGCCGCGCCATGTTAGGTGCTTGGGCCATCGCAAGCCGCACGGCCATGGCCAGGAGCGTGCGAGGAGCAAGGGCTGCCGCCAGGCGCGCCACGGGCCGCCGCCAGCCGCGAGTCATGGCCAGGAGCAACGGCAGCTGTTGGCAAGGAGCTCCTCCATCTAGCCTATCGCCCGACTAAAGAACCCTGCCTTGGCGACGAGGAATGCGACGGCTGCGCCACCACCTTTCGCTTGGCCAGCGACCTGGCCGCCGGCGAGCTGCCCGCGCCGTTCCTCAGATATCACGCGAAGGGCCCGATTGCTTTTTTCGGAAAATAGTCAGGGACCCAATTGCTTTTTTAAAAAAGTTACAGGGACTTGATTGCTTTTTTTAACTTACAAAGATACTGACATATCGGCCCTACAGGTAAGGTAACAGTCAAATAAACGGTTGTCGTACATGTGGGTCCCAACTGCCATAATCACGATTAATTTCAAAGCACTCTGTTTTTAGGGTTTTTTGAAACAGCCAACCCCTGACTTGGTAGTTAATAGCGAAAAATTAAAAACGGGTAGTTTTTTGGAACCTTAGCCTGTAAAGTAGTAGTTTTATGCTATTTACTCTCCAATTTCCCTTTCTGCCTGCCGAGTATTTGTGCACACGGCAAGTTCATTCCTTAGTCGTGCCAGAAATCTAATCATGTGGGGTTAACTGAATGTTGTGTAGTCATGTGTATGCTTTTGTCGGGGGATGGACCCCGGGCAGGCAACGGAACCCGAATCTTCTTAAAAAACAACGGGGTTGGCACCAGCCCTCAAAACCGGCACGCACTTGGCCGGGTCGCTAGACCCGGCCAAGCCCCGCAACCCGGCCGGACTCGCCAACCCGGCAAGACACGTCGACTCGGCCCCAACGACTAGCGCAAGACAGCCAAACTCAGCACGACCAAAGCTTCCTCAACAAGCCAGCACCACCCGTGGCGTGCTATGCAATCCAGCCGCGGGTCAGCTCCCGTCCCATCCAGGCCATACGATGGGGACGAGTCTTCAATCAACAATGACCGAGGCAACAGTGCCCCGCCCATGCCTCTAGACAGCGGGAACGTGGCAATAGTGCCCCTCACCTACCCGCTGACCAGGGCTGGCGTGGCTATAGTGCCCCCGCCCTCACCGCTGACGACAGCAAGTGGCAGCCTGACGGAGAGCACTGTACACGACTCGACTCGGCCACGCCTTGACGATCGACAAGACGGCGCACAGTTCCCCTAGGCATGCGGGGCCCGCATCTGGGGGAAACCGGCGAACCACAAGCCCTCAGCGGGACCCAGCCCGGGTCCCCGAACACCGACAATACGGATCCACCGACCTGTAACATTACCGTTGTACCCATGGGGGTTGGTCTATAAAACTCCCCAGGAGCCCACGATCAGGCAAGCAGAAAACATATATGAGAGAGAAGCAAGTAAGCATAGGACTAGCCACCAAACAGCAACACCGGAGAGAAAGAGCAGCCCAAGCCTTGGCCAGCTTCCTTCCTCCTCCATACAGCTCCAGGAGCAACATTGTACTATCAATCCTCCAACTACACTCGGCAGGACTAGGGGTATTTTCTCTCCAGAGAGCCCCGAACATGGGTATGTCCGGCGTCCGGCGCCCGCTCATGCCAGCCTCGCCTCTGGAGCCCACCAGCGCCCTCGAGCCTCCTCCTCTCTTTAGCCATCACTTGGCATCTGTCGTGCGCCCACCACGACAGTTGGCGCCAACCGTGGGGCAGCTCGAGGAGCTGGCCGGGAGCATGCTTCAGACGGGGCCCTTCTCCTACATCGACGAGTCCGTCGCGCTGACGGACGACGTCGGCGGCGCGCTTGCCGCCTCCTTCGCCGCGCTGCGCATCATCGATGCGTTCGCGGCCGACGAGTACCCTAGCGAGGTGCTCAGCTACTCCGACTCCCCCCTCTCCCTCGGCGGCGGCGTTACCGCTGGGGCAATGGACATCTATGTGGAGGTCTTTGTCACCGACGACGGCGCCTCCTCCTCGTCGAGCAAGACGAGGAAGGCTGCCGAAGCCAGGGCCGCGGCGGAACGGACCGAGCTGTTCGATCCATTGTGCTCCACGATGCAGAGCCTCTGCTTCCCCATCGGCACCGACGTCGACGCCACCAACGTCGCTAACGCCCGAACCCAACTCGAGGAAAGGCACCAGCATATGCTGGACCTGTCCGAGACACTCACCGCCACTCAACGTCGCCTGGACGCTGCTCAGCTGGAGCGCAATGCCGCCTACGGATTCACGCCCACCAGGGCCGAGCCAAGCCGGGTCGCCAGCGTGCATGCCCGGGGAGGCGCGATCTACCGGGCCCTCGATGTCGTCCCAACCGTCTACGAGACCCCAGCGAAGAACATGCGCGCTGTCCAGACAGCTGCAGCCGGCCTGGACCAACTCATGGGTGAGGAGCTGAAAGAGTGCATCGGCCGGATGTGCGAACTCCTCCACGCCGCCAACACCCAGCAGGATCGCCTCAACCAGCTCGCCAAGCAGGCGAGATCTGGCTCTGCCCGCCTTGGCGGGCCCGGCGAACTTCTGCATACTGCTTCCTCGCCACCCAGCGAGGCGCACTCCGGTCGATCCCGGACTCGGCGCGACCCGGCCGCTACAGCCGCCGGTGGATTGGGCGACGAGCCCGTCCCAAAGATCCAGCGTGGACCCGGCCAGCATGGCCGGCGTCCGGCTCCAACCGACCTGGCCCCCTGTGGCCTGGCCGCAAGTCGACTCGGCCCGCTCGCCATCGATAACGCCGATGCTCGCCACCGCCTCGATCAGCTCGCTCGCTCCCTAGAGGTGGAGGAGAGCGGCGCTATCGGGCCGGCGTGCTTTGGCCCGTGCATCTGGGAGGAGCCTTTCCCCAAAGGGTTCATGCTCCCCCACGACACCCCCAAGTACAACGGGACAGTGAAGCCAGAAGACTGGCTCACCGACTACACCACGACCATTGGCATCACCGGTGCCAATCGTTGTCTCGCCGTGCGCTACGCACCGCTCATGCTCCAAGGGTCGGCCCGCATGTGGTTGAACAGCCTACCGATGGGCAGCATCAACACGTGGGTGGACTTTGAGGAAGCCTTCGTCCGCAACTTCACGGGGACCTACAAGCGGCCCGACTGCCCTAGCCACCTCGCCATGTGCGTGCAAGGGCCTACGGAGACCGGTCGCGAGTACCTCGCACGCTGGACCGAGCTCCAGAATAGCTGCAAGGGCTTCCATGAAGTCCAGGCGATCCAGTACTTCGTCAGCGGGTGTCAAGATGGCACCCTCCTCAAGCACAAGCTCTTATGCTCTAAGCCGGCCACCATGGCCGCGCTCATGGTGACGGCGGACAAGTACGCAAACGCCGACTCCCCCATGAAGATCCAGGTGGCGCTGGATGAAGCCGGCAAGGCGAAGCCGGTTCCCCCTCCGAAGCCTGCCGGCGAAAGCAGCCGGCAGCAGCATCATCAGAATAACAAGCGCAAGGCCGACGTGCCGGCACAGCATCACGACAACCAGCTCGTCGCGGCCACCGAGCCCGCGGCGGACCCGGCGGCGAAAGGCCGGCAAACCGGCAAGACGGCATGGCAACCCGCCATGAGCTTTGAGCAGATGCTCGATGCCCCCTGCAAGAACCACAGCGGTGCAAGACCCTCCACGCACACGCTTCGGCAGTGCACCATCACCAAGCGCATCATGAGGGGTGACGTCCCGCCTCCTCCGGCTCCGGCTCCGGGCACGGGGCAGCCGCCTCCGCCTCCACCGCCGCCTCCAGCTGTCGGCGCGATGCGCAACAACGCCTACCTGGACTAGAACGCGGCCTATCTCGTCTTCACCAGCCTCGGCGACGACAAGCACAGCGAGCGCCTCCTTCGGCAAGAGGTGAACACCGTCGTCCTGACCAAGCCGGAGTTCATGCATTGGTCGGATCGGCCGATCACCTGGACCCGGGAGGATCACCCAGCAGTCATGCCGAGTCCGGGTGGTTACACCCTCGTCCTCAACCCCACCATCGTCGCGCGCCGCACATGCAAGTTCTCCCGAGTCCTCATCAACGGCGACAGTAGCATCAACATCCTCTACCGCGACACGATGACCAAGCTCGGTGTAACGCCCCGGATTCGATGCGCCAGGTGTCTGCCAGTTATTCGTCGTTGTTTGCCATGTCATTTGCTTGCGTGTTGCATTTTATCATGTCATCATGTGCATTTCATTCTGCATGCGTGTTCGTCTCATGCATCTGAGCATTTTCCCCGTTGTCCGTTTTGCAATCCGGCGCTCCTATGCCCTCCAGCGTTCCCCTTTCGTCTCTCGTTGTGAGTGGGTGTTAAACTTTCTCGGAATGTCCCGAGTCTTGCCAAGTGGCCTTGGTATACCACCGGTAGACCGCCTGTCAAGTTTCGTGCCATTTGGAGGTCGTTTGATACTCCAACGGTTAACCGGGTAACCGTAAAGCCCCTCTCTCTTTGCAGCCCAACACCCCTTCCAAACTGGCCCAAAACCCATCTAACTCCCCTCCATGCTCTCGGTCGTTCGATCTCGATCGCGTGGCCGAAAACCGCTCCTCATTTGGACTCTCCTAGCTCCCGAAATCTATATATATGTCCCTCTCCCTCGAAATCTCGGATGAAAACACCCCTAACCCTAGCTTTTCCCTCTCCGCCGCTGGACGCGTCCGCCGACGGCCGGACACGTCCGGCCCGCGCCCCTCGTCCAATCGGAGGCCGCCGCGTGGCCTCCCGCGCCGCCCCCGCCGCCGCGGCCCGCTGGGCCCGGGTCGGGCCCGTCCAGGCCCGCGCGTCGCCCGCGCTCGCCTCGCCCCTCCGCCGCCTGCGCCCGCGCGACCCGCCACCGCTCGCCGCCGCCTCGGCGTCCGTGCCACCCGCCGTCCGGCCGCGCCGTTGGCCGCCTGGCCCGCGCCGCCGCCTGGCTCCCTCGCCGCCGGCGCCGGCCTCGCCGCCTCCAGCCGGCGCCGCACGCGCGAGCCCCTGGCTCCGGCCGCCGTCTCCGCCCGTCGCCGGAGCAGCTCCTCCGGCCGGCGCGCCTCGCCAGCCGCCGCCGCCCGTCGTCTCGCCTCTCCACCGGCCGGCCCCGCGCCACCTCGGCCTCCCTCCGGCCGGATCCGGCCTCCCCGCCGCCGTGCCTCGCCATGGCCTCGCCTCCCGAAGCCCCTCCTCCGCCGGCGCCGCTCAGCTCCAGCGAACCTCGGGTTCCGTGCCGATCTGGATCTGGAAGGTTGACTTCCCCCCCCTCCGTTTTCACTGTCCCAGATTTTTTTTATTTTCATGCCATGTTTATCATGCCGTATCTCTGCATCCGTAGCTCCGTTTCATGCGTGTAATATGTCAAATTGTTCGTCTCGACGAGTACATCATTTCATTACATTGCATCATATTCATTTGAGGTCATCTTGATACCTGAATCATCGTTGTAAGAGTGCTTCATGATGTTTTCTGCTGTCTGTTATCAGAACGAGCTCTTTTGTCATTTTTGCCATGATTGATGTGTGCATCCTATGAGGTTGATGTCTACATTTGTTTTGAACTATGCCATGTCTTCTTTATAGAGGTGCTTACCATGTATTTTTGTGATCAATGTGGTGACTAGCACAAGAATGCAAACTAGGCATCGTGATGTTGCTGATTTTAATCCCTGTTCTACTGTTATTTTGATGCCATGTAAACTTGATGCTACAGAGAGATCCATGCATATTTTGAGATACTTCAGTAAGGATGTTTGGAACATGTGGTTATTGTCTATCCATTCATGGCCTTTGTTGCAATTATGGAATAGTCTAGCATGTCATTTGAGTGCTCTACTTTTGCTTCAAAATGTTTCCTGGCAGATTGTTTACGTGTTATTCAATTTGGCCATGCTTGTTGTAGTTGATCCTTGCATGCTATGGACTTGTTCTTGACTTGGTTTGTTTCACAAACATGTCTTCTTGATGATGCTATGCTTATCTTGTCATGCAGTGACTTGTGCTGAGTGAATCGAGCTTGTTAAGTAGTGTTCATGATGTTGCTGTTTTGCTAGGCTGAATCTGTTATTTCGTGATGCTATATAAACATGTTGCTACTAATCATTCTATGCATAATCTGGAGATGTTCTATAAACATGATTTGATCTACATATCATCCTCTATCCATCCATGCCCCTGGTTGTATTTATAGGTTGCTGTAGCTTGTTCATATCTTGTTCCAAAGTTGCTTCATAATGTTGTTGTCAGCCTGTTAACATTAAGTTCACTTGTTCCCATGTGTTTTGCTAGTGATCCATGCACCCTATGACCTTTCTATTGCCATGCTTAGCTTCACAAACATTCCTTCTTACTGTAGGTTGCCTTGCCATGCCATGTATTCTCTGTAGTGAGTTGCACAAGCTCATTAACATGCCTTCATAATTATGTTCCTGCCATGTTTGAATCTGTAATATAACTTGCTATGTTTACGTGGGTGCCATCATATTTTCTGATCCTTTTTGGCTTATGGTCAGTAAGGGACTTTTGATATATGCTTTTAGTAGATTCATGCTATGTCTTTGTTTGCTATTATAAGTTCCTGTAACATGTTATTTGATAGCTCTAAACATTGCATCGTGATGTTATTTTCTGCAAAGTCTGAAATTGTTATAACTTGCAATCTTACCATGTGTGTTTGAGCATGTTCTAGTGATTTATGGAGATAGCTCAGTGTTCATGTTTTGTAATGCGTTACTTGTACATCATGCACATGCCTTTTGTTTTTATGTTGGGGTGCTGTAGCATATTGTTTTGATGCTTGCAATATGCCTAGTTGTTGTTTTGGACAGATTGTTGCCATGACTTGTATAGTGTGTGTGTGTTGAACCGTTGCTCCGTTTTAGGTGTGCTCTATATGAAACTTTCTTAGAATTGCATGTAGTTTCATATTATCATATTGCATCCTTGTTTTGAGGTGTTTGCTTGATGTTTGGGTGCATTTCGCATCAATGCCATGTTTAACTTGTTTTGCTCATATCTTCTAGACCGTAGCTCCGAACTAAATGAACTTTATATGTAACTTGACTAGAATATCGTGTAGATCATCCTTGTGCATTTTAACTTGCTGTTTAACAACTTGAATATAAGGTTTATTCAGATCTGGACCAATTTCGAAATATGCATATGAGGACTTACCGGAATTGTTATATGTTGTTCCCGGCCTCATTTAAACTTGCCTTGATGTGTTGTTCTTGTTTGCATCATCTCTTGCTATGAGTAGCTTCATGTAGCTTTGTCATGCCTCATGCTTGTTGTGCATCATGCCTTGTTCATGTGTGGTGTGTTTACTATGTTGTGTGCTTCTTTTCGATAGTTCCTGTTTCGTTGCGATAGTGAGGATTCGTTCGTCTACGCTTGGTTCGTCTCGTGGCTTCATCTTCTTCATGGACTCGTTCTTCTTCCTTACGGGATTTCAGGCAAGATGACCACTACCCTGGATCTCACTACTATCATTGCTATGCTAGTTGTTTCGTTCTATCGCTATGCTGCGCTACCTATCACCTGTTTACCAAGCCATCCCATATTGCCATGAACCTCTAACCTTTGACACCTTTCCTATGCAAACCATTGTTTGGCTATGTTACCGCTCTGCTCAGCCCTCTTATAGCGTTGCTAGTTGCAGGTGAAGTTGAAGATTTCTCCATGGTGGACAGGATTTTGGTTGGGATATCACAATATCTCCTATATTATTAATGCATCTATATATTTGATAAAGGGTGGAAGGCTCGGCCTTTTGCCTGGTGTTTTGTTCCACTCTTTCCGCCCTAGTTTCCGTCATACCGGTGTTATGTTCCCGGATTTTGCGTTCCTTACGCGGTTGGGTGATTTATGGGACCCCCTTGACAGTTTGCTTTGAATAAAACTCCTCCAGCAAGGCCCAACCTTGGTTTTACCATTTGCCTCACCACCACCTATCCCTTTCCCTTGGGTCGGCCAACCCGAGGGTCATCTTTATTTTAGCCCCCCCGGGCCAGTGCTTGTCTAAGTGTTGGTCCGAACCGAGCGATGCCCGGCGCCCCCTGGGCAACCAGGGTCTATGCCAACCCGACGTCTGGCTCATCCGGTGTGCCCTGAGAACGAGATATGTGCAGCTCCTATCGGGATTTGTCGGCGCATCGGGCGGCTTTGCTGGTCTTGTTTTACCATTGTCGAAATGTCTTGTAAACCGGGATTCCGAGTCTGATCGGGTCTTCCTGGGAGAAGGTATATTCCTTCGTTGATCGCGAGAGCTTGTCATGGGCTAAGTTGGGACACCCCTGCAGGGTATAATCTTTCGAAAGCCGTGCCTACGGTTATAGGCAGATGGGAATTTGTTAATGTCCGGTTGTAGATAACTTGACACCAGATCCGAATTAAAACGCATCAACTGCGTGTGTAGCCGTGATGGTCTCTTCTCGGCGGAGCCCGAGAAGTGAACACGGTTTATGGGTTATGTTTGACGTAAGTAGGAGTTCAGGATCACTTCTTGATCATTACTAGTTGACGACCGTTCCTTTTGCTCTCTTCTCGCTCTTATTTGCGTATGTTAGCCACCATATATGCTTAGTCACTGCTGCAGCCTCACCACTTTACCCCTTCCTTTCCATTTAAGCTTTGCTAGTCTTGATACCCATGGTAATGGGATTGCTGAGTCCTCGTGGCTCACAGATTACTACAATAACAGTTGCAGGTACATGTTATGCGATGATCATGACGCGAGAGCGATGCTTGCTTGCGTTGAGTTCCTCTTCTGCTTCCTCTTCGATCAGGGGATAGGTTCCAGGTCGGCAGCCTGGGCTAGCAGGGTGGATGTCGTTTGAGTTTCTGGTTGTGATTCATCCGTAGTCGGATGATGCTCTGATGTATTGTGATGTTGTATTCGTGTGGCATTGTATGCCTTATGTATGCATCCCCATCTATTATGTAATGTTGATGTAATGATATCCACCTTGCAAAAGCGTCTCAATATGCGGGTCTATCCTTGGTGGGACCTTCGAGTTCCTTTTGGATAGGGTCGCATATTGGGCGTGACACTCGGCCTCAAGGCCGAGGACCTGGAGCCGACCAGGACGATCTTCCACGGCATCGTGCCCGGCCTCTCCTGCTCCCCCATTGGCCGGGTCCGACTCGATGTCCTGTTTGGGGGCAGCAGCCACTTCCGGCGCGAACCGATCTGGTTCGAGGTGGTGGACCTGTCCAGCGTGTATCACGCGTTGCTGGGCCGGCCCGCGCTCGCCAAGTTCATGGCGGTTCCCCACTACATGTATCTAAAGATGAAGATGCAGGGTCCCAAGGTCCTAATCACCATCACCGGTGATTACCGCAAGTCCCTGGAGTGCGCCCGAGACGGCACCAAGTTGGCCGAATCGCTGGTCATTGCTGAGGAGCGGCGCCAGCTCGACTAGATCGTCGCTCGGGCAGGCGAGGCCTCCGATGCGTAGATCCCGACCCCGGACCCGGCCGACGAGGCCGCCTTCAAGCCCTCCAAGGAGACCAAGAAAGTGAAGCTCAACCCGGAAGACCCCAGCTGCAGCAAGTACGTTGTCGTGGACGCCCGCCTCGATAGCAAATAGGAAGGCGAGCTCGTCGACTTCCTCCGTGAGAATCGGGATATCTTCGCATGGACCCCCAAGGACATGCCGGGTATCCCGAGGAAGTACGCCGAGCACAAACTTCACGTTCGCAAGGACGCCAAGCCTGTCCGTCAACCCCTACAACGATTTTTCGAAGAGAAGAGAATAACCATTGGTGAAGAGGTCGCCAAGCTTTTGGCGACCGGCTTCATAATGGAAGTGTTTCACCCCGAGTGGCTGGCCAATCTAGTCCTCGTCCTGAAGAAGAACAAGACCTAGCGCATGTGTATCGACTACACCAGCCTTAACAAGGCATGTCCCAAGGATCCGTTCGCTCTCCCGCGGATCGACCAAGTCATCGACTCGACCGCTGGGTGTGAGCTCCTATCCATCCTAGACGCTTACTCCGGCTACCACCAGATCAAGCTGGACCCGGCCGAGGCCCTGAAGATGTCCTTCATCACGCCCTTTGGGGCGTATTGCTACATCACCATGTCGTTCAACTTGAAGAACGTCGGTGCCACCTTCCAACGCTGCATGCAGAAATGCCTGCTGCCGCAAGTCGGCCGCAATATCCACGTGTACGCGGACGACATCGTGGTGAAGACCAAGCAGCACCTCACACTCCTTGACGATTTGAAGGAAACATTCGCCAACCTCCGCGAATACAAGGTCAAGCTTAACCCAGAAAAATGCGTCTTCAGTGTCCCGGCCGGAAAGCTACTTGGCTTCCTCGTATTGGAGCGCGGCATTGAGGCGAACCCGGAGAAGATCAAGGCCATCGAGCGCATGCGCAAGCCGGCTTGGCTGCGCGATGTCTAGAATTTCACCGGATGCTAGGCCTCGGTCAATCGGTTTCTAAGCCAGCTGGGCGAGTGGGCGCTACCCCTGTACCAGCTGATGAAGAAGACAAGCCCGTTCGAATGGAACAGCAAGGCAGATGAGGCTTTCCAAGACCTTAAGCGCATGCTCTCCATCGCATCAGTCCTGGCCGCGCCGACCGACAAGGAGCCGTTGTTGCTCTACATAGCCGCGACCACGCGGGAGGTCAGCACGGTGCTGGTGGTCGAGCGACTAGAGAAGGGAAAGATCCAAGCCGTCCAGCACCCAGTCTACTACCTGAGCGAGGTGCTCTCCATCTCCAAGCAGAACTACCCGCACTACCAGAAGATGTGTTACGACATGTACTTCACCGCCAAGAAGCTGAAGCAGTATTTCCAAGAGCACGTTGTCACCATGGTCAGCACGGCGCCTATCGGAGAAATTATCGGGTGCTGGGATGCCTCTGGCCGGGTTGCCAAGTGGGCGATCCAGCTAGCCGGCCACACCATCCTCTACGAGCCCCGCACCACAATCAAGTCTCAAGCCCTGGCCGACTTGCTCGTCGACTGGACCGAGACCCAGTACTTGCCACCGCCCCCTGACTCGACGCATTAGCGCATGCATTTCGACGGGTCCAAGATGCGACTCGGCTTGGGGGCCGGCATCGTACTGTCGTCCCCGAAGGGCGACCGGCTCCGCTACGCGCTCGAGATCCACTTCGCCGCCTCCAACAATGTCGTCGAGTACGAAGCCCTTGTGCACGGCCTCCGGCTTGCCGAGGCCTGCCAAGGAACTCGGCATCCGGCGCATCCTGTGCTACGGGGACTCGAACCTGGTGGTGCAGCAGTGCTCCGGCGAATGGGACGCCCGCGACTCCAACATGGCAAGCTACCGCTTCCTCGTCCAAAAGCTGTCCGGATCCTTCGAGGGCTGCGTGTTCCTCCACGTCCTGCGCGTGGAGAACGAAGCAGGCAACGCGCTCGCCAAGATCGCCTCGTCACGACAAGCCATCTCGTCCGGCGTCTCCCTCGAGCACCTGCGCAAGCCGTCAGTCAAGCCATCGCCGGACTCCGAGTCCATCCACGTTCCAAACGACCCGGCCGCACCTCAAGCCGGCCCGGGGGCTGCTGAACCCGGCCCAGGGGCTGCTCAGCTCGACCCGGCCGCCATCGTCCCGGACCCGGCCGTCGCCATCTCCGACCCGGGGGCTGCTCCACCCGGCTCGGGGGCTGCCGACTCGGAACCCACACTGGTGGCCGTCTTCGCCGTGGTTACGGCTCCATCTTGGGCCCTCCCAATATCAGAATTTTTGGAGAACATGGTTCTCCCCATGGACGAGACCAAAGCTCGGCAAGTGCAGCACCGGGCGTCTGCCTACAGCATCATCAACAATGAGCTCGTCAAGCGCAGCTCCACCGACGTGTTCCAGCGCTGCGTCGAGCAGGAACAGGGCATCGACATCCTCCTCGACATACATCAGGGCGAGTGCGGGCACCATGCCGCATCACGATCCCTGGTGGCCAAGGCGTTCCGCCACAGTTTCTACTGGCCCACGGCCCTCCAAGATGCCGAGTCGCTCGTCCTCAAGTGTGAGGGATGACAGAGCTTCAGCAAACGCAGCCACCAGCCGGTGTTAGCACTCCGCACCATACCGATCGCCTGGCTCGTCGCGAGCCGCGCACCATGGCCAGGAGCAAGGGCGCCGCTAGCCGCGCCATGTCAGGTGCTTGGACCGTCGCAAGCCGCGCGGCCATGGCCAGGAGCGTGCGAGGAACAAGGGCTGCCGCCAGGCGCGCCACGGGCCGCCGCCAGCTGCGAGTCATGGCCAGGAGCAACGGCAGCTGTTGGCAAGGAGCTCCTCCATCTAGTCTATTGCCCGACTAAAGAACCCTGCCTTGGAGACGAGGAATGCGACGGCTGCACCGCCCCTCAAAACCGGCACGCACTTGGCCGGGTCGCTCGACCCGGACCAAGCCCCTCAACCTGGCCGGAATCGCCGACCCGGCAAGACACGTCGACTCGGCCCCAACGACTAGCGTAAGACAGCCGAACTCGGCACGACCAAAGCTTCCTCAACAAGCCAGCGCCATCCATGGCGTGCTACGCAATCCAGCCGCGGGTCAGCTCCCGTCCCATCCAGGCCATACGATGAGGACGAGTATTCAATCAACGATGACCGAGGCAACAGTGCCCCGCCCATGCCTTTGGTCAGCGGGAACGTGGCAACAATGCCCCTCACCTACCCGCTGACCAGGGACGGCGTGGCTACAGTGCCCCCGCCCTCACCACTGACGACAGCAAGCGGCAGCCTGACGGAGAGCACTGTACACGACTCGACTCGGTCATGCCCTGACGATCGACAAGACGGCGCACAGTTCCCCTAGGCATGCGAGGCCCACATCTAGGGGAACCCGGCGAACCACAAGCCCTCAGCGGGACCCAGCCCGGGTTCCCGGACACCGACAATATGGACCCACCGACCTGTAACATTACTGTTGTACCCCTGGGGGTTGGTCTACAAAACCCCCCAGGAGCCCACGATCAGGCAAGCAGAAAACATATACGAGAGAGAACCAAGTAAGCATAGGACTAGCCACCAAACAGCAACACGGGAGAGAAGGAGCAGCCCAAGCCTTGGCGAGCTTCCTTCCTCCTCCATACAGCTCCAGGAGCAACATTGTACTATCAATTATCCAACTACACTCGGCAGGACTAGGGGTATTATCTCTCCGGAGAGCCGCGAACCTGGGTATGTCCGGCTTCCCGCGCCCGCTCATGGCAACCTCGCCTCTGAAGCCCACCAGCGCCCTCGAGCCTCCTCCTCTCTTTAGTCATCCCTTGGCATCTGCCGTGCGCCCACCACGACATATTTGTTAGATTTTTTGGCATGATTTTAACTTAATTTATTTTGTTTATGCAAAAAGTTGTGTAGTCAATTGACTACCCAGCTGAAGTGTGGCTTCGCCACTGGCCGGTCCCAACGATGTGGTCAAGCAAATAATTCTCGAGTTAGTAGGAATCCTGTTTTAGCGTACATATTCAAATATGACAACAAAATTAAAATGAAGAAACATTCATTTCTAAAAGAAGACATCATCGAGTTCAACATCGTCGTGAGATTATAAGACAGTACCAAGTTCGGTACATCCATGAGACCATGAAAGGTAACCACTTTCATCCGGTTCAGTACTAAGGGGGCGAACATGAGAGAGCAATGTCCTATAAAACAAAGTTTGTAGCACATCCATGCATAAGCAAAGCAACTGCCCAACATAGGTTAAAGTTATACCAAAAACAACTCGAAAATTCCATGGCGTGGACGGTATCTCGACGCGTCCTTTCGTTTCGGGATATGGGACGTAGACGGTATTACAGTACGCAGACGCTGGCATATTAATTACATTTTTAATACATGAACTTGTACGGCGGGTACAAATTCATACATAAAGTTGAAAAATGTCACAAAATAGTACAATAACTTGCATTGGAGGTACATTCATATACATTTCCGTCCGGGCTGTTATCTCTGTTTACTTGACAAGTGAAGCCGTCGGTATTCGAACCAAAGAGACGGAGAGAGGCTAGCCAGTGCACAAACTGTTACATGCTGTTTAATTTGTCATGGTCTCCTTATATAATTGATAGAATTGTTCTTGTTCTTTCTTCATATAATTTTTGAAACCAAACCGACGTGACTCCCGGTTCAGATTTTTACGGACGTACTGCCCCTCTACTGCGTTCATCAGCTGGTTTTTGAGGCACTATAAATTAGGATGTATTCTTTAGTGAGAGCATCTATAATCGGACCCTTCATACTTGCCCTAAACGTCCGGACGGGCTGTCTGGGCATTGTCCGGATCAAAAAAGGCCACCCAAGCGTGCTACCCATATCCGGCCTAAACGTCCGGACTGGCCGGCACTCTCCATATCAGGTCATATATGGGGGCGGATATGAGGAGTCCCGGACGCGCCTAGGCATGCCCGCCAAATAGGACTGACCGCTGGTGTTCGCGCCAATTCGGTCATATCTGCCTCCCCTTTCCTTGCTTGAGCAACACTTTTCTCCTCTTTGTTCACCCTCCTCTGCATTGCCGTCACCGGACTTCCATCGGTATCGGTGCTCCGCCGCCATCCCAATTCAGTGCTTCGCCACCGGACGCCCCAACACACACTGTTGCCGACCAGGTCGCCACAGAACAAGGTTGCCGCCACTAGACGGCTTCCCGGTACGTCAAACTCTCCCATATTTTCACCCCACGATCTACGTGTTCGATGAAATGCCTGAGCCGGTTTTTGATTCTTTTGGTCATTACTTCTAGTTCACGAATGGACTTGGAGAGGAAATCAGTAAACTTCCAAAATATCCTTCGACGGCTTGGTTTTTACCCCCGGTTTGTAAAAAAAAACATGCCTGGTTCAGTGGACCAGTGAGCCAAACAATTGCTTGAAGCTAAAGAGTCGCTCGCTCGCGTGCGGTGCATAGTTTTTTATTCGGATCAATTTTCCTTCTAAAAGATATATAAAGTTACTATATCCATCTGAAGCAGTAAAAATCTGTAGCTCACTGGCTAGTCGATCACGTGCTTGTCGCGGACTCTCGAGTTTTAGTCTTGCGGGAGCAACGCACAACTCTTCTTTATTTTTTTCTTCCTCTTTTCCAACTTACAATTTTTTTAGAACATTTCCCACTTACAGGTGGGCCCCATACCAGGTAAATCACACGTAGTCTCGTTGATAGTCAATACAGCTCGTTGTCAAGTTGACACCTCCACCACACTAGTTGAACGCCCTTTGACATTTTTGTTTCCTAATTGCACACATAAATCTACTACTCCCTCAGTCTGAAAATACTTGTCATCAAAATGGATTAAAAAGGATGTGTCTAGATGTATTTTAGTTCGAGATATATCATCTTTTATTCATTTTGATGACAAGTATTTTCAGACGGAGGGAGTATATCACTAGGCTTCTTAGGGTAAATGGTTCATGAATCAATTGAGGCTGGTGATTTTAGATTTGCATCCTTCGATTTTGACTTGGTCTGCTTACAGCGTCTACATTATTGGATAGCAAATCCGATCCCTCAAATGCCCGAGGACACGCCCACGCCCCAAATTTGCTCGTTTGCATCTGAATACCTCATACTACAACCCTTAGAACCATATAAAAGCACGCAAACGGTGAAATCCACGTACTAAGTAGATCAAGTAAACCCCCAGTAATTTGTACGGGTTCCGGTGACCGCCCACAGGGGTTGCCAATTGTATGGATTCGGTGACCGCCCCTAAGGATAGCCATTTGTATGGGTTCGGTGACCGCCCTTAAGGGTCCCTTAATGAAATGACGACATCTTGCATTGTGCGAGGGCGTGAGGATATTATGGCGGCCCCAGTGGCATTTCGGGGAGTATTGTGCCTCCACACCGCTCCAGACGGATATTAGCATCCGCCAGGGTGTGAACTTTGGGATACATACTCGTCTCCGCATGCCTCAGCTATCTTTTATCCGAGCCCTTTACTTATGCATTTACTCTGTGATAGTCATAGTGTTTCATGTTATATATCTTGCTATCACTTAGTTGTTTATCTTTCTTAGCATAAGTTGTTGATGCACATAGGTGAGCCTCATTGTTTTAGGTTTTGTGCTTGACAAATTAAATGCTAGTTTTATTCGCATTTGTTCAATACTAACCCATGATTATTTTAAAGCGCCTATTCATCCCCTAGGCGACATCCACGATCTTTTAATAGTGAATTCAAATAATTGAATGTGATATTTCCTTATGGAATTGTTGACCCAGTCAAAATTGGATGACCATAAGTCTAAATTAAAGACCTCAATTGATTGTGAGGTCTTATAAATTAGGGACCATAGTGCTATAGAGGATATCTCATGTAATTGGAACTTGGAAGCCCGCTGTAGCGCCCCTTCAAATAATAAATATATAACCCGCTACTCAAATTTAACATGTATAGAAAAATTGAAATCCACTCCACTTGCAATGTAATTCGACGATATATACATAGAGAGTAATGATTTTTATTTGTTACAAACTAAGATCTACTTGATGCATATGAGATATTCATGTAAAAGGTCAAGAATGTTGTCTTTCGCTTCATTCGCATGGTACTTCATCAAGTATAATAAAAATTTCCGTGCGTTGTGATGGGGACATAAATTTTCGCCGCACCCACACTCTTCCACTACCCCCTCGTCGCCCGAAAAACTCAACACTACCGTCGCCCCCTCTCCTCCCTCTTTGCTCCCGCCGGCCATCGACATGGGGAAGTGGAAGTGGATCCCCGGCAAGGGGAAGCATGACCACAAAGTTGGGCCCTCCACCTCATCGAAAAGCGTCGTCGCCACCTCAACCTCGCCCTGCCTTCTCCCTTCCCCATCCGGCCGCCCCGCCGCGTAACCGCCCATGCGTGAAGGTGGACATCTACCACCAGTACTGGGAGATGGCGACCACAATCACTTGTCCTTATGCTCACTTACCCAATGGGTGGCATCCGAGCCCGAATCGGGTGCCGGTGCCGGCCATGCAAGCGGTCGTGCCCGCCTGTTCGAGATCAATCGTTAGCGGGCACATATCCGACGTCACCTCCTCGCCGACTGCAGGTACGACATCGACTCCCCCTTGTGGGACACGTGGTTCCGGGACGAGCACGACATGCGCTGACAAACTTTCTTTGTCGGTCGTGCTCATAGCCCGCCCCATCCGCGTGCTCCCACCCCAACCGGTGCGCGCGCTCCCAGCCCATTATGGTCTCGTGGTCGTGCGCGGGCTAACGCCGATGCCCTCTCCCTCGCCGTCCCCGCCACCACCACCTCCCACAATGACCACCGAAGAGGAGGAGGAGCTAGTGAGGAGGGTGACGGAGGACTCCGAGAGGGAGTGCGAGCATGTGCAGCGCGAGCAGTGGGACGTCATGATGGCATTGTCGTCCACAAGTGACCTCGCCATACCCGAACTCGAGGTGAAGGAGGAGGTGGTCGAGGAGCCTCCCACTCTGATATGGAACCCGACCTTGGTGAGGTAGTCGTGGACGTGGACATCGATGATGCCATGCAGCCCGCCCTCACTAGCGTCGCACCACCAGGCCTCGTGGGTGGGAGCCGTGCCGTGGTCACCACTCCCTCCACAACCACAACAGGCGTGGTCACCACCCCCGCGGACCCCGCATTGGCAGCCACAGGCGCTGCCCCGCACCGCTTTGGCAGCCAGCGGACGGGTCTACCAGCCGACATTTGGCAGTCGCCACCATACATTGACCTCACCATGGATGACGAGGACAAGGACGACACGACGACGATGATCCGATCTAGGGTTCAAGCTTTTTTCTAGTTTAATTTTAATGTGCGGTCGTGACTTTTGTGGACTTTTTAAGTTAATGTAATATATGCCGTTTTAATGATTTTGCAATGTCTATTTTTGTTTAAATTTTAGTCGGACAAATATTTGAAATTTGACGGACGGTTTGGGCGCACCATCGGACGAATGACCATAAACAGACACGAGCGTCCGTTTTGCCGATGAAAAACGGCAGAAACCAGACACAACAGATGTCCGTCTGTGGTCGTGGGCAAGTCCAACGCATGACCCCAAATAATTCGTGTATGTTTGTTTGGGGTAAACAGACAAAACAAACGGCCCAATGTGTAGGAGCATGCATACCCATTTTCTGTCCGGTCCGTGTCCGTTCTGCTCCATGACCGGTCCAAGCTTGATATGGCAACGACAGAAGCTCGTGGGCATGCTCTGTGCGGGCTCGGCGACCGCGTCGGCGGGAGGCAGCACGGGCGCCATGGGGCGGAGTGGCGAGCGTGCGGCAAGCACGCGGGAGAGGGAGAGCACGGCGGCAGGGCGGGGAAGGCACGGGGGCGGCTCCTGTGTGGGACGGCATGGCGAGCGGGCGGGAAAGGGAGAGCGCGGGCGGGGCAGGCGGGGTGGCCGCAGCTGACGTGGCGAGCACGAACTGTTTGGAATGGGTACCTCCGTTGGATGCATACACAGGCCAAGGAGAAAAGGCGGGCATAAATGTCTATTTTTCTGCTCCAAACGGATAAAATACGGACGAAACGAACGCCTGCTTAGGGTCTAGCGTTGAAATTTCCCTTAAGAACACTCCGTTTGCGCGCGTCCGGCCACATCTGCTGGCAGTCATTATGTACCGCGATAAGAGACATGTACCGAGCACATTAGACCGCTAAGCCACCGTCAGTTTACAGCGATCCGACTCCCTGTGGCACTGTTGGATTGGGTGCATCCGCTGTTACTCCATACGATCGCATTGAACACAACATGGAATGCGTCGCTGTCCCATTGGTACATGTACCACGAGCAGGCGAGGTCGTCCATGCCATTGCCGCTCTCAAAAACAACTACGCTACAAAGGTAACATCTCAAAAAGCAGGAGGTTACTAAACACTTACTAATGATTCAATACTAAACAACAAGGTTCATCACACGACATTGGCAAATTTCACACCAAATCATACTTGTTGTAACAAATATACAAATATACTCAAAACAACCTTCCTGGAGCGTTAGTGCATTTCATAAAACAATGATGTAAAGGGGGACGACATCCACGATATAACATATTTGTTGGTGCTGAAATTGTGCTTCTATCTCCATGTATACACTAGTAGAAAATAGGGCTTTCGTTCGGGCCAGATAAGCCCATTAGTCCCGGTCCAGTCACGAACCGGGAGCCATGGGCCCATTGGTCCTGGTTCGTGAGGCCAAGGGGCCTGCCGGGCCTCGTGGGGCATTGGTCCCGGTTCTTCTAGCCCCTTTGGTCCCAGTTGGTGGGACGATTTGGGACCAATGAGCCTCGCTCCTGGCCCACCATCATTGGTTCTGGTTGGTGGCTTGAACTGGGACCAAATGTGGTCCTTTAGTCCCGGTTCCAGCCACAAACCGGGACCAATGAATTGCCTATATATACCCCCTTGCTCGCGAGCAGAGCACTCCACTGCTCTATTTTTCTGGCCGGCCTTTGGAGAGCTTTGTGGTGCTCTAGCTCACCTCCTGTGCACACAAGGTGTTCGATGGAATGCCCGAGCCACACTACTTAAGCTTTTTCCTCTCCAAGCTTGACCTCCAAGCTCCATTTTCCTCAATATTTTTCTAGGTTTAACAGTCCGTCACGTCCCGTCCTCGTCTTCACCGCCGTCGATCGCCTGTGCCAATCTCGTCGCTGGCACCACCGTGGGGAGCCTATTGTTCTTATCTTCTTTCTGAAGGAGAAAAAAATTCTTACTTGTATGTTTAGATAGATACTTGTATAATTTTCTTACTTTTATTATTGCTTCTTATTATTTAGTGCGATGGTTTTGGTATCCGCCCCCGTCGGCCCTCGTCTTGTCTATGATTCGGATGTGGTATATATTATCTTTATAACTATTTGGTTCATTTATTGTTTATGACAATTATGCCGACCAACGTGACATAGATTTTATTTATCTAGAAGGTATGTGAACCGGAAATTCCAACCGACCCTATTGTCGAGAGGTTAAATAGTTGAAGAAGAAAACAATTTCTTGAAGGAAAGAATAAAAAAATTTGAGGAGGAGAAGATGATATTGGAGTTGCATGTAGCGGATGTCGTCGATGATCACAAGATCAAGATGGATGCAATGTGCTTGAAGATTAGAAAGATTAAAAAAATGCCATTCATACCGAGACTTGGTATCACTATGTTGTTGGATCAATTGTTACCTTGGTTGCGATTATGATCGCATTTGTTTTCGCATTGAAATGTTTTACATAGTTTCAATGTATGGTTTAATTAATTAAATGCTCTGGAGAGCTATATGTTGTTCAATGAGAACTATGTATGTACTTTGGTTTTAATGTGATGATGAACTTCTATTAATTTGGTCACTTAATTATCTATTCATAATGTTCTTTAATGGTTTTTGACACACTTAATTATATATAATGCACGCAGATGAACCGTCAATGGATCGGATGTACGATGACAGACACACCTCCGAGTACACAGGGCCGACCCTGAGGGGATGGCAGGGGACGGCCGCCCCGGGCCCCCGCGATGAAGGGGCCCCCAATTATGTATTACATTAGGCCTATAATTTCATAGCTGCAGTAAACAAAATGAGGTTATTGGGGCTGGCCCATAGCCAAGTAGTAGCACCTACTCCCTACGTCATTTAAAGAGTGTACTTCCAACTTTCTTGAAAAGAGATGCAGCGTACGATACATCGCCGTAACTCAGGCATCGAGTCGCGGGATCCATCCAGGAACCCACGCATGCATCGCCATCATGTACGCAGCAGCCGCCACCTTTGCTCCTCCTTCTCGCGCCTAGATTATGGCAGATCAACCAATGCTTGTTTAAGAAGGAGGCCCAGGGATGGGACGACGGGTGCGCGCCGGAGATCAGTGGCGGACCGGAGCTGTTGTGTGTCGTCTATAGAGGTGAGTATCGCCGGCCGGTCGACACCGTCCGTTGTTTGTACATTTAATCGTTCTAGTTCTGTAGTTTAATATTGATGTTCATGTGGTGGTCCTGGTATATATCTCATCATCAAATAGATCAAGGGAAGAACGAGGTTCTGGATGCTGCTCATGGCGGTTGGTTTATATATAAGCTTAGCAATGACGGCACAATCCGGTAACTAACTCTTAATTTAATCATTTGCACAAGTCGCTAGGTGGGAGTAACTTTGCAATATCGCTGCACCACAGATTTATTGTTTAAAAATATGAAGGTATTTAATTTTTGAATATACGAAGGAATATTTTTCACATCAGCTGTATGGATTTTGATCTTCTATCTAATTTCTCAGATATTCTAATTTGTACTAATAGTCTTACCATAGTCATTCCAAGAACTAAAAACGTGAATCCAACTATGCATTTTGGATGCAAATTCTTTAGGACTATTATAGAGTTTTCTGTTGTTTTGGTACCTAAAATAATATTTACTCCTACACTTGTAGTTAAAGCATGACATAAACATGACTTTGCATCACGCATCATTGTCTACTTTTTTCGTAGTCTATTGTTTTGATGCTTTAGTTAAGGGCCCTGGGTTTTAGTTTCGCCCCGGGCCCCCAAAATCTCAGGACCAACCCAGCGAGTACATTAAGGACGTGCATAATTTTCTCGAAGTGGCTGAGGCAAACAAGCAGAATGGTTTTATGTGTTCTCCATGCCTTATATGTGGGAATACGAAGTCTTACTCTGACTCGAAAACTATTCACACCCACCTGCTTTATAAGGATTTCATGCCACACTATAATGTTTGGACCAAGCACAGAGAAAATAGGGGTTATGATGGAAGACAGCGAAGAAGAAGAGGACGATGACAACTATGTGCCCAACGGGGGAAGCTGTTGAAGATCAAGAGGAACTAGACGATGTGCCCAATGATGATCTCCGCCGGGTCATTGTTGATGCAAGGAGACAGTGCGAAAGTCAAAAGGAGAAGCTCAAGTTCGATCGCATGTTAGACGATCACAAAAAAGGTTTGTACCCCAATTGCGAAGATGGCAACACAAAGCTCGGTACTGTACTGGAATTGCTCCAGTGGAAGACAGAGAATGGTGTGCTTGACAAAGGATTTGAGAAGCTACTGAAAATATTTAAGAAGAAGCTTCCAAAGGATAACGAATTGCCCGAAAGTACGTATGCAGCAAAGAAGGTTGTACGCCCTCTTGGATTGGAGGTGCAGAAGATACATGCAAGCCCTAATGACTGCATCATGTATCGTGGTGCGTTCAAGGATTTGAACGCATGCCCGGTATATATGCCGTGCATTGCGGTATAAGATCGACGAGATGACCCTGGTGATGTTGACGGCGAGTGCCCCAGGAAGAGGGTTCCTGCCAAGGTGATGTGGTATGCTCCTATAATACCACGGTTGAAACGCCTGTTTAGAAACAAAGAGCATGCCAAGTTGATGCGATGACACAGAGAGGACCGTAAGAAAGACAGGAAGTGGAGAGCACCCGCTGACGGGTCGCAGTGGAGAAAAATCAAGAGAAAGTACTGGGAGGAGTTTGCAGGTGACGCAAGGAATGTATGGTTTGGTTTAAGCGTGGATGGAATTAATCCTTTCGGGGAGCAGAGCAGCAATCACAACACCTGGCCCGTGACTCTATGTATCTATAACCTTCCTCCTTGGTTGTGCATGAAGCCGAAGTTCATTATGATGCCAATTCTCATCCAAGGCCCTAAGCAACCAGACAATGGCATCGATGTGTACCTAAGGCCATTAGTTGAAGAACTTTTACAACTGTGGATTGGAAACGATGTACGTGTGTGGGATGAGCACAAACAGGAGGAATTTGACCTGCATGCGTTGCTGTTTGTCACCATCAATGATTGACCTGCTCTCAGTAACCTTTTAGGACAGACAAACAAGGGATACCACGCATGCACGCACTATTTAGATGACACCGAAAGTATATACATGGACAAATGGAGGAAGAATGTGTAACTGGGGCATCGTCTATTCCTTCCAACCAACCATCAATGTCGAAAGAAAGGCAATCACTTCAAAGGCGAGGCAGATCACAGGAAGAAGCCTGCCAGTCGTACCGGTGATCACGTACTTGCTATGGTCCGTGATTTAAAAGTAATCTTTGGAAAGGGTCCCGGCGGACTATCTGTTCTGAATGACGCTGAGGGTCACGCACCCATGTGGAAGAAGAAATCTATATTTTGGGACCTACCCTACTGGAAATACCTAGAGGTCCGCTCTTCAATCGACGTGATGCACGTGACGAAGAACCTTTGCGTGAACCTGCTGGGCTTCTTGGGCGTGTATAGGAAGACAAAAGATACACTAGAGGCACAGGAGGACCTGCAACGTTTGCAGGAAAAAGACGGCATGCCTCCAAAGCAGTATGAAGGTCCTGCCAGCTATGCTCTTACCAAAGAAGAGAAGGGAATCTTCTTTGAATGCCTGCTCAGTATGAAGGTCCCGTCTGGCTACTTGTCGAATATAAAGGGAATAATAAATATGACAGAGAAAAATTTCCGGAACTTAAAAGTCTTATGACTGCCACATGATTATGACGCAACTGCTTCCGATTGCATTGAGGGCGCTTCTACCGGAAAACGTTTGATTAGCCATTGTGAAGCTATGTTCATTCCTCAATGCAATCTCTCAAAAAGTGATCAATCCAGAAATCCTACCAAGGTTAAGGAGTGATGTGGCACAATGTCTTGTCAGTTTCGAGCTGGTGTTCCCACCATCCGTCTTCAATATCATGACACACGTCCTAGTTCATCTAGTCGATGAGATTGTCGTTCTGGGCCCTGTATTTCTACACAATGTGTTCCCCTTTGAGAGGTTCATGGGAGTCCTAAAGAAATATGTCCGTAACCGCGCTAGGCCAGAAGGAAGCATCTCCATGGGCCGTCAAACAGAGGATGTCATTGGGTTTTGTGTTGACTTCATTCATGACCTTAAGAAGATAGGTCTCCCTCAATCGCGGTATGAGGGGAGACTGGGTGGAAAAGGCACTCTAGGAGGGGACTCAATAATATGTAGGGACGGGCATTCTTGCTTTCAAGCACACTACATGGTTCTACAGAATTCTACCTTGATGACCCCGTATGGCGATGAACACAAGAACATTCTGCGCTCAAAACACCCGGACTAGTGTGACGACTGGATTACATGTGAACACATCAGGAGTTTCGGCAGTTGGTTCCAAACACGTATCAGGTGTGACAACACTATTTCTGATGACCTGTACTCGTTGGCGAGGGAACCAACTTCGACTGTAATGAGTTACAGAGGGTACGAGGTAAATGGGAATACATTTTACACGATCGCCCAAGATCAAAAGAGCACCAACCAAAACAGTGGTGTCCGCTTTGATGCAACAACCAAGAGGGGAAAGAACACATATTATGGTTACATAGTGGACATATGGGAACTTGACTATGGATATGATATTAAGGTCCCTTTGTTTAAGTGCAAATGGGTCAATCTGTCAGGAGACGGGGTACAGGAAGACCCACAGTACTGAATGACAACAGTGGATCTGAACAATCTGGGGTACACAGACGAGCCATTCGTCCTAGACAATGATGTGGCACAGGTCTTCTATGTGAAGGACATGTCTACCAAACCGAGAAAAAGAAAAGATAAGGAAGCAGATACATGATACGATGAGCCAAAGCGCCACATAGTTCTTTCAGGAAAAAGAGACATCGTGGGATTGGAGGGCAAGACAGACATGTCTGAAGATTGTGAAAAGTTTCATGAAATTCCTCCCTTCAAAGTCAAGGCTGATCCAAGCACCCTATTAAACGATGAAGATTATCCATGGTTACGGCGCAATAAGCAAAGAATACAAGCGAAGAAAAAGTGAAGACTTTCTATCAACAACTATTATGATGATGCCTTTGATGTAGAATATCACTATAGTTACATTTGAACAAATGAAATCCCTTTGTCACAGATGAGTTTTCGTCTGAAACCCTGATACTTCCAAATAGATTGTCTGTTTTGTACATGAAGTGCATCCAGCTTTTTCCGTAACCCTCTCAACTTTTTAGTACATGCTATGTGGGTGAAATGATGATACCATGCCAACTTTCAACCTTTTCAGAGTTCATTTGAAATGCTTTTCAATTTCAAGGATCAACCAAAAAGCTGTTATAAACCTCTAGTATTATTGAAACTAAAATTGTACAAAATTTATGCAACTAAAATTATCAAAGTATTTTCTGTTCAAAACATTAAAAGCAAAAAGGATTTTCATAAAATAAATAAAAAAGCAAAATAAACTTTAATAAATAATTAGAAACAAAATAAACTTTAATAAAGTAAAATAAATAAACTTTAATAAAATAAATAAAAAAATAATTTTCATAAAATAAATTTAAAAAGCAAAAAAGAAAAGAAAATATATAAGTAGAAACAAAATAAAATAAATATAGAAACAAAATAAACTTTAATAAACAAGTAGAAACAAAATAAACTTTAATAAAGTAAAATAAATAAACTTTAATAAACTAAATAAAAATAGCAACAGTAAGTAGAAACAAAATAAACTAGATAAAGCAAAAAAAGTGCCACCTACTAGACCACCACGGCCTGAATACGACTAGAATCCCAATCATGGGCTAGGATTCAGGCCCGCAGCAGGCCCAGTAGGCCCACAGGCACATAGTGACAGTTTAGACCTGAAAGCCTGCAGTTGAGAGGAGCTCGAGAGGGTGGGCGCAGCAGCGCTTCACTACTAGGGAAAACCTTAGCAGTAGCGCGGATATTTTTCCTATCAGTAGCGCGAAACGACGTGCTACTGAAAAGGCGCTACAGCTAACGTGTAGCAGTATCGCTTGTCATCCCACGCTACAGCTATACATGGCTAGCAGTAGCGCGCTTTAGTGCAGAGCGCTGCTGCTAATATCCGCAGCGCTTTTTAGCAGGAAGCGCTACTGCTAACTTTGTTTCCCTCGCTACTACTAGTTTTATTAGTTTCTGTTTTTTTCTGCATATTTGTTTTGTATTTGAATAGGATTTATACAATAATCTTTAGCATATCATACACATACAAATGTAATCATAGCATATACATACAAATAGTCTCATCAAATCATGTCATCATCATAATCATCATCCAACACAAAGTGGTCTCTCGTCATCATCTTGAAAATAGCGATACAAGTCTCCATTACTTGCAACTACATCGTCATCCATCTAAACAATGATATACGCGAGAAGAGCTATCACTATGAGTGAGAGTGGAACTATGAAGTACATGAGTTCGTATCCCTCTCTCGCATTAGCATGAACCTAAACTAACTACTGGCTGTCGCTCAGAAACCGGAAACTGGTACACCTAGGCCTGACACTTCGGCCACTCGTCGTATACTCCTGGCATAGTACTTCTTCGCCATCGATGATCTATGCACCTGCATCATCACATGAGTCGATGATATGCAATATATATAGTTGAGCAACAGAAAGAGACAGACTTGGCAAAAATAGAAGCAACATATCATAAGCATAAATAACAAAGTTCATCGTACCCAAAATGCCCTAACTAGAGTGATCTTCGCTAGTCGAGGAGGAGGACAGTTTAATTACATCACAAATAAAGTTTCGCCGTGCATAACTCAAAGTTTTGTCATACAGAAAGTATGGACTAAGCGGACACATTGTCATATATCGACAATCACTCCAACATGTCGTGTCATCCATCCATGTCAGGGAGATAGTCCCCGAGCTTAGTGAAAGGCTTCATGTCGAGACGCTGAGAGGCTACGCGTGTTAGGACGTCTTCCTGCAACATTTGTCCTTCTTCATAGAACATCCCTGTTTTTTCGAGGACCTCCTTCATGATGATTTGGGCAAGTTCGCGCTGGATGTGATAGAACTCAGCTCGAAGTCGATGATCCTCGATATCTCCTAAGTCCTTTGCCCATTGCAGAATATGGGCATCGCCAAATTTAGGTGACATGCGAAGGTTCTGGTGATCATGTCTATACTCCAGCATGTGGTGTAGGACATAGAATCCATCATTAAGAGAATCACTCGGTTGCTAGATGCAGCAGAAGTCGGTCTTATGGCTGAAGGCGGGCCTGCCGTTCCTTGTCTTCTTATCGTTGACCTCTCCACCCTGTTTGCCGTAATAAAAGATAGCACTGTCGAGAACAGACTTGATGTGGGTGTAATCCTTTTTGGTAATGTTCTTCGACGAGTCCATGTGAAGAGCGGGGGAGTATCGGGGATGGAGGATGATGAGGACGGCGCGCCCGCCACTGCCCAAAGTAAGTACACCTCAAATTTATTATCCTCCACCGTGCAAATGAATGATTGAAATCAAAGGAAGGATATCCGCGCAGAGGACTTATAGGGGATGATAAGGCACGAGAATCGCCTCCTTGTCCTTATTGGCAAGCATGAAATTGACGAGGTAGTCCCTCGCGTATTCACAGTGCTTTGCGCAGACTGCCAAGAAGCCCTCGTGCATGAAATACGGGTCAGCGACACAGATAAAAGGTATCTGCTCAACCCCGATGAGGGAGTTCATGTGCAAGGCATAAAGGCAGACAAACGTAAAATCCAACTTCTTCCAGTGAAACATGTCGAAGATGTAATCGAATCGAAGGAAGAACTTCTCCGTGGGGAATGTTTCGACGTACGACAATTGCCGCGGCACGTTAAGCACGTAGAGTGGGTATCCTGGATTTTCTGAGGCAAGCAGGCCTTTCTCTCTCTGTAGCACATCGTCATGAAGTCTCCTTACATCACCGAATCTGGCCCATATCGCTGCTTTAAGTAGGATTGGTTCACCGGCGATATGCCATTTTGACGCACCAGGGATATCTATACGGTCTTGAACCCGAGGCTGCTGAGGTGGCTGGATCATAGAAGCAGCTTTTTTTCCTTTCGTAGGTCTCTTCCTAGACTTCTTTGGTACCGGAAGGTTGTCCATAATACGTTCAGACTCCGGAGGCGGCAATTCAGGCACCGACTCATGATGCTCAAACCCTAAGTAGGCGCTAGTATTGACATACTATTGAGTGTCATCATCATCCTCATCCTAATCTATGGCGACGTCACGAGCGACTAGTGGAGCCTCTTCCTCACCCCCTCCGCTATCACCCAGCACGACAGCCGATGCTAATTGAGCAGGTGAGGTGTTGATGTTCATACCTAACTACGTGCTCGTGGGTGTGCTCTCGGACGCCTCCGAACGAAGCAGACTCTTTGGCCACAACAGGACCCACCCATTACAATAATCACCAAGACGCCGCGGGGTCTCGCCATCCCCTGATACGTCTCCAATTAATCTATAATTTTTTATTGTTCCATGCTATTATATTACCCGTTTTGGATGTTTGGCTTTACTTTACACTTCTATATGATTTTTGGGAGTAACCTACTAACCGGAGGCCCATCCCGAATTGTTGTTTTTTTTCCTATTTCAGTGTTTCGAAGAAAAGGAATATCAAACGAAGTCCAAACGGAATGAAACCTTCGGGAGCGATCTTTTTGGAAGCAATCCAGGAGACTTGGAGTGGACGTCAAGAAGTAGCTGAGGCGACCATGAGGTAGGAGGGCGCGCCCTAGGGGGGTAGGCGCGCTCCCCACCCTCATGGGCCCCTCATGGCTCCCCTGACGTATCTCCTTCGCCTATATATATACACGTACCCCGAAAACATCCAGGAGCACCACGAAAAACTATTTCCACTGCCGCAACCTTCTGTATCCGTGAGATCCCATCTAGGAGGCTTCGCCGGCGCTCCGCCGGAGGGGGAATCTACCATGGAGGGCCTCTACATCATCTCCAAGGCCTCTCCGATGAGTTGTGAGTAGTTTACCACAGACCTTCGGGTCCATCGTTATTATCTAGATGGCTTCTTCTTTCTCTTTGAATCTCAATACAATGTTCTCCTCGATCTTCTTGGAGATCTATTCGATGTAACTCTTTTTGCGGTGTGTTTGTCGAGATCCGATGAATTGTGGGTTCATGATCAAGTTTATCTATGAGAAATATTTGAATCTCCTCTGAATTATTTTATGTATGATTGGTTATCTTTGCAAGTCTCTTCGAATTATCAGTTTTGTTTGGCTTACTATATTGATCTTTCTTGTAATGGGAGAAGTGCTTAGCTTTGGGTTCAATCTTGCGGTGTACTTTCCCAGTGATAGCAGTGGTAGCAAGGCACGTATTGTATTTTTGCCATCGAGGATAAAAGATAGGGTTTATATCATATTGCTTGAGTTTATCCATCTACATCATGTCATCTTGCCTCATGCGTTACTCTGTTCTTATAAACTTAATAGTCTAGATGCATGCTAGATAGCGGTCGATGTGTGGAGTAATAGTAGTAGATGCAGAATCATTTCGGTCTACTTGTCGGGGGTTGGGTGCGACATATGCCAATGGATGGCTTATTATGGTGAGAGCGAGTAGAACGTCGCCGGTGCCTGGAAGTGGGATAAGGCATAGACATGTACGCCGACGCACTTTACCCAGGTTCGGGGCTCTCCTAGGAGATAACACCCCTAGTCCTGCTCTGTGGGGTCTCCGCATGATCACTAAGGCACAAGTGATACAATGGTGTGAAGGAAATATGCCCTAGAGGCAATAATAAAGTTATTATTTATTTCCTTATATCATGATAAATGTTTATTATTCATGCTAGAATTGTATTAACCGGAAACATAATACATGTGTGAATACATAGACAAACATATAGTCACTAGTATGCCTCTACTTGACTAGCTCATTAATCAAAGATGGTTATGTTTCCTAACCATAGACACGTGTTGTCATTTGATTAACGGGATCACATCATTAGGAGAATGATGTGATTGACATGACCCATTCCGTTAGCCTAGCACTTGATCGTTTAGTATATTGCTATTGCTTTCTTCATGACTTATACATGTTCCTGTAACTATGAGATTATGCAACTCCCGTTTACCGGAGGAACACTTTGGGTGCTACCAAACGTCACAACGTAACTGGGTGATTATAAAGGAGTACTACAGGTGTCTCCAAAGGTACATGTTGGGTTGGCGTATTTCAAGATTAGGTTTTGTCATTCCGATTGTCGGAGAGGTATCTCTGGGCCCTCTTGGTAGTGCACATCACTATAAGCCTTGCAAGCAATGTAGCTAATGAGTTAGTTACGGAATGATGCATTACGTAACGAGTAAAGAGACTTGCCAGTAACGAGATTGAACTAGGTATTGGATACCGACGATCGAATCTCGGGCAAGTAACATGCCGATGACAAAGGGAACAACGTATGTTGTTATGCGGTTTGACCGATAAAGATCTTCATAGAATATGTGGGAGCCAATATGAGCATCCAGGTTCCGCTATTGGTTATTGACCAAGAATAGTTCTAGGTCATGTCTACATAGTTCTCGAGCCCGTAGGGTCCGCACGCTTAACGTTACGATGACAATTTTATTATGAGTTATATGTTTTGATGTACCGAACGAGTTCGGAGTCCCGGATGAGATCGGGGACATGACGAGGAGTCTTGAAATGGTCGAGACGTAAAGATCGATATATTGGACGACTATATTCGGACATCGGAAAGGTTCCGAGTGATTCGGGTATTTTTCGGAGTACCGGGGAGTTACGGAATACGGGGAAGAGTATTGGGCCTTAACGGGCCTTAGTGGAAAGGAGCCAGGAGGTGGCGCACGCCCCTCCCAAGCCTAGTCTGAATTGAACAAGGGGTTTGGGGCGCGGCCCCCCTCTCCCTTCCTTCTCCACTCCCCTCCTTTCCCCCCTTCTCCTAGTTGGATTAGGAAAGAAGGAGTCCTACTCCCGGTGGGAGTAGGACTCCCCTTGGCGCGCCCTTCCTTGGCCGGCCGCCCCCTCCCCCTTGGCTCCTTTATATACGGGAGCAGGGGGCACCCCATAACACACTAGTTGATCTACGGATCGTTCCTTAGTCGTGTGCGGTGCCCCCCTCCACCATATTCCACCTCGGTCATATCGTCGCGGTGTTTAGGCGAAGCCCTGCGCCGGTAGAGCATCATCATCGTCACCATGCCGTCGTGCTGACAGAACTCATCCCCGACACTTTGCTGGATCGGAGTCCGGGGATCGTCATCGAGCTGAACGTGTGCTGAACTCGGAGGTGCCGTACGTTCGGTACTTGGATTGGTCGGATCGTGAAGACCTACGACTACATCAACCGCGTTGTCATAACGCTTCCGCTTACGGTCTACGAGGGTACATGGACATCACTCTCCCCTCTCGTTGCTATGCATCACCATGATCTTGCCTGTGCGTAGGAAATTTTTCAAAATTACTATGTTCCCCAACATGGTGCTCCTTGAGCTGTGTGCTAGTGGCAGAAGGAGGCAAGGCTAGCTCTCTTCCTGCTCTAGGGTTGTGGCTAGTTATAATGGAGTGGGAACCCTTTGCATGGGTGCCCAGATGGGTTTATATAGGCCTACCCCCAGGGGTACAACGGTAATCTGCCCGGGTGCTGGACCCGGCTGTTAGTGTCTTTGGCCTCCGGCTTCTCCGCCGACTACTAGGGCCCGCCGCTTGGTGGGCCCCGCCGACTGGTCCGGCACGGAGCCGACAGGCTGGTCCCGCTGCTGGTGGGTCTGGTTGGTGGCTAATCACTATAGTCGTGCTGCTAATGATGCAGGCTTGGTCAGCTGAGTGTGGCTACAGTCCCGCCGCCTAGTGGGAAATCACTGTTGTAACGCCCCGGATACAACTTTCCATATTCGTAACTCCAACTCTTGCCTTTTTCGGAGATGCGATATGTTATTTCCTCCGTGGTTGGGTTTTGTCTGTTGTTTTGCATCTTGTTCATGTCTTGCATTTCATCATCGCATCATTCGCATTGCATCGGCACTCCGTTGCCGTCATGTTTTAAAATTTGCATCCGTTCGGGTTCCGCCGGTTCTCTCCGTTGTCCGTTCCGAGTCCAGACACACTCGCATGCGCCCGCGGCACCTCCGAAATATTCTTTTATAAGTGGCATAAAAATGTTCTCGGAATGGGTTGCAACTTGTCATGCGGTCTTATTATAGTGTAGACAGGCCGCCTGTCAAGTTTCGTCGCATTCGGAGTCCGTTTGACTACCCAACCGTTAAATATGTAACCGCAATATAGTCGGTATATTCATCGGACGTTTTGGTCTCCGAAACCATTGCCGGGCTGCATTTCTCCTCTCTCTCCTATCAGCCCAAGCCTCTCTCTCACACAGCCCACCTAACCTTCCCCTCGATCCGGAGCCGTCCGATGTCGATCCGAGGGTTCCGAAACCCCTTCTAACCCCCAAACCCTAGCAAATTTGCTATATATAGACCCCCTCATGCCATTTTGGGCATCTCCTAGCCCTTCCCCTACCTCCTAGCCCCTCCTCCTCAGATTCCGCGCCGACCGAACCCAGCCCCGCCACTTGGCCTCCTCCCGCGCCGCCACCTCGCCGCCCAGACGCGCCCGCGGCCAACCCGGACGCGCCACGTCGCCCCCAACCAGCATCCACCCCCGCGGCCCGCGAAGCCCACGGGGAGCCCGCCTCGGGCCGCGACCGGGCCTGGCCCCCTCGCCCGCGCCTCCCGCTTCCTGCCCGAGCGCCCCGCGCCCGAGCCCCGTCCTCGTCGCCGGTGACCAGCGCCTCGCCGGAGCTGACTCCGCCGCCCCTGAAGCTTCTAACCAGGCCGGAACCCCGCCGCCCTCTCCTTCTTTTTCCTTCCTTCTCCCTCTCCCTCACGGCTTCTCTCTCTCCTTCCCCGCAGGTCCCTGCCGCCCTAGGAGCTCCGCCCGTCGCCGGCTGGCCTCGCCGTCGCCGGGAACGGAGCCGCCGCGTCCAGATCTGCTCGTCCCCGACCGGATCCGCGCCCCGGCTCCCTCCCGCGCCTCGCCGGACCTCCTCCCCTCGCCGGAGTGTCCCTCGTCGCCGGTGCTCACCTGAAGGCCCGCATCGCCCGTGCCCGTTGACCGCGTCGCCCGCGTGGGCCGCGCCCTCCCGTGTGGGCTAGCCTCGTCCGCAGCAAGGCGCAGCCGCAGCCAGCGCCAGGACCAAGCCGGCCTGCCAGTCCTCCTACACCGACCGGGCCGAAGCCCAAAGGTGAGCAGCCCCCCAGCCCTCCTGTGCACTGCTAGCCCAACCAGTTTCAGCCCGCTGTGTATTTTATTTCCTGTCTGCGGATTTGTCTAATTATCCAGCGAATTACAGATTTGCAGAAAACCCCTCATATATCATGCATTTAATATCTCTCAAACTGTGCATCGGATTAAAATGTTTTATACACCTAAAATGCTCAGAAAATTGTGTAGATTAATAATATGCCACTTTCATCCATGTTTAATATGTTTAACTTGTTGTTTGTAGAAATTTGCTAATATGCCATGTTTAAATGATTTATTTCATAACTAAATAACTGTAACTCTGTTTTAAATAAACTTTAGATGTAAATGGGGTGGAAAAATGCCTAGTTTAACATGGTGGCATTGTTTTGCATGTCTAACAACTCTAAAATATGGTTTAGGGCAGAACAGTACCGAATCTAAAATATGCATATGGGGATTTTCCGGACTTGTTGTTTGTTATTCCGGCCTCATTTAAACTTGTCTAGATAGGTAGTTTTTCATATGCTTCACCCCTTGCCATGTTTAATAACATTTAATATTATTGGGTACAAAACCGAGAGAGAACTAAATAATTGATGTGGTGTTTCGTCAATATGCAACTCGTTGTATATTGAGCTCCGCTGAATTTGTAGTGTTGTTTGTTGCACTTTGCCATGCCATGCCTCATTAAACTGGACATGCATCATACTTGGTTGTGCATCATGCCATGTTTATGCTCGTGCATTTACCATGTTGTTTGTTTCTTTCCGGTGTTGCTTCTTGGTGCCGGTAATGTTGCGATTTTGAGGATTCGTTCGACTACGTTGGTTCGTCTTCTTCATGGACTCGTTCTTCTTCCTTGCGGGATTTCAAGCAAGATGACCGCTACCATGGATCTCACTACTATCATTGCTATGCTAGTTGCTTCGTTCTATTGCTATGCTGCGTTACCTATCTTTTGCTCATCAAGCCATCCCAAATTGCCATGAACCTCTAACCTTTGACACCTTTCCTATGCAAACCATTGTTTGGCTATGTTACCGCTTTTGCTCAGCCCCTCTTATAGCGTTGTTAGTTGCAGGTGAAGTTGAAGATTTCTCCATGGTGGACAGGATTTTGGTTGGGATATCACAATATCTCTTATATTATTAATGCATCTATATACTTGGTAAAGGGTGGAAGGCTTGGACTTTTGCCTGGTGTTTTGTTCCACTCTTGCCATCCTAGTTCCCGTCATACCGGTGTTATGTTCCCAGATTTTGCGTTCCTTACGCGGTCGGGTGATATATGGGACCCCCTTGACAGTTAGCTTTGAATAAAACTCCTCCAGCAAGGCCCAACCTTGGTTTTACCATTTGCCTCACCACCACCTACCCCTTTCCCTTGGGTCGGCCAACCCGAGGGTCATCTTTATTTTAAACCCCCCCGGGCCAGTGCTTGTCTAAGTGTTGGTCCGAACCGAGCGATGTCCGGCGCCCCCTGGGCAACCAGGGTCTATGCCAACCCGACGTCTTGCTCATCCGGTGTGCCCTGAGAATGAGATATGTGCAGCTCCTATCGGGATTTGTCGGCGCATCGGGCGGCTTTGCTGGTCTTGTTTTACCATTGTCGAAATGTCTTGTAAACCGGGATTCCGAGTCTGATCGGGTCTTCCTGGGAGAAGGTCTATTCCTTTGTTCATTACGAGAGCTTGTCATGGGCTAAGTTGGGACACCCCTGCAGGGTATAATCTTTCGAAAGCCGCGCCTGCGGTTATAGGGAGATGGGAATTTGTTAATGTCCAGTTGTAGATAACTTGACACCAGATCCGAATTAAAACGCATCAACCGCGTGTGTAGCTGTGATGGTCTCTTCTCGGCGGAGTCCGGGAAGTGAACACGGTTTCTGGGTTATGTTTGACGTAAGTAGGAGTTTAGGATCACTTCTTGATCATTACTAGTTGACGACCGTTCCTTTTGCTCTCTTCTCGCTCTTATTTGCATATGTTAGCCACCATATATGCTTAGTCGCTGCTGCAGCCTCACCACTTTACCCCTTCCTTTCCTTTAAGCTTTGCTAGTCTTGATACCCATGGTAATGGGATTGCTGAGTCCTCGTGGCTCACAGATTACTACAACAACAGTTGCAGGTACAGGTTATGCGATGATCATGACGCGAGAGCGATGCTTGCTTGCGTTGAGTTCTTCTTCTGCTTCTTCGATCAGGGGATAGGTTCCAGATCGGCAGCCTGGGCTAGCAGGGTGGATGTCGCTTGAGTTTCTGTTTGTATTGCATCCATAGTCGGATGATGCTCTTATGTATTGTGATGTTGTATTCGTGTGGCATTGTATGCCTTATGTATGTATCCCCATCTATTATGTAATGTTGATGTAATGATATCCACCTTGCAAAAGCGTTTCAATATGCTGGTCTATCCTTGGTGGGACCTTCGAGTTCCTTTTGGATATGGTCGCATATTGGGCGTGACAAGTTGGTATCAGAGCCTCGACCGACCATAGGAGCCCCCTTGATTGTTGGCCGTTGTTGAGTCTAGAAAAAAACTATTTTGAGCCTTAGGATTATATATATCGGAGAGTTGGATTCTTTTTACTCCTCAGCCCCTTCGTCGCTCTGGTGAGGTCTCCTGACGTAGATGTTTTGTCTTTCCTCTCCTCAAATTTCACTAAATTTTTTTAGGATCACGCGGGTATCTTGGAATCGTTTCGATGGTTTTGTGACGAGAACATTGTTCTTGGTGCCTCCTGTCTATTTATGTGGCTTTGACCCGGGGAGTTGAGCTCCGAGGTGTTGTCGTCACAATTTTATCGTTGTAGTTCTGGAATACCTGAGTTTTGCCGACATCGAAAATCTCTTTTATGCAGTTGTTGGTGAGATAACCTCGACGTCACCCAGTATTGGGGAGTTCGGGAGTATTGCCATAACTCGTATAACGGATGCTTTTCGAAGGTTGAGGTACACGATTTCCGAAGGTTTCTTGGTTATGTGTTGACGGATGGATACAGCTGGATGTAGGTATTGTTAGTTTGGGTGAGATATATTGCTTCCCCTGTATCCCCAACACCAGATTGCATAACCAGAAAGTTTCGGGAGTTTTATAGGTGGGAATTCAAGTAGCTCCTAGAATATCTTTCCGACAGATGCATGATATGGGATTGGGTAAATCTCTATCATATGTATTTGTTCCGGCTTATTTCTGCAAGCCAATCCTTTGTTTTGTTTTGAGTTGTGGTATTAGAGTTGCTTCAATGTCAAATGTTGATTCCATACCTTTCCTAACCGGTGTTCTCATATTTCTATGAGAGTGGTAATCCTTCTTGATCATCGAGATTGTCATCCCAATTCTTTCCAACCGGCGTGCTTCTCTTCAAGGGATTCGATCATTTCAACATCCGCAAGATCAACTCTAAGTTTTCTCAACGGTGTTTGTTTCATCCGTCCTAAGTTGTCTTTGTTTTCCCGCCCTCCCACCCTTTTTCTGCAAGGACTCATATATGTCATTCAACTATCCATTTATTCATGTGAAGTCTCTTCACTCTTTTCAATCACTGTTCTTATCCGGTGGATTTCCCATGAAGATGCTCAACAGCTTCAAGTTCATCATCCTTCGTTCTTTTTCTTCTCCGGTGGAACCAATTCAAGCTTTCAATGTTGATCATATTCCTTTCCTCGTGTGAAATGCTTTCTCATGCGGGTGCACCTCTCAATCACTCACCTCTTGCTATTCATTTGTCCTGGAGTGCTGAAGATATTTCACAAGACTTGTGTTTCCATTCTCAATCCGTTCAAGATATTTTGAGGTTGTTATCTCATTCAAGTCATTTAATTCAACCGGTGCAATTTCCCTTTCAAGTAATTTTTCGAAGGTGTATCTTTTGAGTGGGCCCTAACCCACAGGTCTTTTCCCAGGATCTTACCTGACTCTTCTAATTCTCCCGGAGTTATTCTCAAATTCCTTTTTAAGTGTGACATAAGAATGAATTTTCATCAGTCGCATGCCTTCTTCAAGGTCATTTTCAAATTCTTTTCATCTTTGGTTCAACCCTTCCTCTTTTTCATTCTCCCGGAGTATCTCAACAATTCTTGGTGGTGTTTCTCGTCATCATTCTCGGATTTTGAAGACCGAAGAAGAGTTTTTCCTCTAAATATTGGCCATTCTCTTGAAGATTCGTGATTCTAGCTTGATGCCATCCTCTCATAATTATTTTAGATTGTGAGAATTCTTTTCACCCATTCGGATCTATTCAGGAGTCTTTTCAGTTTGATTCTCCAGAGCACATCATCTCAGAATCATTCATTCCAGCCTTCAGCTCTCGTTATCCAAATCTATCCGGTGCATCGTTCAAATACCCCCTAATCAGTTCATGATCTCTTCGTTCTCTTGTATCAAATCTCCTCAAGTATACTCATTCGTTTTTTCAATTCTTCCCAGTGAATTGTGCCTTTGATACGTTCATTTTCAATTCTTACGGTGGTTCATTCAAGATTTCTCTTCATTCGTCATCGTATCAATTCATTCATTTCATTCATTGTTTCCAATCCCATCGGTGGTTCCATCAATACCTTCTGAAGTTTATGCTATATCTCTCTTAATTCTTTCTACGAGAATAAGTAGTATGCTAAATCCGTTGCTTGTCATCAATTTAAATTGGTGAAGGATAGGCATGACATAATTCTTATTCTTGTTTCATCCAAGTGATTAATTCTTTTCTTCCGGAGATTGTTCATGATGAAGTAATTCTCGGTTCTAGTGTTTCATCTATTCTTTTTCCGGAGTTCCAAGTTTTCCGCATTATCTCGTCGCGAAGCTCCATCTAAATCATTGCAAGGTTTCACCTTGTGTTTTGAACCTCTCTTTCTTTCTATCATCCTTTCATTACCGGAGTTCATCATGGAGTCTCTACATGATGGTTTGTCAAGGATTCTTTCATTCTTCAATTGTTCCTCAAGTTTTCTCTCGAAGTTAAGATCCGCCAAGCTATACTCTAAAATAAACATGGTGCTTAACACATGTCTTATTGTCAGGAGTTCAAGTATTCTTCTTCTTGCATTTCAAAGTGCTATCCTTTCTACCTTATCTTTTGAGATGGTGTTATGTCATTCTTGACAATTCGAGTTCGTGTTTGATGATTCACATGTTGTCAAGAATGAGGTATTTTAAACCCATCATTTTCTTCCTTGGAGTTATCTTGTATCAGATTTCACCTAAAGCCTTTCCTTAAGGGTTGTTGCTATTTGTGGTGATTATGCATGACCCAAGCTTGCTCTTTATCCTCCTTGGTGGAAGAAGTTTTCATCTCTTCGTTGATCTCAAAGCAAGCAATTGATTTCGTTAGTGGCAGAATGTCACCTCATAGTCTTGAGATGTTTTTCATAAGCCCACTACAAACTTATTCTTTTCGTTGTTGATTTTCCAACAACTCCGTTCAATCCTTCTTTGCAAGGATGCTTTCCAAATTCAATTGTGGTAGGAGTTGTCATTTACTTCTCCGTCCCTTTATCCCTACAATCTAACTTCGATTCTTTCGTTCCGGAGGCATTGTGATGTTGTGCTCTTCACTCATCATCTCGAATTGTGAGGATCATGTTATTTTCGTGCTTATCCATTTAACCGGAGAGTTCTGTTCACATTCAAGTTCTTTCATCTTATCAAGTTTTGCCTCTCTTTTCAACCTGAGTGCTGTCTGAAATCCTTCTCAACCATTATGACATTCTTTCAATAGTTCCAGAGGCAGTGTGTTGTTGATTTCATCAAGTATCCTCTCATCTTGTCAAGTTCATGTTCAATTTCTTCCATTTACAGTCGGAGTGCTGCCCAAATTATATCATTCTTATTCATTCTTATCTCGTTTCAACCAGAGTGGTTCCAATTCCTTCTTTCCCATTGTACTCGTTATTCATAGATTTGCAACCTCCAAGGTTCAAATGGTGTTCCTTGTTTCTATTTTCTATCGCAGTGCTCTCAATTGTGTTCAACTCTGTTGTGTTCTTTCTTTCAACTTTTCAACCTCTCAAGGTTCGTGGTTTCACTGTTTGTTGAAGAAGCAACTTAGTTCTACCTCCTCTTCTCTTCCTCTTTCTTTTCCCTCCGGTGCCATCCTAGATCTCGGGACGAGATCCTCTCGTAGTGGTGGAGTGTTGTAATGCCCCGGATACAACTTTCCATATTCGTAACTCCAACTCTTGCCTTTTCCAGAGATGCGATATGTTATTTCCTCCGTGGTTGGGTTTTGTCTGTTGTTTTGCATCTTGTTCATGTCTTGCATTTCATCATCGCATCATTCGCATTGCATCGGCACTCCGTTGCCGTCATGTTTTAAAATTTGCATCCGTTCGGGTTCCGCCGGTTCTCTCCGTTGTCCGTTCTGAGTCCAGACACACTCGCACGCGCACACGGCACCTCCGAAATATTCTTTTATAAGTGGCATAAAAATGTTCTCGGAATGGGTTGCAACTTGTCATGCGGTCTTATTATAGTGTAGACAGGCCGCCTGTCAAGTTTCGTCGCATTCAGAGTCCGTTTGACCGCCTAACCGTTAAATATGTAACCGCAATATAGTCGGTATATTCGTCGGACGTTTCGGTCTCCGAAACCATTGCCGGGTTGCATTTCTCCTCTCTCTCCTATCAGCCCAAGCCTCTCTCTCACACAGCCCACCTAACCTTCCCCTCGACCCGGAGCCGTCCGATGTCGATCCGAGGGTTCCGAAACCCCTCCTAACCCCCAAACCCTAGCAAATTTGCTATATATGGACCCCCTCATGCCATTTTGGGCATCTCCTAGCCCTTCCCCTACCTCCTAGCCCCTACTCCTCAGATTCCGCGCTGACCGAACCCAGCCCCACCACTTGTCGCCGCCACTTGGCCTCCTCCCGCGCCGCCACCTCGCCGCCCAGACGCGCCCGCGGCCAACCCGGACGCGCCACGTCGCCCCCAACCAGCATCCACCGCCGCGGCCCGCGAAGCCCACGGGGAGCCCGCCTCGGGCCGCGACCGGGCCCGACCCCGTGCGCCCTGGCCCCTCGCGCGCGCCTCCTGCTCCCTGCCCGAGCGCCCCGCGCCCGAGCCCTGTCCTCGTCGCCGGCGACCAGCGCCTCGCTGGAGCTGACTCCGCTGCCCCCAAAGCTTCTAACCAGGCCGGAACCCCGCCGCCCTCTCCTTCTTTTTCTTTCCTTCTCCCTCCCCCTCATAGCTTCTCTCTCTCCTTCCCCGCAGGTCCCTGCCGCCCTAGGAGCTCCGCCCGTCGCCGGCTGGCCTCGCCGTCGCCGGGAACGGAGCCGCCGCGTCCAGATCTGCTCGTCCCCGACCGGATCCGCACCCCGGCTCCCTCCCGCGCCTCGCCGGACCTCCTCCCCTCGCTGGAGTGGCCCTCGTCGCCGGTGCTCGCCTGCAGGCCCGCATCGCCCGTGCCCGTTGACCGCGTCGCCTGCATGGGCCGCGCCCTCCCGTGTGGGCCGGCCTCGTCCGCAGCAAGGCGCAGCCGCAGCCAGCGCCAGGACCAAGCCGGCCTGCCAGGCCTCCTACACCGACCAGGCCGAAGCCCAAGGGTGAGCAGCCCCCCAGCCCTCCTGTGCACTGTTAGCCCAACCGGTTTCAGCCCGCTGTGTATTTTTTTCCTGTCTGCGGATTTGTCTAATTATCCAGCGAATTACAGATTTGCAGAAAACCCCTCATATATCATGCATTTAATATCTCTCAAACTGTGCATCGGATTAAAATACACAGCGGGCTGTAGTCCCCGAGGTTCGGGCTAATTGCTAAGTAGTTGGGCCGAATCTTTTCAGTGACTTTATTTTTGTTGGTAACTTTATCTCTGCGGGGGCGCAATAGCGCACCCATGGGCTGTAGTCCCCGAGATTCGGGCCGACTGCTGAGAAGTCGGGCCTGATCTCCCCGGCAACTGCATCCCTTCTTTGTTGTTTGAATGACATTCTTTCCTTCCTCCCTTTTTACAGAGGCCAACACCGCCTTGCAGCAGCAACTGGGCGAAGCCAACACCGCCCTGCGCGGCAAGGAGGCGGAGTGTAGCAAGCTGGCCGAAGAGACAGTCAGCTCGTGGAGCAGGCGGAGGCCCTCAAGACGGCTCAGAGGGAGGCAAAGGCGAAGGAGACCGACCTCCTCACTGAGTTCGAGATTGAGCGCTCCGCCTGGACCGACAAGGAGGCGCAGATGATTGCCTGCTTCAGCAGCATCGAAGACTTGGTCGATGGTGAGCCTCGTTTCCTTTTCTTTCTTGTTTTTGAGTTGCCGGTCCTTATCAAGGCTGGCTGCTAGTTTCTAACCTTTGGCTTTTCTTGCCTTCTGTTCAAACAGACTTCTTCACAGGCCACTCCGTCGCCGCAAACTAGATCATCGAGGCCCAGCGCCAGGAGCGGAGGGCGGAAGGCGTGCAGATTACCGCTGACGCCCCCCGGACTCTCAACGAGAAGCTCCTCAGCATCCGGGCCCATCTTCAGCCTGCCCATTAGATGTTGCGCCGCCTTCAGTGCGTCGGAGCCCAGGCGATCTCCGCCCCTTTGGCCAGGTGTGCAGGCTCCATGCACCCCCAGTCGGACTGCCGACTGGCTGGAGGTGGCGGCCGGCCGCCTAGAGGCCTGGAAAGGATCTACAGCCTGGGAAGGAGCGCACCAAGCCGTGGAGTTCGTCAAGGCGTGATACCCTGAGCTAGATCTAGCCTAGCTGACTATGTTTCGGCTGGAGGCGCAGGAGGAGCTGGTGGCGGTGGAAGCCGAACTTATCAGCAGGGCGGCGGCGATCGCCGACTACACTGACACCAGCGTGTTCATCCCGGAGGTGGTCGAAGAAGGTGAAGCTCCACTGGAGTGGCACGGTATGAACCCGGAGGACGGCGAGGATTCGGCTGAAGTAATCGACTCCAGCGATGAAGGGGAGGAGGAGGAGGAGGAAAGCGAGGATGACGTGGCAGAGGTTGGAGCCGATGGTCAGCCTCAACCTGACCGGGCCTCAAGCAATGATCCATGCTCCAAGGCGCCGACCGCTGCTGGAGGCAGCTAGGCAGAGACCGACTAGCCGCCCGTTCCACCAATGGACGCCACCGACTCTGCCGTCCAGCCGTCCGCCGCCCCAACTAGTGCCGCCGACTCCATTGTCCAGCCGGAGCCTTCTGCTGCCCCTTAGGATGTTATCTTTTTCTTTTTCTGCTTGCTAGCCTGGACAACTTGGTTAAATTTGCACAATTCCACCCTCGGGGTGTACATCAACTCTGCTGAATGCTGGCCGATAGGCCTTTATCTATGTAAATATTTTATCGTAATTCATGCTTTGCTTTGCCGGCTTCTAACTTTTCTTGCTTTTAAGCTCCTTGATTTTTTTCCTTTGCCGCCCTCCCTCGGCTATCCTCTTGCCAGCCGAGCAGCCGCTCTGCGGATTGCGGCTGGGTCGAGTACTTAGCTTTGATGGGAGAGCAAGTACTTAGTCGTTCGGAGTGTTGGCAAGACAAGTAGAAGCCGGCCGGGCGGCTGCTCGGCAGCCGGCCGAATGGGCGCGATGCCGGCCTCGACTATATGTGTTCTTCCCTTAGCCATTTTTCATGTGGGTACTGTTTTGCAACCCCTGCCCGCCATTTAGTCGCTCTGCGAGCTGCGGCTTCTGACAAGGGAAGTTTTTGGTGCCAACACACTACTTGTCCGGCTGCAGGAGGCGGCATATAGCAGAAGGCGGCGAGCCTCCGGGCCAACTGGTCGGACCCGGTGCCAGGAGGAAATAATAAAACAATACACACTCATAGGAATAACACTTATCATATAGATAAAAAGAGGGTAATCACTGAGTTCTTCTCGGGGGACCCAGAGTCTTCGTACATAATACAAAAGGTAGCATGATACATACTGCTTTCAACTGTAAAATCTTTGGAGGAGGTTTGCGTTCCATGGCCTCTCCGTATCCTTGCCTGAGTCATCTCTTTTGCGTGCTCTGGGCTTCTGAGCGTCGATCAGATAGTAGGAATCGTTGCCCAGCACCTTGCTGATGATGAAAGGGCCTTCCAAAGGTGCAGAGAGCTTGTGATGGCCGGCTGTTCGCTGGATCATCCGGAGCACAAGGTCTCCCTCTTGGAAGGATCTTGGCTTCACCTTGCGGTTGTAGTATCGGCGCAGACTCTGCTGGTAGATGGCGGACCGGCTGAGTGCCAACAGCCAGCCCTCCTCCAGCAAGTTGACGCCGTCTTCTCGTGCCTCCTTGGCGTCCGCCTCGGTGTACATGGTGACTCGTGGGGAGTCGAACTCTATGTCCGTCAGGATGACGACTTCAGCACCATAGATGAGGGAGAAGGGCATGAAGCCGGTCGACTTGTTTGGAGTCATGCGCAGGTTCCAGAGGATGGCCAATAGCTCATCGAGCCAGCAGCCGGCCGAACGCTCTAGAGGCTCGACCAGTCGGGGCTTTATGCCAGACAGAATGAGGCCGTTTGCTCGCTCAACTTGGCCGTTTGACTGCGGATGGGCAATGGACGCTAAGTCTAGTCAGATGCCCTGCGTCATGCAGAAACGAGCCAAGGCTCTTTTGGCAAAGTTTGTGCCATTGTCGGTGATTATGCTATGTGGTATGTCGTACCGAGTGGTGATGTCGGCGATGAAAGTCACGACAGTCGGTCCATTCAGCTTCTTGATTGGCTTTGCTTCTATCCACTTGGTGAACTTGTCCACAGTGACAAGCAGATGAGTCATGCCACCACGGGCCGTCTTGAATGGCCCCACCATACCCAAACCCCAAACAGCAAAGGGCCAGGCAATGGGAATGGTCTTGAGTGCAGAAGCTGGTAAGTGTGGCTTGGAGCGGAACTTCTGACACCCTTTGCACTTCTGGACCAACTCTTTGGCGTCTTCTAGAGCAGTGGACTAGAAGAAATCATGGTGGAAAGCTTTGGCAACAAGTGATCTTGAAGCCGCGTGGTGACCACATTTGCCTTGGTGAATATCTTTGAGGATTGCTTGACCCTGGTCCGGCTCCACGCAGTGCTGGTACACACTAGTGACGCTGCACCGAACCAGTTCTTTGTTGACTATGGTGTATGCTGCTGCCCGCCGTTGCATTTGTCGGGCTAGGATCTCATCGGCCGGCAGCTCTTTGTTCACCAGGAAGTTGAGGATGGGTTGAGACCATGAGGGTGCTGCTATCTCTCCGACTACCACGACTGCAACTTGTATAAGGGCGGTTGGGCCAGGAGGCGGCGGGTTGGAGTCGACTGCCGCCTGCTGCATTGAAGAAGTCCCCGGGCCGACTGCTGCAGTCCCCGGGCCGGGTTTTGAAGTCTTCGGGCCGGGTGCGACGGCTGCAGTCCCCGGGCCGCCTGCCGAAGTCCCCGCGCTGGCTTCTGGGGTCCTCAAGTCGGATCCGACTGCTTCGGGAGGTGCCGGCACAAAGATGGAGTCGGACTCTGGTGATGGCTTGACAGACGGCTTGAGGAGGCGCCGCAAGGCGACGCCGGCTGGTATGACTTGCCGGGTGGAGCCGATACGTGCCAAGGCATCTGCTTGCTCGTTATCATTTCTTGGCACATGGAGAAACTCGCACCCGTCAAAGTATCCACTGAGTTGCTGCACAAAGAAGCGGTAGCTTGCCATATTCGCGTCCTTGGCATCCCAGTCGCCTGACGACTGCTGGACCACCAAGTCGGAGTCACCATAGCACAGGATCCGGCGAATGCCGAGTTCCTTGGCAAGCCGGAGCCCGTGTATGAGTGCCTCGTACTCGGCTACGTTGTTGGAGGAGGCAAAATGGATTTGCAGCACATATCTGAGCTTGTCGCCTTTGGGAGAGGTGAGGACGATGCATGCTCCTAGACCGGTGCGCATTTTTTGAACCGTCAAAATGCATCCGCCAATGGGTGGAGTCTGGCGCTGGCGGCAAGTACTGGGTCTCGGCCCAGTCGACGAGGAAGTCAGCCAGTGCTTGTGACTTGATGGCGGTGTGAGGCTGGTAGTAGATGGTATAAGGGGCCAGGTCAATAGCCCACTTGGCCACTCGGCCTGAAGCATCCCGGCTTCCAATGATCTCAGCAAGTGGAGCAGTGCAGACAACAATAATTGGGTGCTCTTGAAAGTAAGGCTTCAGCTTCTTGGGCGGCAAAGTGCACACCATAGCACATCTTCTGATAGTGTGGGTAGTTTTGGTTGGAGGCGGACAGTACTTCACTTAAGTAATATACCGGCCTCTGGACCAGCAATGCTCTGCCCTCCTCCTTGCATTCTACCACTATGACTGTGCTGACCACCCGACTGGTGGCGGCGATGTAGAGGAGCATGGGCTCTTTCTCGGTTGGAGCCGCCAAGATAGGAGGGGTGGTCAACATATTCTTGAGTTAGAAAAAAGCTTCATCCACCTTGTCGTTCCACTCAAAAAAAGTGGTCTTCTTCATGAGCTGGTACAGGGGAAGGGCCTTTTTGCCCAACCGACTGATGAAACAGCTGATTGATGCCAGGCAGCCGGTGAATTTCTGCATGTCCAGCAGTCGGGTGGGCACCTCCATCTTCTCAAATGCCTTGATCTTCATAGGGTTGCACTCTATGCCGCGCTCTGAGACCAGAAAACCGAGAAGCTGGCCGGCCGGTACTCCAAAGATGCATTTCTCTGGGTTGAGGTTGATCTGGAAGCGGCGCAGGTTCTCAAAGGTTTACTTGAGGTCTTCCAGCAGCGTGCCATGCTTCTTTGTCTTCACCACCACATCATCCACATAGACATGGGCATTTCTGCCGAGTTGCTTGAGGAGACATTTGTGCATGCAACGCTGAAACGTGGCGCCGGCATTTCGCAAGCCGAACATCATGGTCAGGTAGCAGAAGGCTCCAAATGGCGTGATGAAGGCGGTCTTCAGCCTGTCGGTCGGGTTCAGCTTTATCTGATGGTACCCTGAGTATGCATCCAAAAAACTCAATAGCTCGCATCCGGTTGTGGAGTCTATCACTTGGTCAATTCTCGGCAGGGCAAAGGGGTCTTTGGGGCAAGCTTTGTTGAGGCTGGAATAATCAATACACATGCGCCACTGCTTATTTTTCTTCAGCACAAGAACTGGTTTGGCCAGCCACTCTGGAAAGAATACTTCCATGATGAAACTGGCTGCAAGAAGCCGGGCTATCTCTTCTCCGACAACTCTTCTGTTCTCCTTTGACAGGCGACATAAGGGCTACCTGACCGGCTTGGCGTCAGGTCCGACATATAACTTGTGCTCGGCAAAATCCATCGGAACACCCGGCATGTCTTTGGGAGACCATGCGAAGATATCCCTGTTCTCACGGAGGAAATCGACAAGCTCGCTTTCCTATTTGATGTCAAGGTTGGCACCTATGACAGCGTGCCTCTTCGGGTGCTCCGGGTCCAGGGGTATCTTCTTTGTTTCCTTTGCTGGTTTGAACGAGCCCTCAACCTCCGACTCCTTGGGGATGGGTGACATTTCCCGCTTCTTGCCTGCCATGCCACCACCCGGTCAAGGAGCCGCTTCTCAGCTGCAATCACGAGGGACTCGGCCAGCCGGCTTCTGTCCGTGGTGCAGGCAATCGACTTCTTGTAGTCTCCGACTACAGTCATGATCCCCTTGGTACTCGGCATCTTCATCTTGAGATAAGCATAGTGAGGGACCGCCATGAACTTGGCCAGGGTAGGCCGGCCAAGCAGCGCATGGTAGGGGCTTTCAAGGTCCACCACTTCAAACCAAACTGGCTCACGGTGAAAATGATTCTTGTCTCCGAAGAGGACATCAATTTGGGTCTTGCCGATTGGTGAGCAGGAAAGGCCAGGGACTATGCCATGGAATACAGTCCGACTGGGGAGGAGCTACTTCTGCTTGATTCCCAACTTCTCCATCGTGTCACAGTACATGATATTGATGTTGCTGCCGCCATCTATCAGGACCCTAGAGAAACGAGCTGCCCGCCTCTCCGTTGCAAAGGTAGCATCTAGGACCAGGGCGTAGGAACCGGGGGAAGGCATCACTTCCGGATGGTCGGCCCTGCTCCAACTGATGGGCTTCTCAGACCAATGCATGAATTCTGGAGTATTTGAGGCCACTGCCTGTACTTCTTGCTGTTGTTGCCATCTGCTGCGTCTGTCATCGGCCACGCTGGTGAACACAACAGAAGCTCCATGCTCCTCTAGATACTCGTCTTGTATGGCGCCGACTGGCCGGGCCGCCGGCTGCTGGGGCTAAGGAGGCGGCGGGCTGGCAGGCGGAGGAGGCAGAAGTCCATCTCCCTTGGCTATCCTGGTGAGCTAATGGCACTTCCGTGTGGTGTGGTTGGATGGCTTTGCACAACTGTGGAACTTGCAGTGTGCATCTAGGGTCTGCTCGTAAAGGAAGGCGGGCAACCAATTGGGCTTGCCGCCCTTCTGACGCTTGGGCGCTGGCTGCCCCTCCGGCTGCTGGTCCTCGAATGTCGCCACCTACCGGCTGGTGGAAGCCGGCTGGGTGGCCTTCCGCTTGTTGTCGCTTGGATGCTGTCGTCGATTGGTGTCACCAGCCAAAGTCCGAGGGGCCTGAGGTGCCACCTTTCCGGACGCGTCAACTAAGATTTCTGCCTTCATGGAGGAGTCGGCCGTGGCGTGCTTTTCGGCAATGATCAACAGTTCGTCGAGAGTCGCAGGCTCATAGCAGAGAAGTCGGTGCTTGAGGAGGGTACCCTCACGGCACCCGGCGGTGAAGTACTCGATTTCCTGCACCTCGTGCACACCTTCGTAGTAGTTGCGCAGCTCGGCCCATCGCGTGAGATAATCGCGAGTCGATTCGCTGGGCCCTTAGACGCACAAGGAGAGCTGCCTGGGCTTGGGAGGCCGCTTGTACATGCTGGTGAAGTTGTGGATGAAGGCTTCGGTGAAATCAACCCAGCTGTTGATGCTACGGAGTTTCAGGCTATTGAGCCACGTCTGGGTTGTGCCTTGAAGCATGAGTGGGACGTACTTCATGGCAACGCGCTTGTTGCCGTTCGCTATGATGATGGCCGTGGAGTAGTCGACTAGCCAGTCCTCCGGCTTCACGAAGCCGGTGTACTTAGGCGTATCTCTTGGGAGCGTGAACCCTTTGGGAAAGGGCTCATCTCGGATTCATGGGCCGAAACAGGGCGGGCCCAATGCGTCTTCTTCTTCTAGTGCCAGGGATCGGTTGAGACGATCGATCCGATGGCGGGCGTTGTTCTCTTCGACTCCCTCTCGGCGGCCAAGGCGGTCGCTGAGTGTTGGGTGCGTGACAGGCGGTGGAGTGGGATGCCTTGCTCCACGAGGCAGAGGAGGGGGCGGGTCGCCTCGCCGCTCCACCGCTCGAGGGCGACCGTCTTCGTCACGCTCGATGGAGAGGCGAGTCCGGCTGCGGCTGGCAGCTAGCTCGTTGCCTCATCTTCTGCGGGCACCACCAGTCGGCGTCCGGGACATCGCGCCATGGTCCTGGCAAGGGGGCGGTTCATCGTTCCGTCGGGAGGGCACTTCAGCGCGGCAGCCGGCTTCGTGCTGCGCGGTGGCCGTGTCTAGGAGCTGCTGGACTCGCTCCGTCATGTGGCGGCGCTCATCGCCCTCGTACTTGTCCAGCTCATCCGTCACCGCCTGGGCGGCCCGAATGTTCTCTGCAGGCGTGGCGTAGACGGGGCGTTCTACCCCAAACATGCTGGCGATGGTCGCGCCACGCTGCCGGATCGAGCCGATGCGGCTAAGCCCCACAGGAGCCGGCGTGCTACCAACGGCCCGGTCCATCTCGTGCCGGTAGGCGTCCGAGAGGCGTCGCATGCTGGCCAGTCGGCTAGCGCTTTCGAGGAGCTGGACGCGGCGTGCCTCCAGCATCTCAGTGTCTGCATCCTCTGGAATAGGCGCCGACAGGTCTCGCAGCACTACATCGAGTGGGTCTCGAGCGTCTCCGGCCGAGCGCTCGCCACTGTTGATGACAAGCACCTTTGTGACGATGCTCCCACCGCTGTGCTCGCGAGGAGGCGGCTCGTCGTAGATCACCATGTTGGTGGGGAACGCGTCAAGCGATGCCGTGTCGGAGTCGACGATCATCGGGTCGGTGGAGCCAACAGACTCCAGGTCCACAACAGGCTCGCTGGTGACGGGAAGCTGGTCGAGGAGGCTGACGAGACGGATCTCGGGGCAGCCAGTGCCCGCGTCGGAGGCCGGCTCGTCGGAGAGGTGAATCTCGCCAACAAGGTTGGCGAGGCAGCTCGCCGTGCAGGCGATCTCCGCGCCGTGCAGCGCGTCGAGGCTGACGCCGTCAGGCGTGCTGGGCTGGCTTCGCTCGCTAGGAAGGAACAAGGTTCCCGTCTAGAGCAGGTCTGCGGGAGACGGTACACCTCGCCCCATGGTGGGCGCCAAATGTCGGGGGTTGGTGCGACATATGCCAATGGATGGCTTATCATGGTGGGAGCGAGTAGAACGTCGCCGGTGCCTGGAAGCGGGATAAGGCGTAGACACGTACGCCGACGCACTTTACCCAGGTTCGGAGCTCTCCTAGGAGATAACACCCCTAGTCCTGCTCTGTGGGGTCTCCGCATGATCACTAAGGCACAAGTGATAGAATGGTGCTCCCTGAGCTGTGTGCTAGAGGCAGAAGGAGGCAAGGCTAGCTGTCTTCCTGCTCTAGGGTTGTGTCTAGTTCTAATGGAGTGGAAACCCTTTGCATGGGTGCCCTAGGGGGTTTATATAGGCCTACCCCCAGGGGTACAACGGTAATCTGGCCGTGTGCTGGACCCGGCTGCCAGTGTCTCTGGCCTCCGGCTTCTCCACCGACTATTGGGGCCTGCCACTTGGTGGGCCCCGCCGTCTGGTCTGGTACGGAGCTGACAGGCCGCTCCCACTGCTGGTGGGTCTGGTTGGTGGCTGATCACTGTAGCCGTGCTTCTAATGACGCGGGCTTGGTCAGCTGAGTGTGGCTACAGTCCCGCCGCCTGGTGGAAGATCACTGTAGCCGCACCTTGTCTTATCAGGTTAATGGCACACTGACTTCGAGGGAGGGGGACGGCCGCCTGTTGGGGGCGGCCTCCCCCAAGTCCGACTGGTCCGGCATCTGCCGCCTTCCGGGCTATCACTGCCTGATAGGGCCCGCAGCCCGCAGGCCGTACCGACAGGTCGTCGTGGGGAACAGGGCTCCGCCTGTCTGGAGTAACGTCAAGGGGGGAGTGGCAATAGTGCCGCACCGTGCAGAGATCTCCGCCCGTATGGGGCACTGTAGCCACGCCGAGCCCAAGATTCGACGGTGATGGACTTCACTGTAGCCACGTCCTGTCTCGTCCTCTTGATGGGGGTGCAGACTCTGAGCGCGCCAGGTGGCCGCCTACACGACGTTGTCCTTTCTAGAGGTCGGCTGACTGGAGCCGGCCGCTCTTGGTGCCGTCTGCTGGTGGTTGGCCGTCCTCCGGTGGCCGGCCGTTGGGCCAGCCGGCCTCCGGAAGGCGGAGCTTCAGTGTGGGGTGTTGCGAGGCAAAGTTGGCCCGAAGTTTTGATAGGTTCAGGGACTCGGGTGAGGCTACCCGTGGCCCATTACTCCGACACTACTTGTCGCGGACGTAATGCCTATATACATGATCATGCCTAGATATTTTCGTAACTATGCACTTTTCTATGAATTGCTCGACAGTAATTTGTTCACCCACTGTAATACTTATGCTATCTTGAGAGAAGCTACTAGTGAAACCTATGACCCCTGGGTCTATATTTTATCATATAAGTTTCCAATCTACTTTATTTTGCAATCTTTACTTTCGAATCTATATTATAAAAATACCAAAAATATTTATCTTATCTTATTATCTCTATCAGATCTCACTTTCGTAAGTTACCGTGAAGGGATTGACAACCCCTTTATTGCATTGGTTGCGAGGTTCTTTTTTGTTTGTGTAGGTACGAGGGACTTTTGAGGAGCCTCCTACTGGATTGATACCTTGGTTCTTAAAACTGAGGGAAATACTTACGCTACTTTGCTGCATTACCCTTTCCTCTTCAAGGAAAAACCAACGCAGTGCTCAAGAGGTAGCAAGAAGGATTTCTGGCGCCGTTGCCGGGGAGGTCTTCGCTCAAGTCAAGACATACCAAGTACCCATCACAAACTCATCTCCCTCGCATTACATTATTTTCCATTTGCCTCTCGTTCTCCTCTCCCCCACTTCACCCTTGCCGTTTTATTCGCCATCTCTTTTCCGTTCGCCTCTCTTTTTCGCTTGCCTCTTGTGTGCTTGTGTGTTGGATTGCTTGTCACGATGGCGCAAGATAATACCAAATTATGTGACTTTTACAATACCAATAATAACTAGCGGAATGACCCGCGCATTTGCGCGGCTAGATTGACTATATATATACTGTTATATTTTGGATTATTTTGTCAAGTTTATGGCCACTTTCTCATATATTATCTAATATAATTTTCCATGAAGTATATGTCATATCAATAGATTGTAAAAGATAATATGGTGATCACCTTGCAAGAAAGAGTACTTTGATATTTTAAAAACATAGATTGTTGTCAAAAGGAATGTCCTGAGGAACATGGTCGGATTATTGATTGCATTTTAGTTAGTTGATAAAAATACCTTGGTATGTGAATTCAGAAGAAAGATGCAAGTTCATATAGACGAATCGTGATGTTTCCCCTCTGCGATCCTCTCCTCATCCCTTATTATGTATCTTAGCACTAATATGTCTTTGGGGCAATTCCCCTCCAGGATTAGATCTAAACATGAGTAGCTTCTATGTATACCGATTGTACTATTGTTCCGGCCAAATCACTGGTTGCATTCTTAATTGCCTTGACTTTCTTAGTTAACACAATATCTTGCCTACCTACACATGCATCCATACACGTCCATCTTAATATGACCACTTATCGTTATATACTGGTATTTGTGCTTAAGGATGTTTTTCTCATTCACTTTCTTCATATCTTACTCATGTCGACCATTTCTTACCTACCAACATATGCATCCACGCATGTTCATCTTGATATTATTGGTCATACATGTAATGTATATTAAGGATATTTCCTCATTTACTTCCTTCATACGCCATCCCTTTTGCTCGTGTCTTTGTCATTTTTGTATCAGTTCTAATTATATATTTCCAATATACGAATCCAACCATTAATTATGTACTTTTATTCATAAAAGTTTAGATGCCACAAATGGTACACATGCATATACATGTGCGCAAAAATGTATCATCTTTCATCTGAGAGCTCGTCATTTTTCTAAAATTACTATTCTTTGAATTGCAAAAAGGACAATTCAAGCGACATGGATGTTCGACTCCTGTTTACCTGCCAGCGTCGATGGTGATTTCAGCGGTATAATGACACGTGTGTGACCGTTGCGCTTTCCGGTTGTTTCTTTTTCCTAAAATGCGTGCTGCATGATCATGTTTTTGTGCTTTGTACCGGACACTGGACTATACAACCATATTTCATATTATTAAATCTAAATCGCTATAGTTATTATCCACTATATAATTAATGGTGTGGTAGAACGCTTGCGTCTCATTGGGTGGTGAGTAGGATTTCTATTTCCCTAGTATGAGTTCTAGATTTCCTATCAGTGGTGAAGCCAAACAAAAGAATCTCAGTGTCATTATTAATTGTTCGGATTATTTTCTTCCTAGAGTACAATAATTTTAGGTTGTTTTTCGCAAAAGGTGTGGGGTCAACTGGTCCAGAGCTTGTATGTGCGGCCACCCCTAATTCCTAGTATATATGGTTACATCTGTTCTTTATGACACGATTTTTATAGATAACTTTGGCCGTTCTTAATAGATTTTTTTTATAAAAAAATTATAAATCGTATTATCATTTAAATAATGGAGGGTGGAAATGGTATTAGTTTTACTTCATCAATCTACTCCCTCCGTTCGGAATTACTTGTCTCGGAAATGGATGTATCTAGAACTAAAATACATCTAGATACATCCATTTCCGCGACAAGTAATTCCGAACGGAAGGAGTAACTATTTATAGGAATGATCTCAAATATGTGTGCTAGTTTTACTTCACCAATCTATGTATTTATGAGAATGATCTCGAATATGTGTGCACCATTCGTTCTTATTACAACCCTCTTCAATTATGTGACTTAATCGACCTAATTTTGTTAATTTATATTAGTTCATTTGGGTAAATTCATTTGTAGTTTTTCTTCTAGCATTCATTTGTAGTATGCCTTTGTACATTCATATTTTTAGTTTCTCCTGTCCACTCAAATGCCCCAGCAAATGTACAGATATAGATAAACACGTATGTTCAATGTACGTTGATATTATAGAGAAAATTAATTGCACATTGATATTATGTAGAATATTAATTACATGTTCATTTTATGATTACTAGCACAGATGATGATATTTGGTATGATATTAATTGTACGCTAAAATAAACATGTTGAGCGTTCACCATGGAAACAGTTTAGATCGTTGGATCAACATGGTTTAATGGTTGAGATTGATTGGATCTGCCCTTTGGTTTTCTTTTTCATATGGTTGTGATAGTCTGACTTATTAGGAATGATAGACTACTCATATCAATAAGGAATTCCTTTTTTTCGGGAGCCCATTCGAAAAGAACTCCAAAGTTAAGCGTGCTCGGCTTGGAGTAATTTCACGGTGGGTGACTGGCCGGGAAGTTGCTCCGGGTGCGCACGAGCGAGCACAAAGGGCACAGAAAAGACTAGTATTGATCTGTGGGGCCAGTCTAGATCCGGCCAGGAGTAACAACCGTCGGCGAGTGTGTCCGGAGCATTACATAGCCGACCCGCGCGGTTACACATATGCTTGCGGGCCAGGTGCGCGGTCATGTTGTACATGACGTTTGTGACCCGTCGTGACACACGGCATGCCACATGTTCCAGACTGCTCGCATGGACGTATGTGCCAAGAGGGACCGTTTCTGTGGGGCGACAAGGACGTCGGTTCCTGGAATTCCTTTTTTTCTCTGAGCCAATACGGAAAGAACTTCAAAGTTAAGCGTGTTCAGGTTAAAGTAATTTCAGTATGGATGACCGACCGGGGAGTTGGTTTCAGATGCGCACAAGTGAGGACAAAGTATACAACAAAGACTAGTATTAATCTGTGAGGCCAGTCCAGATCCTGCCAGAAGTAACGACCACCTGCGAGTGTGTCTGAGGAGTTACAATGGTATAGTTATAGATAGAGACACATGTTTTATATATGTCGTGATACACTTTTTCTATAAATAATTTTTAAAATTCAATGGCGGTTGGGAGTATGCTAACTAACCTGGAAGATGGGTAGGAATATCTCAACCGGATGCGTAGTATACGGACTACCTTTTTTAGGAAAGCAAAGCTTTATTATACAGTATAACTTAACGGTGTACGGGTGAACCAACCTATGATTAAATGGTTGGAGAGACTGTGTTCAGTCCACCAGGGTTCAAATTCTGATGCTCACTCAACGACGAGGCTTCAGTGGGACAAACTTGACGAACTTAATGGTGTACGGTTAAATCACCGGTGACACAAACAGCCATAGACGGCGGTACAATACTGTTCCGGCCAGTACTATCACCAGGCAAACTTAAACGACCAAGTTAGTGTAGTACTCCTATATGGTTACTGATCTGGCAGATTATCAAATATTTCTGGCGATTGTACGAATCCCTAATTCAAACTACCTCAGGATGCATGCGCCATACCGTAATTACGCGATCTGTAAATCGCATCGCAGGCCTGTCATGCTTGTACTATTTATGGAATGTGACAATCAAATCATATCTCGTACGTACTCAATTAGATACATGTACCCTCTATATGTACTGAGGCGAGAGGGGGGCTCGGCCATTGCCTCATATTGTGTATGTCTATCTCAAAATCAGATACACAGTTCGTGCAAAATATGAAGGGGGGCAGCGTGGTGTACATGATTGCTTTTTTGTTCATCGGGTGCCTTCTTATGGTTGGACAATGTAAGTATCATCACAACCATATTTTTTTACATATGTGTATGTATATATTTGCATATTCTGCACTGTTATTCATATAATATTACTGATGTAATAGGTCGTCCTGAGCCCCCAAGCACCTATGGAGATGGCCATGCCAACGCGACTATGGCAGTCTCGTCAATAGATGAGAGCAAAGTTACTGTGAAATTTTGTGTTATTAGAAATTGCAAGACAAAAGGTGAATTCTGGGGCTGGAATGGAGGGTGCTACTGTTGCCTCAATGCGCCAGGCATACCATGTTTTGAACACCAATATCAGTGTAATCAGAATTGCCCACCAATCCGAAATAAGGTTGTGCAATTCGAGAATATATAAATTATGCCGTCTATTGGAATAAAATAAGATCTTGGCTGATGGATTGATGAACGCGGTGCGTTTTCTTGAGTGTATATCTATGCTAATAAAAACATGAGATGAAGTCCAATGTGGCCAATCTTCATAAAACTGGATAAAACCTTTCTTCTCTCCATTTATAAGCTACCTATAAAGAAAGTAATGCAAGGCGAATGCTAATTGCTACAGGAAGAGGAATCATGGTCATCCATGTGTAATGGAGTTTAATATCTACAAAAGTAGTGTCCCATGAACGACTCAGTTTTCATGCATTGCTTAGTCTTAACCAGACTTCTGAGACATATTCGAATCATTTATAAAAGAGGCAACTTGAGATAATCCAGTCAAGAGAAACTCCAATCAAACCTTCTTGAAGACAATTCTCATCACGGTCTATAATGAAAGTTGAAGTCACTCAAAACAAAACTAAGATCTTTAGTACCAGACAAAACCTCTTTCATCATAAGAAAGAACCCAAATGAGCATTCAAGAGGAGGAAACCAGGAGGGGTGTACAATCAAAGTTAATGGCAAATGTTCCTAAATAAAAGTTAATGGCAATTGCTCTCTAAAACGTCATGCCACCAAAATAAATCTCAGGTTCTCATGCACTGGATGCTAGCAGTTCATTCATTCTAGAGTTAATATCATCATAAGTACAATGAACTTGCACAACGATAATAGATCCATACAAAAACTTGAAAAAACATGAAAACTACTCACTTGAGTCTTGATGCGGTAACAGTTAGATACAAAATGCTGAAACTGCCACATCGGATGCCATGTCATCAAGTGGTACGCATCTGTGTTAGGCCTCTTCAATACAAAGGTGCTTAGATGAGGTGCTAAGTGCATTAAATAGCTTAGCAACTTAACTTCACAATGCATAGGTGTTTAACTTGTTGTTGCTAAGCTCATCTTATTTGAGTTAGCACCTAAAGTCTTTCATGCATTGGTCAAGTTGTTTCATTTAAGTGGTTTTTCTAGGTTCACGCGCTTGGCATTGGTTCTTCCTGGGTTACCAAAGTGCTCTCTCTCCTCATTAATTGTTGTGTCATGCCATATTTTTGCTTATGTGACATGCTTAGCACCTGTCTACGGTGGAGCACTGGGAGCATGGTTAATAATATAGCTAGCTGCTGGCTATATAGACATGTCATATCATCAAGAGTTAGCAATATTAATTATTCATACAATAGAGTTGGCTATAAGGTTGGCTATAAGCCAACAATCCTTTTTCACTTTGTTTCTATCTTTTTCTTCTCATTAAATGATTTTACCTAGAAACATGCATAGAGACTGGCTCTTGCATGAGAGCCCGCTCCTTTACTTTTTCCTTGTCTCTCTTCTCTACATAGACAAAAGTGTCATGTAAGCGGGGTTATTATAGCCCACTATTATACTTGCTCTTACCTTTTGCACAAACCCCCCTGGTGTTATTGATTTTTTTATGAAAGTATTATCATTATTTTAACAAATCCTGAAAATATATGTTCTAATTTGGAAATTTCGAAAATATTAGCCCGTCGGTCTTGTTCTGGCCGAAGAGGCACTTTCTGGCGGTGCTTAGACCGAAGTCCGGTCTTCCGGTCATACCCTGAGCCGACGAGTGGCCGTTCTGGGCCCAAGAGATCAACTTCGGCCTCGACCTGACCGAAGTGTTGTCTTCAGCCTAGGCCAGCCCGAAGAGGGCACCTGCATCAGCAAAAGCAACTGTGTCAGCGTGTGCAAGTGGGATTACTTCTCCTATTGGATCTGTGCTGTTAGATCACTTAGATTCAGGGGCGGAGCCAGCTATGTGGCGAGGTTTGGCAGGCACCATACCTAAAAATTTGACAAAAATACTACGTATATATACTATACTTGTCTCAAGATTTGAGCTGAGTTCAGTTTCGTCAGTTTGGAGGAGGAGAACACTTTCAGAGGCGTGTCGAATTGCCCATGGCCCAATTATCCTCCCAGCAGCCCACCTAGCTGCATGTAGCCCAGCTCCAGCCTCTAGTAGTCCAGTTACGCTATAAATCGAGCCCGCTGATGGAAATCACGCAGAGACACAGCCGCAATTACGGAATAGTAACACGATCTAGCTCTCGGTTACCGGGATTCTGGCGGCGACCATGCTCTGTTAACTAGGTCTAGTATGTCGTGTACACGTACTTTGTACGTATATAATTGTATATGCTGATTGTTATATATAGAAAGATGTGAAGAGGCTTTGCCCCATGGGAAACCCTAAACCCTATTCTCAAACTTGCTCGGCGAACGCGGCGGCGGCGGGTGGCACTGTAGCGAATTAGGTGGCAGAGTGACACACCCGCAGCGCAGACCCAAAAGCGACGAGCTTAATGCCTCTATGTGCCAACGACGGCGAGGCCGGAAGCAATGCCGTCAGGTCAGGATCCTGGCCGTATTGGTTCTAAAATTCTGTACTTCCTGTGTCCATTTTTTCAGTCCATACACTAGTAAACATCAATTCTTTTTTATAAATTCGATTAGTTGTTTTTTAGGGGAATTCGGTTAGTTGTTGTGTGATCTATGATCAGTGAATTTGTTTTTCTAATCTATGAAATAAGTTGTGTTAAAAAAGGAATCTACTATGTAGTAACTTGAGAGATTAATAATCAATTTTAGAAAAAAAATGAAAAAAAACTTCAAAGAACACTAATTCAACACCGACAAACGTTTATGTTTTGTAGTGAACGATTTGTGAACCTTTATGTTTTCGATTTTCATTCTAGACTTCGAATACCCATTTAATGTGGCACTCCGCACAACTGCTCTCCAAACTCGCGAGCCTACATAGCTTCGTGTGATTCTTCCCTGGTTCCGACCTGCCGTCCCTAGCCAGCTACTCCCTCCGTTCGAAATTACTTGTTGCGAAAATGAATGTATCTAGACGTATAATTCTAGATACATCCATTTTCAAGACAAGTAATTCCAAACGAAGGGAGTAGGTCCTAGGGGGCATCGATCAGAGAGCAACCGTGTGAGGTTGGAAGTGCCGGGCCGGGCATGGCAGCGGCCACGGGCGGGCGAGGCAGAGCACGAGTGGCACATAGTTATATTGTACATTGGTCTTTCCCTCGTGAAATCCACCACACCTATAAATTATTCCTGCCTTCCCCACTGCTTAGATTTTCGTGTGTTTCACTTAGACTAGTCACAATGGTAGTAACTTCAGCAGTAACATCAAGTCCAACTTAGCAAATTTGCTTATGTGGCAGTGAGTTAATGAAGAGAGAGATATTTATAGTAATTTAGCTAGTTACTCACATGTTCCAATGCAATATGAGTCTATAACCTAATAAATGAAGCTTTGCATGTTACCACACTTATGTTACTATTCACTATTAAATTAGTAATATAGTCTAGAAATATGTGTATGTTACTAGTGTATGTTACTATCCATTGTGGCTAGTCTTAGAATTGGCGCATGCTAGGCGGCATGCGCATGTATTGGGTAAACAGCAGCCGCCTCCCTCACCGTCTTCATTTTAGTCTGAGTGTTCCCAACCGTCAGACGAGTCAACGTAAAAGGAGGCACTCCTCGTCAACAACATGTAACCTGATGTCTTTCTTCTCCGTAGCGCCGACTCGCTGACCCGGTGCCACCGTCGGAGCACCGGCTCGCAACACGCACGGTCGCCGGACCAGCATGACCACAGTCGTCGCAGTGCCATCTTAGAAACCGTCGCAACATCGCCGGAGAAAGCCAGACCACCGTCGCAGCATTATCGAACAGTCGGCCCGCCGCCGTGCTCGCAATAGCCGTTGTTGCTGCAGCCGACTCCTCTCCGCCATCGTAGTAGCATCGTCGCAGCATCGCAGTATAAGCCGCACCACCGTCGCAATTGTTGGCTCATCGCCATCACAGCAGCAGCAGCGTCGCAGCAGCTCTCGTAGCATATTGGCGTTCATCGCGTCACCTGTTCGCTGCACGGCGGCGCAATTGCAGCATCGGCTCGCAGCAAGGCGCATCAGCACATCGACGACCGTCAGAACACCGGCTTGCTGTATGGCGGCGCTGTCGCAGTCGAGTTGTTGAAGCAGCCGACTCATAATCACAGCTAAGACGCCATCACAACATCCGCCGAGAAGCAGGGCCTCCATCACAAGCACGCATCTTTGCATTATTGCGGCCGTCGGAGCGAAAACATATAATAGAACACCTGCACCCAGGCCCTCCCTATCTAGCCATTCATTCTACGCATCGTGATTCGTGCAAACACATTTCTCTTTTTTGTTTCTCTCACATAAAACATGTTTTGAAGTTCGAACCTTTGCAACATGGCAAAGTTTTCTATCTAGAATCTAGTATAAACCGCTCAGATTTTTTTCTCAAATATAAATATATAAATTATGATTTTCTAATCTAGAAAATCATAATTTATATATTTATGTTTGAGAAAAAAATCTGAACGATTTATCCTAGATTCTGCTGGAATTTTTGTCTATTTGGGCCTAGCCCAATAGTAGTTTCAGAAATTCCTAATAAATCCTAGAGGCCCACGCAGCCCATTTGTGCAAGGCAAGAGGTGGCACTAAAGTTTAGTCCCACATTGCTAGTTTAGAGGGAGTTGGACCTCTTTATAAGGGAGGCTCCTTCCCCACTTGTATGAGCATGAGAACAAGAGGGACATCCACGCGCGCTCCTCCTCCGCTGCCTCGACGCGACGCGACGCGACGCGACGCGACGCGGGTTGCGGGAATGAGCCGAGCCGATGTCTAAATTTTTGCCACGCACTAGGGGTATACGAAAGGTCACTCGGAAGATGGAAAGTTTTTGCTGCAGTGGAGATTAAATGCGAACGATGCACCCTTCGGCTGCTGTCTGTTCGTTTCATCTCCCTCGGTCCCTTTAGATCCCGGCGCTGGCGCGGGAGAGCAGTCTTATAGTTTCAGACCATGAGCTGCTATGACGCCACTCTTGGCAAACCTGAAGGAGAGCAAGATGCCCAATAGGCACAAGCTTTTCAGAAAAAGGATACCTTGTTTAAGGCTATGCTCTTGAGTGTTCTTGGAGAGAACATAGTTGATGCTTATGCATCAATTAATAATGGAAAAGATATGTGGGACGCACTCGAGGCCAAGTTTGGGGTCTCGGATGCCGGCACTGAGCTGTACATCATGAAGAAATTCTATGATTACAGGATGACTGAAGAGCGCTCCGTGGTTGAGCAGGCTCATGAGATACAGTCATTTGCTAGAGAACTTGAGCACTTCAATTGCATGCTACCGGACAAGTTTGTTGTCGGGGATATTATCACTAAGCTTCCTCCTTCATGGAGGAACTTTGCTACCTTACTGAAACATAAGAGACAGGAGTTTTCTGTTCCGGATCTCATTGGTACTCTTGATGTGGAAGAAAAGGCGAGAGCAAAGGACACACGTGCTCGAGATATTGAGGGAGGATCTAGTGCCAATGTGGTACAGAAGCAGAACTTCCAGCCCCACAAGTTCAAGAACAAGGGCAAGTTTGATGGTAAAGCAAAGTTTGATGGGAAGAACAAGGCTGTGCAACACACGAACTTCAAGAAGAAGAATGGCAAGAAGAAAGGTGATTGTCATGTGTGTGGAGATCCTCATCATTGGGCTCCTAGTTGCCCTAATCGCTATGACAAGCGTCATCCTGGGAAAGGCGGCAAGACCGCTAATGTTGTCATTGGAGACACTGACATGAAGGATGCTGGGTATGGTATATTTCCCACTATTCTTTCAGTATGTCATTCTCCTGACTGGTTGATTGACACGGGTGCTAATGTGCATGTATGCGGTGATATTTCCATGTTTTCGTCTTATCCGACCGCAAGGACTTCAACCGTGCTGATGGGCAACGGTTCAAGTGCTTCTGTTCGTGGTGTTGACACGGTTGATCTGAAGTTTACTTCGGGGAAGATCGTGCGGCTAAAGAACGTGCATTATGTCCCCTCCGTCAATAAAAATCTTGTTAGCGGATCTCTTCTATGTAGAGATGGCTATAAGCTTGTCTTTGAGTCGAATAAATTTGTAATATCCAAGTATGGAACCTTTGTTGGTAAAGGCTATGAGTCAGGAGGCCTGTTTCGTTTATCCTTATCAGACGTTTGCAATAAAGTTGTGAATCATATTTGCAACAATAGTGAATCAAATGTGTGGCATTCACGACTTTGTCATGTTAACTTTGGTTGCATGTCGCGACTAGCGAAGTTGAACTTAATCCCTAGTTTCACCACTGTCAAGGGATCTAAGTGTCAAGTGTGTGTGCAAGCTAAGCAACCTCGTAAGTCTCACGTGACTGCGGAGACGAGAAATCTTGCACCACTAGAACTTATACATTCAGATCTATGTGAAATGAATGGTGTTTTGATAAAAGGTGGAAAGAAATATTTCATGACGTTAATTGACGACTCCACTAGATACTGCCGTGTGTATCTTCTGAAATCTAAGGATGAGGCTTTCAACTTTTTCAAGATCTATAAAGCTGAAGTGGAAAACCAACTTGATCGAAAAATCAAGAGGCTTAGGTCCGACCGTGGTGGAGAGTATTTTTCCAATGAATTTGATGATGTTTGTGCGGAACATGGTATAATCCGTGAGAGGACGCCTCCCTACTCACCTCAGTCAAATGGGGTGTCCGAAAGAAAGAACTGTACTCTAACTGATTTGGTTAACGCCATGTTAGACACATCGGGTCTCTCCAAGGCATGGTGGGGGGAGGCGATATTGACTGCTTGTCATGTCCTAAACCGAGTTCCCACAAAGAACAAAGAGATAACTCCATTCGAGGAATGAGAGAAGAAAAGGTTAAAGCTCTCTTATCTACGAACCTGGGGTTGTTTGGTGAAAGTCAATGTGCCAATTCCAAAGAAGCGGAAGCTGGGACCAAAACCTGTGGATTGTGTTTTCCTGGGATATGCTTTTTCATAGCATTGGTTATAGATTCTTGGTTGTAAAATCTGAGGTACCTGACATGCATGTCGGTACGATCATGGAGTCGAATGATGCGACTTTCTTTGAAGATATCTTTCCCATGAAGGATATGGCTACCTCATCTAATCAGGAGATGCCTAGTTCATTGAATCAGGAACCAGTTACAATTACTGAACCAGCCATTTCGATGGAACACTTTGAAAGTCCTGTGGAGGAGAACAATGAAGTTCCTACTAGGAGCAAAAGACAGAGGACTGCTAAGTCTTTTGGTGATGATTTTCTTGTGTATCTCATAGATGACACTCCTAGTTCTATTTCAGAGGCCTATGCATCTGAAGATGCTGACTACTGGAAGGAAGCGGTTCTTAGCGAGATGGATTCCATCTTGGCGAATGAAACCTGGGAGATAACTGATCGTCCTTATGGGTGCAAACCTATAGGATGCAAATGGGTATTCAAGAAGAAGCTTAGGCCTGATGGTACTATTGAAAAGTACAAGGCTCGGCTCGTGGCAAAGGGTTACACCCAAAAGGAAGGTGAAGACTTCTTTGATACTTACTCACCTGTGGCTCGAATGACAACTATTCGAGTTCTACTTTCACTAGCTGCCTCACATGGTCTTCTCGTTCATCAAATGGATGTTAAGTCTGCTTTCCTAAATGGAGAGTTGGATGAGGAAATTTATATGGAACAACCAGATGGGTTTGTAATAGGTGGTCAGGAGGGAAAGTGTGCAAGTTGCTGAAGTCTTTGTATGGACTCAAGCAAGCACCCAAACAGTGGCATGAGAAATTCGAAAGAACTTTAACCGTTGCAGGCTTTGTTGTGAACGAAGCTGACAAATGTGTGTACTATTGCCATGGTGGGGGCGAGGGAGTTATGCTTTGCTTGTATGTTGATGACATACTGATTTTCGAAACAAATCTGAATGTTATTAAGGAGTTCAAGGATTTTCTATCTCGCTGTTTTGAGATGAAGGATTTAGGAGCGGCTGATGTCATTCTGAACATCAAGTTGTTGAGAGATGATGATGGTGGGATTACATTGCTTCAATCTCACTATGTGGAAAAGATCTTGAGTCGCTTTGGCTATAATGACTGCAAGCCCTCTCCAACACCATATGATGCTAGTGTGCTTCTTTGAAAGAATCAAAGAATTGCTAGAGATCAGTTGAAGTATTCTCAGATTATTGGCTCGCTTATGTACTTAGCAAGTGCTACAAGACCTGACATCTCTTTTGCTGTTAGCAAACTGAGTCGGTTTGTTTCGAAACCAGGAGATGTGCATTGGAAAGCTCTAGAGAGAGTTTTGCGTTATTTGAAAGGCACTGTAAATTATGGAATTCACTACACTGGGCACCCAAAGGTGCTTGAAGGGTATAGTGACTCAAACTGGATCTCAGATGCTGATGAGATAAAGGCCACAAGCGGATATGTGTTCACTCATGGAGGTGGCGCTGTTTCTTGGAAGTCTTGCAAGCAGACCATCTTAACGAGGTCAACTATGGAAGCAGAACTCACAACACTAGATACAGCTACGGTCGAAGCAGATTGGCTTCGCCGGCTCTTGAATGACTTGCCGGTTGTTGAGAAACCTGTACCGGGTATCCTTATGAACTATGACAATCAAACTGTGATCACGAAAGTGAACAGCTCTAAGGATAACATGAAGTCATCAAGACACGTTCAGAGAAGGTTAAAGTCTGTCAGAAAAATGAAAAACTCCGAAGTTATTGGATTGGATTATGTCCAAACGTCTAAAAATCTGACAGATCCTTTTACTAAGGGTCTATCACGTAATGTGATAGATAATGCATCGAGGGAGATGGGTATGAGACCCACAATATGAGTTGTACACAGTGGTAACCTATTCTTTGTGATCGGAGATCCCGTGAATTAGATGTGGAAGACAAGCTGTTGGTCAACTGGGAGGAGAGTATTCCTACTGATAAAATACCACTCCATGAATATGCAATACTCTCCTAATCTGCATGGCAGGTTGATGTATATCTTAATGTGTTCTAAGTGGCTCTTTGAAGCAGAGATGTTGTCCTGCAGAACATCTTTTGAAGAACGCACCTATGTGAGTCTGATTGTTAAACCTTGCAATCTATGAGAGTAGGCTTCTCTCTAGTAAACTCATGAAAGGTCACGGAGTATGACGCATAAGCTCCACCCGCGGGGAAGACCCATGGTAGCCACGTATCGGTCAAGGCTTTATGTGAAGCTAGATTCGCAGAAAACTTGCAGTTCAAGGCCCAGTCCACTATTCAAGTTGCTTACTAGTGTAGCATAGAGTTCTAGGTGGAAGTTCAACTTAACAGTCTCCACTGCAGTACCGGTATATAAAACAGTGTTTTGGAACCAAAGGCAAATTTTGTGTGCCTATGGGATCTGGTGGGGGATTGCTGGAATTTTTGTCTATTTGGGCCTAGCCCAATAGTAGTTTCAGAAATTCCTAATAAATCCTAGAGGCCCACGCAGCCCATTTGTGCAAGGCAAGAGGTGGCACTAAAGTTTAGTCCCACATTGCTAGTTTAGAGGGAGTTGGACCTCTTTATAAGGGAGGCTCCTTCCCCACTTGTATGAGCATGAGAACAAGAGGGACATCCACGCGCGCTCCTCCTCCGCCGCCTCGCCTCGCCTCGCCTCGCCTCGACGCGACGCGGGTTGCGGGTTGCGGGTTGCGGGAATGAGCCGAGCCGATGTCTAAATTTTTGCCACGCACTACGGGTATACGAAAGGTCACTCGGGAGATGGAAAGTTTTTGCTGCAGTGGAGATTAAATGCGAACGCTGCACCCTTCGGCTGCTGTCTGTTCGTTTCATCTCCCTCGGTCCCTTTAGATCCCGGCGCTGCCCTCTCGCCTCCTTCTCTTGCGCCTATAAAAGGGAGGTCGCTCCTCTCAGCAAGACGCACCAGAATCTCTTCCTCCTCTCGCCACCGGTTCCAATCTCTGCGCTGCTGCTATCTTCCTCATCCCGGCTTGCGGCGTGCACCGCGAGTCGGGATAGTAGGCCTCCGAAACCGCACCTCTTTGAGTCCTGTACGGTAGAAGGGTGATAAGGTTTTTGGGGAGCGCTCTGCGCGACTACTGACTTCTTCATCACGGACGCCCCGGACTCCGACGACTACTTCCCCGACGACGACTTCTTCCCCGATGTCCACGACCTCCTCGACGACATGGCTAGCGAGGACACCGACCCCAAGACTAGCGCTTCTGCTGCTGCTGCCTCGTACGTGTTCGTCCCCTTTCTATTAGAGGTTCTGCTACAGTTCCTTGTTCTAGTGTTTGCCCTGGATATGTTAGACTCTATTTCATATATGCAACTTCCTATTCTGTTTGCTCAAGATATGTTTAGTTACGGATCATATATGAAGATGTTGTTTACCTTCCCTTTGTCAAATCGCATGGCCTGTTTTATCACTGCTACACTACTCATGCTTTATCTAGTATTTCTGTTAATAAAAACACTCGGTAAATTGCTCATATTTCCAACAGATTCTAGATAGAAGGCTTTGCCACGCTGCAAAGGTTTGAAGTTCAAGACATGTTCTATGCGAGAGAAACAAAAAAGAGAAAATTTTATATAGAAAATTAGTTGTGTTGCACAGATCTTAAAGCAATATTGGACACTCAGGATAGCAGGACTCGGGTGCAGATGTTCTAAAAATCCACGTCCGCCGTCGGAGCAGTCATGCCGCCATCGCAGAGTCGTCGTCCAGCGTCGCAACACTGCTTGTGGCCTCGCAGTGGTGCTGACAGCAGCCAGACCACCCTGCAGTATGTGTGCTCATGGAGGCAGACCACCCTTGGCAGCTCGTGGAGGATCGATGGTGGGCGAGATCTCACAGGATAGAAGACAAGAGAGAGATGGATGAAGACGCTGTGACAGGGGAAAAAGGAGCGGTCGAGAGAGAGGATAAGGGAAGAGAGGATCGAGCGGTGGATGGGGTGCCTGGGACGCGTGTCAAACGCAGGACGTGGCTGTCGTCGCGAGTGTTTACATCCGGATGAAAGGGAGCAGTTTCCCTTAGAATTATATATACTAGTAATAAAGTACAGTAGATTGTTCATCTGCATGTATGCTCAGAGGCATGCTAGTTTCGGCCTAAGGTTGGTTGTAGCCCGCGAGAACCAACAAACAACGAGATTTGGCATCTCTCTGCCAGCTCCTGACCGTAACTCCCGAGACTTGTGCCACCTCACTTCGACTCGCTACGCTTCCAGCGCCACTTTCTACGCTGCTAGCTTTCACCACTCGAGGCAGCCCGCCCTCTTTGTCGGTGCACAACACATTCTAAAAATAAATAATTATACTCCTTTCATCCTAAAATAAGTATAATTGTGGATTTAAAAAAACTTAGTATAATTGCGTACTAAAATTAGTAAAAGTTTAGACACTTATAGCAACTCTGACCGGGAGACCCATTTCGTCCACCACGTCCGTTTGGATCGCCGTGGACAAAAACGATGGCCCAATGCGCCGGCCAATTCCCAAAACCCGCCCACTTCGCGTCCGCATGGACCCTTTCCGGCTCAAATTTGTCCCTCAAATATGTCGGTGCGGACGCGAAACGGGCGCGCTACGCGTCCCCTTGCTGTCCGCCGCGACCCCACAAGTCCGCCGACCAACAACCCAGTCGGTCATAATTAGTGCAGCCACCTACAGAGGGCCCGCCTGGCAGTGTGTGGAAGGGCCGCGTGCCATTTATGTATAATTATGCTTAACTTAGTCGGTGTCCGTCACGTTGGCAAAAATGTGTATGCGTCCCGTTGAACACACCTGCCGACCCAAATAAAAAAATGGACGCGCATGTCCGCTTGGCCGACCCAAACTGATGAAAAACGGACAAAGCGCGCGTCCGTTTGAGTCGACGCGTATGTATCAAGTAGAATGCTCACACACATTCAGAAAAATGTTTCGCCATGTCCATATTTTGTAATATGTTGAAACATGTTCACGTACGTCAAATAAAAGTTACTAGCAGATGGATGTCGGCTTAGGCTCTAGCACTTGCTATGGCGTGTGGCACTCCCCTCTTCGGCTTGGTGTAGGCTGAAGACAGCTCTTCGGTCAGGGCGAGGCCGAAGAGTGCCCATCAGCCCAAAACAACACACCTTGGCTCAAGCGTGACCGAAGAGCGAACTTGGGTCTAAAAGCAGCCGAAAAGTGCCTCTTCGGCCTGAGCGAGGCTGATGGGCTAATATTTTTGAAATTTCCAAATTAGACCATATATTCTTGGAATTTGTTAAAATAATGATAATACTTTTAAAAAAACGGCGTTATTATGTACTCCATTATGACTTTATGAGGTCCTGGTTTCTAATTCCCCGTTCCCGTGTCCAAATCCCTAACACCAAGCCTGCGCCCACGCTTCCAACGTCGAGGGCTTCCGACAGTCGCGCACTTCGGCATCGCATACCCCGGCGTCGCGAAGGAGCGCGGTTGCCCGTGGCAGTGGGACATCGGCCGCGAGAAGCAGAGCCGGTCTCGCTTGCGGCGGCGACATGAGGCATCTTCCACACGAGGCAGAGGCGGTCTCAGTGGCGGCTGGACATCGTCCGCACGCCGTAGAGACAGTATCGATGAGCGGCGGCAGCTGGTATCTTAGGAACGGCCGTAAGGAGTGGGTGGTCAACGGGGTTGTGTGATGCTTAATGCTTGTACTGTTGAAATATACTGAAGAATTATGATACGGAGTAGAATTTTGTACTGCAAAGCTGACAGTGTTATGTGATGTTGAAAACTTGTCTGATTGGTCAATGTAGCGTTTTGTGCTTCAATGTATGCCTCATCTTTGTCTGCAAGTTTGCACAGTGATTCAGACTTGCACATAAAAATCTTCGTATTTGTGATTAAAACTTGCACAGAAAAATCTTTGTATTGTCTGGCTAGAGCTAGCCTCTCCGTCATTTCCCGCTGCCTCAATCTAGGCGTGTAGCCGACTCCTTGTGCTAAAAAAATGTATTGCCTGCGGATGAAACATTTTCATATATACACACATATTTATTTCCAGCCTGATTTAGTTCAGGAGAATACGTCAGTGACCCTTCTACTTGTTCAGAACACGTCCAATTTGAACTGTGATTTTTCCACCTGTTTTGATACTTGTACAGATCAAGTAGTATAAATTGGTGAAAAAAAACTCAGGTTTCTGAACCTCTTTCGCAACTAAAGTTTAGTTTTACAGGCTAAGTTCTGCACCTGATTTAAAATTTACAGCTTAAACTGTACAGATCACGTCGTACAAGTTAGGAAAAAAAGCTCAGGTTTGAGTACCTAATAGACAAATCGGAACGGAACTACTAAAAATGCTCACGAAATCAAATGAGAAAATAACCTCAGGTTTCAGTAACTAACTTTTAAAAGGTGGTAACCAAATCGGAATATAAATGAAGTTCACTAACAATTTGAATCAAACTTAAGGAGATATTGCAGAAACGATCGAAGAACTTAAGTTCACTAAATAACAGGCAATGCATAAACAACCAGTGCATTATAAGCTCCACCTAAATATCCAGTTCACATGTTTCAGTACCTAATAGGTAATGCATCTACCAAGTTCAGTACATAACAGGTTCAGTACATAAATTTAGCTAATGCATAAATGAATTCCAACAAAATAGCTAGTTCATAACTGAATTATGATAACAACCAATCTCAGATATCATCATGAGGTGTATTTCCAGATAGTGGAATATCTTCAGGCATCAATAGTTCATTGCAGCAATTACTTCATCATTATCCACACAAACCATACCATCCAAAATTGACTTGTTCTCAGGCAAGCACCAGTACACATGAATCTTAGGATCTGAAGTATCATATCCAATCTTTTCCAGGCAATACTTCTTAACTTGTGTTGACCAACTATGAGGATGACAATAATCGAACACATCATGTCTGCATCCTACATATATTGCCTATTAGCACCCAGTCCACAGAAAAGTCCATTGTGTTCAAATTCTACTGAGAACATAGGTGTAAATTCCCCTGGAGTAACTGCAAAAAAAGAAAGTTTACATTAAATTTGCACATGAAAAGCCTCTGTTTGTTGTAGCACACAGTTAGAATTGCAGTAACAAGATACAACAAAAGACACTAGTACTAGCTAACCTGGCCAACTAGTAGTCCTACTCACTGATGGTTTAGAAAACGTACACGGACACATGCATATACACGTGCACGGAACAGATATGAACAAGCATTCGTATTTAATCCTAATACCCGTGCACCTAGAAACAGTTGACCCAACCAATCAGGTAAACATACACGGACACATGCATATACACGTGTCACTGATTGCCTAGCCGCCTCAGTTGGTCTTTGAGTTATTGGACTGGGGTAACGCAAGGGGTGATGCACAACTTGTTGAGCAAGTTTTCTTGCCATATGATACAGCCGCTATCTTGCAGATCTCAGTGTGCACTTGAACCATAGAGGACTTCTGGGCGTGGAATTTTGAAAAGAACGGTGTTTTCTCTATCCGTTCTGCATATAGGATGATCATGGCTATCAAGAACGCCGAGAAGATTGGCTAGAAAATCGTGTGGGGTCCTCTAATAGCTCTGAAATTGAAATATCATGGACTACATTATGGAAAACTATTGTACCAGTGAAGATAAAAGTGCTTACGGAGACTGTCAAAGAATTTCGGCCCTGCTTTTTATAAGAAGAATTGAGACCTTGTCAAACTGAATCTTTTGAACTTTCTCCATGATTTCCACTGCTGCAACGCCGATCTCAAGAGGATTAACAAAGCTTTCGTTGTGTTGCTTCCCAAGAAGCTTGGCTCCGATGACCCTGCAAACTTTCACCCAATCTCCCTTCAGAATTGCTCTCTTAAAATTGCCTCTAATTGCCTCACGAATAGGGCCTAGACTTTCATCCGACACCTCATCCATGATGACCAGTCTGGTTTTATACGTGGTCATGGCATCGCCCAAAATTTCATCTACGCGGCCGACATTGTTCAGTCCTGCCACAAGAGAAAAATCCCGACAATAGTTCTTAAGTTAGATTTCCGCAAAGCTTTCGACTCAGTATCCTGAGATGCTCTCTCCTCTATCTTACGCGCCAAAGGATTCCCCCCAAGCGGTGTCAATGGATCCAAAGCCTTAACACTTCCAGCAGCTCCGCCATACTCCCTCCATTCCACAATGTAGTGCCTATAGATTTTTGTGAAAGTCAAACTTTCCCAACTTTGACCAAGTGTATAGAGAAAACTATCTACATCTACAATATCAAACATATACATTCTGAAAATATAACTCGCGATGTATCCAATGATGTCCATTTGGTATTCTAGATGTACCTACTTTTCTCTATAAATATGGTCAAAGTTTGTAATGTTTGACTTTTGCAAACATCTATAGGCACTACATTATGGAACGGAGGGAGTATTTCTTAACGGCAAGCCTGGTCCTTGGTTTAATTGTCGTAAGGGCCTTCGCCAGGGTGATTCGCTCTCCCGTACCTTTTTTATTATTGTCGTAGACGTGCTGCAGTGGTTGATCCTTCATGCCTCAAGCTCTGGACTTTTAACCCACCCGATCGATCATCGCTTGCCTTGTCCTGTTCTTCAATACACCGATGACACTTTGCTAGTCCTGCCTGCTGATGCGGCTCAGCTGCAGCACCTTAAGCTTCTTCTAGATCAATTTTCTGAAGCCACGGGTCTTCAGATTAATTTCCAAAAGAGTACCTTTGCTCCTATCCATGTTGAAGATGATCACTCTACCTACCTCACCTCGATCTTAGGTTGTCATGTGGCCGCCTTCCCCCAATTCTACCTTGGCCTACCACTCTCTACAAAAAAAACTAAAGTTGGCTGACTTCTTCTTCATCATCGATAAGATAGATAGGTGGCTGGCCGGTTGGTGAGGCCTTTTACTTTCCTTGTCGGGAGGGCGATTCTGGTACATGCTGCTCTTCGAGCCCTTCTGATCTATGCTATGAGTGCGTTCTTGTTGCTGGCCGGAACGCTTCTTGAGATTGATAAACGTTGTTGTGCTTTCTTCTGGTCCGGGAAAGAATTGATTACTGGCGGGCAATGGAAAGTGGCTTGGGACCTGGTGTGTTCTCCTTTTGCTAATGGGGGTCTAGGGTTCTCCTCTCTTAAACACATGAACGTGTGTCTTCTGCTTAAACACCTCTCCAATCTCCATGATGTTGGTGTCCACTCAGAGAATTCCTACCTAGTTTCTAAGTATGGCTGGTCTGAATCCCATGACCTTGGCTCCTATCAAAGTTCTGCCACCACGGTATGGAATGATATCCTCAAAGGTCTAGGCCTTTTTTGCTCTATCACCTCTGTTGCTATTGGTAACGGTGCAACCACCGCCTTCTGGTACAATCTCTGGCTTCCTAACAACACAACTACATTGGCTCTTCAATTCCCTGCCCTATACACCCACTCCACTAGGCAATTAGCCTCGGTTGCTAGAGTTCTTTCTTCCTCCATTTTAAATCTTGACCTTACTCCTAGATTATCCCATGCCGCGGAATGCAGACTGGCAAACTTGCGTATTATTATGCTCTCGGTAAATTTGAATTTGCAGGTACCTGACTCTAGAATAAGCAGGCTCTCGGGCAAACCCCTTAGCACCAAAAGGGCATACAAGGCAATCTGGGCTTCCAGTCCGAAGGATCAATTTCCTACGGCGATCTGGAAGAACTTTGCACCAAACAAATGTCAGATTTTCCTATGGCTGGCTCACAAAGACCGACTATACAGAAATGAACGCCGTTTCCGCCGAGCGCTGGCCACCTCTGATAAGTGGGCAGTGCAAAAGCATCGACCATCTTTGTCGGTGTCAAAACCAGCAGATCTCGGGTAGGGGGTCCCGAACTGTGCATCTGAGGATCAATGGTAACAAGGGACGATGGGGAGACAATGTTTACCCAGGTTTGGGCCCTCTTAAAGGAGGTAAAACCCTACGTCCTGCTTGATCGTATTAAATGAGTATAGGGGTTACAAGAGTTGATCTATCTCGAGATCGTAATGGCTAAACCCTAGTTGTCTAGCCTCTGAATATTCTGATAGCCTCTACGGACTAAGCCCTCCGGTTTATATACACACCGGAGGGGCCTAGGGTTGTACAGAGTCGGTTTGCGGGGGAAGGAAATAACATATCCAGACATCTAACTTGCCATCCACGCATATAGGAGTCCTACCCGAACACGGGGGGAAAGTCTTCTGCTTTTATCTTCATGGCCCATCAGTCCGGCCCATATCAAATAGTCCGGACACCCGAGGACCCCCTAATCCAGCACTCCCTCAGTAGCCCCCGAACTTGCGTTCAATGACGATGTAGTATCAGGCTCATGCCTTCACAAGGTAGGTTCTTCATCATACCTCGGACGGATAACAGTCCGGCTCTGACCTTCACGTTCTGCCTTTATGATTCTTCCCTGTTGTCGCCTCGATTTCCATGCATCGGGTGAATGCGAACGGTTCAAAATATTTTTTTACAAATAAGCCCCTGACCACACAGGGTGGCGTCTATATAAAGAGGTTAGATCCCCAAATGCCATCCACATCAGATCCAGACACAGAAAACTTCAAAACATGGCCAATGCTCCTAGTTCTTCTTCGCGCCCTCATGGCCCTCAAGAGGGTGATTGGCGAAGCTGCTCAGTGTCTCACCTTCAGTTGAGTTGACTTCAGATGCAGGGATATCTCCCTCTCACAAATCTAGTCTCTGTGCGAGCGGGATTAGCCTTCCCCAACCCAAACAAGGAGGAGAGGGTGTGCTTTGTCTCATTTCTTCTGCGAGGCTTAGGATTCCCGATCCACCCCTTTCTCAGAGGCCTATTGGAATTCTACGAGATCCAGCTGCACAACCTCACACCAGGTTCTATCCTGCACATCTCGGGTTTTGTCGCTCTCTGCGAACTGTTTTTAGGCTGCGAGGCTCATTTTGAACTATGGAGAAAGTTATTTTGCCTCGTCCCTCGTCATCGAGGGGGTTCCATATTTGAAGTGGGCGGCACCGAAGTATGGCACATAACCGGATCAGGTTACCTTGTCGGAACTCCCAAGGAGGTATCCCAGGAGTGATCTTTGGAATGGTTTTATATTGAAGGTGTTCCCCTTCCGGACCCAGTTCGGCGCGGCCTCCCCGAATTCTCCAGTGCTCCTTTGAAGAAACGCCTCAATTGGCGCCCCCGAAGTCCCAAGGAAGAAGATGATACGTCTCCAACGTATCTATAATTTTTTATTGTTCCATGCTATTATATTACCTGTTTTGGATGTTTATGGGCTTTACTTTACACTTTTATATCATTTTTGGGACTAACCTACTAACTGGAGGCCCAGCCCGAATTGCTGTTTTTTTGCCTATTTCAATGTTTCGAAGAAAAGGAATATCAAATGGAGTCCAAACGGGATGAAACCTTCGGGAGCGATCTTTTTGGAACAAACGGAAACCAGGAGACTTGGAGTGGACGTTAAGAAGCAGCCGAGGTGGCCACGAGGCAGGAGGGCGCGCCCCCACCCTTGTGGGCCCCTCGTGGCTCCACCGACCTACTTCTTCCTCATATATATATATATATATATATATATATACCCCGAAAACATCCAGGAGCACCACGAAACCCTATTTCCACCGTCGCAACCTTCTGTACCCGTGAGATCCCATCTTGGGGCCTTTTGCGGCGCTCCGCCGAAGGGGGAATCAATCACGGAGGGCTTCTAAATCATTGCCAAGGCCTCTCCGATGAGTTGTGAGTAGTTTACCATAGACCTTCGGGTCCATAGTTATTAGCTAGATGGCTTCTTCTCTCTCTTTGAATCTCAATACAAAGTTCTCCTCGGTCTTCTTGGAGATCTATTCGATGTAACTCTTTTTGCGGTGTGTTTGTCGAGATCCGATGAATTGTGGGTTTATGATCAAGTTTATCTATGAGAAATATTTGAATCTCCTCTGAATCCTTTTATGTGTGATTGGTTATATTTGCATGTCTCCTCGAATTATCAGTTTGGTTTGGCCTACTAGATTACAAAAACCTTTATCTACCATCCATATTGCACTTGTATCACCATCTCTTCGCCGAACTAGTGCATGTATACAATTCACCATTGTATTGGATGTGTTGGGGACACAAGAGATTCTTTGTTATTTGGTTGCAGAGTTGCTTGAGAGAGACCATCTTCATCCTACGCCTCCCAAGGATTGATAAACCTTAGGTCATCCACTTGAGGGAAATTTGCTACTGTCCTACAAACCTCTACACTTGGAGGTCCAACAATGTCTACAAGAAGAAGGTTGTGTAGTAGACATCAAGCTCTTTTCTGGCGCCGTTGTCGGGGAGGTGAGTGCTTGAAGGTATATCTTTAGATCTTGCAATTGAATCTTTTAGTTTCTTGTTTTATCACTAGTTTAGTTTATAAAATAAAAATACACAAAAAATGGAATTGAGTTTGCCTCATACGCTTCATCTTTTTAATATATTTCGTGAGAATGATGGAAATGAAAATTGTGCTCAAGTGCTAGAAGAAGAAGTCTATAAAATGTTTGGCACTAAATTTTTGAATGATGAGCATGATTGCAATGTTGTTAGTATGAACTCTTTGAATATCCATAGTACTAATGATGATTGCACTAGTCATGATGAAAATGTCTCTTATAAGCATGTCAATTTTTGTGGAGTGCATAGAGTTTGCAAGTACACATCAAATAGGGAAGATAGATTTTGCAAGAGGCATAAGTATTTAGAAACTAAATGGTTGCAAGAAAGGCTAGATGTTTGTGCTAAAAATTTAAAATTTCTTTGCCATCCTTGTGAACTTTGCAATGAACGTGATCATTTAAATCCCCAATGCAAGTGTTTCATGATCGTATCGTATCCAAATATTGTGATGACTTGATTTCCCTTGCACATCATAATGAACTTAGTTTGCTTGTGGGTTATGAAGAAATGAAATATATAACTAAGGATCTTCCAGAATTTGTCCTTGATTTTGATCTAGATGAAATTTTTATGTATTGTGCGGTGAATTGCATTGAAAATCCTTATATTGCCAATTACATAAAGAAAAGAAAACAAATAGAAGATGAAGATAATACTAATGAAAGGAAAGAGACTTCCCAATATCCTCCTATTATTTCTTATGATGAATCAGGTAACGAGGAGGAGCTTCCTATTCAACCAATCTCATTAATAAGGTGCTCGAAAAAGAGGGTTAAACCCACACATGATGTGAAGAAGAAAAAGAAAAGACGGAGAAGCAAAGGTAGAAAAGTATCCCTCCCAAATGATGTTGCTCCTATTACTCATTGTGATGATGATAATTGCTATACTATTGGTGCTATTCATACTATTAATGATGAGAGTGATTATTCTTATGATAGGAAAAGGCCCAAGCTTGGGGATGCTATGTTTGACGAGAATGACATGTTTGAGAATATATTTGCTACAATTAATGTTTTCCCCAAGCTTGGGGATGCTATGTTTAATGAAGATGATATTTTTAGCCTCCCAAGTTTCGATGAACAAATTTATTATGATGATAGCACGCCTCCTATTTATGATGGTTATATTGATGAAAGTGGGTTTGGAAGAGTGTCAACTTTAGGAAGTAATGATCCCATTATTTTGGAGGGTGCTGAATCTTATAATATTTATGAAAGTGGATTTGGAGAGGTCATGACTTTATTTAGTGATGAATCCACTATTTTGGAAGAGGTTTCATTGATTTTGATGAGAACAAAGTTGCTACTGATGATGATTATTGTGATGAAACTTATGCTATAAAAATTAGTGATGATTATATTTATAAAACTTGTCATGATTATGATTACCCTTTTTCTGAACATTACTCTTTTAATATGGAAACAATTTATAGTATTCAAGTCTCTTATGATACTCACACTATTCCGAATAAGAAGAATTTTGCTTATGTGGAGAGTAGTAAAATTTCTATGCAAGTAGATCATGAAAATAATGCTTTATGTGCTGGTTATATTGTTGAATTCATTCATGATACTACTGAAAATTATTATGAGGAAGGAATATATGCTTGTAGGAGTTGCAATGCTATCAAGTTTCCTCTCTATGTGCTTGAAGTTTTAAAGTTATGCCTGTTTTGCCTTCCTATGCTAGTTGATTATTGTTCCAATAAGTTGTTTGCTCACAAAATCCCTATGCATAGGAAGTGGGTTAGACTTAAATTTGTAGTCATATTCTTCATGATGCTCTCTTTATGTTTCAATTCTTATCTTTTATATGAGCATCATTGAAATCATCAAGCCTAGCTAGGGGCGTTAAACGATAGCGCTTGTTGGGAGGCAACCCAATTTTACTTTTGTTCTTTGCTTTTTGCTACTTTTTAGTAATAAATAATTCATATAGCCTCTGTTTAGATGTAGTTTATGTTTTAATTAGTGTTTGTGCCAAGTAGGACCTTTGGGAAGACTTGGGCGAAGTCTATGCGATCTTGCTGTAAAAAACAGAAACTTTTGCGCTCACGAGAATAGCTGCCATTTTTTACTGGAGAGTGCTTTTAGGTTGATTATTTTTGCAGATGATTAATAGACAAATTCCTCAGGTCCCCCAATTTATGTCGGAATTTTTGGAGTTATATAAGTATTCGAATGATACAGATTACAACAGACTGTTCTGTTTTTGACAGAATCTGTTTTCTTTGTGTTGTTTGCTTATTTTGATGAATCTATGAGTAGTATCAGAGGGTATGAACCATAGAGAAGTTGGAATACATTAGATATTACACCAATATGAATTTAGAATGAGTTCACAACAGTACATAAGTGGTGATTTATTTTCTTATACTAACGGAGCTTACGAGTTTTCTGTTGTAAAGTTTTCAAGTTTTGGGTAAAGATTCGATGGACTATGGAATGAGGAGTGGAAAGAGCCTAAGCTTGGAGATTCCCAAGGCACCCCAAGGCAACCAAGAGCCTAAGCTTGGGGATGCCCCGGATGGCATCCCCTCTTTCGTCTTCATCTATCGGTAACTTTACTTGGAGCTATATTTTTATTCACCACTTGATAGGTGTTTTGCTTGGAGCGTATTGTATGATATGAGTCTTTGATTTTTAGTTACCACAATCATTCTTTCTGCACACACATTTTGGGAGAGACACACACGATTCGGAATTTATTAGAATACTCTATGTGCTTCACTTATATCTTTTGAGCTAGACAATTTTGCTCTAGTGCTTCACTTATATCTTTTTAGAGCACGGCGGTGGTTTTATTTTGTAGAAATTATTAATCTCTCATGCTTCACTTATATTATTTTGAGAGTCTTTTAAAACAGCATGGTATTTGCTTTGGTTATAAAATTGGTCCTAATATGATGGGCATCCAAGTTGGGTATAATAAAAACTATCATAGAGAGTGCATTGAATACTATGAGAAGTTTGATACTTGATATTTGTTTTGAGATATGAGGATGGTGATATTAGAGTCATGCTAGTTGAGTAGTTGTGAATTTGAGGAATACTTGTGTTGAAGTTTTTGATTCCCGTAGCATGCACGTATGGTGAACCGTTATGTGATGAAGTTGGAGCATGATTTATTTATTGATTGTCTTCCTTATGAGTGGCGGTCGGGGACAAGCGATAGTATTTTCCTACCGATCTATCCCCCTAGGAGCATGCGCATAGTACTTTGTTTCAATAACTTGTAGATTTTTGCAATAAGTATATGAGTTCTTTATGACTAATGTTGAGTCCATGGATTATACGCACTCTCACCCTTCCACCATTGCTAGCCTCTCTTGTGCCGCGCAACATTCGCCGGTACCATAAACCCACCATATACCTTCCTCAAAACTGCCACCATACCTACCTATTATGGCATTTCCATAGCCATTCCGAGATATATTGCCATGCAACTTTCCACCGTTCCGTTTATTATGACACGCTCCATCATTGTCATATTACTTTTGCATGATCATGTAGTTGACATCGTATTTGTGGCAAAGCCACCTTGATAATTCTTTCATACATGTCACTCTTGATTCATTGCATATCCCGGTACACCGCCGGAGGCATCCACATAGAGTCATATTTTGTTCTAAGTATTGAGTTGTAATTCTTGAGTTGTAAGTAAATAAAAGTGTGATGATCTTCATTATTAGAGCATTGTCCCAAGTGAGGAAAGGATGATGGAGACTATGATTCCCCCACAAGTCGGGATGAGATTCCGGACTTTATTAAAAAAGTGGGGAGGCCAAAGAAGCCCACCAAAAATATGAGAGAAAAAGAGAGAAGGGACAATGTTACTATCCTTTTCCACACTTGTGCTTCAAAGTAGCACCATGATCTTCATGATAGAGAGTCTCCTATGTTGTCACTTTCATATACTAGTGGGAATTTTTCATTATAGAACTTGGCTTGTATATTCCAATGATGGGCTTCCTCAAAATACCCTAGGTCTTCGTGATCAAGCAAGTTGGATGCACACCCACTTAGTTTCTTTTGTTGAGCTTTCATGCACTTATAGCTCTAGTGCATCTATTGCATGGCAATCCCTACTCACTCACATTGATATCTATTAATGGGCATCTCCATAGCCCGTTGATACGCCTACTTAATGTGAGACTATCTTCTCTTTTTTGTCTTCTGCACAACCACCATTCTATTCCACATATAGTGCTATGTCCATGGCTCACGCTCATGTATTGCGCGAAAGTTGAAAAAGTTTGAGAACATCAAAGTATGAAACAATTGCTTGGCTTGTCATCGGGGTTGTGCATGATTTAAATATTTCATGTGATGAAGATAAAACATAGCCAGACTATATGATTTTGTAGGGATAGCTTTCTTTAGCCATGTTATTTTGAGAAGACATGATTACTTGTTAGTATGCTTGAAGTATTACTATTTTTATGTTAATATGAACTTTTATCTTGAATCATTTGAATCTGAACATTCATGCCACAATAAAGAAAATTACATTGAGAAATATGCTAGGTAGCATTCCACATCAAAAATTCTGTTTTTATCATTTACCTACTCGAGGACGAGCAGGAATTAAGCTTGGGGATGCTTGATACGTCTCCAACATATCTATAATTTTTCATTGTTCCATGCTATTATATTACCCGTTTTGGATGTTTATGGGCTTTATTATACACTTTTATATTATTTTTGGGACTAACCTATTAACCGGAGGCCCAGCCCAAATTGTTGTTTTCTTACCTATTTCAGTGTTTCGAAGAAAAGGAACATCAGAGTCCAAACGGAATGAAACCTTCGGGAGAGTTATTTTTGGAACGGAAGCAATCCAGGAGACTTGGAGTAGACGTCAGGGAAGCTTGAGTCTTTAAGGATTTGAGAACACTTGATATATATCTTGCCGTACTTATCTGTGGTGACAATGGGATATTCACGTGATTTACTTGATGTATGTTTTGCTGATCAACTTGCGGGTTGAATGAACTTATGCATAGGGGTTGGCACACGTTTTCGTCTTGACTCTCCGGTAGATACTTTGGGGCACTCTTTGAAGTACTTTGTGTTGGTTGAATAGATGAATCTGAGATTGTGTGACGCATATCGTATAATCATGCCCACGGATACTTGAGGTGACATTGGAGTATCTAGGTGACATTAGGGTTTTGGTTGATTTGTGTCTTAAGGTGTTATTCTAGTACGAACTCTATGATAGATCGAACAGAAAGAATAGCTTCGTGTTATTTTACTATGGACTCTTGAATAGATCGATTAGAAAGAATAACTTTGAGGTGGTTTCGTACCCTACAATAATCTCTTCGTTTGTTCTCCGCTATTAGTGACTTTGGAGTGACTCTTTGTTGCATGTTGTGGGATAGTTATATGATCCAGTTATGTTATTATTGTTGAGAGAACTTGCACTAGTGAAAGTATGAACCCTAGGCCTTGTTTCAACGCATTGCAATACCGTTTGTGCTCACTTTTACCACTTGTTACCTTGCTGTTTTTATATTTTCAGATTACAAATACTCATATCTACCATCCATATTGCACTTGTATCACCATCTCTTCGCCAAACTAGTGCACCTATACAATTTACGATTGTATTGGGTGTGTTGGGGACACAAGAGACTCTTTGTTATTTGGTTGCAGGGTTGCTTGAGAGAGACCATCTTCATCCTACGCCTCCCACGAATTGATAAACCTTAGGTCATCCACTTGAGGGAAATTTGCTACTGTCCTACAAACCTCTGCACTTGGAGGCCCAACAACGTCTACAAGAAGAAGGTTGTGTAGTAGACATCAGAAGACAACACGTAAGTGAAGAGGTTAGTTAGCAAGGTCAGATTACTTGCTCACTCCAAGATCTCGATAATCGAAGTCATGGCCATCGCGATAAAGCGATGTATTCAACCCCTTCAGTCCAGAGTGACCCCTTTATGGTGTTACAACGGAGAGGATGATGCATCTCGTTACAGACGCAAGGGCCTGGATACCCCATTGAACTGGCCATAATCCTGGCCGATATTTATAAGGGGGGGAGAGAGGATTTCCTGCGTTTAAATTGCCGGGAAGGTTTTCCCATGTACAACCCCATTGAATGAGTAAGTTTTTGATTATCAGCACTGTTTTACCTCATTATCGAGGCATGTTAATCAAAATTTTCTTGTTTTCTTAAAACAGTCATGGAGGAAGGTGGTCGAGAACATTCATTGCCCCTCCCAACAGCTATAGGATTATGCTCGCAACGTAGACCCCGACTTCTGCGAGGATCCGGATATATACATAGAGTTTCATGATGGAGTATTTTATCAAGCGAGCCTTGATGGCTCGGAAGTGGCTATTATGGCCGACTACCCCCGACTTTACCCTTTCTCCATTGTAAGTACTTAGAAAGCTTCCTCAAAAAGAAGCCCCTACTTTCACCTTATCCATCACACTAAGCTGTGTTTCATAGGATCGGCACTCAGCCAACCACACTCCATTGAGAGCAGCCTCTAAGTAGGGCGATCGTTCAAAACGAAAGGAAACTAGGAGGGCTGTCGAGCCCCCTCCTTCAAAGAGGTATGTCCTTTGATATGTGCCTAAGCATGAGATCAGATTGTTAAATTCTCCTCCACCTTATTTCAGGAGGAGCACATGGCAAACTGCGGGTAAACGCCCTGCTAGCCGAGTATCAGCTAATCAACCAGGACGAGAGCTGATACAGTGTCAGATCTGGCCCCTCATGAGGATTCGGATGACGTATCCGTCATGAATTCCGAGGTGGAGAGCATGATGAATCATCGTCGACTAAAAGAGGTCATGCACGCTCCAGTTTTTATTGAACAGGAATTTACCACCCTCAGCTCTGTGGATGCATATATCCGAGCCACCCGGGGCAGAATTGCTAGAGTTACTCAACTATTTTCAAAGGATATGCAGGTAATAGTTTGTGCAAATTTAATAGATATATGCTAGTAGCCCCCGAGACTTGAAGCGGTTAGGCCAACCGATTTAAGGACCGTTATGACCTGCATGTTCTCAGGGAGAAGAACAACGCCCTGTCCCAGGAGCTGAAAACAAACCAGACAAAGCTGAACGCCGCCACCACAGAGCTTGCAGAGATGAAAAAGGCCATAATGACCACTGATCAAAAGAAAAAAACTTGAGGAGCAAAAGGATAAACAAGCCGAGGAGATAAAGACCTTAAAGGCTTAGTTATCGATCACTCAAAAAGAGAATAAGAAGTTGAAAAGCGACATATTTGGTATGGCCTTTTGAACTATCCAAGGGACTCATAGTATCCCATAATTCGGATTATCACAACTCTGTTGTTGCAGGTCTGTTAACTGGTGGGCCTGAAGAGGAAGTATCTGGATTTCGAGGCGACGTGCTTAAGGAACTGTCTGTAGTGCATGAGCGGACCCGGAAAGCTATGAGAAGTATGGCTAAGGCCCTATGGCCATCCGATGCCCCTGCAGAAAGTATGGAGGGGTTGGCGAACCTGTTCAACGGTGCCCGGCGCCGTTTTGAGCTATGGAAGGCGTCCGCATGCCAGGAAGGTGCATGAGAGGCGTGGGCGATGGTGAAAACGCGCTACACCGGACTCGTTTCGAATCATATGGCCCGAGTTGGACCTTAGGGACCGGACGGAAAAGAGATTCCCGTGAACTTGGTATATGACCAAGTTATGATAGCTACGAAATATTCGAAAGAAGATTGTAGTTTAGACAGTCTTATAGATGGCATAGATAAAGAGTAGGCGTTTGATTCAATGTATCAATGTACTTTATCATCGAACTTATCTCCAACCGAACATGTCAAAATTTGTCATCACAGGCCTTCGGCTTCAACCTCCAAACCAAGAAGGTGGAGTGTTCCCGGATACCCTGTTGGAATGTAAGAAAGACTCATTATGTCCGGAAACCAGGTGATACGTCTCCAACGTGTCTATAATTTTTGATTGTTCCATGTTATTATACTACCCGTTTTGGATGTTTATGGGCTTTACTTTACACTTTTATATCATTTTTCGGACTAACCTACTAACTGGAGGCCCAGCCCAAATTGTTGTTTTTTTGCCTATTTCAGTGTTTCGAAGAAAAGGAATATCAAACGGAGTCCAAACAGAATGAAACCTTCAGGAGCGATCTTTTTCAAACAAACACAATCCAGGAGACTTGGAGTGGACGTCAAGAAGCAGCCGAGGCGGCCACGATGCAGGAGGGCACGCCCTAGGGGGGTGGGCGCGCCCCCCACCATCGTGCGCCCTCGTGGCTCCACCGACCTAATTATTCCTCCTATATATATATATCTATGTACCCCGAAAACATCCAGGAGCACCACGAAACCCTATTTCCACCGCCGCAACCTTCTGTACCCGTGAGATCCCATCTTGGGGCCTTTTCCGGTGCTCCACCAGAGGGGGAATCAATCACGGAGGGCTTCTTCATCATCACCAAGGCCTCTCCGATGAGTTGTGAGTAGTTTACCACAGACCTTCGGGTCCATAGTTATTAGTTGAATCTCAATACAAAGTTCTCCTCGATCTTCTTGGAGATCTATTCGATGCAACTCTTTTTACGGTATGTTTGTCGAGATCCGATGAATTGTGGGTTTATGATCAAGTTTATCTATGAGAAATATTTGAATCTCCTCTGAATTCTTTTATGTGTGATTGGTTATCTTTGCAAGTCTCTTCGAATTATCAGTTTGGTTTGGCCTACTAGATTGATCTTTCTTGCAATGGGAGAAGTGCTTAGCTTTGGGTTCAATCTTGCGATGTCCTTTCCTAGCGACAGCAGGGGCAGCAAGGCACGTATTGTATTGTTGCCATCGAGGATAAAAAGATGGGGTTTATATCATATTGCTTGAGTTTATCCCTCTACATCATGTCATCTTGCTTAATGCGTTACTCTGTTCTTATGAACTTAATACTCTAGATGCATGCTGGATAGCGGTCGATGTGTGGAGTAATAGTAGTAGATGCAGGCAGGAGTCGGTCTACTTGTCGCGGACGTGATGCATATATACATGATCATGGCTAGATAATCTCATAACTATGCACTTTTCTATCAATTGCTCGATAGTAATTTGTTCACCCACCGTAATACTTATGCTATCTTGAGAGAAGCCAGTAGTGAAACCTATGGCCCCAGGGTATATTTTCCATCATATAAGTTTCCGATCTACTTTATTTTGCAATCTTTACTTTTCAATCTATATCATAAAAATACCAAAAATATTTATCTTATCTTACTATCTCTACCAGATCTCACTTTCGCAAGTGGCCGTGAAGGGATTGACAACCCCTTTATCGCGTTGGTTGCAACGTTCTTGTTTGTTTGTGTAGGTACGAGGGACTCGTGTGGAGCCTCCTACTGGCTTGATACCTTGGTTCTCAAAACTGAGGGAAATACTTACGCTACTTTGCTGCATCACCCTTTCCTCTTCAAGGGAAAGCCAACGGAGTGCTCAAGAGGTAGCAAGAAGGATTTCTGGCCGCTGTTGCCGGGGAGGTCTTCGCTGAAGTCAAGAGATACCAAGTACCCATAACAAACTCATCTCCCTCGCATTAAATTATTTTCCATTTGCCTCTCATTTTCCTCTCCCCCACTTCACCCTTGCTGTTTTATTCGCCCTGTCTTTTCCATTCGCCTCTTTTTCGCTTGCCTCTTGTGTGCTTGTGTGTTGGATTGCTTGTCACAATGGCTCAAGATAATACTAAATTGTGTGACTTTTCCAATACCAACAATGATGATTTCCTTAGCACTCCGATTGCTCCTCTTAACAATGGTGAATCTTGTGAAATCAATGCTGCTTTGTTGAATCTTGTTATGAAAGATCAATTCTCCGGCCTTCCTAGTGAAGATGCCGCTACTCATCTAAACAACTTTGTTGATTTGTGTGATATGCAAAATAAGAAATATATGGATAATGATATTTTTAAATTGAAGTTATTTCCGTTTTCACTTAGAGAACATGCTAAAACTTGGTTTTCGTCTTTGCCTAAAAATAGTATCGATTCGTGGAATAAGTGCAAAGATGCTTTTATCTCTAAGTATTTTCCTCCCGCTAAGATCATCTCTCTTAGAAACGATTTTATGAATTTTAAGAAACTTGATCATGAACATGTTGCACAATCTTGGGAGAGGATGAAATCAATGATTCGCAATTGCCCTACACATGGTTTAAATTTATGGATGATCATACAAAATTTTTATGCCGGATTGAATTTTGCTTCTAGAAATCTTTTAGATTCGGCCGTGGGAGGCACTTTTATGGAAATCACTTTAGGAGAAGCTACTAAACTCCTATATAATATTATGGTTAATTATTCTCAATGGCACACCGAAAGATCTACTAGTAAAAAAGTTCATGCGATAGAAGATATTAATGTTTTGAGTGGAAAGATGGATGAACTTATGAAATTGTTTGCTAATAAGAGTGCTCCTATTGATCCCAATGATATGCCTTTTTCTACTTTGATTGAGAATAATAATGAATCCATGGATGTGAATTTTGTTGGTAGGAATAATTTTGGTAACAACGCGTATAGAGGAAACTTTAATCCTAGGCCGTTCCCTAGTAATTCCTCTAATAATTATGGTAATACCTACAACAACTCTTATGGAAATTTTAATAAGATGCCCTCTGATTTTGAGAATAGTGTTAAGGAATTTATGATCTCTCAAAAGAATTTCAATGCTTTGCTTGAAGAAAAATTGCTTAAAGTTGATGAATTGGCTAGGAACGTGGATAGAATTTCTCGTGATGTTGATTCTTTGAAACTTAGATCTATTCCACCTAAGCATGATATCAATGAGTCTCTCAAAGCCATGAGAATTTCCATTTATGAGTGGAAAGAAAGAACCACTAGGATGCGTGCTAAAAGGATTGCTTTGTAAAAGCGTGTTCTTCTAGTCTCCATGCAAATAATGATGAAGATCTAAAAGTAATTGATGTGTCCCCTATTAAATCTTTGTTTTGCAATATGAATCTTGATAATGATGGGACTGGAGATGAGTCAACTTTAGTTAAAAGGCGTCCCAATGATTCAGAATTTTTAGATCTTGATGCTAAATTTGATAAAAGTGGTACTCGAGAGGTCAAAACTTTACATAGCAATGAACCCACTATTTTGGATTTCAAGGAATTTAATTATGATTATTGTTATTTAATAGATTGTATTTCCTTGTTGCAATCCGTGTTGAATTCTCCTCATGCTTATAGTCAAAATAAAGCTTTTACCAAACATTTTGTTGATGCTTTGATGCAATCTTATGAAGAAAAACTTGAATTGGAAGTTTCTATCCCTAGAAAACTTTATGATGAGTGGGAACCTACTATTAAAATTAAAATTAAAGATCATGAATGCTATGCCTTGTGTGATTTGGGTGCTAGTGTTTCCACGATTCCAAAAACTTTATGTGATATGTTAGGTTTCCGTGAATTTGATGATTGCTCTTTAAACTTGCACCTTGCGGATTCCACTATTAAGAAACCTATGGGAAGGACTAATGATGTTCTTATTGTTGCAAATAGGAATTATGTGCCCGTAGATTTTATCGTTCTTGATATAGATTGCAATTTTTCATGTCCTATTATTCTTGGTAGACCTTTCCTTAGAACGATTAGTGGAATTATTGATACGAAGGAAGGGAATGTTAGATTCCAATTTCCATTAAGGAAAAGCATGGAACACTTTCCTAGAAAGAAAATCAAATTACCTTATGAATCTATTATGCGAGCACTTATGAATTGAATACCAAAGATGGCAATACTTAGATCTATTCTCGCTTTTATGCCTAGCTAGGGGCGTTAAACGATAGCGCTTGCTGGTAGGCAACCCAATTTTATTTTTGTTCCTTGATTTTTTGCTTATATTTAGTAATAAATAATTCATCTTGATTCTGTTTAGATGTGTTTTTATGTTTTGATTAGTGTTTGTGCCAAGTAGAACCTATAGGATAACCTACGGTGATAGTTAATTTGATCTTGCTGAAAAACAGAAACTTTTGCGCGCACGAGAATAATTTTAATAAATCGCACAAACATGATTTTTAGTTGATTATTTTTGAAGTAGATCAATAGATAAATTTTCCAGGACTTCCTATTTTGGTAGTATTTTTAGAGTTCCATAAGTATTCGAAAGTTACAGATTGCTACAGACTGTTCTGTTTTTGACATATCCTGTTTTTCGTGTGTTGTTTGCTTATTTTGATGAATCTATGGCTAGTATTGAGGGGTATGAACCATAGAGAAGTTGGATTACAGTAGGTTTAACACCAATATAAATAAATAATGAGTTCATTACAACACCTTAAGTGGTGGTTTTTCTTTCTTGCACTAACGGAGCTCATGAGATTTCCTGTTGAGTTTTGTGTTGTGAAGTTTTCAAGTTTTGGGTAAAGATTTGATGGACTATGGAATAAGGAGTGGCAAGATCCTAAGCTTGGGGATGCCCCGGAAGGCATCCCCTCTTTCGTCTTCGTCTATCGGTAACTTTACTTGGAGCTATATTTTTATTCGCCACATGATATGTGTTTTGCTTGGAGCATCTTGTATGATATGAGTCTTTGCTTTTTAGTTTACCACAATAATCCTTGCTATACACACCTTTTGGGAGAGACACACATGATTCGGAATTTATTAGAATACGCTATGTGCTTCACTTATATCCTTTGAGATAGACAATTTTTGCTGTAGTGCTTCACTTATATCTTTTTAGAGCACGGCGGTGGTTTTATTTTGTAGAAATTATTGATCTCTCATGCTTCACTTATATTATTTTGAGAGTCTTTTAGAACAAGCATGGTATTTGCTATGGTTATAAAATTGGCCCTAGAATGATGGGCATCCAAGTTTGTTATAATAAAAACTATCATAGAAGGTGAATTGAATGCTATGATCAACTTGATGCTTGATAATTGTTTTGAGATATTAAGGTGGTAATGTTAGAGTCATGCTAGTTGGGTAATTATGAAATTGACAAATACTTGTGTTGAAGTTGGAAAGTCTCGTAGCATGCACGTATGGTAAAATTTGTGTAACAAATTTGTTGCATGGGGTGCTCTTTTGATTGCCTTCCTTATGAGTGGAGGTCAGGATCGCGCGATGGTTAACTCCTACCAACCCTTCCACTAGGAGCATGCGTAGTAGTACTTTGCTTCGAGGGATAATAAACTGTTGCAAGAAGTATATGAGTTCTTTATGACTAATGTGAGTCCATGGGTTATACGCACTTTTACCCTTCCATCATTGCTAGCCTCTACGGTACCGTGAATTGCCCTTTCTCACCTTGAGAGTTGGTGCAAACTTCGCCGGTGCATCCAAACCCCGTGATATGATACGCTGTATCACACATAAACCTCCTTATATCTTCCTCAAAACAGCCATGATACCTACCTATTATGGCATTTCCATAGCCATTCCGAGATATATTGCCATGCAACTTTCCACCGTTCCGTTTATTATGACATGTTCCATCATTGTCATATTGCTTTTGCATGATCATGTAGTTGGCATCGTATTTGTGGCAAAGACGCCTTCATAATTTTTCATACATGTCACTCTTGATTCATTGCATATCCCGGTACACCGCCAGAGGCATTCATATAGAGTCATATTTTGTTCTAGTATCGAGTTGTAATCCATGAGTTGTAAATAAATAGAAGTGTGATGATCATCATTATTAGAGCGTTGTCCCTTAAAAAAAGAAAGGCCAAATAAAAAAAGGGAAAGGCCAAATAAAAAATAAAAAGGGGAGAAAGGCCAAATAAAAAAAGGAAAGGCCCAAAAAGAAAAAAAGGCGGGGGGACATTGTTACTATCCTTTTCAACACTTGTGCTTCAAAGTAGCACCATGATCTTTATGATAGAGAGTCTCATATTTTGTCACTTTCATATACTAGTGGGATTTTTTCATTATAGAACTTGGCTTGTTGATACGTATCCATTGTATCTACTTTTCCAAACACTTTTGCCCTTGTTTTGGACTCTAACTTGCATGATTTGAATGGAACTAAACCGGACTGACGCTGTTTTCAGCAGAACTGCCATGGTGTTATTTTTGTGCAGAAATAAAAGTTCTCGGAATGACCTGAAAATCCACGGAGCAACTTTTCAGAATTAATAAAAAATACTGGCGAAAGAAATAGCGTTAGGGGGCCCTCACCCTGTCCACGAGGGTGGGGGCGCGCCCCCACCCCCTGGGCGCGCCCCCTGCCTCGTGGCCCCCTGGACGTCCACCGACCTCAACTCCAACTCCATATATTTGCTTTCACGGAGAAAAAATCAGAGAGAAAGTTTCATCGCGTTTTACGATACGGAGCCGCCGCCAAGCCCTAATCTCTCTGGGGGGGACTGATCTGGAGTCTGTTCGGGGCTCCGAAGAGGGGGATTCATCGCCGTCGTCATCATCAACCATCCTCCATCACCAATTTCATGATGCTCACCGCCTTGCGTGAATAATTCCATCGTAGGCTTGCTGGACGGTGATGGGTTGGATGAGATTTACCATGTAGTCAAGTTAGTTTTGTTAGGGTTTGATCCTAGTATCCACTATGTTCTGAGATTGATGTTTCTATGACATTGCTATGCTTAATGCTTGTCACTAGGGCCCGAGTGCCATGATTTCAGATCTGAACTGTCAGGACCCCGACTCGATGTCACATCGATCTAGCTGGTAACACCTCATATCACTTTGCGGCCTCACGCACGGTATTCCCACGGGTGTCGTCTTACCTTTTTCCCGGGACCGTTTGCGCCTTTTGGCTCACGTATATGATAGTGTCGCTAGCATCCATATGATAAAGAGCCCGGGCTGACATGACTAGTTGTAAACCCAAAGTGGCACAGACTTACAGGGACAGGCATCCATGACCCAGCTTCGAACGTGTCGGTCATCAGCAAGTGGGTCCGGGCTGTAGCACTGGGCTAGCAGGACTCCGGTAAACCGGGCTGTAGCGGGCTAACAGGACTCCGGTACTCAAAGCGTGACATTTCCCCGAAGGGACAGACACAGGAACGAAGAAGGACACATGCCGGCCAGCCTAAGTGTTCCAGAGCAGTAGCAAGCTACCATGGCTCAGCGGTAACACTAGGAGACATTTCCCGGTAAGAGAGGCTACTAAAGATAAACAACTAGATGGTCAGATCCCACACATATCAAGCATTTCAATCATACACACAATATGCTCGATATGTGCAAATACAACGAAGCATCACAACATGACTCTACGACACAAGTACTTTATTTAAGGCTTAGTGAGCCATACATAACATACACACAAAGGTACGGGTCTCACGACCCAACATACAAGTTATACAATCATACAAGCCAACAGCGGAAGTAACTTGTCTGAGTACAGACAACTAGTAAAATAAAAGAGGCTTGGAAAGCCTGACTATACTATGTGGTCCTTCACAAGCTCAGGGTCACCACCTGGGTCTTTAACCTACTCGTTGATGTCAACGTCTACATAGAACCCATCAGAAGGGGTTGCAGCGTCTTCTGTAAAAATGTAGATTATAGCAACATGAGTACAAAGGTACTCAGCAAGACTTACATCAGATCCTACATACATGCATAGTATCAAGAAGGGTTGGTGGAGTTATTGCAGCAAGCCGGCTTTGACTCTTGGCTAGACTATCCTACGATACTCCATTTGAAATATTTTGCGCACTCGAGTCCACTATTCACCACTTCAATACACTACCGAGGATCCACCTCCGTCTTCCTACGGAAGAGCCATCCTCGGCACTCACACTTATCTTGAGGCTTTTAATAGTTTCCATTTACTTGTCTATGAACTGTATAGGCAACCAAGTAGTCCTTTACCGCGGACGCGGCTATTCGAATAGATCATGTTAACCCTGCAGGGGTGTACTTCTTCATACACGCTCTCACCACTTACCGTCGTTTACACGACATGTACTCGGCAACCTTCAAGCGGAAGCCCAACGTGGGTGTCGGCCACGACCTACCTAATCACCTAAGCCTCCAGTCCAGGTTTATCGCCTATTCAGGTTCCATCCACAGGGAGTCCGGCCGAGGTTTCCCATACGGCCCCGAACGATGTGAACAGGGTTCCCGAGATACCTAACGGGTATTCGGTACACCGTGCCACGTACCTACCGCATCACAGCCCACCCCTACGGTCAGCGCTGTCCACGGCCTCCAGTAGGCTACAAACACCAGAAACTACTTGCAACTCCTGGACGGAGAACTGGGGTGAATAAGAAGTCGAGAGGGTCCATTGGTTTCGGGCCCAATGCATGGTAGTAGCTGATTCTTAAATCACACATACAGATCTCAGTGCTTAAGGTCGGCTTCAATGAAACAACCCACCATGTACTCCTACATGGCCTCTCATCGATACCTTTACCAAATCGTGTTCACTACACCACTCTCATTACCGACATAATCATTTCACTCTAGCCCATCACCCAGATGAACCAGACCTGACACAACTCTAAGCATAGCAGGCATAGCAAGGTAGGAACAACACATACATATGGCTCAATCAACTCCTACACATGCTAGTGGGTTTCATCTAGTTACTGTGGCAATGACAGGTCATGCAGAGGAAATGGGTTCAACTACCGTAGCACACAGCAGTTTGAATCGCGTTGTCTTAATGCAGTAAAAGAGAGCAGGAGCGAGAACATGGGATTGTATCGATATGATCAAATGGTTGGTTGCTTGCCTGATGGTTCGTTGCACGGATACGATTCCTCGTTAAGGTAATCACGGTACTCCTCGGGGACAGATCCTGTCGCAAGGACATCGATACACAAACATCACCAAACAATATGCAACAATATGATGCATGCATGAAACATGGCAATATGAGTGTGTTGGGCTAATGCAACTAAAACCAGAAGGGTTTGAACAAATTTGAATCAAAGATTCAAATTTCAAATTCAAATATGGCCTTTTAAGTGCCTTTTCTTGTTCTGATTAAAACATCAACTTAACTTGTTTGATCATGCATGAAAATGGTACAGATGGATAGATTGGATTTTTCTGATCATTTTTCATATATAATTTGTCCAATTTGGAGTTACAGAATAAAAGTTATGAATTTTTGAAGTTTAAATAATATTCTGGAATTTCCTGATTTAAATTAAATCCAGAAATATCATTTACTGCGTCAGCCTGACGTCACAGTGACATCAGCAGGTCAACAGAGCTGGCTCGGGTCAAACCTGACGTGTGGGGTCCACACGTCAGTGTCACAGGGGCTAATCCCGCGTTGACCCCGGGCTGGTTAGCTTTGACTAACCCCTGGGGCCCACTGTCAGCGTCTGTAGGTGGTGGATTAGTGGTTAATCAACTAGGCCACGTCAGCTCGCCGGAGTTCTGGCCGGCGGCGACCAACAGTGCGGCGGCGATAGTGGTTTTGGTTGTTTCGGCCACCAAATGGACCGTGGCGACCACCGGAGTGAAGCTGAGGACGACCCGCGGCTCTTGGCGGAGTCAGTTGGGGTCGGGGTGGCCGGAGTCGACGGCGGCGAGCTCGGTTGCGGCTGCCGGGGTTCGGTCGTGCACGGGAACGGTGCTAGAGCTCGAAGTCGAGCAAAGTGAGGCGCTAGGGATGCTCTACTGGGTTCTGTGAACGCGTTGGACTCGCCGGGGTGACCAAATGGTCACCGGAGCTGCGTCGACGGCGAGCTCGGCGACGGCGGAGGTTCGGCCGAGGTGGGGATGCAGCTACGGTGAGGGGACGAGGGGGAGAGGAGGGGGAAACGGTGGCGTAGCTCACCGCGGTTGCAGTGGGCGTCGAAGCGGGCTCGGGGACGCGCCGGAGACGACGAATTTGACGGCGACGGTGGTCGGAGTCCGAAAAGGGGAACGGCGACGTGGCGGCGATGCAGGGCTTCCGGGGACTCGTGGAGCGGTGGGGAGGAAGAGGGAGTTGTGGCGGAGCTTCTGAGCTACTCGGGGGAGCGAGGGGTGGCCGGAGTCAGTGGCTACGGCGAACGGCGGCGACGGTGTGCTTCGGCCGAGAGCGAGAGAGAGCGAGGGAGAAGCCGGGGGAGAGTGAGAGAGAGAGAGGAAGAGGCGTGGCGTCGTCCAGGCCATCGAGGCGAGGAGAGGAGGCCAGGCAAGCAGGCGAGCAGGTGGCGTGGCGCGGTGGCGCGCGCGCGCGCCGGCCACACTCCCCTCCCTCTGTCTGGACGAAGACGACAGAGGAGGGAGGTGGGCTGGGCCGGCTGCTGGCTGGGCCAGCCAGCTGGCTGGGCCGCACAGTGGAGGGGCCCAGGTAAGCTCCTCCTGTATTCCTTTCTGTTTTTTTTAAATTTTCTGACATTTGTTTTGATTTAATTAATATATTAAATCATTTATTTAACTTATGCCAATTTTTGCAGGAGCCTTATATATTATTCCAAAGCTCTTTTACAAATGGCATAATTTTTGGGCATATATTAATATATATAATTAATATAATTCCAATGCAAATACCTATGCATTAATTCAAAATGCCCAAAATAAATGTCCATGAGCCACTAAAATTATTGGTTTGATTTTTATCTCTGTCCAATATTTTCAGAGAGCAACATGAGCATTTTTCTTGGATCATTTTGGAGAAATTTTCATTTGGGTCATTTTCAAGATGATTCTGAGGGTTTCACAGATCCCCATTTCAAGTTTCTGATGAAAGAGTAAACATGATGCAACACTCTAATGCATGACTAGCTAGGGTGTGACATGAACCTATTATGTTTTCATGAATATATGTGAGTTCTTGGTCCTATCTTGCAAGTCTATAGTCACCTATTATGTTGTTATGATCCGACAACCCCGAAGTGACAATAATCGGGATACTTCTCGGTGATGACCGTAGTTTGAGGAGTTCATGTATTCACTAAGTGCTAATGCTTTGGTCCGCTTCTCTATTAAAAGGAGGCCTTAATATCCCTTAGTTTCCATTAGGACCCCGCTGCCACGGGAGGGTAGGACAAAAGATGTCATGCAAGTTCTTTTCCATAAGCACATATGACTATATTCAGAATACATGCCTACATTACATTGATGAACTGGAGCTAGTTCCGTGTCACCCTATGTTATAACTGTTACATGATGAACCACATCTGACATAATTATCCACCACTGATCAAATGCCTACAAGCTTGTCACATATTGTGCTTTGCTTATTTACTTTACCGTTGCTACTATTACAATCACTACAAAACTGCTACTGTTACTTTTATCACTGTTACTGTTACTTCCATACTACTTTGCTACTAAATACTTTGCTGCAGATACTAAGTTATCCAGGTGTAGTTGAATTTACAACTCAACTGCTAATACTTGAGAATATTCTTTAGCTCCCCTTGTGTCGAATCAATAAATTTGGGTTGAATACTCTACCCTCTAAAACTGTTGCGATCACCTATACTTGTGGGTTATCAAGACTATTTTTTGGTGCCGTTGCCGAGGAGCATAGCTCTGTTCTTTGAGTCACTTGGGTTTTATATCTGCTATTCACTATGTGGAACTTGAAAGACGAAAGAACGAAGATTTTTCCCTCAACTACGAGGGGAGGTAAGGAATTACCATCTAGCTCTACACTAGATTCACCTTCTATTTTGAGTAAGCTTGCGACACCTAAACCTGCTACTGCTATGAATTCTGATATGTCCCATGTTATTGATGATGCCACTTCTACTATGCATGATACTTATGATGAAAGTACTTCTATGCTTGATACTACTATGCCATTAGGTGAATTTCTTGATGAACAACTTGCTAGGGTTAGAGAGAATGAAATTATTGAAGATGAAATTATTGAAGATAGTGATGATGAAGGTTCTCCCCCTAAGTATGAATTTCCTGTTGTTCCTGAGGGTTATTGAGGGAGTCCTGGACTAGGGGGTGTCCGGATAGCTGAACTATCATCATCAGCCGGACTCCAAGACTATGAAGATACAAGATTGAAGACTTCGTCCCATGTCCGGATGGGACTTTCCTTGGTGTGGAAAGAAAGCTTGGCGATACGGATATGTAGATCTCCTACCATTGTAACCAACTCTGTGTAACCCTAGCCCTCCCCGGTGTCTATATAAACCGGATGGCTTTAGTCCATAGGACGAACAACAATCATACCATAGGCTAGCTTCTAGGGTTAGCCTCCTTGATCTCGTGGTAGATCTACTCTTGTAATACCCACATCATCAATATCAATCAAGCAAGACGTAGGGTTTTACCTCCATCAAGAGGGCCCGAACCTGGGTAAAACATCGTGTCCCTTGTCTCTTGTTACCATCCGCCTAGACGCACAGTTCAGGACCCCCTACCCGAGATCCGCCGGTTTTGACACCGGCACTGGTGCTTTCATTGAGACTTCCTCTGTGTCGTCATCGATAGGCTCGATGGCTTCTTCGATCATCAACAACGATGCAGTCCAGGGTGAGACTTTTCTCCCCAGACAGATCTTTGTATTCGGCGGCTTTGCACTGCGGGCCAATTCGCTTGGCCATCTGGAGCAGATCGAAAGCTACGCCCCTGGCCGTCAGGTCAGATTTGGAAGTTTGAACTTCACGGCTCACATCCGCGGAGACTTGATCTTCGATGGATTCGAGCCACATCCGAGCGCACCGCACTGTCACGATGAGCATGATTTAGCTCTGCAGCCGGACAGTGCCCTGGAGGCCGCACACGAGCCCGCTCCAACCCTCGATTCGGAGCCGGCTGCGTAGATCGAGGATGGGTGGCTAGACACCGCCTCGGGGGCTGCAACCTCTACGGCGATGGAGCCGAATACTGACCTTACCCCTTGTGAAGCTCGTGACTCCAAGGTGCCGGACTCCTCGCCGGACTCCGAACCTCCCGCGCCCCCTCCAATCGAATCCGATTAGGCGCCGATCATGGAATTCACCGCTGCGGACATCTTTCAACACTCACCTTTCGGCGACATCCTTTGTTCGCTAAAGTATCTATTGTTATCAGGAGAGACATGGCCGGACTGCGGCCAGGATGGTTGGGATGCGGACGACGAAGAAATTCAAAGCCCACCCACCACCCACTTAGTAGCCACTGTCGACGATCTAACCGACATGCTTGGCTTCGACTCCAAAGACATCGACAGTATGGACGACGATGCCGGGGATGACCAAGAACCAGCACCTACTGGGCACTGGAAAGCCACCCCAACTCATGATGTATACATGGTGGATACACCAAAAGGAAGCAATAACGAGGAACAACGGGATGTGGCGAAGGACAACTCCCCCAACCAACAACCAAAACGACGACGCAAGCGCCGCCCGAAGTCCTGCCTCGATAACAACGACACCCATACTGACCCAGCCTTAGAGCAGGGTGAAGCAGTGGACGACGAACATGCCACCAAGCAACCATCCGAACAGGATGGATTGGACAAGCAACCCATCCCCGGCGAAAACAACAGTCCAGACGATCTCACGCCGGACACATCACCGGAGCATAAGAACCTTCATAAAAGGCTCGTCGCCACTGCAAGAAGTTTGAAGAAGCAAAAGCGGAAGCTCAAAACAGCGGAGGACGCACTCAGAATGAGATGGAGCAAAGTACTCAATACCGCAGATAAATACGGCAATAGTCACCAGGCAAAGAGCTACCCGAAGCGCAAGCTGTTGCCCGAATTTGACGAGGAGGCCGTAGAGCCCCCACAGTCAAAAAAGAAAGAGGCCGCCTGGCCAGATAGACGACCAGATGACAGGCTAAGAGTGGCAAGGGGCACCGCACACAAGCCGGCACACGATCCACATAAAGATCCTCGCAAAAAAGATGGCCCGGTCAAGTCCATCTATGGGCCAAAAAAGAAGACTCCAGGGAGCAACACAACCCGCCGAGTGTTTGAAGACAACGGCACACCTAAATACAGTGGCGCCGCACACCCACTATGTTTCATCGATGAGGTACTAGACCATGAATTTCCAGCGGGATTCAAACCCGTCAACATAGAGGCATATGATGGAACAACAGACCCCGGAGTCTGGATTGAGGATTATATCCTACACATACATATGGCCAGAGGAGACGATCTCCATGCTATAAAATATCTACCCCTCAAGCTCAAAGGGACAGCTCGACATTGGCTCAAAAGCCTCCCAGAAAATACCATTGGAAGTTGGGAAGAGCTCGAGGATGCGTTTCGAGCAAATTTTCAGGGGACTTATGTCCGCCCTCCGGATGCAGACGATTTAAGTCACATAACTCAATAGCCCGGAGAGTCAGCACGCAAATTCTGGAACAGGTTCCTCACCAAAAAGAACCAAATAGTCGACTGTCCGGATGCCGAAGCCTTAGCAGCCTTTAAGCGTAACGTCCGAGACGAATGGCTCGCCAGACACCTCGGCCAGGAAAAACCAAGAACAATGGCCGCACTAACAAGCCTCATGACCCGCTTTTGCGCGGGGGAAGATAGCTGGCTGGCAAGATGCAGCACCAGCGACCCCAGTACATCCGAGGTCAGGGATGGAAATGGAAAATCACGACATAGAAAAGATCAGCGCCGGAATAAAGAAAATTGCCCAAATAGCACGGCAGTCAACGCCGGGTTCAAAAGCTCTCGGCCGAATAATAAAACACTGCCTCTTAAGGACAACAGTGATGAGCTATCCAACCTAAATAAAATCTTGGATAGGATATGTCAAATCCATAGTACCCCCGGGAAGCCTGCAAACCATACCCACGGAGATTGTTGGGTCTTCAAGCAGTCTGGCTGACTTAACGCCGAACACAAGGGGCTCGACACACCAAGCGAAGACGACGAACCCCACAAGCAGCACACCAAAAAATAGAAGACTTTCCCACTAGAAGTTAAAATAGTGAACTCACTTCATATGATAACAAGGAAAAATAGTGCGGCACCTGCTAAAACGCGCGCCGCACGGTCCACCCCAGCAGAATCCCGAAATTGGATGTTTAACCCAATTACTTTCGACCATCAGGATTACTCCAGAAGTGTTCGAAACGCAGGAGGGACTGCTTTGGTATTGGATCCCATAATCAACGGACTACAATTCACATAAGTCCTAATGGACGGCGGCAGTGATATAAACCTGCTATACCAGGACACCATCCGCAGAATGGGGATAGACCCTACCAAAATTCATCGTAGCAGCACTTCCTTCAAAGGAGTGACGCCATGCCTTTACGACAATTGTACAGGCTCTGTACTACTAGAGGTTGTGTTCGGTTCATCCGACAACCTCTGTCATGAAAAGCTCATTTTCCATATCGCCCCATTCAAAAGTAGCCATCAAGCACTACTGGGACGCGAAGCTTTCGCCCGCTTTAACGCAATACCGCTTACGCGTCTCTTACGCTTAAAATGCCCAGTCCACGCGGCATAATCTCATTAAAGGGTAACTCCGAGTGTTCCTCGACCACGGAAAATGTGAGACTGCCTTGACAACCACACACTAATCCAACCTTGCTGGTCAAAGCCCCTAAAAACAGGTCATTCAGACCTCAGACACGGTTAGGCGAGTCCGGCGTAAATAAACAAGGGGCTTCCCAGCCGCATACCTCTTTACAAGGGGCTGCACATATAAACGATGAGAGCCAATAAAGCTCAACTTTATTCATCTTCCAAATCATACTTTATTTTAAATACATCTTTTGCACGATATTTTTTCCAAACTAAGTTCTTCTCTTTTACAGATGAAGCACGTGCTACACCCGTCCAGGATACAGCACAATGGAGACACAGGCGCAGACGTGCAGCAGGGACCCGTTGCAAGGATTCTTTTCAGATTAAGTCCCTGTGTAAAGCTTTCTTACTGTCTCTTGTTGATACACATCCCCCGGTTTCCTACCATAACCGAGGAGGAGGCTGGCGTTTTGGCATCGGCCGCGTTAGAAGTTCTCGCCTGTACCTGGACACTAGGGGCTTAGGGCATTGTTCTGCCCGGTATCATAAAGACCGAATACCTCAGGGAGTGTTCGCCGTCTCGAGTTAGGCCTTATATGCATCAGCTCCGAATCATGTCTTTGGTCAAATGTTGGGTTTTCGCGGCTCCTGTGTTTTGCTGCCTTACGTTCCGCGCCATCGGCTAACGCAGCACCAGGAGAACTACTGCGATTGTGCCCCGGTTCGGCCGGGCGAGCACCTCAGTAGAGAAAGCCGAAAACTGACTGTCATGATATAGCGAGAGACTGGTCAACCACTCGATCAACTACTGGAATGTTTAGAATTCCTCCGCTTTGCCGAAGGACCGCTTCCCGGTCAGGCACATACGCGCCCCGAGTTCGGAGAGCGCGGTGCCTCTAGGGGCTATATAGTAGCCCCACCATCGAGCTCCTATGGCTAAGTGAAAGTGATAAAGCATTATAGTCCGATTGCCTAGTTTGCTATGCTATCACCTCCTTCAAAGGACCAAGACGTTGGATTAAGTGTGAAAAAGCGCTTTTTTTGCAAACACCCCCGCACCATGTGCGTGGGGGCTGAAGCCAAAGACTGCCATCTTTCAGGTTATCCATACATATACGGCCGCACAGGAGATAGTTCAATACTTGAACGCACAAGTATAAAAAGCCGTTACAGTATAAACATGATCTCAGAAATCATACATGTCATTTAAACATAACATCTTTCGAGCACTGCGACTCTATTAAATGAACGCCCTGCAGGACTTCCTCAAAATAGTGCTCGGCGAGTAATCGGCTTTTGTCTGAACCCCGGGATGCAACATTGGTGGCATCCATCTCCGCCCAGTATGTCTTAGCACGGGCGAGAGCCATCCGTGCACCCTCTATGCATGCCGACCGCTTCATTGCCTCGATATGCGGCACCGCCCCAAGGAATTGCTGCAACAAGCCAAAATAACTCTCAGGCTTGGACCTTTCGGGCCACAGATGAGCCACCACATCCGTCATGGCAAGTCCGAACAATCTATTCAGCTCAGCCCACTCAGCCAGCCGATCAGTCAATGGAAGTGGACGCTCCGGACTATGGAATTGAGACTAGAAAAGCTCTTCCATTTCGTGATCCTTCTGGCTTCGGAAGTGCACGACTGCGTTCGCCGCACTCGCCGCCAAATCCAGATAAGGATCCTCCGCACCACACAATTGGCCCAACTGAGCATACTTCGGATCCGTGAACTTCCTACGCAGCAGAAAGGGCTTTCCAGCCACAATGTCTCCGTCCTGACGCAGTTCCTCCTTCATATCCCACATCGCACTACGGGCATCCTTGGCTTCGGCGGTGGCCTTCTTCAGGTCCTCTTTCTCCGCTCGGCGTTCTCTTTCAAGAACCTCATAGCGGTCGGTAGCATCTTTTAATTTCACGGCCATTCCGGCCATCTCCTCCCTGCTTTGGCAGTGAGCAGCCTTTTCGGCTTTTAGCTCTTCCGCTGCCTTCGAGGCAGCCGCATCACTTTTCCTGGCTTGCTCCTTGGCTCGAGCAAGCTCTGCTCGAAGGTCTTCCACAGCAACGGCACCATCTGCATCAAGCATACAAATTGTAAGGAACGGGCATCAGCTCCCTTACTAGGTGACCGCGGAGCAACCACCTACCTTGTGACTCGTTAAGTGGTTTATTGACCAGCGCGATGTCCGCATCCGCAACGTCGAGTTGCCGCTTCAGCTCGGCAACTCCATCAGTCCGGCTGGCCACCGAACGTTCTGCCACCTGCATAGGAAAGGCGACATTCTATAACTGAGATTATGATCCTCGACACACTATCGCTTTCGATAGCATACCAAGTCTTAGGGGCTACTATCTATACAGGGCGCACTCCATGTGCAAAACTGTCAAAAGGTATGTCATTTTTTGCGTACCTCAAACCCCGTCAGCAAACTTCCGACGACCTCATGCAACCCGCTCTCGGCGGATGAGATCCTTTCAATCACCATACTCATTAATGTGCGGTGATCTTCTGAGATAGACGCCCTCTTGAGCAAATCCTGCAGCTCCACCGGCCGTACTCCAGTGGGTGCCGAACTCCCCGGCCCCACCGGACTCGGGGAGACCCTCCGTGATGACACCTCAAGGTCGTCCGCCCCGCCCGACGGGGCGGCAGATGGAGGTGTTTCGCTCTCCATCATCTCCGAATGAAGGTCCCCCGAAGATGAGCTCTGCTGACATGGGCTGAGATCCGAACTACAAGGTGAAAACTTCGGTTACCCTTAGAAATAAATTAGGGGTGTCCCCTATTACAAAATTCCCCCTTTTTTACTTACGGCTCGCTGGAGGGCTGATTCCTCTGGGGAGACTGTGCGGCCGGGGCTCTTCCCGGCACAGGACCTTCCGGTGCAGATTTCTTTCCCCGCTTTGAGGCCTTGGCCTCCGGGTCTTCGAAAGCGGTCCTCTTCTCCCCCTGGAGGGAGGGATTCTCGATTCCCCCCTTACTGAAAGCCTCCTTGGCAGAGGTGGCAGTTTCCCTGTGCCCACCTTCGCCCTCCTCCGAAGGTGCAACCTCCAACATTTTGATTAACACGAGATCCGGCGTGGTCTCAGGGAGGGGGGCCAGACACCGTATCAGTTTTGCTTGCATTATCCACTCCTGTCCAAGGGATAGCTGGTTAAAAGGCAAACCCATGATAAATAAATGGACAATGTGTCCGGACACAGGGCTACTTACTTGAGTATCCGGGCAATTGCAGCTTAGGCCAGCGTCCTCGGTCAAGTCCGGACGCATCTCTTGTGATCCGAAGAACAGTTTGTACATCTCCACGGGTGTCAAACCCATGAAGTGTTGGAGAGCTCGTGGCCCCTCCGGTTTAAATTCCCACAGGCGGAGGGGGCGACGTTTGCAGGGCAGAAGGCGCCGAATCAGCCTAACCTGTGCCACTATGACCAGATTGATCTCCCTTTCTTGGAGGTCTCGAATCCGGCCCTGCCAGGGGTACGTCTTTGGACGGCCCCCAGTCAAGCCCTTTGTTGACCCATGACGTCAGCCGTTGTGGAGGGCCCGGGCGAAAGGCGGACGGCGGCCTCTGCCTGCTGCCCCTGGGAGCGGTGATATAGAACCACTCCTGTTGCCACAAGTCGAGCTCCTCCTGAAAAGAGCCCTCGGGCCATGGAGCATCGGCCCTCTTGCTTATAACCGCCCCGCCACACTCTGCCTGACGCCCCTCAATCATCTTTGGCTCCATGTTGACAGTTTTGAGCCACAAGTCGAGTGAGGGGTAGTGCGGAGGAAGGCTTCGCAGACAACAATGAATGATGAGATGTGGAGGATGGACTCCGGAGCCAAGTCATGAAATTCCAGCCCATATTAAAACATGAGCCCCCTCATGAAGGGATCCATCGGGAAGCCTAAACCCTGACGGAGGTGAGACACAAACACGACACTCTCACCGGGCTCGAGAGTAGGAATAACTTGCCCTCGGGCAGGCAACCTATGCAAAATCTCGTAGGTTAAGTACCTGGCGTCTCTAAGCTTTAGCACGTCCTCTTCCGTGACGGAGGAGGGCATCCACCGGCCTCGTAGGTCGGAGCCGGCCATTGTCGAAGGTCGAAATTACCCGAATCTGGAGCCCTGGGTGTTGGAACTCGGGGCGAGGGGCGGATTCGATTGAGGATTGAAGAAAAAGAATGGGCCTTGGTCTCATTATAAAGAGGGAGAATACCAAGAGTCGTCCCCGTGACCGTTTGGAACCCGCCTTCGATGGAGGGGGCGTGGCAACGGGCGCGGTTGGGTTACCCACGTCCGTATTGATGAGAATCCCGGAATAAGGGGTACACGATCTCTGCTTCGACAAGACGTGCCAAGGAAATTGCCTCGCTAAACGCGCGGAGGTGGTATAATAAAAACGATTCAAGTAAAGGCTTGGTTGTGGTGTGACGTCATGCCACGAAATACGTCAGCAGATTGAACTTGTGTAAATATTATTCTCTCTATGGTGGTATGTGGAATTTATTTTGCAGAGCCGGACACTATCCTGGTGTTCACAATCTTCTATAAATTATTCAGAGGAGGAACCCCGCCCTGCAATGCCGAAGACAATATGCGCGCCGGACTCGTCGTCATTGAAGCCTGGTTTAGGGGCTACTGAGGGAGTCCTGGACTAGGGGGTGTCCGGATAGCCGAACTATCATCATCAGCCGAACTCCAAAACTATGAAGATACAAGATTGAAGACTTCGTCCCATGTCTGGATGGGACTTTCCTTGGCGTGGAAAGCAAGCTTGGCGATACGGATATGTAGATCTCCTACCACTGTAACCGAATCTGTGTAACCTTAGCCCTCTCCGGTGTCTATATAAACCGGATGGCTTTAGTCCATAGGACGAACAACAATCATACCATAGGCTACCTTCTAGGGTTAGCCTCCTTGATCTTGTGGTAGATCTACTCTTGTAATACCCACATCATCAATATCAATCAAGCAGGATATAGGGTTTTACCTCCATCAAGAGGGCCCGAACCTGGGTAAAACATCGTGTCCCTTGTCTCCTGTTACCATCCGCCTAGACGCACAGTTCGGGACCCCCTACCCGAGATCCACCGGTTTTGACACCGACAGTTATGTTATGGATGAAGAAACTACTAGAGATATTGTTGCTTTCAATGATAGATCTGATCTTAAGAAGTTATTAGTTAAACTTAAACAGAAATCTCTAAATGCCAGAATGAAATATGACCCTGCTTTTGCTACTTAACCTATCTTTGTTACTGATAAGGATTATGAATTCTATGTTGATCCTGAGATAATTACTTTGGTTGAATCTGATCCTTTTTATGGCAATGAATCTGAAACTGTTGTGGCACATCTTACTAAATTGAACGATATAGCCACCCTGTTCACTAATGATGAGAAATCTCGCTACTATTATATCCTTAAGATATTTCCATTCTCATTAAAGGGTGATGCTAAAACTTGGTTTAATTCTCTTGATCCTGGTTGTGTGCGTAGTCCCCAGGATATGATTTATTACTTCTCTGCTAAATATTTCCCTGCTCATAAGAAACAAGCTGCCTTGAGGAAAATATATAATTTTGTGCAAATTGAAGAAGAGAGTCTCCCACAAGCTTGGGGAGGTTTCTCCGGTTACTTAATGGTTTGCCTGATCATCCTCTTAAGAAAAGTGAAATACTTGATATCTTTTATAATAGACTAACTGATGCTTCCAAGGACTACTTGGATAGTTGTGCTGGTAGTGTTTTCAGGGAAAGAACAGTCGATCAAGCTGAATTGCTATTGAATAATATGTTGACAAATGAAAATAATTGGACTCTTCCTGAGCCAATTCCTGAGCCAATTGAGCCAACTCCTGAGCCAATTCCTAAACCTACTCCGAAGAAGAGAGGTGTTCTATTTCTCAATCCTGAAGATATGCAAGAGGCAAAGAAATCTATGAAAGAAAAAGGTATTAAACCCGAAGATGTTAATAATTTACCTCCTGTTGAAGAAATACATGGTCTTAATATACCACCTATTGAAGAAACACATGGTCTTGATAACCCAACACATGTAGTAAATGTAAATTCTCTCTATAGATGTGATAAAGTTGAAATCCCGTCTACTAAGTTATCTAGCCAATGTTTAGATGAATTTGATGATTTTATGGCTAGACAAGAAAATTTCAATGCTTATGTTGGTTGAGAATTAAAGAGTAATTCTTACATGATTGGACGCTTGCGTGATTATATGGCTAGAGTTAAAGGTGAACTTAAGCTCATTAGCAAATATGCTTCTATGGTTACCACTCAAGCAGAACAAGTACTTAAAGCTCAAAGTGATTTGCTCAATGAATTAAATAATAAACATGACTTTGCTGTTAGAGTGGCTACTAGAACTGGTAAAATGACTCAGGAACCTTTGTATCCTGAAGGCCACACTAAGATAATTGAGCAATATTCTTAGAGAAATAATTTAGATGCACCTAGTCCTTCTAAAAAGAAGATAAAGAAAAATGATAGGACTTTGCATGCTTCTAGTGAACCTGTTGTAGACACACATGAGAATCCCAATGATATTCCTATTTCTGATGCTGAAACACAATCTGGTGATGAACATGAACCTAGTGATAATGTTAATGATAATGTTCATGTTGATGCTCAACCTAGCAATAATAATGATGTAGAGATTGAACCTGCTATTGATCTTTATAACCCACAATCAAAGAATCAACGTTATGATAAGAGACACTTTGTTGCTAGGAAGCATGGTAAGGAAAGAGAACCATGAGTTCAGAAAACCATGCCTTTTCCTCCTAAGCCATCCAAGAAAAAGGATGATGAGGATTTTGAGCGCTTTGCTGAAATGATTAGACCTATCTTCTTACATATGCGCTTATTAACTGATATGCTTAAAGTGAATCCTTATGCTAAATACATGAAGGATATTATTACAAATAAAAGAAAGATACCGGAAGCTGAAATTTCCACCATGCTTGCTAATTACAGTTTTAAAGGTGGAATACCTAAGAAACTTGGAGATCCAGGAGTACCAACTATACCATTCTCTATTAAAAGAAACTATGTTAAAACTGCTTTATGTGATCTTGGAGCCAGTGTTAGTGTTATGCCTCTCTCTTTATATCGTAGACTTGAGTTGAATAAGTTGACACCTACTGAAATATCTTTGCAAATGGCTGATAAATCAACTGCTATACCTGTCGGTATTTGTGAGGATGTGCCTGTTGTGGTTGCAAATGTCACTATCTTAACGGACTTTGTTATTCTTGATATTCCCGAGGACGATAGTATGTCGATTATCCTTGGTAGACCCTTTCTGAATACTGCAGGGGCTGTTATTGATTGCAACAAAGGCAATGTCACTTTTCATGTTAATGGTTATGAGCATACGGTACACTTTCTGAGGAAACAACCTCAAGTTCACAGTATCAATTCTATTGGAAAAATTCCAACTATCATTATTGGAGGTTTTGAATTTCCTCTTCCTACTGTCAAGAAAAAAATATGATATTCTTATTATTGGGGGTGTTCATATCCCCATTGAGGTAACCTAGTGTTATTCGAAAGTTCTCCGGTTCCATGTTATTCGAAATGAGTTTATTAACAATACTTGATCAACCTTGTTAGTGGATTCCTTTTGATGATCATGAGATGGACAAAACTAGAAGGCACAACCTTCTATACCCTCCTTTTACTTTCTGTTATTTAGAATAAATAAAGCAAAAATAGAGTTTTCTGTCTATTTTCTGAATTATCCATGCAAAAAAATACCCGAAAATAAAAGTTCTCCAAATGCCCTGCCCATTTAGTATGATTTTTTCTGGAATATTTGAGAATATTTGGCACCGAGAACACAGCAGGGGGAGATTGCACCTGGCCACGAGGGTCCAGGGCGCGCCCACCCCTACATGGTGCACCCCCTACCTCGTGGGCCCATGGTGGCCACTTATTCCTGCACCCACACACTTCATCTTCCTCCCAAAAAAATCACCATCCAGCTCAAGCACGAGTTCTAGCTCATTTTGCTGCAATTTTTGATCTCCTTGCTAAAAGCTCCATTCACAAAACTTCTTTGGGAGATTGTTCCTTGGTATGTGACTCCTCCAATGGTCCAATTATTTTTTGTTCTAGTGCTTTATTCATTGCAAATTTTTGCTGCCTAGGTGACCCTGTTCTTGAGCTTGCATGTTAAATTTATGAGGTCCCAAGTAATTCTAATGCATGATATAGGCTCTAGGCACTTGTGGGAGTAGTTTCTATCAGTTTTATTGAGTTTGATTCACTTTTATTTTGAGTTACTAAAAATTTCAGAAATTTTCATAAAATGATTAAGAGATTTTTGAGGGGCTCTTCTAGCCAAGGCTCCAAGGACAAAAAAGTTAAGGAGAAAGAAAAGGCCAAGTATAATCTTCCTCGTGTGGCGGAAGTACGGCCGTGTGAATGGCCTTATGATGATTTCTTGAGAGCAGATGGGATTTATGAAGACTTTTATTCTTAGGCTGATAATGCGGGCCTCACCGACTTCTTCCACGACCGGATCGAACAGTATCTCTTACTCACCAATACTTTCATGCAAAACTTCTACTATTATCCTAAGAAGTCACCTCCTTCAGTAGCTTTCCATTTATATGATGTGGCTAGGGAGATGTCATTACGTGATTTTTGCGCGGTCTGCAGAATACCCTTCGAGGGCATCTTAGAGGAACCACATCGTAAAGATGTGGATGGTTTTATTGATACTATTACTGTAGGGGAATCGAGGAAGGTTTCAGATGCAAGAATTACTAGCATAAATTTTCCTGTTTTATGCTACTTTGCCATATTTTCTAGTCGATGCTTAATTGGTCACGGAAACTGTGGGAACCTTAGTGTTCCTGATATTATTATTTTGTTCCATGTCTTATTTCGTGATAACTCTGTTAGTATGGGTGCCATTATTGCTAAACGGTTAAGCCTGAACCGTACGAAGGGCCCCATCTTTGGACGTATCTACGCATCACGCCTTGCTAAACACTTCGATATACCTATTAGGCATTTTGAGAAAGAAGAAAAACTGTTGCCCCCTACTTTTCTAGATTATAAGAGCATGGTAGCACATGAGTTTATTGTTAACAATGATGATAAGATGCTTCCATATAACCTGAGATTTAATAAGAAACACAATGAGATTATTATCTTGCATGCGCCCTCTTTGTTTGATTTAACTGGAGGCCATTACCTCGTCTTGCCGGTGGCTATTTACGCGCACCGAGGCCAGACATTAGCTCCAGAGCCTGAGCCGGAACCACCACTTGACCCTTATCGTCCATCATCTTATCAGTGGGATCTGGAGCAGATCGCCAGCCAGTGGCAGTATGATGACACTCCTAAGTACACCGGGGAGAGTAGCCGCGATCCATGTGCATAGACCAACTTAGGCCAAAAGCCTAAGCTTGGGGAGTACATATTTCTCACCGACATTACATTCATGTTCACACACTCATTCTAGTTGTCGATGCTCATACTCTTTCATTGTATTATCCATGCTAGTTTAATTTCTTTTTCTAGCTTTCTTCTTGTGTGTTTGATAAACCTTAAGAAAACCGAAAAAATTAGTTAGTTTAATTTCCATGCTTGTAGTAGTAATTAAAAGAAAACCCAAAAAGATTTCTCGTATTCTTTTGCTTGTTGGGAGCTTTCCCGTGTAAATAGTTTTATTTATTTTCTTTCCTTTGGGGGTCGAGAGCAGAAGACCATAATGAAAATGTTTAGTGGCTCTCATATGCATGATTGTTGATTTAACCAAGAGCCCATATTACCTTGTCTTCTCCCTTGAATTGAATGCTTGCAGATTCCAGCTTAGTCCAGTGCACGTGCACTATTATTATACACACCGTTCGGTCATGCAAGTGAAAGGCAATAATGACGATATATGATGGACTGATTGAGATGAGAGAAGCTGGTATGAACTCGACCTCTCTTGTTTTTGTAAATATGATTAGTTCATCATTCCTGATTCAGCCTATTATGAATAAACATGTTTGCAATGACAGTTAGAGATTATAGTTGCTTATGTCATGCTTAATTAGCTAGGAGCTTATAATGGTTTACCTTGCGTGCCAACATGCTATTAAAATGGTTGTGATTGTTGGGGAACGTAGTAATTTCAAAAATTTCCTACGCACACACAAGATCATGGTGATGCATAGCAACGAGAGGGGAGAGTGTTGTCTATATACCCTTGTAGACCCTAAGCGGAAGCGTTAGCACAACGCGGTTGATGTAGTCGTATGTCTTCACGGCCGGACTGATCAAGCACCCAAACTACGACACCTCTGAGTTCTAGCACACGTTCAGCTTGATGACGTCCCTCGAACTCCGATCCAGCCGAGTGTCGAGGGAGAGTTTCGTCAGCACGACGGCGTGGTGATGATCTTGATGTTCTACCGTCGCAGGGCTTCGCCTAAGCACCGCTACGATATTACAGAGGTGGAGTATGGTGGAGGGGTCACTGCACACGGCTAAGAGATCCAAGGGATCAATTGTTGTGTCTTTGGTGCTAGCCCTGCCCCTCTATTTGCATGTTGAGCCCCGGGGTCGAAACTTGGAGCAAAAGCCTCCTCAAAGTCGGTTTTGCTCGAAAGGCAAGAGTCCCACTCGGACTCTAGGACCAAACGCCACAATCCTTAGCGTCTGGCCCAGATGCCATGGGCCTCGGCGTCTGGCCCAGGGCCAGACGCCAGGGTCTCCGGCGTTTGGCCCCCTGGCCTCCGCAAAACTCCTTTTGCACCGACCTAAAGCCTCATGGGCTTGACCCCTTGGCCTAACCATATCATCCAGTATATGAATCTTTATGTCTCGACCATTTCGAGACTCCTCGTCCTGTCCCCGATCTCATCCGGGACTCCGAACTCCTTCGGTACATCAAAACATGTAAACTCATAATATAACTGTCATCGAAACCTTAAGCGTGCGGACCCTACGGGTTCGAGAACAATGTAGACATGACCGAAACACGTTTCCAGTCAATAACCAATAGCGGAATCTGGATGCTCATATTGGCTCCCACATATTCTACGAAGATCTTTATCGGTCAGACCGCATAACAACATACGTTGTTCCCTTTGTCATCGGTATGTTACTTGCCCGAGATTCGATCGTCGGTATCTCAATACCTAGTTCAATCTCGTTACTGGCAAGTCTCTTTACTCGTTTCGTAATACATCATCTCACAACTAACTCATTAGTTGTAATGCTTGCAAGGCTTAAGTGATGTGTATTACCGAGAGGGCCCAGAGATACCTCTCCGACAATCGGAGTGACAAATCCTAATCTCGAAATACGCCAACCCAACAAGTACCTTCGGAGACACCTGTAGAGCACCTTTATAATCACCCAGTTACGTTGTGACATTTGGTAGCACACAAAGTGTTCCTCCGGTAAACGGGAGTCGCATAATCTCATAGTCATAGGAACATGTATAAGTCATGAAGAAAGCAATAGCAATACACTAAACGATAGGGTGCTATGCTAACGGAATGGGTCAAGTCAATCACATCATTCTCCTAATGATATGATCTCGTTAATCAAATGACAACTCTTTGTCCATGGCTAGTAAACATAACCATCTTTGATTAATGAGCTAGTCAAGTAGAGGCATACTAGTGACACTCAGTTAGTCTATGTAAGCACACATGTATTATGTTTCCGGTTAATACAATTCTAGCATGAATAATAAACATTTATCATGATATAAGGAAATAAATAATAACTTTATTATTGCCTCTAGGGCATATTTCCTTCAGTCTCCCACTTGCACTAGAGTCAATAATCTAGTTCACATTGCCATGTGATTTAACACCAATATTCACATCTGTATGTGATTAATACCCATAGTTCACATCGTCATGTGGTCAACACCCAAAAGGTTTACTAGAGTCAATAATCTAGTTCACATCGCTATGTGATTAACACCCAAAGAGTATTAAGGTATGATCATGTTTTGCTTGTGAGAGAAGTTTAGTCAACGGGTCTGTCACATTCAGAGCCGTATGTATTTTGCAAATATTCTATGTCTACAATGCTCTGCACGGAGCTACTCTAGCTAATTGCTCCCACTTTTAATATGTATCCAGATTGAGACTTAGAGTCATCTGTATCAGTGTAAAAAAATGCATCGATGTAACCTTTTACGACGAACTCTTTTATCACCTCCATAATCGAGAAACATCTCCTTATTACACTAAGGATAATTTTGACCGCTGTCCAGTGATCTACTCCTAGATCAAAATTGTACTCCCTTGCCAAAAACAGTGTAGGGTATACAACAGATCTGGTACACAGCATGGCTTACTTTATAGAACCTATGGCCAAGGCATAGAGAATGACTTTCATTCTCTTTCTATCTTCTGCCGTGGTCGGGCTTTGAGTCTTACTCAATTTCACACCTTGTACCACAGGCAAGAACTCTTTCTTTGACTGTTTCATTTTGAACTACTTCAAAATCTTGTCAAGGTATGTATTCATTGAAAAACTTATCAAGCGTCTTGATCTATCTCTATAGATCTTGATGCTCAATATGTAAGCAGCTTCACCGAGGTCTTTCTTTGAAAAACTCCTTTCAAACACTCCTTTATGCTTTGCAGAATAATTCTACATTATTTCCGATCAACAATATGTCATTCACATATACTTATCAAAAATGTTTTAGTGCTCCCACTCACTCTCTTGTAAATGCAGGCTTCACCACAAGTCTGTATTAAAACTATATGCTTTGATCAACTTATCAAAGCGTATATTCCAACTCCGAGATGCTTGCACCAGTCCATAGATGGATCGCTAGAACTTGCATATTTTGTTAGCACCTTTAGGATTGACAAAACCTTCTGGTTGCATCATATACAACTCTTCTTTAAGAAAACCATTAAGGAATGCAGTTTTTACATCCATTTGCCAGATTTCATAAAATGTGGCAATTGCTAACATGATTCAGACAGACTTTTAAGCATCGATACGAGTGAGAAAATCTCATTGTATTCAACACCTTGAACTTGTCAAAAACCTTTTGCGACAATTCGAGCTTTGTAGATAGTAACACTACTATCAACGTCCGTCTTCCTCTTGAAGATCCATTTGTTTTCTATGGCTTGCCGATCATCGAGCAAGTCCACCAAAGTCCACACTTTGTTCTCATACATGGACCCCATCTCAGATTTCATGGCCTCAAGCCATTTTGCGGAATCTGGGCTCACCATCGCTTCTTCATAGTTCGTAGGTTCATCATGGTCTAGTAACATGACTTCCAGAACAGGATTACCGTACCACTCTGGTGCGGATCTTACTCTGGTTGATCTACGAGGTTCTGTAGTAACTTGTTCTTAAGTTTCATGATCATCATCATTAATTAGCTTCCTCACTAATTGGTGTAGGAATCACTGGAACTGTTTTCAGTGATGAACTATTTTACAATTCAGGAGAAGGTACAGTTACCTTATCAAGTTCTACTTTTCTCCCACTCACTTCTTTCGAGAGAAACTCCTTCTCTAGAAAGGATCCATTCTTAGCAACGAATTTTCCTTTGGACCTATGATAGAAGGTGTACCCAATAGTTTCCTTTGTGTATTCTATGAAGATGCACTTCTCCGATTTGGGTTCGAACTTTGGTTTCTTGCCAAACCACAGTTCATAAGGCGTCGTCTTAAATGGATTTTGATGGTGCCCTATTTGAAGTGAATGCAACTATCTCTAATGCATAACCCCAAAACGATAGTGGTAAATCGGTAAGATACATCATAGATCGCACCATATCCAATAAAGTGCGGTTATGACGTTCGGACACACCATTACGTTGTGGTGTTCCATGTGGCTTGAGCTGTGAAACTATTCCACATTGTTTTATATGAAGGCCAAACTCGTAACTCAAATATTCTCCTCCATGATCAGATCGTAGAAACTTTATTTTCTTGTTACGATGATTCTCCACTTCACTCTAAAATTCTTTGAACTTTTCAAATGTTTCAGACTTGTGCTTCATTAAGTAGATATACTCATATCTGCTCAAATCATCTTGTGAAGGTCAGAAAATAACGATACCCACCATGAGCATCAATACTCATTGGATCGCATACATCGGTATGTATTATTTCCAACAAGTCAGTAGCTCGTTCCATTGTTCTGAAGAACGGAGTTTTAATCATCTTGCCCATAAGGCACGGTTCGCAAGCATCAAATGATTCATAACCAAGTGATTCCAAAAATCCATCTTTATGGAGTTTCTTCATGCGCTTTACACCGATATGACCCAAACGGCAGTGCCACAAATAACTTGCACTATCATTATTAACTTTGCATCTTTTGGCACCAATATTATGAATATGTGTATCACTACGATCGTGATCCAACAAACTATTTTCATTGGGTGTATGACCATTGAAGGTTTTATTCATGTAAATAGAACAACAATTATTCTCTGACTTTAAATGAATAACCGTATTGCAATAAACATGATCAAATCATATTCATGCTCAACGCAAATGCCAAATAACATTTATTTAGGTTCTACACAAATCTCGAAAGTGTAGGGAGAGTGTGATGATGATCATATCAATCTTGGAACTACTTCCAACACACATCGTCACTTCACCCTCAACTAGTCTCTGTTTATTTCGTAACTCCTGTTTCGAGTTACTAATATTTAGCAACCGAACAAGTATCAAATACTCAGGGGCTACTATAAACACTAGTAAAGTACACATCAATAACATGTATATCAAATATACCCTTGTTCACTTTGCCATCCTCCTTATCCACCAAATATTCAGGGCATTTTCTGCTTCTAGTGACCATTTCCTTTGCAGTATAATCACTCAGTTTCAGGCTTTGGTCCAGCATTGGGCTTCTTCGCGGGAGTGACAACTTGTTTGCCATTCTACTTGAAGTTTCCCTTTCTTTCCCTTTGCCCTTTTCTTGAAACTAGTGGTCTTGTCAATCATCAACACTTGATGCTCTTTCTTGATTTCTACCTTCATCGATTTCAACATCACGAAGAGCTCGAGAATCGTTTTCGTCATCCCTTGCATACTATAGTTCATCACGAAGTTCTAGTAACTTAGTGATGGTGACTAGAGAATTCTGTCAATCACTATCTTATCTGGAAGATTAACTCCCACTTGATTCAAGCGATTGAAGTACCTAGACAATCTGAGCACATGCTCACTAGTTGAGCGATTCTCCTCCACCTTTTAGCTATAGAACTTGTTGGAGACTTCATATCTCTCAACTCGGATATTTGCTGGAAATATTAACTTCAACTCCTGGAACATCTCATATGGTCCATGACGTTCAAAACGTTTTGAAGTCCCGATTCTAAGCCGTTTAAGCATGGTGCACTAAACTATCAAGTAGTCATCATTTTGAGCTAGCCAAACGTTCACAACGTCTGCATCTGCTCCTGCAATAGGTTTCTCACCTAGCGGTGCAACAAGGACATAATTCTTCTGTGCAGCAATGAGGATAAACCTCAGATCAAAAATCCAATCCGCATCATTGCTACAAACATCTTTCAACACAATTTTTCTCTAGGAACATATCAAAATAATCATATGAAAGCAACAACGCAAGCTATTGATCTACAACATAATTTGCAAAATACTACCAGGACTAAGTTCATGATAAATTTAAAGTTCAATTAATCATATTACTAAAGAACTCCCACTTAGATAGACATCCCTCTAATCCTCTAAGTGATTACGTGATCCATATCAACTACAGCATGTCCGATCATCACGTGAGATGGAGTAGTTTCAACGGTGAACATCAATATGTTGATTATATCTACAATATGATTCATGCTCGACCTTTTGGTCTCCGTGTTCCGAGGCCATATCTGTTATATGCTAGGCTCGTCAAGTTTAACCTGAGTATTCCGCGTGTGCAACTGTTTTTCACCCGTTGTATTTGAACGTAGAGCCTATCACACCCGATCATCACATGGTGTCTCAGCATGAAGAACTTTCTCAACTGTGCATACTCAGGGAGAAAACTTCTTGATAATTAGTGAGAGATCATCCTAAAATGCTACCGTCAATCAAAGCAAGATAAGATGCATAAAGGATAAACATCACATGCAATCAATATAAGTGATATGATATGGCCATCATTATCTTGTGCTTGTGATCTCCATCTCCGAAGCACCGTCGTGATCACCATCGTCACCGGCACGACACCTTGATCTCCATCGTAGCATCATTGTCATTACGCCATCTATTGCTTCTACGACTATCGCTACCGCTTAGTGATAAAGTAAAGCAATTACAGGGCGTTTGCATTTCATACAATAAAGCGACAACCATATGGCTCCTGCCAGTTGCCGATAACTCGGGTAAAAAACATGATCATTTCATACAATAAAATATAGCATCACGTCTTGACCATATCACATCACAACATGCCCTGCAAAAACAAGTTAGACGTCCTCTACTTTGTTGTTGCAAGTTTTACGTGGCTTCTACGGGCTTAGAAAGAACCGTTCTTACCTACGCATCAAAACCACAATGATAGTTTGTCAAGTTGGTGCTGTTTTAACCTTCGCAAGGACCGGGCGTAGCCACACTCGGTTCAACTAAAGTTGGAGAAACAGACACCCGCTAGCCACCTGTGTGCAAAGCACGTCGGTAGAACTAGTCTCGCATAAGCGTACGCGTAATGTCGGTCCGGGCTGCTTCATCCAACAATACCACCGAACCAAAGTATGACATGCTGGTAAGCAGTATGGCTTGTATCGCCCACAACTCACTTGTGTTCTACTTGTGCATATGACATCTACACATAAAACCAGGCTCTGATACCATTGTTGGGGAACGTAGTAATTTCAAAAATTTCCTACGCACACACAAGATCATGGTGATGCATAGCAATGATGTGTATTACCAAGAGGGCCCAGAGATACCTCTCCGACAATCAGAGTGACAAATCCTAATCTCGAAATACGCCAACCCAACAAGTACCTTCGGAGACACCTGTAGAGCACCTTTATAATCACCCAGTTATGTTGTGACGTTTGGTAGCACACAAAGTGTTCCTCCGGTAAACCTGAGTTGCATAATCTCATAGTCATAGGAACATGTATAAGTCATGAAGAAAGCAATAGCAATACACTAAACGATCGGGTGCTATGCTAACGGAATGGGTCAAGTCAATCACAGCATTCTCCTAATGATGTGATCTCGTTAATCAAATGACAACTCTTTTTCCATGGCTAGGCAACATAACCATCTTTGATTAATGAGCTAGTCAAGTAGAGGCATACTAGTGACACTCAGTTAGTCTATGTATTCACACATGTATTATGCTTTCGGCTAATACAATTCTAGCATGAATAATAAACATTTATCATGATATAAGGAAATAAACAATAACTTTATTATTGCCTCTAGGGCATATTTCCTTCAGTGATGTGGTATGATAGGGTGGTATCCTCCTTTGAATGATTCGAGTGACTTCACTTGGCACATGTTCACGCATGTAGTTGAAACAAAATCAACACAGCCTTCACGATATTTATGTTCATGGTGGATTATATCCTACTCATGCTTGCACTCGGTGTTGATTAATTTTAATGCATGTTCGTGACTGTTGTCGCTCTCTCAGTTGGTCGCTTCCCAGTCTTTTGCTAGCCTTCACCTGTACTAACACTACTAGGGAGAAGGCTAGCAGCAGCGCGGGTACCCGCGCTACTAATAAGGTGCTACAGCTAACTCATAGCAGTAGCGCGTGCGCACCCGCGCTACTGCTATACAAGTGTAGCACCAGCGCTGTTAGCTGAATATCGCTACTGCTAGTAGCGCTAGCGCTTTTCGGCTGGACGCGCTACTGCTACTGCGGCGCTGCTGCTAACTTTTATACACTCGCTACTGCTAATTTAAGTAGTTTTTTTGGCATATTTGTTTTGTATTTGAACAGGCTTTGGAGAAGAATCTTTAGCACATAGAAATGTCATCATGATACACATACAAATGCCTGCGAGACCACAAATGTAATCATAGCATGTACATACAAATATTCTCATCATAATCATCATCAACAAATAGTGATATCTTGTCATCATCTCGAAAATAGCAATACATGCAAGTCTCGAATACTTGCAACTATAACAACGTCGTCCATCTAAACAAAGGTATACGCAAGAAGTGCTATCACTATGAGTGAGAGCGGAACTATGCAGTACATGAGGTGGCGGTTACGAGTCCTCTCTCGCGCTAGCGTGAACCTCAAGTAACTAGCTTCTCCTTCTTGTCTGCTTTTGAAGCCTTTATGGCTGGCGCTCGTGAACCCATTCACTTGTGCCTGACACTCATGCCACTCGTTGTACACCCCCGGAACCTTCCCTTTGTACACGACATAGCATTTCCATCTCGCCATCAAGAAACTAGGTACTTGTTAGAGATGCATGTTCATGAAGAGGATGTACAATCATATATATGCAACAAAATATACTAGAGCAACACCGAAAAAGAAAGGGTTAGCAACTAGATGCAACATATACAGTACGCAAATTAATTAACTACAGGTACGCAGGTCATCGTACGCAAACTAACAAAGTAGCGTTACGCAAGTTCGGCAGGGACCATGGACGATCACAAAGTTTCATCGCTACAAAAAGTATACAAGTTCAACCGACACATATCATCATCATCGGCATCATAAATCACTAGAAGTTCTATCCTTCCATATCATCAAGGACGAACCCTAGCTTCTTGAACGGCGTGAGGTCTAGACGTTGCATGCCTATGCGAGTTCGGACGTCAGCTCGCGATAGAGGGCCGTGGTGGAACATCCCCTTCTCATTGACGACTTCTTTCATGATGATCGTCGCAATGTCGCTTTGGGTGCGAAAGAAGTCATCTCTAAGTTTATAATTTGGTTCTCCATGAGATTCTAGCCACTTGTGGATATGATCATCATTTCTGCTGTTAATGCGAAGCTTTTGGTGATCCGTGTTGAAATGAATCATGAGATGGACGATGTAGAATCCATCCTTCTTGCTTGGTTTTGGGACATGGATGCAGGAGAAGTTAGTTTTATGCGTGAAACCCATCTTCTTGTTCCTTTGTTTCTTGATATGCACGTGGTCACCTCTAAAGCTGAAGCCTTGGAGAGCATCATCTAGAATATTCATTATGTGGGTGTAGTCCTTTTTCTCGTAGTCTCTGGAAGGGTCAAAATACACGGCGTGGGAGACTTGCGGGTAAAGAACGATAAGGACGGCGCGCCCGTTGCTGCAGGGAAAAGACACCTCAAATTATTCCCCATATGAGAGAGAAGGAATGATTGAAATGTACGAAAGGGTTGTCCGGAACTGACTTACTTTGGATGATAAGGCACGAGGACAATTTCCCGGTCCTTATTCTGTACCATGAAGTTTTGGAGGTACTCCCTAGCAGTTTCACGCTCAAAGTTGCCGACACTCAAGAAAGACTCGTGCATGTAGTACGGATCCGCCACACAGATTTGCGAGACTTCTTCACTCTTCATGACGGAGCTCATATGTAGCGCAAAAAGGCGGACGATAGTAAAATCAAGCCGCCTTGTTAGAAACATCTCAAAGATATGGTCAAACCGCAGGAAGAACACCTCCGTGGGCCGTGTGTCGACGTAGCACTTCCCCTCAGGCACACGAGCCGCGTATGTCGGATATCCTGGATCCTTTGAGGCTAGTAGGCTTTTCTCAATCGACAGCACATGGTTGTGCAGTCTTCTGAGATCCCCTGATAGTGCCTCCAGCGGTTTCGGCGGTAGCATCGGCTCGCCCGTGAGATGGAACATGACCGCACCTTTCACGGGTACACGCTCTTCAGAATGCATCGTCTGGCTGCTATGTGCTCTGGCTTGTTTGGAGGCAGTTACCTTCCCCGATCTCTTCCTCTCCTTTTTCTTGGGCACACCTTCCAGACCCTTCCTTAACCCCTGCCCAGTGTTCCCGGGCTAAGTACTGAACGACCCTCGCGCCCGGCTAGTTGAGCCTGTGTTGAGGCGGCATCTTCAGGCGTGTCCTGTGAGGATTTCATGAAGAGAGACTTTTTGCAATCCATGGTACGACCCTGCCCGGGCATATCATCCATATCCTCATTAGCAAGCTTATAGCCCGATTCGTCATATGGTTGACTCATCATATCTATGTCACAGTCATACGCGTTTGTATTGAGGTAATCCATAGGGTCGACCTCCGTCTCATCATCCATTCTCTATTCTACAGGAGAAATTACATCAGCCAGTACTATTGCACCCCCTTCATCATGTCGTCCGCCGCTCTCACCCGGCACTATAGGAGCTGGTAATTGCGTAGGCGGGGTGGTGGTCTCTGCACATGCTTGATGATGTGTGGTAGTTATTGGTGTGCTCTCGACCGACTCCAGACGAATAAGATTCTTCGGCTATAGCAGCACCCAACCCTTGCAACTTCCAATCCGCGGCGGGGTCTCGTCGTCCGCTCCCACATGCTGTACTGGATGAGGCAAATCCTCGTGCCCTGATTTCACACTGGTCAAGCTAACCCTGAAGTGCCCAGCGGGGATCGGCTGGTTGTGGAACGTGCGTTGAGAGGGGTCCACTATCATCCCCTTTCCCACGTCCACCTTCTGGCCTTTGATCAAGTAGAGTATGGTGCACGGGGTTTCTTTCGCCTGCAAACACATATGTCCGTGGCGTAAAACAACCGAAAGGCAACAAAAATGGAATATTATCTATATATATATATATATATATATATATATATATGTTGGTGCGACATGTAATTACCGTGACGGCGTCGAGCTCAGCCAAAGACGAAGGCCCACCTAGCATGCCTGAGACTGAGGACGGGCTGCTATGAGTGGGAGCGCCTGCGAGAGGAGGCCCGGTTGTTTGAGCAAGTGATGGTGCGATGGTGTTGTTGTTCATGGAGTTGCTCGCGATGAAACTGGGCATCGAGAAATCATGTACCGTCTTGTCTGGATTTTCCTTCGCCCAGTTGATGATAACTGGAACCAAGTTAGTAGCGAAATCATTTCTGCAGGCAGTTACAGCTGCATTGGCTGCCTGCTGTAGCAACTCATATTTGTCCTCGGCTGCTTTTTTCGCGTCCTTAGCTGCTTTTTTGTCGACCAGAAGCTTCACCTTTGCGTCGATGTCCGCCTGACTAAACTTCTTTTTCTGCTTCTTGGCCTCCGGGCCGTCGTTGTAAAACACCTTCCACGTGGCGCCGTCTCCAGCGCCGTGCACACGACCATATTGCGGCCGCTGGTCCAACGGGAGTCCCTTAAGTTCGTTCAAGGCCCGGTTGAGAGGGGTGTCCCACTTGGGCCTCATCGGAGAAGTAGGGCTTTCGGCTGCAAGCCGGTGTTGCTTCTCCAGTAGTCTAATCAATTTCCTCGTGATCTTGTCTATGTAAAAAACCTATTTCTCCTTGTCCCACTTGTAGTGGGCCCTGATGAAGTCATGCTCCAAGGGGTTGGTGAACTTCGCGAAGGGGTCTGGGAGACCCACGGCTTCACGTTCCGCGTCCTCCTTATCCCATATGGGCCTTTTACCGAGGTAGCCACGGCTTCCGAAGCGATGCTTCCCCATGTTCCTTTGCTGAAGGCTTTTGAATTTCGCAGCCTTAGCCTTGGCTGCCTCGGTAGCGCAAGTGTCCTTGAACTTTTCGAACTCCTCTTCCGTAAGTGTTGGATTTTCCTCCAGAATCTTGGACAGGGGTTCATCAGCCTCAATAGCTCGTTTCACCCTCCCTTTCCAGGAGGCCAAATCATTGCTGAACATGCCCATGGCGTGATTGTTAATCTTTTTCATCTTCGGATCATCCCACGGTTGTTCTATGTTATCATCCCGGTCGGGGAACTTGAATCTCTTGTGCAACTTCGTTAGGAGCAACTGCGTCAAATGTTCTTTACTCCTTAAGTCATCATCGTTGATGCTCGTGCATTCCCGTAGGATGCATCCTACTTGGTTCCCATAGCACTTGCAAGGTTCTTCCGGCTCTAACGGCTCAAACTTGCCAGGTGCCATCTTTGTGATCACAAGTCGTCCAATCCCTAGTTTGTTAGGTTTTCGTATCCTCTGCTTCTTATGCTTCCTCTTTTAGGTAGCGGCATCGGGGCCGGTACCTTCCCCGCCGATACCTTCCCCACCAGTCTCGGTGCCGCCATCGGTGCCGGCGCCGTCGGTGTCGATGTCGGCGTCAGTACCATCATCGAGGCTTCTTAGCAGTCAAATAGTCGAGGTACTCTTGTTCACCCTCATAATCCATCTCGTCTGCATCTTGGTCAGAAGGCCCAGTTTCTTCGTTGTTCGACATGTTTCCTATGATTAAGTGGCCTCATTTATTTCTAAAAGTATGAATAAATGAGAAATGACATAAAAAGAAATCTATGTGACAGCACTCGATATGCCAACTATGTAGCACAAATCATGCCTTTATTCATGGGAAATTTCGGCATGACCTTTGCTAAAAAATGGACATATCGAGCGCCTGAAATTCACCGGAACAGAAATGAATCAACATTCTGGCGTAACATAGGCCACTCGGATCATTTTCCAAACATGACATGTCCAAAACATGACATATGCACATATCACATGTCCAGTTCAAATTTGCATATAAATTCAGCTAATTTTGAAACCTAGCTAAATTCATAACTAAATAGATAACCTACTTAATTAACATAACCGAAGAACCCTAGCAGAGAGGGGGGGGGTTTACAGAGAGTGCAGGGGCGAGGAGGCAGGCCCGACGATGGCCGGCAGGGGAGAGGAGGGAGGCGAGGGCCAGCTGGGTCGGGGGCAAGCGGCGGGGTCGGGGTCGAGGGTCGGGGGCTAGCGCCGGCGCCGGGGTCGGGGTCGAGGGCCGGGACGGGGGCGAGCGCCGGGGTCAGGGGCTAGCGCCGGCGCCGGCGGAGTCGGGGGCGAGCGCCGGGGCCGAGTCGGGCGCGGCGGTGCGACGGGGAGAGAGAGTGGGGATTTGGGGGAAATGGCGGGATGAAGCAGGGCGAGTGAGAATTTTGGGTTAAGTGGACGTAGCAGTAGCGCGTTACGTCAAAACGCGCTGCTACTAACATCAGTAGCTGCAGCGGTTTAGGTAAAATGCGCTACTACTAAATTCAGTAGCTGCAGCGGTTTAGGTAAACCGCGCTGCTACTACCGTCGCTACTGCCAGTTTTCCTTTTTCTTTTCCTTTATTTTATCCCACTTTTATTTCCCGAGGGCAGTGAACGAAGGGAGGGCGATATATATTGCATCATTTGACGGTTAAATATGTATGCAAATAGGAACATATATATTACACATCATTGGACCCATGCATAATAATGGCTAAGTGTGTATACAAAATAGGAACATATATATATATATATATATATATATATATATATATATATATATATATATTACACATCATTGGACCCATAACATACGTTTCCTCAGTGCTGACGTTTTCGTTTTTGAGTCAGCTTATTTCCCTTCTTGTTCATCGAAGAATAATTGAGCCCCTCATTGTGACTTTGCCTTTTCCATGGAGTACGATTTTTCTTAGGCAATGTAGTATTGATTCTTCTTTTGACGTATACTTCATCATCATGGTCATCTTCCCTCATTTGGTTGCCGTATCGATCATAGTCTTCCTCGTTGGCGACTCCATCCATTCCAATGATGTTCCTTTTGCCTCTCTTCACGACAACACGGCTGGGATTGCCATCTTTCCTTGACGTTAGCTGCTGAGACGTCGTATCATCCATGCACCGCGTGCATCCGCAATATCCATGGCACACCTGGCCTGCCACATATCCGTAACCGAGATAGTCCTGCACTGTCGTGATCAGCGCGGCTCTCATGTTGAAATACTCACCTTTGCTGGCGTCCCATGTCTTGGCCGGTGTTTTACATAACGTGTCTAACTCCTCTTGAAGTAGCCCCAGATACAAATTAATATTATTTCCTGGTTGTTTCGGCCCTTGAATAAGCATGCTCATGTGAATGTACTTCGATTTCATGCACAACCAGGGGGGAGGTTGTACATCCATACAAACACGGGCCATGTGCTATGGTTGGTGTTCTGGTTGCCAAACGGATTCATGCCATCGGTACACGCGCCGAGCACGATGTTCCTTGCATCACATTCAAAATACCGATAGAAGCTGTTCAACGCTCTCCACTGGCTTCCATCCTTCATGTGTCTCAGCTTCGGATCATCTCCATCGTCGGGCTTCTTCCTCTCCGCATGCCAGCGCATTAGCTTTGCTTCCTTGCGATCTACAAAATACCTTTGGAGACGGGGAGTGATCGGTAAGTACCATACAACTTTCTGGGGACATTTCTTCCCGGCCTTCTTGTATCGAGAAGCATTGCACACTGGACAACTTGTTTTTTCCGCGTGCTCCTTCCGATAAATTATGCAATCGTTGATGCATGCATGGTATCTAACGTGTGGCAGATCAAGAGGGCACACGATCTTCTTGGCCTCATCAACACTAGTAGGACATAGATTACCCGCGGGAAGAACATCCTTTAGGTACTTGAGATGCTCATCGAGGCTAGTGTCGGTCCATTTGTTTTTAGCCTTCGTCTTCAGGAGTTGGAGCGTGAAACTCAAGCGGGTCACCTCAGGATTGCAACCATCATACAATGGAGTGTTCGAGTCTACCACCAGTTGCTCCAGCTTAGCCTCCTCTCTAGAAGTAACTCTCTCAGTACTCGTCTCCTTGCGAAGCAATGCTTGAACATGAGGGTCCCGCACAATTGAGCTTAGTACCGACGAACTCTGCTGCGTGGAGTCCATGTCATTCTCTCCGCCACCATGTCCGGCCCCTTCTCCTCCGCCATGTCCGGCCCCTTCTCCACCGCCATGTCCGACCTCTTCCCCGCCACCATTATCGATCATCTCTTCGTCTTGCCCCGTGTCATCATTGCCTGCCCCATCGGCATCCTCAACATCGTCATCCTCATCTTCAATTATCCACCGAGTATAGCCATCCATGAAACCAGTCATGAGCAGGTGCGCTTCGACACGACCATCGTCATGGGGGTCGAGCCAAACTATTCCTTTGCATTTTCGACACGGACATAAAACCTCTGTCCGGTTATTTTCTTTCATGTCCTGCATCGCCGACCGCAACCACCTGTCCACCATCGTTCCACTGACCATCATCAACTCTGCACGGTAATAATAAACAAATTGATTATAAAAATGATTATAAAAATGCATGCATGCATCAAAGTCATAAAAAAATTTGGCATGACCTTCCCTAAAAATAGGACATATGTGGATCTAGAGTTTGCCCGGAATTCGCCGAAACAGAAATAAATCGACATTTCGGCAAAACATAGGCAACTCAAAAGCACAATTTGGCGGCGTCAACTCATGCCACACACACAATTTCCACAAACATATCACACACACATAAACATATTTCCATTTTGCAAAAGCATGAAATTTTCATCACCTCTATCTCGATCGAGATCGAGCACACGGTGGAGATGATGTTGTAGGGAGATCAAAAGTGCACAAAGCTCTTCTTGACAAATATAGATCTAGTTAGGGGGCAAATAGGTCACTTAACTAAATCCTACATCTACCTAGCTACCTAATTTGGGAGGAGACAACTTCAACTAGTGGAGGGGGAAGGAAAGAGAGAAAGGAGATGCATTAATGGAGGTGGTGTAGTTATGTAGGAGTAATGAAGAGAGAGAAAGGTGGATAGAAGAGAGAGAGTAATGGGGGAGAAGTATTGAGGAGAAGAAGAAGGGTGAGAGTGGGAGCATGTGGTGGAGGTAGGGGGAAGGGAAGAGAGGAGGGGGAGGTAGGGGGAAGGGAAAAGAGGAGGGGGTGGGGAGGGACGGGTGGGGAAAGGTGTTGGGTTGGTGCGGGTTAGCAGTAGCGTGGGACATACAACGCGCTGCTGATAAGGATTTAGCAGCAGCGCGCTTTGGGATACGGCGCTACTCCTAACTGGGACAAAAAAGTGTGGCAATTTGAAATTTACGAGTAGCGATCCCGGAAAAAGCGCGCTACTACTACATACTTAGCAGTAGCGCGGTTCTTGCAACCGCGCTACTCCTACTTAGAGTTAGGTGAACACCGCCGGTTGATATTTGTAGCAGCGCGTTTTAGGCCGAGCGCGCTACTGCTAAATCCTTATCAGCAACGAGTTTACAGGACACGCGCTACTACTAGTTAGCAGCAGCGCTCCTTTTTGAACCGCGCTGCTGCTAAGATTCTGTGTATAGGCTTTTCCCTAGTAGTGTAAGTGGGAATACTGCTTGTGCATCCAAACTCGATAAATCCCAAGTTATTCCATATGAGTCCACCATACCTTCCTATATGCGGTATTTACCTCCTGTTCCAAGTAAATTTGTATGTGCCAAACTCCAAACCTTCAAATGAAATTCTTTTTTGTATGCTCGAGCAGCTCATGTATCAACTAGGGTTGTTTGTGTCATCCATGCTAGGTGGGTTATTCTCAAGAGGAGTGGACTCCGCTCCTCATTCACGAGAAAATGGCTGGTAACCGGGATGCCGAGTCCCATGATCAAAAGATCAAATCAAATCAAAATAATTAAACAAAACTCCCCCAGGATTGTTGCTAGTTGGAGGCACCCGTTGTTTTGGGCAAGCCATGGATTGATGCTTGTTGGTGGTGGGGGAGTATAAACTTTACCATTCTATTTGGGAACCACCTATAATGTGTGTAGCATGGAAGATATCGAGATCTCATAGTTGTTACGTTGACAGTGAAAGTATACCTCTCAAAATGTTATTCATCTCTATTTTAAAATCGAGCTCTGGCACCTCTACAAATCCCTGCTTCCCTCTGCGAAGGGCCAATCTATTTACTTTTATGTTGAGTCATCACCCTCTTATTAAAAAGCACCCACTAGAGAGCACCGCTATTATTTGCATGCATTACTACTAGATTATATTGGGTATGACTATGACTGGATCTCTTTTACCACGGATTACAATGTTTAGTCAGTCCTTGATCTTTAAAGGTGCTCTGCAGTTATGTTTGCGGTCTCAGAAAGGGTAGCAAGATACCATCTTGTTATATCATATTATGATTGTTTTGAGAAAGTGTAGTCATCCGAGATTTATTATTATTGCTCGCTAGTTGATTATGCCATTGATATGAGTAAACATGAGACCTAAGTGTTATTGTGAATATGGTTAGTTCATAATCTTTGCTGAAAACTTGAATGCTGGCTTTACATATTTACAACAACAAGAGCAAACAAAGTTTGTAAAAGTTTTTCTTTATCACTTTCAGTTGTCAATTGAATTGCTTGAGGACAAGCAAAGGTTTAAGCTTGGGGGACTTGATACGTCTCCATCGTATCTACTTTTCCAAACACTTTTGCCCTTGTTTTGGACTCTAACTTGCATGATTCGAATGGAACTAACCCGGACTGACGCTGTTTTCAGCAGAACTGCCATGGTGTTATTTTTGTGCAGAAATAAAAGTTCTCGGAATGACCTGAAAATCCACGGAGCAACTTTTCAGAATTAATAAAAAATACCGGTGAAAGAAATAGTGTCAGGGGTCCCACACCCTGTCCAGGAGGGTGGGGGCGCGCCCCTCCCCCTGGGCGCGCCGCCTACCTCGTGCCCCCCCTGGATGTCCACCGACCTCAACTCCAAATCCATATATTTGCTTTCACGGAGAAAAAAATCAGAGAGAAAGTTTCATCGCGTTTTACGATACAAAGCCGCCGCCAAGCCCTAATCTCTCTCAAGGGGGCTGATCTGGAGTCCGTTCGGGGCTCTGGAGAGGGGGATTCGTCGTCGTTGTCATCATCAACCATCCTCCATCACCAATTTCATGATGCTCACCGCCTTGTGTGAGTAATTCCATCGTAGGCTTGCTGGACAGTGATGGGTTGGATGAGATTTACCATGTAATCAAGTTAGTTTTGTTAGGGTTTGATCCCTAGTATCCACTATGTTCTGAGATTGATGTTGCTATCACTTTGCTATGCTTAATGCTTGTCACTAGGGCCCGAGTGCCATGATTTCAGATCTGAACCTATTATGTTTTCATGAATATATGTGAGTTCTTGATCCTATCTTTCAAGTCTATAGTCACCTATTGTGTGTTATGATCCGACAACCCCGAAGTGACAATAATCGGGATACTTCTCGGTGATGACCGTAGTTTGAGGAGTTCATGTATTCACTAAGTGCTAATGCTTTGGTCCGCTTCTCTATTAAAAGGAGGCCTTAATATACCTTAGTTTCCATTAGGACCCCGCTTCCACGGGAGGGTAGGACAAAAGATGTCATGCAAGTTCTTTTCCATATGCACGTATGACTATATTCGGAATACATGCCTACATTACATTGATGAACTGGAGCTAGTTCTGTGTCACCCTATGTTCTAACTGTTACATGATGAACCACATCTGGTATAATTATCCATCACTGATCCAATGCCTATGAGCTTTTCACATATTGTGCTTTGCTTATTTACTTTACCGTTGCTACTATTACAATCACTACAAAACTGGTACCATTACTTTTATCACTGTTACCGTTACTTCCATACTACTTTGCTACTAAATACTTTGCTTCAGATACTAAGTTATCCAGGTGTGGTTGAATTGACAACTCAACTGCTAATACTTGAGAATATTCTTTGGCTCCCCTTGTGTCGAATCAATCAATTTGGGTTGAATACTCTACCCTCAAAAACTGTTGTGATCCCCTATACTTGTGGGTTATCACTTGTATATTCCAATGATGGGCTTCCTCAAAATGCCCTAGGTCTTCGTGAGCAAGCAAGTTGGATGCACACCCACTTAGTTTCTTTTGTTGAGCTTTCATACATGTATAGCTCTAGTGCATCCGTTGCATGGCAATCCCTACTCCTCATGTTGACAACAATTGATGGGCATCTCCATAGCCCATTGATTAGCCTCGTTAATGTGAGACTTTCTCCTTTTTTGTCTTCTCCACACAACCTCCATCATCATATTCTATTCCACCCATTGTGCTATATCCATGGCTCACGCTCATGTATTGCGTGAGAGTGAAAAAGTTGAAGCTTTAAAAAGTATGAACCAATTGCTTGGCTGAAGCCGGGATTGTGCATGATGGGAGTATTTTGTGTGACAAAAATGAAACATAGCCTTACTATATGATTTTGTAGGGATAAACTTTCTTTAGCCATGTTATTTTGAGAAGGCATGATTGCTTTGTTAGTATGCTTGAAGTATTATTACTTTTATGTCAATATGAACTTTTATCTTGAATCATTTGGATATGAACATTCATGCCACAATAAAGAAAATTACATTGAGAAATATGCTAGGTAGCATTCCACATCAAAAATTCTGTTTTTATCATTTACCTACTCGAGGACGAGCAGGAATTAAGCTTGGGGATGCTTGATATGTCTCCAACTTATCTATAATAATTGTTCCATGCTATTATATTACCCGTTTTGGATGTTTATGGGCTTTATTATACACTTATATATTATTTTTGGGATTAACCTTTTAACCGGAGGCCCGACCCAAATTGCTGTTTTCTTGCCTATTTCAGTGTTTTGAAGAAAAGGAATATCAGAGTCCAAACGGAATGAAACCTTTGGGAGAGTTATTTTTGGAACGGAAGCAATCCAGGAGACCCGAAGTAGACATCAGGGAAGCTTCGAGGTGGCCACGAGGGTCCAAGGCGCGCTCTACCCCCCTAGGCGCGCCCCCACCCTCGTGGGCCCCTCGTGGCTCCCCTGACCGACTTCTTTCACCTATATATATATATCCATATACCCCAAAAACATCGAGGAGCACAATAGATCGGGAGTTCCGCCGCCGCAAGCCTCTGTAGCCACCAAAAACCTCTCTGGAGCCCGTTCCGGCACCCTGTCAGAGGGGGAATCCATCACCGGTGGCCATCTTCATCATCTCGGTGCTCTCCATGACGAGGAGGGAGTAGTTTACCCTCGGGGCTTAGGATATGTACCAGTAGCTATGTGTTTGATCTCTCTCTCTCTCTCTCGTGTTCTTGAGGTGATACAATCTTGATGCATCGCAAGCTTTGCTATTATAGTTGGATCTTATGATGTTTGTCCCCCTCTACTCTCTTGTGATGGATTGAGTTTTCCCTTTGAAGTTATCTTATCGGATTGAGTCTTTAAGGATTTGAGAACACTTGATGTATGTCTTGTCGTGCTTATCTGTGGTGACAATGGGATATTCACGTGATCTACTTGATGTATGTTTTGGTGATCAACTTGCGGGTTCAATGAACTTATGCATAGGGGTTGGCACACGTTTTCGTCTTGATTCTCCGGTAGAAACTTTGGGGCACTCTTTGAAGTACTTTGTGTTGGTTGGATAGATGAATCTGAGATTGTGTGATGCATATCGTATAATCATGCCCATGGATACTTGAGGTGACATTGGAGTATCTAGGTGACATTAGGGTTTTGGTTGATTTGTGTCTTAAGGTGTTATTCTAGTACGAACTCTATGATAGATCGAACGGAAAGAATAGCTTTGTGTTATTTTACTATGGACTCTTGAATAGATTGATCAGAAAGAATAACTTTGAGGTGGTTTCGTACCCTACAATAATCTCTTCGTTTGTTCTCTGCTATTAGTGACTTTGGAGTGACTCTTTGTTGCATGTTGAGGGATAGTTATATGATCCAGTTATGTTATTATTGTTGAGAGAACTTGCACTAGTGAAAGTATGAACCCTAGGCCTTTTTTCAATGCATTGCAATACCGTTTGTGCTCACTTTTACCTCTTGTTACCTTGCTGTTTTTATATTTTCAGATTACAAATACTCATATCTACCATCCATATTGCACTTGTATCACCATCTCTTCGCCGAACTAGTGCACCTATACAATTTACCATTGTATTGGGTGTGTTGGGGACACAAGAGACTCTTTGTTATTTGGTTGCAGGGTTGCTTCAGAGAGACCATCTTCATCCTACGCCTCCCACGGATTGATAAACCTTGGGTCATCCACTTGAGTGAAATTTGCTACTGTCCTACAAACCTTTGCACTTGGAGGCCCAACAATGTCTACAAGAAGAAGGTTGTGTAGTAGACATCAGAAGACAACACGGAAGTGAAGAGGTTAGTCAGCAAGGTCAGATTACTTGCTCACTCCAAGCTCTCGATAATCGAAGTCATGGCCATTGCGATAAAGCAATGTATTCAGCCCCTTCAGTCTAGAGTGACCCCTTTATGGTGTTACAACGGAGAGGATGATGCATCTTGTTACACACGCAAGGGCCTGGATACCCCATCGCACTGGCCATAATCCTGGCCGATCTTTATAAGGGGGAGAGAGAAGATTTCCTCCGTTTAAATTACCGGGAAGGTTTTCCCATGTACAACCCCATTGAATGGGCAAGTTTTTGATTATCAGCACTGTTTTACCTCGTTATCGAGGCATGCTAATCAAAATTTTCTTGTTGTCTTAAAACAATCATGGAGGAAGGTGGTCGAGAGCATTCATTGCCCCTCCCAACAGCTAGAGGATTATGCTCGCAACAAAGACCCCGACTTCTATGAGGACCCGGATATATACATAGAGTTTCATGATGGAGTATTTTATCAAGCGAGCCTTGATGGCTCGGAAGTGGCTATTACGGCCAACTACCCCTGCCTTTACCCTTTCTCCATTGTAAGTACTCAGAAAGCTTCCTCAAAAAGAAGCCCCTACTTGCACCTTATCCATCACACTAAATTGTGTTTCATAGGATCAGCACTCAGCCAACTGCACTCCATTGAGAGCAGCCTCTAAGTAGGGCAACCATTCAAAACGAAAGGAAACTAGGAGGGCTCGAGCCCCCTCCTTCTTCAAAGAGGTATGTCCTTTGATATGTGCCTAAGCATGAGATCAGATTGTTAAATTCTCCTCCCCCTTATTTCAGGAGGAGCACAGGGCAAACTACGGGCAAACACCCTGCTAGCCGAGTATCAGCTAATCCGGCTCCGGGCTCGTCAACCAGGGCGAGAGCTGATACAGTGCCTGATCCACCCCCTCATAGAGATTTGGATGACGTATCCGTCATGAATTCTGAGGTGGAGAGCGTGATGAATCATTGTCGACTAAAAGAGGTCATGCGCACTCAAGTCTTTACTGAACAGGCATTTACCACCCTCAGCTCCGAGGATGCATATATCCGAGCCGCCCGGGGCGGACTTGCTAGAGTTACTCAACTGTTTTCAAACGATATGCAGGTAATAGTGATACATCTCCGTCGTATCTACTTTTCCAAACACTTTTGCCCTTGTTTTGGACTCTAACTTGTATGATTTGAATGGAACTAACCCGGACTGACGCTGTTTTCAGCAGAATTGCCATGGTGTTGTTTTTTGTGCAGAAAATAAAAGTTCTCGGAATGACATGAAACTCCACGGAACAGCTTAGAAAAAACAATAAAAAAATCCTCGCAAAAGATGAAGACTAGGGGGCCCACACCCTGTCCATGAGGGTGGGGGCGCGCCCCCCTACCTCGTGGGCCCCCTGGTGGCCCTCCGACGCCAACTCCAACTCCATATATTGGCTTTCGGGGAGAAAAAAATCAGAGAGAAGAAAGCATCGCGTTTTACGATACGGAGCCACCGCCAAGCCCTAATCTCTCTCGGGAGGGCTGATCTGGAGTCCGTTCGGGGCTCCGAAGAGGGGGACTCGTCGCCGTCGTCATCATCAACCATCCTCCATCACCAATTTCATGATGCCCCCCGCCGTGCTTGAGTAATTGCACCGTAGGCTTGCTGGACGGTGATGGGTTGGATGAGATTTATCATGTAATCGAGTTAGTTTTGTTAGGGTTTGATCCCTAGTATCCATTATGTTCTGAGATTGATGTTTCTATGACTTTGCTATGCTTAATGCTTGTCACTAGGGCCCGAGTGCCATGATTTCAGATCTGAACCTATTATGTTTTCATGAATATATGTGTGTTCTTGATCCTATCTTGCAAGTCTATAGTCACCTACTATGTGTTATGATCCGGCAACACCGAAGTGACAACAATCGGGACCACTCCCGGTGATGACCATAGTTTGAGGAGCTCATGTATTCACTATGTGCTAATGCTTTGTTCCGGTTCTCTATTAAAAGGAGGCCTTAATATCCCTTAGTTTCCAATGGGACCCCGCTGCCACTTGAGGGTAGGACAAAAGATGTCATGCAAGTTCTTTTCCATAAGCACGCATGACTATATACGGAATACATGCCTACATTACATTGATGAGCTGGAGCTAGTTCTGTGTCACCCTATGTTATGACTGTTACATGACGAACCGCATCCGGCATAATTATCCATCGCTAGTCCGGTGCCTACGATTTTTCCATATACTGGTTTACACTTATTTACTTTTCCATTGCTACTATTACAATCAATACAAAATACCAAAAACATTTCTTTTACTGTCTTTACTTTTGTTACCGTTACCATCACTATCATATTACTTTACTACTAAACACTTTGCTGCAGATACTAAGTTTCCAGGTGTGGTTGAATTGACAACTCAGCTGCTAATACTTGAGAATATTCTTTGGCTCCCCTTGTGGCGAATCAATAAATTTGGGTTGAATACTCTACCCTCGAAAACTGTTGCGATCCCCTATACTTGCGGGTTATCAAGACCTTTTTCTAGCACCGTTGCCGGGGAGCATAGCTCTATTCTTTGAGTCACTTGGGATTTATATCTGCTGGACACTATGAAGAACTTGAAAGATGATCGAACTACTATTTTTCCCTCAACTACGAGGGGAGGTAAGGGACTGCCATCTAGCCTTGCACTAGATTCTCCTTGTGTTATGAGTAAGTTTGCGACACCTAAACCTACTACTGCTATGAATTCTGATATGTCGCATGTTATTGATGATGCCACTTCTGCTATGCATGATACTTATGATGAAACTACTTCTATTATTGATACTACTGTGCCCCTTGGTGAATTTCTTGATGAGCAAATTGCTAGGTCTAGAGAAAGAGAAATTATTGAACCTGAACACGATGATGTTAGTGATGATGAAAATATGCCTGCTATTCCTGAGGGTTATCTTTTTGATGTGGAATCTTCTGCAGCTATTCTTGCTTGCCAGGATAGACATGAACTTAAGAGGTTGCTAGTTAAATGGAGTAAAGAATCTTTTAGAGATAGGATGAAACCCGACCCTGCTTTTGCTACTTCACCTATCTGTGTTCCTGATAAGGATTATTATGATTTTTCTGTTGATCCAGATATAATTACTTTGGTTGAATATGATCCTTTTTATGGCTATGAATCTGAAATTGTTGTGGCACATCTTACTAAGTTAAAAGATATAGCTGCCTTGTTTACTAATAATGAGAGATGGCGCTACCTTTATTTACTCAGAATATTTCCGTTCTCATTACAGGGTGATGCTAAGATATGGTTTAATTCTCTTGATCCTGGTTGTGTGCAAAGTCCCCAGGATATGATTTATTACTTCTTTGCTAAATATTTCCCTGCTCATAAGAAACAAGCTGCCTTGAGGGAAATATACAATTTTGTGCAAATTGAAGAAGAGAGTCTCCCACAAGCTTGGGGGAGGCTTCTCAAGTTACTTAATGCTTTGCCTGATCATCCTCTTAAGAAACCTGAAATATTTGATAGCTTTGATAATGGACTTACTGATGCTTCCAGAGATTTCCTGGATAGTTGTGCTGGTTCTCTTTTCAGGGAAAGAACACCGGATGAAGCTGAAATTCTATTTAATAATATGTTGGCAAATGAAAATAATTGGGCACCTCCCGAGCCACCTCCTGAGCCAGTTCCTGAGCCAATTACTGAGCCTATTCCTAAACCAACTCCGAAGAAGAGAGGTGTTCTATTTCTCAGTCCTGAAGATATGCAAGAGGCAAAGAAATCTATGAAAGAAAAAGGTGTTAAAGCTGAAGATGTTAAGAATTTACCTCCTATTGAAGAAATACATGGTCTTAATTTACCGCCTATTGAAGAAGTATATGATCTCAATTACTTATTTACTGAAGAACCTCCCGATATCCCGACACAGGTAGTAAAGGTAAATTCTCTCTATAGATATGATAAAGCTGAAGTCCCTCCTACTAAAATTGCTAGTCAGTGCTTGGATGAGTTTGATGACTTTATGTTTAAGCAAGATGACTTTAATGCTTACTTTGGTAGACAATTAAAACAGAACACCTATATGATAAAACACTTGGGTGATTATATGGCTAATATTAGAGGTGAACTTAAACTTTTTAGCAAACATGCTTCTATGGTTACCACTCAAGTAGAACAAGTACTTAAACCTCAGAAAGAAGTGCTTGATGAAATGAATAGTAAGAAAAATGATTATGCTGTTAGAGTGGCTACTAAAACTGGTAGAATGACTCGGGAACCATTGTATCCTGAAGGCCACCCTAATAGAATCGAGCAAGATTCTCAGAGAAATAATATTGATGTACCTAGTTCTTCTAAGAGGAAGAAAAAGAAAAATGATAGGACTTTGCAAACTTCTAGTGAACCTGTTGTTGAACCACCTGAGAATCCAAATGATATCTATGTTTCTGATGCTGAAACACAATCAGGTGATGAACATGAACCTAGTGATAATGTTAATGATAATGTTCATGTTGATGCTCAACCTAGTAATGATAATGATGTAGAAGTTGAACCTGTTGTTGATCTTGATAACCCACAATCAAAGAATCAACGTTATGATAAAAGAGATTTCGTTGCTAGGAAACATGGTAAAGAAATGGAACCATGGGTTCAGAAACCCATGCATTTTCCTCCAAAACCATCCAAGAAAAAGGATGATGAGGATTTTGAGCGCTTTGCTGAAATGATTAGACCCATCTTTTTGCGTATGCGATTAACTGATGTGCTCAAAACAAATCCTTATGCTAAGTATATGAAGGATATCATTACTAATAAAAGAAAGATACCTGAAGCTGAAATTTCCACCATGCTTGCTAATTATACTTTTAAGGGTGGAATACCAAAGAAACTTGGAGATCCAGGAGTACCTACTATACCATGCTCCATTAAGAGAAATTATGTTAAAACTGCTTTATGTGATCTTGGAGCCGGTGTCAGTGTTATGCCTCTCTCTTTATATCGTAGACTTGACTTGAATAAGTTGACACCTATTGAAATATATTTGCAAATGGACGATAAATCAACTGCTACACCTGTCGGTATTTGTGAGAATGTGCCTGTTGTAGTTGCAAACGTTACTATTTTAACGGACTTTGTTATTCTTGATATTCCCGAGGATGATAGTATGTCTATTATTGTTGGAAGACCTTTCCTTAATACTGCAGGGGCTGTTATTGATTGCACCAAAGGCAATGTCACTTTTCATGTTAATGGCAATGAGCACACGGTACATTTTCCGAGGAAACAACCTCAAGTTTATAGTATCAACTCTATTGGAAAAGTTCCATCGATTATATTTGGAGGTTTTGAATTTCCTCTACCTACTGTCAAGAAAAAGTATGATATTCTTATTGTTGGGGATTTTCATATCCCCGTTGAGGTAACTTAGTGTTATTCGGAATTTCTCCGGTTCCATGATTATTCGGAATGAGTTTGTTAACAAGACTTGATCAACCTTGTTAATGGGTTCATTTTGATGATCACGAGATGGATGAAACTAGAAGCACAACCTTCTATACCCTCTTTATATTTTCTATTATTTTGTAGAAATAAAGTAAAATAGTATTTTTCTGTCTTTCTCCTGACTTATCTGTGCAATATAAAAATATCCCGAAAATAAAAGTCCTCAGAATGCCATGCCAATTTAATATGATTTTTTCGGAAATATTTGAGGATTTACTATGCAAAAATTACCGCGGGGGGAGCTGCCACCTGGTCACGAGGGTGGAGGGCACGCCCTACCCCCTGGGCGCGCCCCCTGCCTCGTGGGCCCATGGTGGCCCTCCTCCACTTATTCCTGTACCCATCTTCTTCCTCTGCCTCACACAAACACGAAAAACCAACTCAAGCACGAGTTCCAGCCCTCGTTGCTGTGATTTTCGATCTCCTTGCTCAAAGCACCTCTCGCAAAATTGCTTGGGGAGATTGTTCCTTGGTATGTGACTCCTCCATTGGTCCAATTAGTTTTTGTTCTAGTGCTTTATTCATTGCAAATTTGTGCTACATAGGTGACCATGTTGTTGAGCTTGCATGTCAAATTTATATGGTTCCAAGTAGTTCCAATGCTTTATATAGGCTCTAGGCACTTGTGGGAGTTGTTACTATCAATTTTATTGAAGTTGGTTCACTTTTATTTGAAGTTACTAAAAATTTCAGATTGTTTCAGAAATAATGAAGAAATTTTTGAGGGGCTCGTCGAGCCGAAGCTCTAAGGAAAAACATAAGGAAGAAGAGGAGAAGCCCAAATTCAATTTGCCCCGCACCGCGGAGGTCTGGCCGTGTGAATGGCCTTCCGATGACTTCTTGAGGAGAGCTGGGATTTATGAGGATTTCTATTTATTGATTGAGAACGCCGGCCTCACCAACTTCCTCCGCGACCAATGTCATCAGTATCTCTTACTCACAAATACTTTTGTGCAAAACTTCTACTTTTTCCCTAAGAAATCACCTCCAACAGTAGAGTTTCATTTGTATGATGTTGTTAAAGAGATGACATTAGCTGAATTCTGCGAGGTTTGCAGAATACCCTTTGAGGGAACCTTAGATGAACCCCATCGTAACGAAGTAGAAGCTTTTATTAACACCATCACGGTGGGAGAAACCAGGAAGGTTTCTGATGCAAGGATCACTAGCATACATTTTTCCTGTTTTACGTTACTTTGCCTTATTTGCTAGTCGTTGCTTGATCGGACGCGGGAACTGTGGGAACCTTAGTATTCCTGATATTATTATTTTGTTCCATGGTCTATACCGCAATAACTCTGTTAGTATGGGTGGAATTGTTGCTAGACGGTTAAGTCTGAACCGTACTAAGGGCCCCATTTTTGGACGCATTTATGCTTCACGCCTTGCTGAACATTTTGAGATACCTATTAGGCATGAGGAGAAAGATGAAACAGCGCTGCCCCATGCTTATTTAGATTATAAGAGTATGATAGTGCATGAGTTTCTTGTTAAGAGTCGCGAAGGGGAGCTCAAATATAAATAATACTTTGATAAACATCACCCTGAAACTATTACTTTGCCTGCTCCTTCTTTGTTTAACTTGTCTGCAGAACCTCACATCGTTTCATGGTCGGCTGTTCAAGCCTATCGGAATCCTGCACCAGCCCCAGAACTGGAACCACAAGATGAGCCTCCACGACTATCTGTTTATTCTTGGGATCCAGAGGAGGCTGCCAGCTAGTGGCAGCCGGAGCCTTCTTCGTCACAGTATGACCCCAGCTTCACCTACGGGTATCCGCCAGGCTATCCCTGGCACTAGACCAACTTAGGCCAAAAGCCTAAGCTTGGGGGAGTACGTATTTCCCGCCGACATTACATTCATGTTCACACACACTCGTTGCTAGATGTCGGTGCTCATACTCTTTCACTGTAATATCCATGCTGGTTTATTTTCTTTTTCCTGCTTTCTTCTTGTGTGTTTGATAAACCTTAAGAAAAAACCAAAAAAATTAGTTAGTTTACTTTCCATGCTTGTAGTAGAATTAAAGAAGAAAACCCAAAAATATTTCCCATTCTTCTTTTGCTTGTTGGGAGCTTTCCCGTGTAAATAGTTTTTATTTCTTTTCCTTTCTTTGGGGTCGAGAGGACCATATTGAAAATGCTTAGAGGCTCCTATATGCATCATTGTTTATTTAACTTAGAGCCCATATTACTTGTCTTCTCTCTTGAGTTGAATGCTTGCAAATTCCAGCTTAGTCCAATGCACATGCACTCTTATTATTATACACACTGTTCGGTCGTGCAAGTGAAAGGCAATAATGATGATATATGATGGACTTATTGGGATGAGAAAAGCTGGTTTGAACTCGACCTCTCTTGTTTTTTGTAAATATGATGATTCATCGTTCCTGAGTTAGCTATTATGAAATAAACATATTTGCAATGACATTTAGAGATTATAGTTGCTTGTGCCATGCTTGATTAGCTATGAGTTATAATGGTTTACCTTGCGTGCCAACATGCTATTAGAATCATTATGATGTGGTATGATGGGATGGTATCCTCCTTTAAATGAATTGAGTGACTCGACTTGGCACATGTTCATGCATGTAGTTGAATCAAATCAACATAGCCTTCATGATATTTATGTTCATGGTGGATTATATCCTACTCATGCTTGTATTCAGTGTAAATTAATTTTAATGCATGTTTACGACTGTTGTCGCTCTCTCAGTTGGTCGCTTCCCAGTCTTTTGCTAGCCTTCACCTATACTAAGCGGGAATACTGCTTGTGCATCCAAACTCCTTAAACCCCAAAGTTATTCCATATGAGTCCACTATACCTACCTATATGCGGTATTTACCTGCCGTTCCAAGTAAATTTGTATGTGCCAAACTCTAAACCTTCAAATAAACATTCTGTTTTGCATGCTCGAATAGCTCATATGTCAACTAGAGTTGCCCTTATCTTCCGTGTTAGGCGGGTTATTCTCAAGAGGAGTGGACTCCGCTCCTCATTCACGAGAAAATGTCTGGTATTCGGGATGCCCAGTCCCATGCTTTATGCAAACTAAATCAAAATAACTGCAAACAAAACTCCCCCTGGGACCCGTTGAATGTTGGAGGCACTCGTTGTTTCGATCAAGCCATGGATTGATGCTTGTGGAGGAGGGGGAGTATAAACTTTACCATTCTGTTTGGGAACCACCTATAATCTGCTTAGCATGGAAGATATCGTCGTCTTTTAGTTGTTATGTTGACAATGAGAGTATGCCGCTCAAAATATAATTTATCTCTATTTCAAAACCGAGCTCTGGCACCTCTACAAATCCCTGCTTCCCTCTCCGAAGGGCCTATTTATTTACTTTTATGTTGAGTCATCACCCTTCTTATTAAAAAGCACTCGCTGGAGAGCACACTATCGTTTGCATTCATTATAATTGGTTTATATTGGGTATGACTTGACTGGATCTCTTTTACCATGAATTATAATGTTTAGTCAGTCCTTGATCTTTAAAGGTGCTCTGCATTTATGTTTTGCGGTCTCAGAAAGGGCTAGCGAGATACCATTTTGTTATATCATGTTATGATTATTTTGAGAAAGTGTTGTCATCCGAGTTTTATTATTATGGCTCGCTAGCTGATTATGCTATTGATATGAGTAATTGTGAGACCTGTGTGTTATTGTGAGTATGGTTAGTTCATAATATTGGCTGAAACTTGAATGCTGGCTTTTCGTGTTTACAACAACAAGAGCAAACAGAGTTTGTAAAAGTTTTTCTTTTTCTTCAGTTTGTCAACTGAATTGCTTGAGGACAAGCAAGGGTTTAAGCTTCGAGGAGTTGATACGTCTCCATCGTATCTACTTTTCCAAACACTTTTGCCCTTGTTTCGGACTCTAACTTGTATGATTTGAATGGAACTAACACAGACTGACGTTGTTTTCAGCAGAATTGCCATGGTGTTGTTTTTTGTGCAGAAAATAAAAGTTCTCGGAATGACCTGAAACTCCACGGGACACCTTAGAAAAAACAATAAAAAATCCTCGCAAAAGATGAAGACCAGGGGGCCCACACCCAGTCCATGAGGATGGGGGCGCGCCCCCCTACCTCGTGGGCCCCCTGGTGGCCCTCCGACGCCAACTCCAACTCCATATATTGGATTTCGGGGAGAAAAAAATCAGAGAGAAGAAATCATCGCGTTTTACGATACGGAGCCGCCGCCAAGCCCTAATCTCTCTCAGGAGGGCTGATCTGGAGTCCGTTCGGGGCTCCGAAGAGGGGGATTCATCGCCGTCGTCATCATCAACCATCCTCCATCACCAATTTCATGATGCTTACCGCCATGCATGAGTAATTGCATCGTAGGCTTGCTGGACGGTGATGGGTTGGATGAGATATATCATGTAATCGAGTTAGTTTTGTTAGGGTTTGATCCCTAGTATCCATTATGTTCTGAGATTGATGTTGTTATGACTTTGCTATACTTAATGCTTGTCACTAGGGCCCGAGTGCCATGATTTCATATCTAAACCTATTATGTTTTCATGAATATATGTGTGTTCTTGATCCTATCTTGCAAGTCTATAGTCACCTACTATGTGTTATGATCCGGCAACCACGAAGTGACAATAATCGGGACCACTCCCAGTGATGACCATAGTTTGAGGAGTTCATGTATTGACTATGTGCTAATGCTTTGTTCCGGTTCTCTACTAAAAGGAGGCCTTAATATCCCTTAGTTTCCAATTGGACCCCGCTACCACGAGAGGGTAGGACAAAAGATGTCATGCAAGTTCTTTTCCATAAGCACGTATGACTATATACGGAATACATGCCGACATTACATTGATGAGCTGGAGCTAGTTTTGTGTCACCCTATGTTATGACTGTTACATGACGAACCGCATCCGGCATAATTATCCATCGCTAATCCGGTGCCTACGAGTTTTCCATATACTGGTTTACACTTATTTACTTTTCTGTTGCTACTCTTACAATCACTACAAAATACCAAAAACATTACTTTTACTGTCTTTACTTTTGTTACCGTTACCATCACTATCATATTACTTTGATACTAAACACTTTGCTGTAGGTACTAAGTTTCCAGGTGTGGTTGAATTGACAACTCAGCTGCTAATACTTGAGAATATTCTTTGGCTCCCCTTGTGTCGAATCAATAAATTTGGGTTGAATACTCTACCCTCAAAAACTGTTGCGATCCCCTATACTTGTGGTTATCAAATAGTTTGTGCAAATGTAATAGATATATGCTAGTAGCCCCCGAGAGTTGAAGCGGTTAGGCCAACCGATTTAAGGATCGTTAGGACCTGCAGGTTCTCAGGGAGAAGAACAACGCACTGTTCCAGGAGCTGAAAACAAACTAAACAAAGTTGAACGCCGCCGCCATAGAGCTTGCGGAGATGAAAAAGGCCACAATGACCACTGATCAAAAGAAAAAACTTGAGGAGGAAAAGGATAAACAAGCCGAGGAGATAAAGAGCTTAAAGGCTCAGTTATCAATCGTGGCAAAAAGAATAAGAAGTTGAAAAGCGGCATATTCGGTATGGCCTTTTGAACTTTCCAAGGGACTCATAGTATCCCATAATTCGGATTATCACAACTCTGTTGTTGCAGGTGTGTTAACCGGTGGGCCTGAAGAGGAAGTAACCGGCTTTCGAGGCGACGTGCTTAAGGAACTGTCTGTAGTGCATGAGCGGACCCGAAAAGCTATGAGAAGTATGGCTAAGGCCCTATTGCCATCGGATGCCCCTCCAGAAAGTATGGAGGGGTTGGCGAACCTGTTCTAAGGTGTCCGGCGCCGTTTCGAGCTATGGAAGGTGTCTGCATGCCGGGAAGGTGCACGAGAGGCGTGGGCGATGGTGAAAACGCGCTACATCGGACTCGATCCGAATCATATGGCCCAAGTTGGACCTCAGGGACCGGACGGAAAAGAGATTCCCGTGAACTTGGTATATGACCAAGTTATGATAGCTACGAAATATTCGAAAGAAGATTGTAGTCTAGACAGTCTTATAGATGGCATAGATAAAGAGTAGGTGTTCAATTCAATGTATCAATGTACTTTATCATCGAACTTATCTAAAACCGAACATGTCAAAAAAATTCATCGCAAGCCTTCGGCTTCAACCTCCGAACCAAGAAGGTGGAGTGTTCTCGAATACCCTGTTGGAATGTAAGAAAGACTCATTATGTCTAGAAACCAGGTGATACGTCTCCAACGTATCTATAATTTTTGATTGTTCCATGCTATTATACTTAAATCTGGGAGTGGTTTTAGAAAAACTGGTTGAAAATGGTTTGGTTTTTTATTATGGGCTTGACTGGTTTAGGTTTTATTGGGCTGAGACTTTCTTTAGTTCGGTTTGGTTTGGGTTTGGAGAGAAACCAGTTTGGGTTAGTTGGTTATGGGCTGAAACCGTTTGATGTATTATGGGCTACAAACTGTGGGTACAACCCAGTTTCTGTATGGGTTCATTGCCTTTGACTGCTCCCCAACCCAAGTACCCAACCCACGTGCTGCCCCCTGTCTCTTCCATCTTCGCCCTCGCCGCCGCCCGCACGCCCCCCTGTCTCTTCCCTCTCGCCGTCCCTTCCTTGCGCCACCGCCTCGCCGTCCCCCTCCATTGTTGCCCCCTCCTTGGGACATAAGATCCGACATGAGCTACCCCAAGATGGCCCTCCCATCATTGCCGCCGCCCCTCCCCGTCCGCTAGGGTTGAGATCGCCGGGCCGTCTCCGCCACGCCACCTTCCCTCCGCCGGCAGCCGACAGGTACCTCTCTCTCTCTCTCTCTCTCTCTCTCTCTCTCTCTCTCTGACCGGCTACTCCTGTTGACCAGGTCCTGCTCCTCCCGCGGCAAGCCGGCAAGGTGCTCTGACGGCATCGCCGGCAAGGTGCCCCTGCTGGTCCCCTCCTCGTATGCAACAACAACAACAGCAACGAGGTCTTTATTCCTCAACAAAGAACCACTTCGATTTGTTCTCTGTATGATTGTACATGTTAGGTTTAGTTTCAGTTTGCGAGAGGCGAGTGACGCTTTGTTGTTTGGCTTTGTCGTGCATGTGGAGCGGTGCTCCGGCGGCGCTCATGCCAAGCGCCGGTTATGAATGTTGCCATCGGTAGTTGCATCTGTGGAGCTTGGCATGTTGCATGATGCACTTTAGTATCAGTGTTCATTAGTGAAATTCTGCACTTTAGTATGATTTTAAGAGTGATTTGGGAAGTATCAGTGTTCAACATTTGCTTCAGATATCATTGTTTCTGCACTTCCTGTGGTTATTTGGAAAGTATGCCAATTCTGCACTTTAGTGAAATTCTGCCATTTTAAGAGTGATTTGGGAAGTATCAGTTTTCAGTGATGGGCCATCTTTAGTGGTTATATATTGATAGAGACCTCACTTGATGTTCTCACGACCAACTGTGCTTCCGGGGGCTGTTTCAATATTTTGGTTCATGGGTTATATGCATCCATAACATCCTCACTTCAGGTCTCTATCTTCAGTGATGGGACACCTTTGCTGAATCTCTGTGGTTATATATTTTTCTTCTAGCCCAGAATTATTATTTTTAATTCTTGTCAAAATCATGCTAGACACTCTGGCTTGTATAAAGAACAATGATAATTATTATTCTAAAACCACTTACTATTCCATAATACCTAGAGTTGGCTAGTGAGTTGGAATGATGAGAGTGCTGATTCCACATTTTAGGAACCTTCTTGCTCCATATTCTACCATTTTCTAACAGTAAATTTCCACATATTTTTGCCAATGCAGTGTGCTATAAAATTTGAGGCATGTCTACATCAGAGGGCTCGGAGAGTGCCGATTCCATGGATGAGGATACGAGTTGAGTACCACATGCTAGAAGGTCCAAGGTATGGGAGCATTATGAAGTAGATCTAGTTCTCGTAGGTGGTGATCTCAAGGCTGTGTGCAAATACTGTGGAGTGCAACTTCACACCAAGTTTGGGACAAGCAGTTTGAGGACCCATATTGCAGAGGCTTGCCGATCAATTCAAGATGCTTGCAGGAAGAGATTTTTGTTGACCATGAAAAAAAAAGCATCCGAAGGCCTGTTTGTGTTTGATGAAAAAGTTAGTCGTGAACGCATGGTCAAGTATTGCGTCCATGCTGAGATCCCCTTTCTTAAGTTTGAAGATCCCCACCTTCAGCCATGGATTGACTCAATGCAGCCAACATTTCAAATCAAGGGTCGTCACACAATTCGTGATGATGCAGAGAAGATGTATAAGGGAATGAAGAAAGATATCGAAGTAGAGCTACAAAATTCGGATTCTCGCATTTGCTTAACATCTGACATGTGAACATCATCACAGGACATGGGCTACATGTGCATCACCGCCCATTATATCAATGCAGATTTCAACTACAAGAAGAAGAACATAAGTTTCGCAGAAGTGAAGTATCCCCACACAGGCTATGCGGTAGAGGAAGAAATAGTTCGTTGCTTAACAGAATGGAGAATAAGAGGCAAATTATTCACTTTGACACTAGATAATGCCAGCAATATTACTAATGCATGTGAGGAGTTAAGAAAATATCACAAACATGAGCTGCTCCTTGAAGGTCAACATTTGCATGTCAGGTGTTGTGCGCACATTCTTAATATCTTGGTTCAGGATGGAATGAAAATAATCCATGAAGCTATTGACATGATACGTGAGCTGATATAGTATATTGACTCTTCTCCTTCAAGACTTCAAGATTTCAATACAATTTCAAGTGGGATGGGTCTACGTGCAAAGAAAGGCATCTCTGTTGATACACCAACCTCTTGGGGAACGTAGCAGAAATTCAAAATTTTCTATGCATCACCAAGATCAATCTATGGAGCAACTAGCAACGAGAGAGGGGGGAATGCATCTTCATACCCTTGAAGATCGCGATGCGGAAGCGTTGCAAGAACGCGGTCGGTGGAGTCATTCACTAAGCGATTCAGATCGCGGCCGAATCCGATCTAAGCACCGAACAACGGTGCCTCCGCGTTCAACACACGTACAGCCCGGGGAAGTCTCCTCCTTCTTGATCCAGGAAGGGGAGAGGAGAAGTTGAGGGAGAGCTCCGGCAACACGACAGCATGGTGGTGGAGCTTGCAGTTCTCCAGCAGAGCTTCGCCAAGCACTACTACTACGGAGGAGGTGTTGGGGAGGGAGAGGGCTGCGCCAGGGGAAGGGTGAAGCTCCCATGCGCCTCCCCACTATATATAGGGGTGGAGGCCGCTGGTTTCTTAACCTCCAAGTCCATTGGGGCATTGGCAAAGGTGGGAGGAAGAAATCCCATCATTTCCTTCCCCACCGATTGTTATCCCCCTTTTTTAGGGATCTTGATCTTATCCCTTTGGGATATGATCTTATTCCTTCTAAGGGGGGATCTTGGTGTGCCTTGACCAGGGGTGTGGGGCCTTGCCCCCACTACCCACGTTCATGTGGGTCCCCCCATGTATAAATCTTTACCTCCGGACCATTCCGGAACTCCTCGTGACGTCCGGGATCTCATCCGGGACTCCGAACAACATTCGGTAACTACACACTAATTCCCATAACAACTCTAGTGTCACCGAACCTTAAGTGTGTAGACCCTGCGGGTTCGGGAATCATGCAGACATGACCGAGATAGCTCTCTGGCCAATAACCAACAGCGGGATCTGGATACCCATGTTGGCTCCCACATGTTCCACGATGATCTCATCGGATGAACCACGATGTCAAGGATTCAAGCAATCTCGTATATAATTCCCTTTGTCAATCGGTACGTTACTTGCCCGAGATTTGATCGTCGGTATCCCAATACTTTCAATCTCGTTACCGGAAAGTCACTTTACTCGTTCCGTAATGCATGATCCCGTGACTAACTACTTAGTCACTTTGAGCTCATTATGATGATGCATTACCGAGTGGGCTCAGAGATACCTCTCCTTCATACGGAGTGACAAATCCCAGTCTCGATTCGTGCCAACCCAACAGACACTTTCGAAGATACCTATAGTGCACCTTTATAGCCACCCAGTTACGTTGTGACGTTTGGTACACCCAAAGCATTCCTATGGTATCCGGGAGTTGCACAATCTCATGGTCTAAGGAAATGATACTTGACATTAGAAAAGCTTTAGCAAACGAACTACACGATCTTGTGCTATGCTTAGGATTGGGTCTTGTCCATCACATCATTCTCCTAATGATGTGATCCCGTTATCAATGACATCCAATGTCCATGGTCAGGAAACCATAACCATCTATTGATCAACGAGCTAGTCAACTAGAGGCTCACTAGGGACATGTTGTGGTCTATGTATTCACACATGTATTATAGTTTCCAGTTAATACAATTATAGCATGAACAATAGACAATTATCATGAACAAGGAAATATAATAATAACCATTTTATTATTGCCTCTAGGGCATATTTCCAACAGTCCCCAGCTTGCACTAGAGTCAATAATCTAGTTCACATCACTATGTGATCGTAATGAATCCAACACCCGTGGGGTTTGATCATATCTCGCTTGTTAGATAGGTTATTAGTCAATGGGTCTGAACCTTTTAGATCCGTGTGTGCTTTACAAATCTCTATGTCATCTCCTAGATGCAGCTACCACACGCTATTTGGAACTATTCCAAATAACTGCTCTACTATACGAATCCGGTCTACTACTCAGAGTCATCCAGATTAGTGTCAAAGTTTGCATCGGCGTAACCCTTTATGATGAACTCTTTTACCACCTCCATAATCGAGAAAATTCCTTAGTCCACTAGTTACTAAGGATAACATTGACCGATGTCCTGTGATCCATTCCTGGATCACACTTGTACCCCTTGACTGACTCATGGCAAGGCACACTTTAGGTGTGGTACACAGCATAGCATACTGTGGAGCATGCGTCTAAAGCATAGGGGACAACCTTTGTACTTTCTCTCTCTTCTGCCGTGGTTAGGTCTTGAGTCTTACTCAATACTCACACCTTATAATACAGCCAAGAACTCCTTCTTTGCCGATCTATTTTGAACTCCTTCAAAATTGTGTCACGGTGCGTACTCATTTAAAAGTACTATCAAGCACTTTTGATCTATCCTTATAGATCTTGATGCTCAATGTTCAAGTAGCTTAATCCAGGTTTTCCATTGAAAAACACTTTTCAAATAACCCTATATGCTTTCCAGAAATTCTACATCATTTCCGATCAACAATATGTCAACAACATATACTCATCAGAAATGCTATAGTGCTCCCACTCACTTCTTTGGAAATACAAGTTTCCAATAAACTTCGTATAAACCCAAAATCTTTGATCATCTCATCAAAGCATATATTCCAACTCCGAGATGCTTACTCCAGTCCTTAGAAGGATTGCTGGAGCTTTGCATACTTGTTAGCATCTTTTAGGATTGACAAAACCTTCTGGTTGTATCACATACAACCTTTCCTCAAGAAAATTGTTGAGGAAACAATGTTTTGACATCCTATATGCAAGATTTCATAAATAATGCAGGAACTACTAATATAATTTCAACAGACTCTTAGCATCGCTACGAGTGAGAAAGTCACATCATAGTCAACTCCTTGAACTTGTCGGAAAACATCTTAATGACAAGTCGAGCTTTCTTAATGGTGATACTTACCATCATTGTCTGTCTTCCTTTTAAAATCCATCTGTACCCAACAGCCTTACGACCATCAAGTAGTTCTTCCAAAGTCTATACTTTGGTTTCATACATGAATCCTCTCTCGGATTTTATGGCCTCGAGCCATTCGTCGGAATCCGGGCCCATCATCGCTTCTCCATGGCTCATAGGTTCATTGTTGTCTAGCAACATGACCTTCAAGACATGATTACTGCACCACTCTGAAGCAGTACGCGTCCTTGTCGATCTATGAGGTTTGGTAGTGACTTGATCCGAAGTTTCATGATCACTATCATCAGCTTCCACTTCAACTGGTGTAGGCGCCACAAGAACAACTTCATGTGCCATGCTACACACTAGTTGAAGTGACGGTTAAATAACCTCATCAAGTATCCACCATCCTCCCACTCAATTCTTTTGAGAGAAACTTTTCCTCGAGAAAGGACCCGATTCTAGAAACAATCCCTTTTGCTTCCGGATCTGAGACAGGAGGTATACCCAACTATTTTTGGGTGTCCTATGAAGATGCATTTATCCGCTTTGGGTTCGATCTTATCAACCTGAAACTTTTTCACATAAGCGTTGCAGCCCCAAACTTTATAAGAAATGACAGCTTATGTTTCTCTAAACCATAGTTCATATGGTGTCATCTTAATGGAATTGTGTGGTGCCCTATTAAAGTGAATGCGGTTGTGTCTAATGCCTAACCCATAAACGACAGTGTTAATTCGATAAGAGACATCATGGTATGCACCATATCCCATAGGGTGCAGTTACGATGTTCGGACACACCATCACACTATAGGGTTCCAGGCGATATTAGTTGTGAATCAATTTCCACAATGTCTTAATTGTGTGCCAAACTCGTAACTCAGATATTTATCTCTATGATCATATCATAGACATTTTATCCTCTTGTCACGACGATCTTCAACTTCCGATTTGTGTTTCATCAAGTAAATATACTAAGAGTCTACTCAAATCATCTGTGAAGTAAGAGCATAACGATATTCACTGCGTGCCTCGACACTCATTGGATTGCACACATCAAATGTATTACTTCCAACAAGTTGCTCTCTCGTTCCATCTCACTGAAAACGAGGCCTTTCAGTCATCTTGCCCATGTGGTATGATTTGCATGTCTCAAGTGATTCAAAAACAAGTGAGTCCAAACGATCCATCTGCATGGAGTTTCTTCATGCGTATATACCAATAGACGTGGTTCGCATGTCTCAATCTTTTCAAAAACGAGTGAGTCCAAAGATCCATCAATATGGAGCTTCGTCATGCGTTTTATGCCAATATGACTTAAGTGGTAGTGCCACAAGTATGTGGTACTATCATCACTATCTTATATCTTTTGGCATGAACATGTGTATCACTACGATCGAGATTCAATAAACCATTCATTTTAGGTGCAAGACCATTGAAGGTATTATTCAAATAAACAGAGTAACCATTATTCTCCTTAAATGAACAACCGTATTGTGATAAACATAATCCAATCATGTCTACGCTCAACGCAAACACCAAGTAACAATTATTTAGGTTTAACATCAATCTCGTGGTAGAGGGAGCAGGCGATGCTTGATCACATCAACCTTGAAAACACTTCCAGCACACATCGTCATCTCACCTTTAGCTAGTCTCCGTTTATTCTGTAGCTCTTTTATTTCGAGTTACTAACACTTAGCAACTGAACCGGTATCTTAATACCCTGGTGCTACTAGGAGTACTAGTAAAGTACACATTTAATACAATGTATATCCAATATACTTCTGTCAACCTTGCCAGCCTTCTCATCTACCAAGTATGTAGGGTAGTTCTGCTTCAGTGACCGTTCCCTCATTACAGAAGCACTTAGTCTCGGGTTTGGGTTCAACCCTGGGTTTCTTCACTAGAGCAGCAACTGATTTGTCGTCTCATGAAGTATCCCTTCTTGCCCTTGCCCTTCTTGAAACTAGTGGTTTTACTAACCATCAACAATTGATGCTCTGATACGTCTCCAACGTATCTATAATTTTTGATTGCTCCATGCTACTTTATCTACTGTTTTGGACTATATTGGGCTTTATTTTCCACTTTTATATTACTTTTGGGACTAACCTATTAACCGGAGGCCCAGCCCAGAATTGCTGTTTTTTGCCTATTTCAGCGTTTCGAAGAAACAGAATATCAAACGGGGTCCAAACAAAATGAAACCTTCGGGATCGTGATTTACCAACCGAACATGATCCAGGAGACTTGGACCCTACTCCAAGAAGTGCCAGGGGCGGTCACGAGGGTGGAGGGCGCCCCCCTGGGCGCACCCCCTACCTCGTGGGCCCCTCGACGCTGCACCGATGTACTTCTTGCTCCTATATATACCTACGTAACCCCGAACAATCAGAACAGGAGCCAAAAACCTAATTCCACCGCCACAACCTTCTGTATCCATGAGATCCCATCTTGGGGCATGTTCCGGAGCTCCGCCGGAGGGGGCATCCACCACGGAGGGCTTCTACATCATCACCATAGCCCCTCCGATGAAGTGTGAGTAGTTTACTTCAGACCTTCGGGTCCATAGCTAGTAGCTAGATGGCTTCTTCTCTCTTTTTGGATCTCAATACAATGTTCTCCCCCTCTCTCGTGGAGATCTATTCGATGTAATCTTCTTTTTGTGGTGTGTTTGTTGAGACCAATGAATTGTGGGTTTATGATCCAGTATTATCTATGGAAAATATTTGATTCTTCTCTGAATTCTTTTATGTACGATTGAGTTATCTTTGCAAGTCTCTTTGAATTATCCTTTTTGGTTTGGCCAACTAGATTGGTAGTTCTTGCAATGGGAGAAGTGCTTAGCTTTGGGTTCAATCTTGCGGTGTCCTTACCCAGTGACAGAAAGGGTTGCAAGGCATGTATTGTATTGTTGCCATCGAGGATAACAAGATGATTTTTTATCATATTGCATGAATTTATCCCTCTACATCATGTCATCTTGCTTAAGGCGTTACTCTATTTTTACTTAATACTCTAGATGCATGTTGGATAGCGGTCGATGAGTGGAGTAATAGTAGTAGATGTAGAATCGTTTTGATCTACTTGTCTTGGACGTGATGCCTACATACATGATCATTACCTAGATATACTCATAACTATGCTCAATTCTGTCAATTGCTCAACAGTAATTTGTTCACCCACCGTAGAAAATCTATGCTCTTGAGAGAAGCCACTAGTGAAACCTATGGCCCCCGGGTCTATTCTCATCATATCAATCTCTATCACTTTATTTACTTGCTTTCTTTTTACTTTGCCTTTTACTTTTTACTTTGCATCTATCTATCAAAAATACCAAAAATATTATTTATCATCTCTATCAGATCTCACTATCGTAAGTGACCGTGAAGGGATTGACAACCCCTAATCGCGTTGGTTGTGAGTTGCTATCGTTTTGTGTAGGTACGAGGGACTTGTGTGTGGTCTCCTATTGGATTGATACCTTGGTTCTCAAAAACTAAGGGAAATACTTACGCTACTTTGCTGCATCATCCTCTCCTCCTCGGGGAAATCCAACGCAGTGCTCAAGAGGTAGCAAGAAGAATTTCTGGTGCCGTTGCCGGGGAGGCTCACGCAAGCAAGTCAACAATACCAAGTACCCATCGCAATCCCTATCTCTCGCATTACATTATTTGCCATTTGCCTCTCGTTTCCTCTCCCCCACTTCACCCTTGCCGTTTTATTCGCCCTCTCTTTCCCAATCTCCTCCTCCTTTCCATTTTTTGTTCGCTTTCTTTCGCCTTGCTTATGTTACCGCTATGTCCGAAATTGGGGAGATTATCGTCAATATGGACAATAATGATAACTCAAAAAATCCCGAGGCTCTGGCCGATGAACACCCTATCTTGCATACTAAAAACTTTCGAATCGGTAGTGGTAACATCATTGGCAAGGGTGTTATTCAAGATTTCTTTACTTGTGCCAGTGCTTTACCTTCCATGGGTTGTTCTATTCTTCATAGAACTAGTAGTCTTGCGGATGCTATAGCTATGCTTGTGGGTGAACTTGAAAGACAATTTATGCATATGCACCCTTGCATACAGAGAATTTTCTTAGAATTCTCTAATATTGAGCACTCTTCTGTTAAGCGCGCCGTTACTATCTTTTTGGCTCATGAATTTATATTTATCACAAGAGAAGCCAAAGAAATCTTTGCGCACTATAGGGTGGATGCCGGTCGTCCACCCATAGAAGCAATCCTCTATGATCAAGAGGAAATTAGATGTTTTCAATCTTTGGACTATGTCGCTTTCAATGAAAACCTTAGAAAAAAGGTCCCTATCAATGTCTTGGTTGATTGCATCAATGAGCTTAATAATGATTTTTTCCTTAGAAATAATGAGCTAGGATACTCTCTCGAGTATAAGCTCACGAGATTTTGTCAAAAGAATGCTTTCAGTGATGAAATAGTTGTGCACTATGAAGGGCCAAGGGAGGAACCCGTTCCTTCCGTGATTGATCTTGGGGATTTTTGTCCCGCCAAATTTAGCCCTTTTGATTATTTTTACTTGCCTCAAAGGAAATTTTCTGCCGAACGTAGAGAATACGAGATGAGCTTTCAAGATCTATCTTATTATTATTGCACCACCTAGATCTATCCTTGCTTTTATGCCTAGCTAGGGGCGTTAAACAATAGCGCTTGTTGGGAGGCAACCCAATTTTATTTTGTGCTTCTTGTTTTTGCTTATGTTTAGGAATATATAATCCATCTACCTTCTGTTTGGATGTGGTTTTATGTTTTAATTAGTTTTTGTGCCAAGTAGAACCTATAGGATAACCTACGATGATAGTTGATTTGATTCTGCTGAAAAACAGAAACTTTACGTGCACGAATATAATTTTGTTAAATCACAGGAATGTGCTTTTGCGTTGATTCTTTTTTAGTCTGTTCAATAAACAAATTTTCCAGGACTTCCTATTTTGGTAGAATTTTTAGAGTTCCATAAGTTTGCGTTAGTTACAGATTGCTACAGACTGTTCTGTTTTTGACAGATTGTGTTTTTTGTGTGTTGTTTGCTTATTTTGATGAATCTATGACTAGTAAAATAGTTTATAAACCATAGAGAAGTTGGAATACAGTAGGTTTAACACCAATATAAATAAATAATGAGTTAATTACAGTACCTTAAGTAGTTCTTTGTTTTCTTTCTCTAACGGAGCTCACGAGATTTCTGTTGAGTTTTGTGTTGTGAAGTTTTCAAGTTTTCGGTGAATTCTTTTGATGGATTATGAAACAAGGAGTGGCAAGAGCCTAAGCTTGGGGATGCCCATGGCACCCCCAAGATAATCCAAGGACACCAAAAAGTCAAAGCTTGGGGATGCCCCGGAAGGCATCCCCTCTTTCGTCCACTTCCATCGGTAATTTACTTGGAGCTATATTTTTATTCACCACATGATATGTGTTTTTCTTGGAGCGTCTTGTATTATTTGCTTCTTTGCTTGTTAGTTTACCACAATCATCCTTGCTGTACACATCTTTTGAGAGAGCCATACATGAATTGGAATTTGTTAGAATACTCTATGTGCTTCACTTATATCTTTTGAGCTTAATAGTTTTGCTCATAGTGCTTCACTTATATCTTTTGAGCATGATAATTTTTGCTCTAGTACTTCACTTATATCTTTTGGAGCATGGTGGTGGATTTGTTTTAAAGAAACTATTGAACTCTCATGCTTCACTTAAATTATTTTGAGAGTCATTAATAGCATGGTAATTTGCTTAATGTTAATATACTTAGTGTTCAAGATATGTGAAACTTTCTTTTGAGTGAATTGAATACTAAGATAAGTTTGATGCTTGATAATTGTTTTGAGATATGGAAGTGATAATATCAAAGTCGTGCTAGTTGATAATTGTGAATTTGAGAAATACTTGTGTTGAAGTTTGCAAGTCCCGTAGCATGCACGTATGGTTAAAGTTGTGTAACAAATTTGAAACATGAAGTGTACCCGGCTTGTGCATCCATATGAGTGGCGGTCGGGGACGAGCGATGGTCTTTTCCTACCAATCTATCCCCCTAGGAGCATGCGCGTAGTACTTGATTTTTGATGGCTTCTAAATTTTTCCAATAAGTATATGAGTTCTTTTGACTAATGTTGAGTCCATGGATTATACGCACTCTCACCTTTCCACCTTTGCTAGCCTCTTCGGTACCATGCATTGCCCTTTCTCACCTTGAGAGTTGGTGCAACCTTCGCCGGTGCATCCAAACCCCGTGATACGATACACTCTATCACACATGAACCTCCTTATATCTTCCTCAAAACAGCCACCATACCTACCCATCATGGCATTTCCATAGCCATTCTGAGATATATTGCCATGCAACTTCCATCATCATTATTATGACATACATTACTTTTGTCATATTGCCATTGCATGATCACGTAGTTGACATCGTATTTGTGGCAAAGCCACCATGCATTATTTTCCATACATGTCACTCTTGATTCGTTGCACCATCCTGGTACACCGCCGGAGGCATTCATATAGAGTCATAATTTGTTCTAAGTTTCGAGTTGTAATTGTTGAGTTGTAACAAAAGTAAAAGTGTGATGATCATCATTATTAGAGCATTGTCCCAAGTGAGGAAAGGATGATGGAGACTATGATTCCCCCATAAGTCAGGATGAGACTCCGGACGAAAATAAAGAAAAAAAAGAGAAAAAAAAAGCAAGGCCAAAGAAAAAAAATAAAGGCCCAAAAAAAGAAAAAAAATGAGAGAAAAAGAGAGAAGGGACAATGCTACTATCCTTTTACCACACTTGTGCTTCAAAGTAGCACCAAGATCTTCATGATAGAGAGTCTCTCATTTTGTCACTTTCATATACTAGTGGGAATTTTTCATTATAGAACTTGGCTTGTATATTCCAATGATGGGCTTCCTCAAAATGCCCTAGGTCTTCATGAGCAAGCAAGTTGGATGCACACCCACTTAGTTTCTTTTGTAGAGATTTCATATACTTATAACTCTAGTGCATCCGTTGCATGGCAATCCCTACTCCTCATGTTGACATCAATTGATGGGCATCTCCATAGCCCGTTGATTAGCCTCGTCAATGTGAGACTTTCTCCTTTTTTTCTTCTCCACACAATCCCCATCATCATATTCTATTCCACCCATATTGCTATATCCATGGCTCGCGCTCATGTATTGCGTGAAGGTTGAAAAAGTTTGAGATTATTTGAGTATGAAACAATTGCTTGGCTTGTCATCGGGGGTATAGAAGTTGGGAACATCTTTGTGTGACGAAAATGAAGCATAGCCTAACTATATGATTTTGTAGGGATGAACTTTCTTTTGCCATGTTATTTTGAGAAGACATGATTGCTTTGATTAGTATGCTTGAAGTATTATCATTTTTGTGTCAATATGAACTTTTGTCTTAAATCTTTCAGATCTGAATATTCATATCACAAGTAAGAAGATTTATATTGAAATTATGCCAAAGTATCACTCCGCATAAAAAATTCTTTTTTATCATTTACCTACTCGAGGACGAGAAGGAACTAAGCTTGGGGATGCCTGATACGTCTCCAACGTATCTATAATTTTTGATTGCTCCATGCTAGTTTATCTACTGTTTTGGACTATATTGGGCTTCATTTTCCACTTTTATATTACTTTTGTGACTAACCTATTAACTGGAGGCCCAACCCAGAATTGTTGTTTTTTGCCTATTTAAGTGTTTCGAAGAAACGGAATATCAAACGGAGTCCAAACGGAATGAAACCTTAGGGATCGTGATTTTCCAACCTAACGTGATCCAGGAGACTTGGACCCTACTCCAAGAAGTGCCAGAGGCGGTCACGAGGGTGGAGGGCGCGCCCCCTACCTCGTGGTCCCCTTGTCGCTCCACCGACGTACTCCTTCCTCCTATATATACCTACGTATCCCCGAACAATCAGAACAGGAGCCAAAAACCTAATTCCACCGCCGCAACCTTCTGTATCCACGAGATCCCATCTTGGGGCCTATTCCGGAGCTCCGCCAGAGGGGGCATCCACCACGTTGGGCTTCTACATCATCACCATAGCCCCTCCGATGAAGTGTGAGTAGTTTACTTTAGACCTTCGGGTCCATAGCTAGTAGCTAGATGGCTTCTTCTCTCTTTTTGGATCTCAATACAATGTTCTCCCCCTCTCTCGTGGAGATCTATTCGATGTAATCTTCTTTTTGCGGTGTGTTTGTTGAGATCGATGAATTGTGGGTTTATGATCCAGTATTATTCTATGGAAAATATTTGATTCTTCTCTAAATTCTTTTATGTATGATTGAGTTATCTTTGCAAGTCTCTTCGAATTATCCTTTTTGGTTTGGCCAACTAGATTGGTAGTTCTTGCAATGGGAGAAGTGCTTAGCTTTGGGTTCAATCTTGCGGTGTCCTTACCCAGTGATAAAAAGGGTTGCAAGGCACGTATTGTATTGTTGCCATCGAGGATAACAAGATGGGTTTTTTATCATATTGCATGAATTTATCCCTCTATATCATGTCATCTTGGTTAAGGTGTTACTCTGTTTTTACTTAATACTCTAGATGCTGGATAGCGGTCGATGAGTGGAGTAATAGTAGTAGATGCAGAATCATTTCGATCTACTTGTCTTGGACATGATGCCTATATACATGATCATTACCTAGATATACTCATAACTATGCTCAATTCTGTCAATTGCTCAACAGTAATTTGTTCACCCACCATAGAAAATCTATGCTCTTGAGAGAAGCCACTAGTGAAACCTATGGCCCCCGGGTCTATTCTCATCATATCAATCTCTATCACTTTATTTACTTGCTTTGTTTTTACTTTGCCTTTTACTTTTTACTTTGCATCTATCTATCAAAAATACCAAAAATATTATTTATCATCTCTATCAGATCTCACTATCGTAAGTGACCGTGAAGGGATTGACAACCTCTAATCACGTTGGTTGCGAGTTGCTATCGTTTTGTGTAGGTACGAGGGACTTGTTCGTGGTCTCCTACTGGATTGATACCTTGGTTCTCAAAAACTAAGGGAAATACTTACGCTACTTTGTTGCATCATCCTCTCCTCTTCGGGGAAATCCAACGCAGTGCTCAAGAGGTAGCATGCTCCTACTCGATTTCTACTTTCGTGGTGTCAAACATCGCGAATTGCTCAAGGATCATCATGTCTATCCCCAATATGTTATAGTTCATCACGAAGCTCTAATAGCTTGGTGGCAGTGACTATGCAGAACCATCACTATCTCATCTGGAAGATTAACTCCCACTCGATTCAAGTGATTGTAGTACTCAGACAATCTGAGCACATGCTCAATGATTAAGCTTTTCTCCCTTAGTTTGCAGGTTAAGAAACTTGTCGGAGGTCTCATACCTCTTGACGTGGGCACGAGCCTGAAATCCTAATTTCAGCTCTTGGAACATCTCATATGTTCTGCGACGTTTCAAAAAATGTCTTTGCTTCCTCAATTCTAAACCGTTTAACATTACGCACTGAACTATCACGTAGTCATCAAAACGTGTATGTCAGATGTTCGCAACATCCACAAACGACGCTCGAGGTTCAGCACACCGAGTGGTGCATTAAGGACATAAGCCTTCTGTGCAGCAATGAGGAAAATCCTCAGTATACGGATGCAGTCCGCATAAATGCTACTATCAACTTTCAACTAAAATTTTCTCTAGGAACATATCTTAAACAGTAGAAGTAAAGCGCAAGCTACGACATAATTTACAAAGTCCTTTTGACTATGTTCATGATAATTAAGTTCATCTAATGAACTCCCACTCAGATAGACATCCCTCTAGTCATCTAAGTGATACATGATCCGAGTCAACTAGGCCGTGTCCGATCATCACGTGAGACGGACTAGTCATCATCGGTGAACATCTCCATGTTGATCGTATCTACTATACGACTCATGTTCGACCTTTCGGTCTCTTGTGTTCCGAGGCCATGTATGTGCATGCTAGGCTCGTCAAGTCAACCTTAGTGTTTTGCGTGTGTAAATCTGGCTTACACCTGTTGTATGTGAACGTTAGAATCTATCACACCCGATCATCACGTGGTGCTTCGAAACAACGAACTTTCACAATGGTGCACAGTTAGGGGGAACACTTTCTTGAAATTTTAATGAGGGATCATCTTATTTATGCTACCATCGTTCTACGCAAATAAGATGTAAACATGACAAACATCACATGCAAATCATAAAGTGACATGATATGGCCAATATCATCTTGCGCCTTTGATCTCCATCTTGAGGCACGACATGATCACCTTCGTCACCGGCATGACACCATGATCTCCATCATCATGATCTCCGTCATCGTGTCTTCATGAAGTTGTTCACCAACTATTACTTCTACTACTATGGCTAACGGTTTAGCAATAAAGTAAAGTAATTACATGGCGTTTTCAATGACAAGCAAGTCATACAATAAATTAAGACAACTCCTATGGCTCCTGCCGGTTGTCATACTCATCGACATGCAAGTCGTGATTCCTATTACAAGAACATGATCAATCACATACATCACATATATAATTCATCACATTCGTTTGGCCATATCACATCCCATAGCATACCCTGCAAAAACAAGTTAGACGTCCTCTAATTGTTGTTGCATGTTTTACGTGGCTGCTATGGGTTTCTAGCAAGAACATTTCTTACCTACGCAAAAGCCACAATGGTGATATGCCAATTGCTATTTACCCTTCATAAGGACCCTTTTCATCAAATCTGATCTGACTAAAGTGGGAGAGACTGGCACCCGCTAGCCACCTTTATGCAACAAGTGCATGTCAGTCGGTGGAACCTATCTCACGTAAGCGTACGTGTAAGGTCGGTCCGGGCCGCTTCATCCCACGATGCCGCCGAATCAAGATAGGACTAGTAACGGTAAGCAAATTGAACAAACCAAAGCCCACAACTACTTGTGTTCTACTCGTGCATAGAATCTACGCAATAGACCTAGCTCATGATGTCACTATTGGGGAACGTAGCAAAAATTCAAAATTTTCTACGCATCACCAAGATCAATCTATGGAGTAACTAGCAACAAGAGAGAGGGGAGTGCCTCTTCATACCCTTGAAGATCGCGATGCGGAAGCGTTGCAAGATCGCGGTCGGTGGAGTCGTTCACTAAGCGATTCAGATCGCGGCCGAATCCGATCTAAGCACCGAACAATAGTGCCTCCGCGTTCAACACACATACATCTCAGGGACGTCTCCTCCTTCTTGATCCAGCAAGGGGAGAGGAGAAGTTGAGGGAGAGCTCCGGCAGCACGACGGCGTGGTGGTGGAGCTTGCAGTTCTCCGGCAGAGCTTCGCCAAGCACTACGGAGGAGGAGGAGGTGTTGGGGAGGGAGAGGGTTGCGCCAGGGGAAGGGTGAAGCTCCCATGCGCATCCCCACTATATATAGGGGTGGAGGGGGATGGTTTCTTGCCCTCCAAGTCCATTGGGGCGTTGGCAAAGGTGGGAGGAAAGAAATCCCATCATTTCCTTCCCCACCAATTGTTATCCCCCTTTTTTAGGGATCTTGATCTTATCCCTTCGGGATATGATCTTATTCCTTCTAAGGGGGGATCTTGGTGCGCCTTGACCAGGGGTGTGGGGCCTTTCCCCCACTACCCACGTTCATGTGGGTCCCCCATGTATAAATCTTTACCTCTGCACCATTCCGGAACTCCTCGTGACGTCCGGGATCTCATCCGGGACTCCGAACAACATTCGGTAACTGCACACTAATTCCCATAACAACTCTAGCGTCACCGAACCTTAAGTGTGTAGACCCTACGGGTTCGGGAATCATGCAGACATGACCGAGACAACTCTCTGGCCAATAACCGACAGCGGGATCTGGATACCCATGTTGGCTCCCACATGTTCCACGATGATTTCATCGGATGAACCATGATGTCAAGGATCCAAGCAATCCCGTATACAATTCCCTTTGTCAATCGGTACGTTACTTGCCCGAGATTTGATCGTCAGTATCCCAATACCTCGTTCAATCTCGTTACCGGCAAGTCACTGTACTTGTTTCGTAATGCATGATCCCGTGACTAACTACTTAGTAACTTTGAGTTCATTATGATGATGCATTACCGAGTGGGCTCAGAGATACCTCTCCGTCATACGGAGTGACAAATCCCAGTCTCGATTCGTGCCAACCCAACAGACACTTTCGGAGATACCTGTAGTGCACCTTTATAGCCACCCATTTACGTTGTGACATTTGGTACACCCAAAGCATTCCTACGGTATCTGGGAGTTGCACAATCGCATGGTCTAAGGAAATGATACTTGACATTAGAAAAGCATTAGCAAACGAACTACACGATTTTGTGCTATGCTTAGGATTGGGTCTTGTCCATCACGTCATTCTCCTAATGATGTGATCTTGTTATCAATGACATCCAATGTCCATGGTCAGGAAACCATAACCATCTATTGATCAACGAGCTAGTCAACTAGAGGCTCACTAGGGACATGTTGCGGTCTATGTATTCACACATGTATTACGGTTTTAGTTAATACAATTATAGCATGAACAATAGACAATTATCATGAACAAGGAAATATAATAATAACCATTTTATTATTGCCTCTAGGGCATATTTCCAAGAAAGGGAGTATATTAACTCTTCTCCTTCAAGATTTCAAGATTTCAATACAATTGCAAGTGGGATGGGTCTACGTGCAAAGAAAGGCATCTCTGTTGATACACCAACCAAATGGAACTCAACCTGGAAAATGCTTGTAGAAGCATTGACGTACAAATCTGTTCTCACTAGTTATGCCAACAGAAAGATGATGGATTCTCCAAGTGAGGAGGAATGGGAGAAGGAAAAAGCTATTTGTGAGTTTCTAAAAGCTTTTGAAGAGCTTACTTTGATTGTTTCAGCTCATAGGAAGCCAACTTCACATTAGTTTCTGCCAGTTGTGCTTTCTATTCGCCATGCATTGAAAGATCTGGGTTGGCAGACCTCTGATGTGTTGAAGGAATTGGCGGAATTGATGCAAACGAAGCTTGATAAATATTGGGATCCCGAGGAGAAGGAGAATTCAGATCCTAACGGTCGTAGAAAAAGCAAGGGCATTGAGTTTAACCATGCACTTGTCATTGCTACATTCCTGATCCAAGGAGAAAAGAAGATTACTTGGATTTCTTCTATTGCAAGTTGTCTACCGACGGGGAGCAAATTACAAAACAAGTGGAGATTGCTTTAGAATGGGTGAGAAAGTATGTCAAGGAATATGAGCTACTTGCAGCAACAAGCACTGCACACTCGACACCTTCTAGTCAAGTCAATACCATTATTGGATCACCTGTTGTAGGGAAACGGAAGTTGGAAGAAGAGTTTGCCCAGCACAAGTCTCGTCGGAGGTCACGTGTACACAAATCTGAGCTTGATGCATACTTGGAAGAAGCATCCGAGAAGGTCGGTGATGACTTTGATGTCTTGGGTTGGTGGAAGAGGCATGGCGAAAAGTTTCCTATATTGGCATCTATGGCCTGTAACTTTCTTGCAATTCCTTTGAGCAAAGTGGCATCTGAATCAGCCTTCCATTGTGGTAAGAGGATACTAGGCAATAAGAGAAGCTCTTTGAACCCTGATATGCTAGAAGTTCTTGTTTGTGCTAAAGATTGGTTGTTCAAACCAAAGGAGGGTGAGTTAACCGCTTACATTTTGGTTCTACTACTTGTGTAGAATGGGATATATAAAACTTGCAATATAGAAGTGTTCATATGCCTTTAAATTAATCCTTTGTTTCATTTGCAGGAGATGGACAGTAAGCACACGGCTAAAAACATGAAACCAAGAAAAGGTAAAAATATAATAATGATCATCGATTTGCCTTTGCCTTGCTCCTTTTTTCCGTTATAGTGATTGGACAAGCAAAACCACTGTCGCTAAGCGAGTAAACATTGCCAAGACTATTCTGTAGAACTATTGGACTTTGGTTTGATATGACACTCTTGACAAGAAGTGAGTGATGAATAAAGGAGTGATGAATCAGCCAGTCCATAGGCATGTCATAAGTTCATTGAATTTGTTGGTTGGAACACAGTCGGGTCTTGTGGCCCTATTTCTTCCTCTGTTCTTGGAATGAGTGTTCATTTCATCTAGCATGTAATAAATCCACCAAAACCTGTAATAGGAGTTGCCAGCACTATTTTTCGTTGATATATATTCTAGGCTTCCAGTGATAAGCAAGTGTTTTCTAAGTGAAATGATGTCCATGTTATTTTGCAGGTCATGGCCATTCTCATGTTCTCGGGTGCTTGTGTCGGGGCCAGCGTGATGATCTTTTTCATGAAGGATGTGAACTTCTGCGTCGACTACTAGCGGCTGCCGTAGCCATGGCCAAGCTTATTACATAGATTGTCTATTTGATGGCCCATCTTTGTTTAGATGATGTGGATTCCTGATGCTCCAGTTACTTGTGTTGTTTCTTTGTAAATTTCATTTCTTTAGAGGTTGACTTGATGCTCAATTTTGAATATGAGTCCTTTGTAATGTATATTCAGTTTGAGATGTCATTGTTAAACTCCAGTTGGGTGAAGCAGTAAGTTGGTTCAGTGTGCTTGTTGTTTTTTGGTTGACTTTTAATATAGTGCTTAACCCATTTACAAACGGTTCTGAACCCATTTATGTAAATAGTTTCAACACATGGTTGAAGGCTTGGTTCAGTTTCATTTGGTTAAAATTCCCAGCAAGTTTGGTTTTGGTTGGGTGGCAAGGGAGCTATCGTGGGTTTAGTTTAGGTTCAAGTGTCAAGCTAGCTCACATGAGTTTGGTTGAGTTATGGTTCAGGTATCAAACTTTTCTCAGATTTAATTATACTACCCGTTTTGGACGTTTATGGACTTTACTTTACACTTTTATATCATCCTGGGACTAACCTACTAACCGGAGGCCCAGCCCAAATTGCTGTTTTTTTCCTATTTCAGTGTTTCGAAGAAAAGGAATATCAAATGGAGTCCAAACGGAATGAAACCTTCGGGAGCGATCTTTTTGGAACAAACGCAATCCAGGAGACTTGGAGTGGACGTCAAGAAGCAGCCGAGGCGGCCACGAGGTAGGAGGGCGCGCCCTAGGGGGGTGGGCGCACCCCCCACCCTCATGGGCCCCTCGTGGCTCCACCGACCTACTTCTTCCTCCTATATATATCTATGTACCCCGAAAACATCCAGGAGCACCACGAAACCCTATTTCCACCGCCGCAACCTTCTGTACCCGTGAGATCCCATCTTGGGGCCTTTTCCGGCGCTCCACCAGAGGGGGAATCAATCATGGAGGGCTTCTACATCATCGCCAAGGCCTCTCCGATGAGTTGTGAGTAGTTTACCATAGACCTTCGGGTCCATAGTTATTAGGTAGATGGCTTCTTCTCTCTCTTTGAATCTCAATACAAAGTTCTCCTCAATCTTCTTGGAGATCTATTCATTGTAACTCTTTTTGCGGTGTGTTTGTCGAGATCCGATGAATTGTGGGTTTATGATCAAGTTTATCTATGATAAATATTTGAATTTCCTCTAAATCCTTTTATGTGTGATTGGTTATCTTTGCAAGTCCCCTCGAATTATCAGTTTGATTTGGCCTACTAGATTGATCTTTCTTGCATTGGGAGAAGTGCTTAGCTTTGGGTTCAATCTTGGAGTGTCTGTTCCCAGTGACAGAAGGGGCAGCAAGGCACGTATTGTATTGTTGCCATCGAGGATAAAAAGATGGGGTTTATATCATATTGCTTGAGTTTATCCCTCTACATCATGTCATCTTGCTTAATGTGTTACTCTGTTCTTATGAACTCAATACTCTAGATGCATGATGGATAGCAGTCGATGTGTGGAGTAATAGTAGTAGATGTAGGCAGGTCGGTCTACTTGTAGCGGACGTGATGCCTATATACATGATCATGCCTAGATACTCTCATAACTATGCACTTTTCTATCAATTGCTCGACAGTAATTTGTTCACCCACCGTAATACTTATGCTATCTTGAGAGAAGCGACTAGTGAAACCTATGGCCCAAGATTCTATTTTCCATCATATAAGTTTCCGATCTACTTTATTTTGCAATCTTTACTTTTCAATCTATATCATAAAAATACCAAAAATATTTATCTTACTTTATTTCGCAAGTGGTCGTGAAGGGATTGACAACCCCTTTATCGCGTTGGTTGCGAGGTTCTTGTTTGTTTGTTTAGGTACGAGGGACTCGTGTGGAGCCTCCTACTGGATTGATACCTTGGTTCTCAAAACTGAGGGAAATACTTACACTACTTTGCTGCATCACCCTTTCCTCTTCAAGGGAAAACCAACGCAGTGCTCAAGAAAAAATTTTGTTTGGGGAGTTATGTTATATTATTATTTAACGTAAGAAACATCTTCCAAGCAAAATAGTTCCATTAAGGGTTCCTTTCCTTGGGTTGGCATGCCTAATTATACATGCCTAGGCTTTGATCCAAATTTCGGGGAGCCTATCCCGTATTTGGTAGAAGAGTTACAAAAACGTAAACAATTGGTTGTTGCTTGCTGACCAATTATTCTCTTAAGAACGCTAGCTTTTGGCTTCACCTATCTGAGGTACAGGTCCGGATTACCCGATTGTAGCAATCGCAGAGGTGCTTCCTTTACACCCCAGACAAAGAATCAGGAACATATGGTATAAACACAGGAGCGGGGCAACCTAGATTGGCAAACACTGAAGTCATAGAGGTGCATATATAATGGCAAAAAGTGTATATGACAAACGACATAGACAATACAAGCCACAAGCTTGTAGTAATAAGCTTTGTCAAAGAAGCCCCCAGTCATAGTGGGGTGTATACATTTAAAGATGTGTACCCCTAATAGTTCAGCAGATCTGGACATACTGGGATGTATATAAAAAGGAAAATTTCAAAGAAGAGGGGGAAAAGGAAACTAGAAAAAATAAAAACGATGTGGCCAAACTATCCGTAGAATCGTCGGAGCCGAGCAGCGTTCCATGGATTCGGTGATAGGCTCCTCCTGTGAGAACTTCATCTATGATGAAGGGGCCCTCTCATTTTGGTTTGAGCTTATCCTTCTTCTTCTCCGAGAGGCGCAAAATGAGTTCGCCGATGTTATAAGTCTTGGCCCGCACTTCTCTGCTTTGGTATCGCCTAGCCTGTTGTTGATAAAATGCGGAACGGGCTCGTGCAATATCATGCTCCTCTTCAAGGTTGTCTAGGTCGTCCTGCCGATCGAGCTTGGCTTCTCTCTCTTCATACATGCGCACTCGAGGTGAGTCATGAATAATGTCACAGAGCAAGACAACTTTTGTGCCTTACACCATGAAAAAAGGTGTGTATCAGGTCATTCGATTAGGCGTAGTCCGCAGCCCCCAGAGCACGGAATTGAGTTCCTCAACCCAGTGCTTATCTGACTCCCACAGGGAGTGCACCAGTCTGGGTTTAATGCCGTCCATTATCAGGCCATTGGCCTGTTCCACATGACCGTTTGTTTGAGGGTGGTAGATGGATGCGTAGTCGAGTTTAATGCCCAAGTTAGCACACCAGTTTTTCACCTCATCGGCTGTAAAATTGGAGCCATTATCGGTGATGATGCTGTGCGGGACACCATAACGGTGTACGATGCGGGATGTAAAGTCGATCACTGGCCCTGATTCAGCCGTTTTACTGGTTTCGCCTCTATCCACTTAGTGAATTTATCCACCATAACCAGTAGATATTTCTTCTTGTGGCTTCCCCCTTTAAGGGGTCCGACCATGTCTAGCCCCTAGATCGTGAAAGGCCAAGTGATGGGGATTGTTCTTAAGGCAGTGGGAGGCATATGAATTTGATTGGCGAAAAGCTGGCATCCTACACAACATTGCACAAGGGCTTGTGCATCTGCTCGGGCCGTTGGCCAGAAGAATCCTGTCCGAAAGGCCTTGCCTACGAGGGCCCGAGCTGCGGCATGATGGCCGCCCAGACCAGCATGTATTTCAGCCAAAAGTTGCCGTCCCTCCTCTTCAGAAATGCACCGTTGGAGGACTCTAGTAGTGCTTTTCTTGTACAGTTCTCCTTCGTGAAGTTTATAGGCTTTAGAACATCGAACTATGCGGCGGGCCTCATTTTGATCATCAGGAAGCTCCTGCCTATTAAGGTAGGCTAGGAAGGGTTCGGTCCATGGAGCAATAATGGCCATGACTTCATGAGCAGAGGGTGTTATTTCAATATTCGAACCCCCGATGATATATGTATTATGCTCGGCTGCTAGGGGCGTTATCAGGTCTGGACTCGTGTTTCCGCTCTCATCCTGCCACACCACGGATGGCTTAAAGAGCCTTTCCACAAAGGTATTAGGCAGGACGGGGTCGCGCTTGGCGCCCATGCGAGCAAGGATGTCCGCGGTCTGGTTACTATTTCGAGCGACGTGATGAAACTCAAGCCCCTCGAACCGAGCCGATATGTTTAATATGGTGCTTCAATATGCTGCCATTTTTGGATATTTTTCATCGAACTCTCCATTTATCTGGAATATTGCGAGGTTTGAATCGCTGCACACCTCTAGGCGTTGTATGCCCATGGAGACAGCCATGCAGAGACCATGTAGAAGTGCATTGTATTCGGCTGCATTATTGGAGTCTGTATACGTGATTTGCAGCATGTAGCGGACTGTGTCCCCCGTAGGGGATGTCAAGATGACACCGTCCCCCAGTCCGGCTAGAATTTTAGAGCCGTCAAAGTACATGATCCAGTTGGAGTATGAACTACACTCTTTAGGGATCTCGGCTTCTGTCCAGTTGGGACGAAGTCGGGCAGCACCTGAGATTTAATAGCTCGGCGCGGCTTGTATGTTATTTCAAATGGTAAGAGCTCAATGGCCCATTTAGCTATGCCGCCAGTGGCATCTCTGTTGTTTATGATGTCACTGAGTGGTAGTTCGGATGCCACCGTGATCGAACACTCTTGAAAATAGTGCCAAAGTTTTCAGGATGCCGTAAAGACCGCGTAAGCTAACTTTTGATAGTGAGGGTATCGGTATTTGCATGGTGTAAGGACCGCCGGTACGTAGTATACTGGTTTCTGGATGGGAAATTTATGTCCCTCTTCCCCTCGCTCGACGACGAGTACATCGCTCACTACCTGGTGAGTTGCAGATATATAAAGCAACATAGGCTTGCCAACACTTGGGGCAACTAGGATTGGGTTACCTGCTAATAAGGTTTTTATTTATTCCAATCCTGCTGTAGCTGCATCCGTCCATTCGACGTTGTCGGTGCGTCTAAGCAGTCTATAAAGTGATAATGCTTTTTCTCCTACTATGGAGATGAAGCGGCTCAAAGCTGCCATGCACCCTGCTAGTTTTTGGACCTGCTTTAAGTCTTTTGGTATAGCTAGCTGCAACAAGGCTTGGATTTTGGCTAGGTTTGCTTCAATTCATCTATTTGAGACAATGAACCCTAGTAGCTTTCCGGCTGGAACGCCGAAAACGCATTCTTCCGGATTGAATCGTATGTCGTATGTTCGGAGGTTGTCGAATGTGGGGAAGAAATCAGCCACCAATGATTCAACGTGTTTAGTCTTGATGACCACCTCGTCCACATATGCTTCCACTGTCTTGCCGATTTGTTTTTCCAAACATGTCTGAATCATGCGTTGGTAAGTGGCACTAGCGTTTTTAAGCCCAAAAGGCATAGTGTTGAAACAGAAAGGCCCATACAGGGTAATAAACGCCGTTGCGGCCGGTCGGACTCCTTCATTTTAATCTGATGGTATCCGGAGTAAGCATCAAGGAAACACAAAGAGTCGTGTCCCGCGGTCGCGTCAATAATCTGGTCAATGCAGGGCAATGGGAAAGGGTCTTTGGGGCAAGCCTTATTGAGTTCTTTGAAATCGACACAAAGGTGCCAAGATTTATTCTTCTTCGGCACCATCACCATTAGCTAGCTAATCCGGGTGTTTGATTTCTCTGATGAACCCAGCCACGAGTAGTTTGGCTAGCTCTTTCTTGTACAGTTCTCCTTCGTGAACTTTATAGGCTTTAGAACATCGAACTATGCGGCGGGCCTCATTTTGATCATCAGGAAGCTCCTTCATATTAAGGTAGGCCAGGAAGGGTTCAGTCCATGGAGCAATAATGGCCATGACTTCATGAGCAGAGGGTGTTATTTCGATATTCGAACCCCCGATGATATATGTATTATGCTCGGCTGCTAGGGGCGTTATCAGGTCCGAACTGGTGTTTTCGCTCTCATCCTGCCACACCACGGATGGCTTAAAGAGCCTTTCCACAAAAGTATTAGGCACGACGGGGTCGCGCTTGGCGCCCATGCGAGCAAGGATGTCCGCGGCCTGGTTACTATTTCAAGCGACGTGATGACACTCAAGCCCCACGAACCGAGCCGATATGTTTAATATGGTGCTTCGATATGCTGCCATTTTTGGATATTTTTCATCAAACTCTCCATTTATCTGGAATATTGCGAGGTTTGAATCGCTGCGCACCTCTAGGTGTTGTATGCCCATGGAGACAGCCATGCGGAGACCATGTAGAAGTGCCTCGTATTCGGCTGCATTTTTGGAGTCTGTATACATGATTTGCAGCACGTAGCGGACTGTGTCCCCCGTAGGGGATGTCAAGATGACACCGGCCCCCAGTCCGGCTAGAATTTTAGAGCCATCAAAGTACATGATCCAGTTGGAGTATGAACTACACTTTTTAGGGAGCTCGGCTTCTGTCTAGTTGGGACGAAGTCGGGCAGCACCTGAGATTTAATAGCTCGGCGCGGCTTGTATGTTATTTCAAATGGTAAGAGCTCAATGGCCCATTTAGCTATGCGGCCAGTGGCATCCCTGTTGTTTATGATGTCACTGAGTGGTAGTTCGGATGCCACCGTGATCGAACACTCTTGAAAATAGTGTCGAAGATTTCGGGATGCCGTAAAGACCGCGTAAGCTATCTTTTGATAGTGAGGGTATCGGGATTTGCATGGTGTAAGGACCGCCGATACGTAGTATACTGGTTTCTGGATGGGGAATTTATGTCCTTCTTCCCCTCGCTCGACGACGAGTACATCGCTCACTACCTGGTGAGTTGCCGATATATAAAGCAACATAGGCTTGCCAACACTTGGGGCAGCTAGGATTGGGTTACCTGCTAATAAGGTTTTTATTTATTCCAATCCGGCTGTAGCCGCATCCGTCCATTTGAAGTTGTTGGTGCGTCTAAGCAGTCTATAAAGTGATAATGCTTTTTCTCCTAATATGGAGATGAAGCGGCTCAAAGCTGCCATGCACCCTGCTAGTTTTTGGACCTGCTTTAAGTCTGTTGGTATGGCCAGCTGCGACAAGGCTTGGATTTTGGCTGGGTTTGCTTCAATTCATCTATTGGAGAAAATGAACCCTTGTAGCTTTCTGGCTGGAATGCCGAAAACGCATTTTTCCGGATTGAGTCGTATGTCGTATGTTCGGAGGTTGTCGAATGTGGGACAGAGATCATCCACCAATGATTCAACGTGTTTAGTCTTGATGACCACGTCGTCCACATATGCTTCCACTGTCTTGCCGATTTGTTTTTCGAACATGTTTGAATCATGCGTTGGTAAGTGGCACTAGCGTTTCTAAGCCCAAAAGGCATAGTGTTAAAACAGAAATGCCCATACGCGGTAATAAACGCCGTTGCGGCCTGGTCGGACTCCTTCATTTTAATATGATGGTATCTGGAGTAAGCATCGAGGAAACACAAAGAGTCGTGTCCCGCGGTCGCGTCAATAATCTGGTCAATGCGGGGCAATGGGAAAGGGTCTTTGGGGCAAGCCTTATTGAAGTCTTTGAAATCGACACAAAGGTGCCAGGATTTATCCTTCTTCGGCACCATCACCATTAGCTAGCCAATCCGGGTGTTTGATTTCTCTGATGAACCCAGCCTCGAGTATTTTGGCTAGCTCTTTCTTGTACAATTATCCTTCATGAACTTTATAGGCTTTAGAACATCGAACTATGTGGCGGGCCTCATTTTGATCATCAGGAAGCTCCTGCCTATTAAGGTAGGCCAGGAAGGATTCGGTCCATGGAGCAATAATGGCCATGACTTCATGAGCAAAGGGTGTTATTTCGATATTCGAACCCCCGATGATATATGTATTATGCTCGACTGCTAGGGGCGTTATCAGGTCCGGACTGGTGTTTCCGCTCTCATCCTGCCACACCACAGATGGCTTAAAGAGCCTTTCCACAAAGGTATTAGGAAGGACGTGGTCGCGCTTGGCGCCCATGCGAGCAAGGATGTCGCGACCTGGTTACTATTTCGAGCAATGTGATGAAACTCAAGCCCCTCGAACCGAGCCAATATGTTTAATATGGTGCTTCGATATGCTGCCATTTTTGGATATTTTTCATCAAACCCTCCATTTATCTGGAATATTGCAAGGTTTGAATCGTTGCGCGCCTCTAGGCGTTGTATGCCCATGGAGACAGCCATGCGGAGACCATGTAGAAGTGCCTCGTATTCGGCTGCATTATTGGAGTCTGTATACATGATTTGCAGCATGTAGCGGATTGTGTCCTCTGTAGGGGATGTCAAGATGACACCGGCCCCCAGTCCGGCTAGAATTTTAGAGCCGTCAAAGTACATGATCCAGTTGGAGTATGAACTACACTCTTTAGGGAGCTCGGCTTCTGTCCAGTTGGGACGAAGTCAGGCAGCACCTGAGATTTAATAGCTCGGCGCGGCTTGTATGTTATTTCAAATGGTAAGAGCTCAATGGCCCATTTAGCTATGCGGCCAGTGGCATCCCTGTTGTTTATGATGTCATTAAGTGGTAGCTCGGATGCCACCGTGATCGAACACTCTTGAAAATAGTGCTGAAGTTTTCGAGATGCCGTAAAGACCTCGTAAGCTATCTTTTGATAGTGAGGGTATCGGGATTTTCATGGCGTAAGGACCGCCGATACGTAGTATACTGGTTTTTGGATGGGGAATTTATGTCCCTCTTCCCCTCGCTCGACGACGAGTGCATCGCTCACTACCAGGTGAGTTGCGGATATATAAAGCAGCATAGGCTTGCCACACTTGGGGCAGCTAGGATTTGGTTACCTGCTAATAAGGTTTTTATTTATTCCAATTCGGATGTAGCCGCATCCGTCCATTCGAAGTTTTCGGTGCGTCTAAGCAGTCTATAAAGTGATAATGCTTTTTCTCCTAATATGGAGATGAAGCGGCTCAAAGTTGCCAAGCACCCTGCTAGTTTTTGGACCTGCTTTAAGTCTGTTGGTATGGCCAGCTGCGACAAGGCTTGGATTTTTGCTGGGTTTGCTTCAATTCATCTATTGGAGACAATGAACCCTAGTAGCTTTCCGGCTGGAACGCTGAAAACGCATTTTTCCGGATTGAGTCGTATGTCGTATGTTCGGAGGTTGTCGAATGTGGTGCAGAGATCATCCACCAATGATTCAACGTGTTTAGTCTTGATGACCACGTCGTCCACATATGCTTCCACTTTCTTGCCGATTTGTTTTTCAAAACATGTTTGAATCATGCGTTGGTAAGTGGCACTAGCGTTTTTAAGCCCAAAAGGCATAGTGTTGAAACAGAAAGGCCCATACGGGGTAATAAACGCCGTTTCGGCCTGGTCGGACTCCTTTATTTTAATCTGATGGTATCTGGAGTAAGCATCGAGGAAACACAAAGAGTCGTGTCCCGCGGTCGCGTCAATAATCTGGTCAGTGCGGGGCAATGGGAAAGGGTCTTTGGGGCAAGCCTTATTGAGGTCTTTGAAATCGACACAAAGGTGCCAGGATTTATCCTTCTTCAGCACCATCACCATTAGCTAGCCAATCCGGGTGTTTGATTTCTCTGATGAACCCAGCCTCAAGTAGTTTGGCTAGCTCCTCCCCCATAGCTTGTCGTTTGGATTCAGAAAATCGCCGCATCGTTTATTTGACTGGTTTGAACCCCTTGATTATGTTGAGGCTGTGTTCGGCCAGTCTGCGTGGGATCCCGGGCATGTCCGAAGGGTTTCAAGCAAAGATATCCCAATTTTCGGACAGCAACGCTCATAGGGCAGCATCTACCATTGGATCCAGTTGTGCTCCAATGGACGCTGTTTTGTTAGGATCCGTCGGGTGCACTTGAAATTTAACTATTTCATCTATTGGTTTAAAAGAGGTGGATTTGGGTCTCTTACCGAGAATCACATCGTCCTTGTCCACCATGGATTGCAGGGTGGTTAGTTCCTCGGCCGCAAGGGCTTCAGATAGTGCCTCAAGGGCCAAGGATGCGGTTTTGTTTTCGGCGCGGAGTGTTTTATCTAGATCACTTGTAACTGTGAGTATTCCATTGGGCCCTGGCATTTTAAGCTTCATGTACCCGTAATGGGGAATGGCTTGGAAGTGTGAGAAAACATCCCGCCCTAGAAGGGCGTGATATCCGCTATTGAAGGGAACCACGTGGAAGAGCAACTCTTCGGACCTGTAATTCTCAAGCATGCCGAATACTACATCAAGTTTGATTTTCCTCTAACATCGTGCTTCTCGATTGGGGATAATGCCACGAAAGGTGGTACTGCTTTGCTTGATGCATGCTTTATCAATACACATTTTGTCGAGCGTGTCCTCATAGATGAGGTTAAGTCCACTGCCGCCATCCATGAGCACTTTGGTAAGTCGGAAGCCGTCCACAATTGGGTTTAAGACCAAGGCGGCGGGTGCTCGGACTGATCGGGCCTTTGGTTCATCATTGACGGTGAAAGTAATCGCCACATCGTTCCATGGGCTCATTGCGGTTATTTGGTTAATTTCGGCGAGGTCATGGAGTGCCCTTTTGCGTCGATTATTTGAAGAGAAGGTCTCGAAGACTGTAAAGACATTAAAATCATCATTCTCCGGAGATTGCTTATCTAGAGTAGCGGTGGTGAGGATAGCCTCACCGCTTTTAGCCACTTGCCGGAGTACCCAACATGCCCGAAGACTATGAGTTGGTTCGGTGCTTGGTGTTGTATGTATCTGACAGGGTTTGTCAAGGAGTTTGTCAAGAACGGACCTGTGTCCCGCAAAGGGTTTGTTTTTCTTGCCGATGGGCTTATGATCGGATGCCCTGTGAGGGTGTACCCGTTTTGTCCAGGCAATGCACTGCTTAAAGGCAACAGGTTCCAATTGGGTTTCTTGGGCCTTCCATGTGCTTTCCATCGTGCAGTACTTCCATACTACGTGTGATAGTTCCATGAAACATTGTATGCGACAGCGGTCGAGGGCATTCTGAATTCCCTCATCGGTGCGATTGTGATGAAAAACCGAGACCGCGTCGTCGTCGCAGCAATCTTTAATCTTGTTTTTGACAAGTAGGAACCTGGCCCAAAAATGATGAACCATTTCCTGAGGTTGCTCCCATATATACATCAGGTCGTATATGTCTGGAGGGGCTGAATTACTTGGAGAGTATTGATTGTGGTGGGCGGGTGGGCTAAAACTTGAATCCCGTCCCAAAATTGTGTTCGGAGCTTGTAAAATCTTCGAGATCGCCGGTTTGGGTCCGGGAAGATCCAAGTGCTCCCCAGACCCTAAGACCGACCCTGAGTTTGGGGGACACGAGGTCTTCTTTGAAGGAAGAGTATCCGGTTTAATGGGTTCGGAGATCCGAACATAGCTGGTTTTTAACTTAGGGGAAGAAGTGTTCTCGTCTCATTCCTCGACGACCGCCACCAGGTGTGTGATCGGCGGGACATTGATTTCCCTCTAGTCAGGTTTAAGCCGGATCTGATCATAATCCGTTGAGAACCCCAGGGCAGCGATGCGATCTAGCAGCTCGTTCAAGGACGAGATGTCTGCCGGATCCATCTTTTTGGAGTGTTTGAGACCGATGCGGAGGTGATGTTTGGCGATCGCGGGGGGCGGCGTCGGCTTGATGGCTGTGTGGGTACCCATGGTGAAACCACCGAGCTGAAGGACCTGTCCTGAAGTTAGGCTCCTACCAGAAGTGATATCGTTGTTGATGACAAGGCGAGCCATCGATCCTTCTATCGACAACACAATGGAACTCTCAATGAAAGCACCAATGTCGGTGTCAAAACCGCCAGATCTCGGGTAGGGGGTCCTGATACCCCACAAGTATAGGGGATCGCAACAGTTTTCGATAAGTAAGAGTGTCGAACCCAACGAGGAGCTAAAGGTAGAATAAATATTCCGTCAAGTTCTATCGACCACCGATACAACTCTACGCACGCTTGACGTTTGCTTTACCTAGAACAAGTATGAAACTGGAAGTACTTTGTAGGTGTGATAGGATAGGTTTGCAAGATAATAAAGAGCACGTAAACATAAACTAGGGGCTGTTTAGATAAAGATGCAATAAAGTAAGTATTAGTAGAGAGCTTTTAGTTACGAGAAAGTTATTTGTCCAAGGCAATCACTAGACCGGTAATCATTGTTGCAATTCTATTTGAGGGAGAGGCATAAGCTAACATACTTTCTCTACTTGGATCATATGAACTTATGATTGGAACTCTAGCAAGCGTCCGCAACTACTAAAGATTCATAAAGGTAAAACCCAACCATAGCATTAAATTATCAAGTCCCCTTTTATCCCATACGCAAACAACCTACTTACTCGGGTTTGTGTTTTAGTTACTCACGCAACCCACCATAAGCAAATCATAAACATATTGCAACCCCTACAGCGGGAATCCCTCACGCTTGCATGACATGGAGGGCACAATAGGACAGCACCAATAATAAAACATGCAATTCAAACCAATCACGATCATCAATTAACCCATAGGACAAAACGGATCTACTCAAACATCATAAGATAGCCATACATCATTGGGGAATAATATATAGAGTTGAGCACCATGTTTAAGTAGAGATTACAGCGGGTAAGAGAGAGGTTACACCGCTGCATAGAGGGAGGAAGAGTTGGTGATGAAGGTGGTGAAGTTGTTGGTGAAGATCGCGGTGATGATGATGGCCCCTGGCAGCGCTCCGGCGCCACCGGTAGCAAGGGGGAGAGAGCCCCCCTTCTTCTTCTTCTTCCTTGACCTCCTCCCTAGATGGGACAAGGGTTTCCCCTCTGGTCCTTGGCTCCCATGGCTTGGGAGGGTCGAGAGCCCCTCCAAGATTGGATCTATCTCTCTGTTTCTGCGTTCTCAGATTCTACCCCTTCACCGTTTCTTAAATATCCGGAGATCCGTAATTACGATTGGGGTGAATCTTTTGCCCAGATCTTTCTCATAAAATTAGCTTTCTTGCACCAAAAGAAGAGCGTCAACCGCCTTATGGGTGGCTCACGAGAGCCCAGGCCGTGCCCAGGGGGGAGGGCGCGCCCCCCTGTCTCGTGGCCACCCCGGACACCGTTTTGCGTTGATTTTACTTCCCAAAAATCATAAATATTCCAAAAAAATCTCTGTCCGTTTTTATCCCATTTGGACTCCGTTTGATATTGGGTTTCCGCGAAACAAAAAACATGCAACAGACAGGAACTGGCAGTGGGCACTGGATCAAAACAACATGGCCAAAGCAAGCATATCCCTACAAAATCATACAGTTTGGCCATGCTTCATTTTCGTCACACAAAATGCCCCCATCATGCACAACCCCGATGACAAGCCAAGCAATTGGTTCATACTTTTTAACGCGCTTCAGCTTTTTCAACCCTCACGCAATACATGAGCGCAAGCCATGGATATAGCACTATAGGTGGAATAGAATATAATGATGGAGGTTATGTGGAGAAGACAAAAAGGAGAAAGTCTCACATCGACGCGGCTAATCAACGGGCTATGGATATGCCCATCAATTGATGTCAATGCGAGGAGTAGGGATTGCCATGCAACGGATGCACTAAGAGCTATAAGTGTACGAAAGCTCGACAAAATAAACTAAGTGGGTGTGCATCCAACTTGCTTGCTCATGAAGACCTAGGGCATTTGAGGAAGCCCATCGTTGGAATATACAAGCCAAGTTCTATAATGAAAATTCCCACTAGTATATGAAAGTGACAACATAGGAGACAATCTATATGAAGAACATGGTGCTACTTTGAAGCACAAGATATGAGACTCACTACATGAAGAACATGGTGCTACTTTGAAGCACAAGTGTGGAAAAAGAGATAGTAACATTGCCCCTTTTATTTTTTTTATTTTAATTTTTTTTCTTTTTCTTTTTTTTTCTTCGGCCTTTTTTTTGGCCTTTCTTTTTTTCTTTTTGGGGACAATGCTCTAATAATGATGATCATCACACTTTTATTTACTTACAACTCGATACTGGAACAAAGATATGACTCTATATGAATGCTTCCGGCGGTGTACCGGGATGTGCAATGATCTAGCGTAGCAATGACATCAAAAAACGGACAAGCCATGAAAACATCATGCTAGCTATCTTACGATCATGCAAAGCACTATGACAATGAATGCTCAATTCATGTATATGATGATGATGGAAGTTGCATGGCAATATATCTCGGAATGGCTATGGAAATGCCATAATAGGTAGGTATGGTGGCTGTTTTGAGGAAGATATAATGAGGTTTATGTGTGATAGAGCGTATCATATCACGGGGTTTGGATGCACCGGCGAAGTTTGCACCAACTCTCGAGGTGAGAAAGGGCAATGCACGGTACCGAAGAGGCTAGCAATGATGGAAACGTAAAAGTGCATATAATCCATGGACTCACATTAGTCATAAAGAACTCATATACTTATTGCAAAAGTTTATTAGCCCTCGAAGCAAAGTAATACTACGCATGCACCTAGGGGGATAGATTGGTAGGAAAAGACCATCGCTCGTCCCCGACCGCCACTCATAAGGAAGACAATCAAAGAAACACCCCATGCTTCAAATTTGTCACACAACGGTTACCATACGTGCATGCTACGAGACTTGCAAACCTCAACACAAGTGTCTCTACAATCCACAACAACCCACTAGCATGACTCTAATATCACCATATTTATATCGCAAAACTATTGCAAGGAATCAAACATATCATATTCAGCGATCTACAAGTTATGTAGGATTTTATGACTAACCATGTGTGACCAATTCCCGTCATCTCTCTAAATAGATATAAGTGAAGCAAGAGAGTTGAATTCTTTCTACAAAAGATATGCCCACGCTCTAACAAATATAAGTGAAGCAAAATAGCATTCTACAAATGGCGGTTTTCTATGTGAAGAGAAACAGGCAATCCAAACTTCAAATGATATAAGTGAAGCATATGAAGCATTCTATAAAGCCACACTCAAAAGATTTAAGTGAAGTGCAATGAGCATTCTATAAATCAACCAAGGACTATCTCATATCAGCATGGTGCATATAATAAAAATGAAAACTAAATGCAAAAGACGCTCCAAGACTTGCACATAATGCACGAACGAAACGAATACGAAAACATACCGATACTTGTTGAAGAAAGAGGGGATGCCTTCCGGGGCATCCCCAAGCATAGACGCTTGAGCCTCCTTGAATATTTACTTGGGGTTCCTCGGGCATCCCCAAGCTTGAGCTCTTGCCTCTCTTCTTTTTCCTCATATCAAGACCTCATTGTTTAGACACTTCATCCACACAAAACTTCAACAGGAAACTCGATAAGATCCGTTAGTATAATAAAGCAAATCACCACTCTAAGTACTGTAGGAAACCAATTCATATCTTGTTTTTGCATTATGTCTACTGTAATATAACGTTTTCATGGCTTAATCCACTGATATAAATTGATAGATTCATCAAAACAAGCAAACTATGCATCAAAAATAGAATCTGTCAAAAACAGAACAGTCTGTAGCAATCTGAACATCCACCATACTTCTGGTACCCCAAAAATTCTACCAAAAATTAGGAAAAATAAAAAGTTGTATAGAAAGACAGTGCAAAAAGAATCAGAACCAAATAACGTTCCAGTTAAAAAATTTAAAATCGCGCACTACAGCCAAAGTTTCTGTCCTGCACCGTACAAACCAACAAGCATTGTAAACATCCTAAAGGCAAACCTTGGCACCTTATTTTTATAATACAATGGAATTATACAAGGGGATAATTATTTTTGATGAAAAGTTTCTGTAATCAAGATTCACAAAGTTTCCGTGAGCATGAACAAAGTTCAAGGCTAGCTCCCACCTCAACAATGCTTGTCTTTCTCACTTTCACTTTCCTTTTTGAAAAGTTTTTAGGTTCCCCTCTTTATTTATTTTTTGTTTTTAGACTATGTGAAAGCACTCAACAGAAATAAATGACTCTCTAAAACTTCCGGGTTGTCTCCCTGGCAGCGCTTTCTTTAAAGCCATTAAGCTAGGCATATAGTGCTCAAGTAATGGATCCACCCGGATCCCAAGGTATATCAAAGCCAATTTTAATTAACAATGATTTTTAATTTAGTAGTGAGCACAAAGTAACATAAATCATGCAACAATGAAGTCTAACTCTCTTCCTATGCATCGTCATGTCATAAAAGAACAATTCATGCACACGTAGTAAAGGCCAATGCATAGTATAAGCAGTTTCTTGCAATTTCATAGTATGGGAAACATAGAGAGGTGGAGAAATAGTTCCTCTCTCATAATAATTGCAAGTAGGAGCATCAAGAACATGCATATTACATTGATCAAAATCATCATGTGCAATGGTAAAAGGCAACCCATCAATATAATCCTTAATAAGCACAAACTTCTCCGATATAGTGTAGTTTGGAGAATTCAAAAAGATAATAGGACTATGATGCGTGGGTGCAATAGCAACAATTTCATGTTTAACATAAGGAACTATAGCAAGTTCATCTCCATAAGCATAATTCATATTGGCATCTTGGCCACAAGCATAGCAAGCATCATCAAAAAGGGATATTTCAAACAAATTCAAGGGATCATAGCAATCATCATAGCAATCATCCTTCGGTAAGCATGAAGGGCAATTAAATCATGTATGAGTTGGAGGGTTACTCTCATTAGAAGGTGAGCACGGGTAGCTAATCCTCTCTTCCTCCTTTTGTTCTTCACTCTCCTCGTCATCTTTTTCATCCAATGAGCTCACAGTTTCATCAATTTCTTCTTCCATAGCTTCCTGCAAAATATTAATCTCTTATTGGACAGCGGAGACTTTCTTCATAAAAGCATTAATATAGTAATTGTATTCATAATTTTCATAGCAATATCTAAGTATAGCAAGATTTTCAGGCCTACAAACTGAATCATCAAAATCTCGAACGCTTTAAACATAGATTCAATCTCATAAGCACCCATAAAAGCAACAAATTCTTCTATTTGTTCCACATCATAGTAATCATATCTACCATTAGCATAAGAAGCCAAGGTTTCATTATCATTGAATTTGCATGAAAAGGGAAGGTGTGGATCCTTCATCCTAGAGCAACAAGTATAATCATGTAACACACATAGTTGACGAGCATACCAACACAAAATAATAAATTGATCCCATAATAGTTTCCCTTTTTGTGTCGAGCGATAATCCCTAAAGTATTCACGTTGATCCAACGTGTCTCCCATTATAAAGTTGAATGGGGTTTTCTCAGGATTATCAAAGTAGTACTTAATATCTTTCACATAATGAGAATCGAGGGTTTTAGGAGTTACCCCATCTACATGAGTAGCAAGTACATCTAATTTTTTTGGTTTTTGTGTTCCATATCCATAACTAAAGATAGAGAACAACTAAGAACAGCAAATAGAAATTACTTAGTGATAAAGAAAACAAGCACACACGAGAATATTCACCCCACGCTATGACTCCCCGGCAACGGCGCCAGAAAAAGGTCTTGATAACCCACAAGTATAGGGGATCGCAACAGTTTTTGATAAGTAAGAGTGTCAAACCCAACGAGGAGCTAAAGGTAGAATAAATATTCCCTCATGTTCTATCGACCACCGATACAACTCTACGCACGCTTGACGTTTGCTTTACCTAGAACAAGTATGAAACTAGAAGTACTTTGTAGGTGTGATAGGATAGGTTTGCAAGATAATAAAGAGGACGTAAACATAAACTAGGGGCTGTTTAGATAAAGATGCAATAAAGTAAGTATTAGTAGAGAGCTTTTTGTTACGAGAAAGTTATTTGTCCAAGGCAATCGATAACTAGACCGGTAATCATTGTTGCAATTCTATTTGAGGGAGAGGCATAAGCTAACATACTTTCTCTACTTGGATCATATGCACTTATGATTGGAACTCTAGCAAGCGTCTGCAACTACTAAAGATTCATTAAGGTAAAACCCAACCATAGCATTAAAGTATCAAGTCCCCTTTTATCCCATACGCAAACAACCTACTTACTCGGGTTTGTGTTTCAGTCACTCACGCAACCCACCATAAGCAAATCATAAACATATTTCAAACCCTACAGCGGGAATCCCTCACGCTTGCGCGACACGGAGGGCACAATAGGACAGCACCAATAATAAAACATGCAACTCAAACCAATCACAATCATCAATTAACCCATAGGACAAAACGGATCTACTCAAACATCATAAGATAGCCATACATCATTGGGGAATAATATATAGAGTTGAGCACCATGTTTAAGTAGAGATTACAGCGGGTAAGAGAGAGGTTACACCGCTGCATAGAGGGAGGAAGAGTTGGTGATGAATGCGGTGAAGTTGTTGGTGAAGATCGCGGTGATCATGATAGCCCCCGGCAGCGCTCAGGCGCCACCGGAAGCAAGGGGGAGAGAGCCCCCCTTCTTCTTCTTCTTCCTTGACCTCCTCCCTAGATGGGACAAGGGTTTCCCCTCTGGTCCTTGGCTCCCATGGCTTGGGAGGGGCGAGAGCCCCTCCAAGATTGGATCTATCTCTCTGTTTCTGCGTTCTCAGATTCTACCCCTTCACCGTTTCTTAAATATCCGGAGATCCGTAACTCCGATTGGGGTGAATCTTTCGCCCAGATCTTTCTCATAATATTAGCTTTCTTGCACCAAAAGAAGAGCGTCAACCGCTATAACACCCACGATACGGCTATATCTCCCACGTGTCGAAGCACGACTTAGAGGCATAACCACATGGTGGTTTTGTCGTAAGAAGGGTCATCTTCACACAATCCCATGTAATGAACAAGAATGGGATAAAGAGAGTTGTCTTACAATCACCACTTCACACAATACATAATTAAGATCATACATCATTCAAAATACACTCATAGACCGACTACGGTCAAATCCAAATGAAAAGAAGACAACCCCAAATGCTAGATCCCCGATCGTCCCGACTGGGCTCCACTACTGATCATATGGAAACGAAACATAGTAACGGCCAAGGTCCTCGTCAAACTCCCACTTGAGCTCGGTTGCGCCACTTGCGCTGGTATCCTCGGCACCTGCATCTGATTTGGTAGAATCTGTGAGTCACGAGGACTCAGCAATCTCACACCCGCGAGATCAAGACTATTTAAGCTCATAGGTAGGAAAAGGGGTAATATGGTGGAGCTGTACCAAGCACTAAGCATATATGGTGGCTAACATACGCAAGTGAGAGCGAGAAGAGAAGCAACGCATCGGTCGAGAAGCTAGAAGCGATCAAGAAGTGGTCCGGAAACTACTTACGTACATACATAACCCAAACCGTGGTCACCTCCCGGACTCCGCCGAGAAGAGACCATCACGGCTACACACGCTGTTGATGTATTTTATTGAAGTCAAGTGTCAAGTTATGTACAACCGGACATTAACAAATGCCCATCTACCTCATAACCACGGGCACGGCTTTCGAAAGATAAATATACCCTGCAGGGGTGTCCCAACTTAGCCCATCACAAGCTCTCACGGTCAACAAAGGATATACCTTCTCCCAGGAAGACCCGATCAGCCTCGGAATCCCGGTTCGCAAGACATTTCGACAATGGTAAAACAAGACCAGCAAAGCCGCCCGATGTGCCGACAAATCCCGATAGGAGCTGCACATATCTCGTTCTCAGGGCAACACCGGATGAGACTAGCTACGAGTAAAACCAGACTTCGTGTTTCCCCGAGGTGGCCCCGCAGGTAGCTCAGTTCGGGCCAACACTCGAAGGAGCACCGGTTCGGGGGGGAGGGGGTAAATAAAGATGACCCTCGGGCTCGCAAAAACCCAAGGGAAAAAGGCTTAGGTGGCAAATGGTAAAACCAAGTTTGGGCCTTGCTGGAGGAGTTTTATTCAAAGCAAACTGTCAAGGGGGTCCCATAAATCACCCAACCATGTAAGGAACGCAAAATGAAGGAACATAACACCGGTATGATGGAAACTAGGGCGGCAAGAGTGGAACAAGTCACCAGGCATAAGGCCGAGCCTTCCACCCTTTACCAAGTATATAAGGTGCATTAATTAAATAGGAGATATTGTGATATCCAAAAATATCCATGTTCCAACAAGGAACAAACTTCATCTTCACCTGCAACTAGTAACGCTATAAGAGGGGCTGAGCAAAAGCGTTGACATAGCCAAACAACGATTTGCTAGGACAGGATGGTTAGAGGTTTGACATGGCAATAGGGAGGCATGATAAACAGTGGCACGTAGAGCTAACATAGCGATAGAGCGAGCAACTATCAACGCAAAGATAGAAGTGATGTCGAAGGTATGGTCATCTTGCGTGCAAGGTTCTCAATGTTGTCGAAGGCTTGATCCTCGTTAGCGTACTCAACAGGTTCCTCGTGCACGTACTCGTCTCCTGGCTCTACCCAAAGCAAGAACACAAACAATGGAACCACAATAAATCACGGAGCAATGCACAAGCAACATGATGCAATACATGTCATGATATGCGAGATGTGATATGCAATGCGTATGCATGCTCCGGGAGGAAAAAGGATGAACAAGGCATCAACTTGGCAAACCAAGTATGCCGCTGGAAATATGAGATGATTTCGGTTGAAATCGATATAAAGATCTCCGGGAACGGATGCACGGTTTGCAAATGGCAAGCAAAACAAGAATGACACAAATCAGCGATTAACAGCATGATGCTACTTAGCATGCAACAAGAAACTATGCTACAGCACCCCAACATAGAAACAAAGCATATGGCAGTGATCTACATGAGATGCTTGACAAAAGAGGAACACTGAGATACGGCTAAATCACACAACAACAGGTTCAAACAAGCATGGTGAAAGTGCAAAAGATATCAGGTTGGACATGGCATAAACAGCATCAGGTAGCAATGTTCAGAGCAAGTTATCAACATGCTACAGGAACTTATAATAGCAAAACAAGACATGGTATGATTCTACTCAAAGCATAGTACAAAAGACCCTTAGTGACCATGAGCCAAAAAGGATAAGAAGATATGATGGCACCCATGTAAACATAGCAAGTTTCATTAACAGATTCAACAAACAGAGCATGACATTGACAGAATTACGAAGGCATCTTCGCGAGCTCGATTCACTCACCACAAGTCATTGAATGACAATATAAGCATAACATCAGCAAGAAGACATGTTTATGAAGCTAACCATGGCAAGAACAAGTTCATTGCATGCAAGGATCAACTACAACAACCTTGGCAAAATTGAATAACATGTAAACAATCTGCCAGGAAACATTTTATAGCAAAAGTAGAACACGAAAAAGACATGCTAGACTACTCCATAATTGCAAACAAGGGCATGAATGGATATAACATAACCATATGTTCAAAACATCCTTACTGAAGTATCTCAAAATATGCACGGATCTCTCTGTAGCATCAAGTTTACATGGCATCAAAGTAACAGCAAAACAGAGACTAAAATCAGCAACATCACGAAGCCTAGTTTGCATGCTTGTGCTAGTCACCACATTTATCACAAAACTACATCATAAGCACCTCTGTAAAGATGGCATGGCATAGACCAAAACACATGTAGAGCTCATGCCCATAAGATGCACACAATAAATGTAGAAAAAATGACAAATGCACACATTCTGTTAAGAAACAGGAACTAACATTATGAAGCACTCTTGCATCAGAGATTCAGGCATCTAGATGACCTCAAATGAACATGGCCCAATGGAACAAAATGAAGAGAACATCCTGATGAACATTTTGATATATTATGCACATGAAACGGAGCTACAATGACGGAGTTATGATGCGACGAACATGGCTATAAAATAACACAGACGGAAGATTTCGGGGTCAACCCTAAAACTTGACCCGATCCAGACCTGGATCCGGACGCACAGAAGCCGAGGTGGCCGGAGCAACTCGCCGGAGATGAGGTCGGGGAGGCTGCCGGGGGCGAGGCCGGCCGGATCTGGTGCCGGTCGGCGGCGGCAACCGCGATGGGGCCGGCGACGTCGGGTGGCGGCGGCCGGGGGCGCGGGCGGCACGACGGCGCGGCGGTGGGGCGGCGCGGCGGCGGGGCGGCGCGGTCGGGCGGCGCGACGGGCGGCGGCGCGCTGGACGATGGTGGCTGGGCGGCGGCCGGGCGCGGGCGGCGCGGTGGACGGGGTGGCTGGGTGGCGGTCGGGCGCGGGCGGCGCGGTGGACGGCGGTGGCTGGGCGGCGGTCGGGCGCGGGCGGCGCGGTGGACGGTGGTGGCTGGGCCCGCGGGGGCCAGGAGCGGGCCGAGCGGGCCGGTGGCGGTGGGACGCGGCGGCGTGCCATGTGTCGCGGCCCGAGAGGCTGGGGCGCGGCGGCGGACGTGTCCGCCCCTGCCCGGACGTGTTCGGCGGCGGAGAGGGAGCGGGCTAGGGTTTCGGGATCCGGAAATTTCGGAGGGGTGCACATATTTATAGGGTAGAGGGAGTTAGGAGTGTCTAAATGAGGTGTAGTTTTCGCCCACACGATCGTGATCCAACGACGGAGAGCATGGAAGTGACTTAGATGGGTTATTGGGCTGTTTTGGAGGGGTGTTGGGCTGCAACCCAAAAGAGGCCCTTGTGGTTATGCGGTTAACCGTTGGAGTATCAAACGACCTCCAAATGGCACGAAACTTGACAGGCGGTCTACCGGTGCTATACCAGGGCCACTTGGCAAGGCTCGGTCCATTCCAAGAACGTTTAACACCCGCACACGAAAAGAGATAAAGAGGGGTGCGCCGGTGCAAGTGGGAGAGTTGGATTGCAAAACGGACAACGGGGAAAATGCTCGGATGCATGAGACGAACACGTATGCAAATGAGATGCACATGATGACATGATATGAGATGCATGACATGAATAAAATGCAAAACAAAAGACAAAACCCAACCACGGAGGGAATATCATAACACATAGCCGAAAATGGCAAGAGTTGGAGTTACAAAGATGGAAAGTTACAACAGGGGTGTTACAACCGCCTTACGGGTGGCCCACGAGAGCCCAGGCCGCGCCCAGGGGGAGGGCGCCCCCCTGTCTCGTGGCCACCCCGGACACCGTTTTGCGTTGCTTTTACTTCCCAAAAATCATAAATATTCCAAAAAAAATCTTCGTCCGTTTTTATCCCGTTTGGACTCTGTTTGATATTGGGTTTCCATGAAACAAAAAACATGCAACAGACAGGAACTAGCACTGGGCACTGGATCAATATGTTAGTCCCAAAAAATAGTATAAAAAGTTGCCAAAAGTATATAAAAGTTGAATAATATTGGCATGAAACAATTAAAAATTATAGATACGACGGAGACCTATCAGGTCCCGAACTGTGCTTCTGAGGATCAATGGTAACAAGGGACGATGGGGACATAATGTTTACCCAAGTTCGGGCCCTCTTAAAGGAGGTAAAACCCTACGTCCTGCTTGATTGTATTCAATGAGTATAGGGGTTACAAGAGTTGATCTACCTCAAGATCGTAATGGCTAAACCCTAGTTGTCTAGCCTCTGAATATTCTGAGAGCCTCTATGGACTAAGCCCTCCGGTTTATATACACATCGGAGGGGCCTAGGGTTGTACAGAGTCGGTTTGCGGGGGAAGGAAATAACATATCCAGACATCTAACTTTCCATCCATGCATATAGGAGTCCTACCGGAACATGGGGGGGGGGAGTCTTCTGCTTTTATCTTCACGACCCATCAGTCCGGCCCATATCAAGTAGTCCGGACACCCGAGGACCCCCTAATCCAGGACTCCCTCAATCTCCTATTCCACTGCACTCCTCTAAAGCCGCTTTGGGATATGCTCGGCAGCCTGCATGAAGGACGCACGGATAATCTCCTCCATATCTGGCAGGGGGCTACTTCGAATAAAGTCAGGTCCACAGTACTTCTTGCTGTCCTGTGGAACATTTGGAAATGACGCAATGCCAAAGTATTTCGACAATGCAACCAAGGCATTCATTGCATTATCAGAGAAGCGGCTGATGACCTTGCCCTCTGGGCCCATCGATGTAATATTCCTTCTAAAAAGGTCTTCTTCGAGACTGGGGCTCCATGTTGTATCACCTAGCCGCGAGATTGTAGCTTAATTACCTCTCTCTCCCCTTGTACCCCCCCCCCCTTTATCCCCTATGCTGTTGTAATTGATTCTTGGTCATTAATATATGTTCAGGCCGGCGTAAGCCCGCCGTTGACGTGTCAAAAAAACTCTCAAAGAATTCACTCGCAATGGAGGATGTACGCAAGCATAGAAAGATGTCACACCATGACTAGTGCTTCGTGTGTGGAGCTCAAGACTTGTGGAGACACAGTCTCCTAGAGTGCACCATGGCACGTTGTGTATGGGTTCTAGTGGACCATGATTCGTTAGAGCATATGATTGCAACACCAGGGCCAGATGCTAGGAGCTGGCTCTTTTCAATGATGGATGTTCCAAGTCACGATGAGTTCACACGGATGACGGTGACCTTGTGGGCGATATGGTATGCAAGGAGAAAACTCATTCACGAAGGTATTAATCAGAGCCCCTATGAAACTCACACATTTGTTTCAAACTTCTTTTTTGAGTTGGATCAAATTTCGGTAATACCTAAGCCTACAACAAGAGCTGGTTCTACATGCAATAATGGCAACGACACTGGATCCCGCCTGATGAGGGACTAGTGAAGATAAATGTGGACGCCAGAGTTTCAGTGTAGCACAATGCAGGTACCGCAGCAGCCATCTGCCGTGATCGCGATGGTTCCTATCTTGGGTCGTCAGTGTTAGTTATCCAGGGCATAGCGGATCCAGCTAGTTTGGAAGCTTTAGCTTGCCGAGAAGCTCTTTCACTGGCGCAAGACTTGGGGATGCAGCATCTCCAAATCGCATCGGATTATAAACAGGTGGTGAACCATATTCGCCAGGGTATGGGAGGAAGCTATGGAAGTGTTATTAGAGAGATCCTAGAAACTGTTAGAAATTTTACTTCTTGTAATTTTGTTTTCAAACCTCAAGCTTCAGATATTGAAGTTCATAGGTTAGCTAGGTCAGGTACTTCTCTCCCTTATGGGCGCCATATTTGGTTGGGCACGTCAAGTGACCCAATCGCTTTTCCTATAAACATTGGTATTAATCAATAAGACCTAGCTTTCTTGCTAAAAAAAGCCAATCAGGTAAGAGGCCGCGAGGTGACATTCAACACTAAAAAAATTCAGCAAAGATCCAACGTCAACGAACACAAGGAATAGCAGTTTCACCACCATCCGATGGACCAAATCAATCGAAATCGAGGGAGCATCCTGGAGGTCAGGTGATCTGGAACTAATGGGCGACCACCCTGGCCACCCAAGCAACCTTATACTAGGTTAGAAAGAACTATTGGGCGACCACGCTGGCCACCTCGCAACTACGCCACTGAGGTCAGGTGATCTGGATGTGCTCCTCCCTTGGCTTGTCCTCGGGGCAGGTCCTCGTCGTCGTCCCGGGGCCGGAGCTGGAGCCGGAGCTACGGATCTCCTCGATCCTCCTCACGACCTCCTCCATCCTCGGCCGCTGGTCGGGGTAAATGGTGACGCACGCCATGGCCACCTTGAGCAGCTGCACCATCTCGTTCTCGGTGTTGGGCTGCCTCTGCAGGTCCTCGGCGAACACCTCCGAGGTCCACTCCTCCCGGACCACGGCCAGCACCCACCTCGGGAGGTGCCCAACGTAACCGTCGCGGCTGGGGGACCAGAGGGGGTCCTTCCCTGTCAGCATCTCCAGTAGCAGCACGCCGAAGCTGTACACGTCCGACTTCTGGGTCGGCTTCTTGGCCTGCCGGACCTCCGGCGCGCGGTACCCGACGAGCCGCGGGTGGAACTGAAGGGGGGCCATGAGCTGCAAGAGGCCGAAGTCGGAGACGTGCACGCTGAGATCCCGCGAGAGGAGGACGTTGCTCGACTTGATGTTGCCGTGGATGAACTTGCCGCCTGCTCCGGTGTGAAGATGAGCGATCGCTCGTGCGGCGACGAGCGATATCTTCACTCTCGTCTCCCAGTCCAGTGGTGCTCTTCCATCAGATCTGTTCCCTGTGTTCACAATCGATGGTAAGTCGGTGATCATGTAACTTCGTCGTTTCAATACATATGCGGTAGTACAAAGATGCAAGTTAACTATACAGGTGAAGAAAACCGGCACCTATTCTTTTCTACACATTTCAGCATCCATAGAAAAACAGTAGCTCAAAATTCTAAAAAATTGTAGCTACAAAACCACAAACAATTCCCTCTGAATGTTCATCAGAAATTCAGAAAAGAAGTAAAGGTCCTACACTAAACAAATAAATCAGTGTGGAAGGAACTTGTTGACTTCAGCTTGCACTGCCTCAAACTATCTTCCATTTTCCTTCAGCACCATTACGGCCGAGGGTCGAAAGGCAGCATATAAGGAATGTATAGTACAGTATTAATGCTGTATAATCTTCTTATCTAATTCAGAATAACCAACTCGGAATTTTGTATATCTAAGGAATTGTCTTCATCGTTCACTTCGAGATTCCAAAAGATTAACATAAAGGCGATCTCAGTTCTCTCCATGCCAGAATGCATAAATGGCACACTTACTTGGACTGCAGGTTCCTAATTATTTCAGGAACAATTTCACAGTGCTACAAATTTAAAGGCAATTTCTACCATAGAATTGCATGTACTTGTCATCGAAGTAATTGATGAAACACCACGTCAAAACAAGTTTCAAAATTCAAACAGGTAAATGAAATGCATACTTGCATAGTGGTTCAAATCAAAGACTTGAGATAAAGAGCATACCATGCAAAGCAGCTGAAAGGCTACCCGGTGTAACATAGTCATAGACCAAGAGCTTCTCGTCCTTGGAGTAATAGACAGCACGCAAGGGAACAACACCCTGGTGCTGGCCAAGCCTGTCGATTATCTCCATTTGCTGTTTGAATTCCTTCTTTCCCGCCACCACCTCCTTCAGCCTCTTGACCACCACTGTCGTGCCATCCTCAAGACCAGCTTTGTAGGTCGGACCGTAGCTTCCTTTTCCAATGACTTCACCTGAAGCCCTCAACAGATCATCCAAGTCGAAATCATAAGAACAGCTCTCAAAGAAAACTAGCTTGTTCCTCTCTGCTTCTTGGATACCACTGCTGTATTCTGCTCTTCCTTTGCCTTTGGATGATGAAGCTCTTGGCTTGTTCCTCTCTGCTTCCTCAGGATCCCCACCTCCCTTCCTCTTGAAGCAGCATAGTACCAAGATTATCGCAATGACAACAATAACTAATAGCCCTCCTACAACAGCTGCTGCAATGACTATGGTCTTGGGACCATCTTTAGAATTCGGGGGAGGTGCTGCATTAGAAGGAGTAGAAAGTGTTGCTCCTGGACATGGTTCCAGGGGAAGCCCGCATAGAAAAGCATTCCCCAAGAAAGAATTGGCTGGAAACTTCTGCAGAGCAGCTGGAATGGGCCCACTAAGGTTATTGTAGCTCAAATTCAAATACCTCAGTTTAGGGAGGTGAAGATCAGGGATGGGTCCAGAAAGTGAGTTGTTCTGGAGAGACAACCCAGTAAGCCCAGTCATATTCTACACTTTCAATGTGATTTCTCCGACAAATGAGTTGTACGACAGGTCGAGGAACGTTATTTTTGAAGCTAGGGAAGTAGGTATTGTGCCTGACAAGTTGTTGCGCTGAAGGTAGAGAGAGTGCAGATATGGAATGGATGCTACATCAGTGGGGAGGCCAGCAGTAAGACAATTGGACCGAAGGCTTAGCACCTCCAAGGCATCAAGCTTGCCAAGTATGTTGGAGGGCATAGGACCAAACAGTCCTACTGCAGGTAGTCGCAGCATACGAACACGCTTCCCGTCTGGTGTGCATGTAACCCCAACCCAGGATGTGCAGACCTGGGTTGTGAGGGACCAGTTTATTTTTCTTGGATGAGGAAGATATGCAGAAAATTCCAGAAGGGTTTGTTTGTCAGAGTTGAGATCAGCTCCTTTGGCACAAGGAAGAAGCAGACCAGCAGAAAGAAAAGCTATGAGCACAAGATGTTCCACTGTTAGGATGACCAGAGAACAAGCAGAACCAGAATTATAATCCAAGGGTCATCAATGTTTCACTTCTGCTGCAGAAAAGGAAAAGAGTAAGTGACATTGGTTCTTATAACATCAATCAAGAGTCTAAACCATAGTAGGTGTATTATATGCTGCAGTACATAAGTGGAAAAACATAGACAGTAGAAGTAGTGTTATTCGTGACTAGCAAAAAGGCCCGTGCGTTGCAACGGGTTATACATATTTATCTCTGTCGAGTGCACCAGGTAACCATGTTGATTCTCTCAATCTTCTCGACCTAGTGGGCAATGTTAAAGCTTTGATGCTTGCCCTAAAGGGCAGCACTCATATTGTCAATCTACAAGTTTAAGGAGCAACAATCTCATAAAAAATCAATGAAAACATTACAAAATAATTTAAAACGCTCAAATTATGACTGACATATGGCATAATTCCGTAGTCCTAGATCACCGCAGATGTTACAAGCAAATGTTGATGATGTGTGTTTACACATGTTTTTTGCACATCGATACTTACCAGAAATGTCTGGGTTCCCCATAAATAGTTCTGAATGAGAAGTTTGATTTGTTCCCTGCTCCATCGGCAACGCAATTACAATTAAATGCAGGGGGCACACAGTCAATGCATGTGTATGTCTTGTTACTGCAGCATGTGAAATTCCGCTACAGCTGACCTCCCTCTACTGAACTGTGATCTAGAGGCCTTAACAGAAACACCCCAATTTTAATTTAGATCTCCAGCTATTGGCTTATGCACTTGATCCAAATTGTGTGTGTTGTACAAACTGCAAGTAAATCAGATAAAAGCTTGTAAATGTGTGAGCCAAACTTGGCACCAATGCAAGTCCGGGTTCCCATGTAATGAACGAACCGATTACATGTAAAAAAGAACAATGGCTAAACAAACTAAAAAATATGTTCTTAGCCTCAATATATCCCTGTCTTGTGTCTACCTTGCTTCTACTAATAGAAAACACTGTATGTGCCCCGAATGGTATCTAAGATACACAATTTCTTGTGTTCATATTTAGCTTGTTGAATTGTTTTCATGTAAACAATTCAGATGTGCACAAGGATCTTTTCCTAGAACGTCACCTATGGCAAAAGGATGCATCAGAGAGCTACGATTTATTCTCCCATCACCATGCTCGTGCAAGGAACACTATGCTTGCACATAATAAGCAGAATAAGCAGATAGCAAATCACGGTCGTCCACACTCCCAAGAGTAAGCAAGCAGTAAATTAGACCAAACAATCTACTAATAATAAATTAGCCAGATTGGCCATGAATACAAACATGGGAGCCCCGCCCAATGTCAAAAGTATGCAATCGGAGAACTATGATTATTCGCTCATCATCATGCCCGTGCAAGGAACACTATGCTTGCACATAATATGTAGAATAAGCACAGTCATCCACACTCCCAAGAGTAAGCAGACAATACATTAGATCAAATAATCTACACATCATAAATTAGCAAAATCGGCATGAATAGTTTCACGGGAGCCCTGCTTTAGATAGAGCAAATAATTTATCCAAAGGGTAGCAGTGCGCAAAATGACTCACAAGAAAAGTTTAAAATTGCATTAGAATCTGCAGAGACAAAAGGATGTGAACTAAATAGTCGAATCATACTGCAAAGGCATAAACTTTGGATCAAGATTGAACATGTAGTTACTCATAGATTCAAAGATATCTATATTTATCTGAAACAAAATACCTACAATAACAAAGAAGATAGCCAATCCCTACACACAATTCAGATTCATTCTAGTCCCCGATACATGTCACAGCCACTCCACGCAGAAACCCAAACGCTATCAATCCACACCAGCTCTTTCAGGGAACCCCCTAGCCATCAGGAAGCATCCTTGATTCATAGAACCCACGCTCTAATCAGTTTATAAAACCAGACAGAGCTCTAGCACGCACACGACAATGCCTATATATATGTAGGGGTTCAGGCCTGCATACCCTTGGGTTTCTTGCGGAGGAGGAGGAATCCGGCGCTGGCGGTCACTACGATCATTACGGCCACCATTGTCTCCGTGCTCCAGCCCTGCAGGATGGTGGCGCAGGTGGCGGGGATCGAGCGAGGCTCGCGTGCCGTCTCCCGGGAGCGCTATAGGGGAGCAATCGGCAATGCTAGGTTCGACGGGGTTTTTTACGGGAGCAACGGACAGGCTACCGTGGAGACTTGGGATTGAAAGTTCGGGATGAGATGGGCCCCACACCACTGGAAATCAGGAGGTGGGTGGCGTCGGGATTCCACACAGGGATAGTGACAAGGCGGGATTCCAACAGGACTTGCAATGGATAAAGGAAAGCCACAGCACACTGGTGAACTCCTTGGCTGCACTGATGGAATGGAACATGCACAAAAGCAACAATGCAGAGCACCTAACCAGCTAGGCTACATGTAATTTTCTCAAGGACCAAGCTAGCGCTTTGAAAGAAAGCAGCAGCACCGAACCAAAAGTCCAGCACATAAAGCAGGTGGTCTCAGATGCGAGCGGGGATGAGGATTCCTTTTTTTCATGGTTTTGGGGGGGAGGCGTGGGGCTCTCTGCGGATTAATGGACGGATGTACCATGTCCATGTGTGTGATCATGGGCAGCACGACACACGAGTTGGCACGATGGTAGAGCAGGGCATCTCAGGCTTCACGCCATGGGACAAATGCGCAAAGCAAGAGAATTCAGCCAGCAACCTTGCCTGATTTGGGTTAACACTTATAGGCACTAGGCATGCTTTATGAAAATTAACCTTCAGCCCAGTGGCCTGTTGGAAGACCAATAAAATCTTCTTGATCACACCAGCTGGTGAAAAGAAGCTTCAACGATAAGCAAAGTGTCATCGGCGTATTGCACAACTGGAAGTCATGCCCAGGAAAAAGCAGAACTCCTTCAGCAATTTTTTTGTTGATCAATGTCTGCAAAAGGTCAACTGCAATGGCAAAAGGCAAAGGTGATAACGGATCTCCCTGCCTGACCTCACGTTTGCAGGTAAAGGTTTTGCCTGACACTCCATTTAACAGAACAACCAAAGAAGCAGTCGAGAAAATCATACCAATCCATTTCAACCAAGTACTGTCAAAACCCTTCTTCTCCAAAATTTGTAAAATAGGTTTATGCTCAACCCAATCGAATGCCTTCTCGAAATCCAATTTTAATATTACTGCCTCCTTGCCAGATGTTTTACAATGGTGCGAGTACTCAAACGACCAAGCCAGACAATCATGGATTGTGCGAGATTTAATAAACCCATATTGATGAGTATGAAAGAGAAAAAGATTTAGCTTAGCCTATCAGCAAGCAATTTAGTTAATAATTTTAGACAAGAGTTGAGAAGGGAAATAGGACGGAAGTCATTAGGGGTCTCAGGGCAAGCCTTCTTCAGAATCAGAGTTATAATTGATGCATTTACGCTGGTCAGATCCACTTTCCCTTGATGGAAATCTTTACTTTTTTTTGCGGGGGTGATGGAAATCTTTACAAAGCTTGTAAAAATCATGCTTTTCCAAGTTGAGAACCACATGAATTAGATCAAGCACTTCCTGTGAGACCGATACTTGGAAAGCCTTTAAGGATAGGCTTGGCCAACATATTTATTCCTATTCTCAGCATATCTATAAAAATTGAAGTCTCCCAAGAAGAGCCAGAGCTCCTCATCTGGTATGATCAGATCAGCAAGCCACTGCACAAATTCAGACCTCCTTGGTTCAACACATGGGCATACACATTCACTAGTGTCCACTTTTCAGCTGAAGCAGTAGATTGAAATTCAATTACGATGCCGAATGATTCCTGCTTAATAATCATGCCCGCAAATAAGCGACTGTTCCAAAGGACCAAAAGTCCACCAGAAGCCCCAATAAAAGAACACGGGCGAAGTGATCAAGGCGCCGAGGAGCGATATTACGGATAAAACTGAAATCAAACAAAGACTTTTTCGTCTCCTGAAGGCAAAAAACAGAGGCAGCACTTTCCTCAATCTTATTCTTAATCGAGTTCCATTTAGTTCCAGCATTAAGACCACATACATTCCAACCTAAGATGTTCCAGACGACAGATGACAGATGACATGACACGCAAAGTAAAAGACAGACCAGACTAACAGACTGACAGAAATGACCAACTGGCACAACAAACTAACTGACAGACAGAAAAAAACTACTTGCGAAGAAGCATTTCTTCAGAGAGATCCTTAGGATCAATGTCGCAAAGATCCACCCCCATCCTCTGCATTGTAGCAATCTGGAGCATGGCTGGTGCAGAAGCAAGAGGTATCAGGTATAGCAGATTTTTTGCGACGGGAAGTGCCATCCAGGGGCGAGAGGCAACTCCTCAAAGCCCTCCTTATCACTTCTTAGACCACGTCTTAGTTCAGTAGTAACCAGAGGAGTGGGCATCTTAGCACGCTTACCCTTCTGACGAACCGCAGCAGCAGGCACCAGCTGCTTCATCTGCATGTCCATGTCCTTGCCAACAGTCTCTGACTCACTCTCAATTTTGGCCATCTTAGCAGCATGAGGCATCTCCTCGTGCATCGACACACCAGGGATCAGCAGAGAGCTGACAACCAAGTCCGTTTCCACCACATCTGTCTTATCCATGTTCTGAACTTGTACAGCAGCATCAGAATGACCCACCTGTTGGAAGGCAGCAGCAGAATCTGAATCCATCAGCAGAAGAGGGCAATGTGTACTAGCAGGTGGGTGATAAGTAACAGAACTGTCCAATTTGCACTCTCGGGCACGATGACCCAATTGGTGACATAAGTTACACCAGGCCCATGATGCCGCTCCCTTGCACGCCATATCTTTTTTGCACTTTTCTTTTTGACCTTTATCGTAGCAGGTTTAACGTGACATACTCAGACCAATAGTTCACAACGCTGACAAATAGGACCTGGACACGATGAAACATCATGCCCAATCCGAGAGCATGTCAAGCAGCGTTTGAGACATATAGCAATGGATATTAAGTACGCAAACTACAGATGAAAGATTGGGTTTCGTATTGTTCAAAGTATATAACATTTAGGTGTCAAGAAATTTGGTGATGATATTTTTTTTTTACAAAACATACTCTCCCTCTATCGGCACAAAGTTCAGAACATGGCCAAGATGCATAAACCATAACTGAAACATGAATTGTACTTAGGCAATTCTAGCTACAGATTTTATTTAATGATAGTAGTACGAAAGGAAATAGACACAGGAACAGGGAGTATCTAGGGAAGCTTATGGAGGGACACATATCTACTATCGTTCATGTTGTTCACACATATTCTGTTTGGAATGCATATTATTATTGCTTGTGTAGGTGATACGTGAAGTCATATGTCACACATCCCACCCTGTCCACCCTCTAGCACCGCCACTGCATGAAGCATCCTCTCTAGTGAAAATAGCATAAGAAGTTAGCACGTTTTGGCAGGAAATTCAAGATTCTGGCAGTTATTAGCAATGTCATGGTAATTGATGATTCACTACAGATGCAGTGGCAGCTATTTCACAATTAATTATAATAAAAAACTATTAGCAACAGAAAAGAGTGAGACTGACAAATCGGATCTAGCATTTGTCTTATTTCTGATTTAGTAATGTTGGTGCAAAGCTTTAGTAAACAGACCCTAATCTCTTCAAGGGTAAATGTCCTGATGTAGCCAGTACATGAGCATTTGAATACTTTTCATTAACCCATGGTCTGTTTATTTGACAAGCTCTCTAGAATAATACTTATTTGATTATTGCAGAAGAAATGAGAAGATACTGCAATCAAGCAAACAGAAAAAAGAGCCACAAGTTAAGATCATCTGAGTACATTCAAGGCTGCCCTTGCTAATATACAATTCCAGAAGACCATTGGCAAGTCCTTCGCAAAACAAAGTACTAAATGAAATGAATATCAGAGTATCAGGGACATAAACTGGAATACAAAGGACGGATTTTTTTTTTGAAGGAAATAAAGAAGAGTGTACCTGTAAGTCTGTAACCAAAGACAAGACATATTGTTCCGGCTCCAAATCTGAAACAGTATACAAAAGTAGGCATCAGACATCTGTTACAGAAGATACGCATTGTCAGTATGTCTCATCTTTTGGTTCTGATCACCCGGCCATGCAAAATCAAATAAATAGATCACCAAGCTCCAAGATCTGCCGAAATCAGTTGACCGCAGCCAGCATGAACATCACATGTATGTATATATATTTTGGAATAAGAGAACATCAGGACATGGCAATTGCTTGGTGGAAGAACTGGTCATTTTAAGCTGAAAGAAATCACCTGAATATAGAGTCTTTGGTCTCATCATCATAACTGGAGTCTTGCAAAGCAATGAAAGCGTTCTGATGCAGTTATATAATGGTTGAAAGTCAAAGACTTAAACCTATTAACTACTGGAAGTGCTAACGTTGCAGAGATCTTTTACTATACTTATGACTTCGAGTTCAATTCAACCATTGCACGCAAGTTTCATCAAACATTCTCTCTAGAGCTGAGCATTTTATTTAACGAAAAGTGAGCACCGATGTTTTTAAATTTACCTGGACTAAAGAGGAGTACATGAGCCCCCAGAAACACCTGAAAATTAATTGAGGAGATCATTGGGCTGCACATGAGCGAGCACATGTATAATTTAAAAATATTTTTTGCTAAAGTCGTCTAAAACGAACAGTTTAAAAGGAGGGACATAAATACAATTGTCCTGCCATTCTGTATTTATGTCCTGCCATTGTTTCTTATACATCTCATCGCCATTTGCGGATGTTAATTATTTTTATTTTTTGAAAGAAAAGGTGGCTCTAGGCCAACCTTATATTCCAAAACAGGTTTAAAAACCTGTGAAAGTAACTTGTTACATTGAGCTTGTGAAGTGCACCCAGGTGCAAGATCACAAGAAAGAGAAGGTTGGGAAGACTACAAGAGCAAGGAGGGAACAGCAAACAGCAGAGTTAGCAGACTAGCCAGTAATTAGAGTACACCAGGAGAGGAGGTCGGTCTTGTCTTGCTGCCTGCGTGCCCTATTGCTCCACAACCGAATGAGATCATCTGCATAGTACTTGATATATGGCTCAGACCATAATTTTGAATGAAAAACTCGATCATTGCAGGCATGCCATGCAGAGACAGCGCAAGCAGCAAAAACCACATTCCATTTGCGCTTAAAAAGCAACCGCCTACCGGCTTCCTCGACAAAGGATAAGATGTCGGATGATGCATATGCCAGGGAGCCCAGCGCCAAGGTGTTCCATAGAATAGAAGCTGCCCTACAGTGCAACACAAGGTGTCCAATGCTCTCCAGCGCAGGGCAGGTATCGCAGTCAGCAAACGGAGCGATGGCAGACCAGCTTTTCCTGAACATGTTATCCCGGGTGTTAAGCCTTCCCCAGAAAGCTAACCAGAGGAAAGTTCTATGCTTGAGAGGGATTAACGAGTCCCAAATCCATGGTTCGGCCACACACTTGACCCCTCGAAATGTGAGTAGCTGATAATAATAGTTGGTGCTTATGCTGTTGCCTGTCACTGATGGTGATCGAGCATCCTCGGCTGCGTCATGAGGGGCCACTTCTTGTAGAATTTGATTTAGGGTCGTTAACTCTGCTGTGGCTGCATGTGTCAAGTTTGGGTGAAGCTGCACCGCCCAGGATCCATCTCTGAACTGGGACCGAACAGAGCAGGTTGGCTTTCTGGGCGGATGTTAATTATGAATCCTCATGATGTATGCAAATGTTATGGTTTCATATTTCGATTCAGTGTTCCTAAACTAAAAGAAAGATTTTCAGTAACCGAAGAATTGCCTCAGTACAAACCTCTAATCTCCGTGAGATTTTTAGTAACCGAAGATCTTCCTTAGTACAAACCTCTAATCTCTGTGTAATGTTTAATCTTTGATTATTGAAATCCTCACATGCTTGCCTACAAAAGTTGAGCACACTTGGGCGCATCAGTATGATCATTGAAATTTTCCTTAGACTTTCTCCAATTTAGAAACCCGTTTTTTTTAATGCATCATTGCAAAAATATTTGGGTTGAGCTGGACTCTTGAAAAGAAAGCAATAAAAACAAAAGGAAGCATCTTTTGACATGCTATACTCCCAAGTCCCAACTAATCGTATTTCCTGATCCATGATTCTTTAAAAGATGTCATACAATCCATTATTCCTCAACTCATTTGCAACATGCAGGAACTGCAATTATGTCTGTTTTTTTATTTTTTGAAAGATCCAGCAACTTGCTGGCATTCATATATTAAGCAGAGAGCAGGCGGTAAATGTGTTCATGATCAAATTTGATCATGGTGGTTTACAAGAGTTGGTGAATGAATTCACCCAGATATTAAAACTACTCCTCATCCTGGGTCCCCTAGAGGGCTATCTAAACATCTAGCCCCGGCTAGCTTCCAGGAGTCCATGTCACGGCGGATTGCCGCTATGATACCACTGATTGGGGTGATTTGTTTCCTGAAAGAGCGATTGTTTCTCTCCAGCCATATGTTCCAGCACACTAGAATCAGCAGACATTTCACCTTTTTCCTTAGCCCTAGCCTTGTTGTTATCACTGCTTTAACTCTTTGTTCTGAAGAATGTATGGGCACTGCATTGCTGTCAGAAAGAGTGTTGCATCCGGCCAGGTGGATATTTGGCGCCAAACTTCCTGTGATACCCGGCATTCACAGAAGAGGTGGACTGAAGTTTCTAGGTTCCTCATGCACAACGGGCAAAAATAACCATTTTCCCAACCTACTCGTTGTAATCTGTCGTTGCACCAGAGACGATTTTGTAGCAGCAACCAGAAGAATATCTTGGTTTTTCCAGGGGCCCAGACCTTCCAGATAAGGTGCTTGTTGTCTGAATTTGGTCTGTTCAGAAACTGAAAATTATAGGCCGAGCTCACACTGCATTGTCCCGAATTGTCCAAACGCCAGCTGATGGAGTCCGGGGTCTGCGGTCGGAGTACCAAGTTTGCTGCTTGGATGGCACGCCATAGAATGAGGAAGGATTGAACAATATGATCTTGCCTTTGCTGCCGAAGATCGCAGACCCAGGTGCCATTTGTCAAAGCAGCAGCAACAGTTCTTATTTTTCCGCTCGATCTCTTGTACAGTTCCCGGAATAGTTCTGCCAATGATGATGAAGTGAACCAGGAGGAGTGCCAAAAGGATGCCGTTGTTCCACTTCCGATAGTGACAGTAGTGGCCGCGGCAAACAGCGCTCTGTCTTTGCTATCACAGGGCAGTTCTGAACCTACCCATGGGCGTTCAGCATGGTGCCATTCCAGCCATAACCAGCGCAGCCGGAGTGCGTGAGAGAATCTCTCAAGATCCAGAATTCCCAGCCCTCCCCGATCAGTTGGGGAGCAAACCTTGTCCCATTTTACTTTGCACTGCCCACCAGAGATCTCTTTTTCCTGTGCCCAGAGGAAACGCAGACGCACCTTGTCCACTTCCTTGATTTGCCCACCAAAATTTTGTAGGACATCAGCAAGATCAATCTCTTCGCATCTTAGTGGGGTTACAGTGGATTTGGTTGGGTTGAGGCGCAGTCCTGAGGCCTCTCCGAGGTAATCTAGGATCTCCAGTAGCTTGTCAAACTCCTCTCTGTCCGGGTTCGCAAAGATGATAGCATCATCAACATAAAGACTGACCCGTAACTTGATCTCTCGTCCTGGCAAAGGTGCCAAAATTCCGTCTTTTGTATCTTTGGCGATGAGACGGTGAAGGGGATCAATTGCCAGGATGAATCGCAGAGGCGATAGAGGTGTACCATTTAGAATGAAGGCTGAAGATTGTGAGACCACTAGCATTTCCATCCAGTCCCGTCACCTTGCCCTAAACCCCGTTGTGTGCAAGAGCTCAAGAATGTATTCCCAGGATACTGAATCAAATGCTCTCACGATGTCTAACTTGAGCAGTAAAGCTGGTTTTTTCTTGCGATGCAGGGATCAGACACAATTTTGGACGTATAGGAAGTTGTCTTGCAGGCATCTCGTCTTCAGGAATGCACTCTGCGCTGGCAAGATCAGCGTCCCAATCTGTTCTGACAGACGCATCGAAAGGACCTTTGCAATCAGTTTTACAATTGAATTGATCAGGCTGATGGGTCTGAAATCACCCATTGCCTCGGCGCCATCTTTTTTGGGCAGCAGTGCAACAAGGGCTGTGTTGATCGCCGAAAGGTTTGTTCCGGAGAGGCCGTGGAATTGGTGGAAAACGGCCATGATGTCATCTTTAATTATATCCCAGCATTTGCGAAAGAAAATCCCATTGAAACCATCCGGTCATGGGGCTTTTTTAGCAGGGGAGGCCAAGATTGCCGCCCATACTTCGGCGAAAGGATTATCAAGGCCACCTCCTGTCACCATGGGCATCTGAATTTCAGACCAGTTGATTGTGCATGCCCTTGTCTCTTTAGTTCCCAGAATCCTATCAAAGTGCTCATGAATAATCGCTGCCTTGTCTTGATGTTCAGTCACATATCGTCCATCAGTCCGCAGGGAGTGAAAGAAGTTTTTCCTCCTTCTCAACTGGATCTTGGCATTGAAGAAAGCAGTGTTTGTATCACAAGACTTTAACCATGTGATTCGAGAAGATTGGCGCCTTCTAGCGCGCTCTATTGCTGCCAGGCCAATGATTCTTTGCTTGAGCAGTTTTCTGAAACTGAATTCAGCAGGTGTTAACTGACGGCGTTCCATGGCAATATCGAACCTGAAGATCAGCTCATTGACGATGTGGAACTGGACTTTGGCATCATTGAATAAAGTTTTGCTCCAGATTTTCAGGTCCTTTGCCACTCTCTCCATCTTTGTTGTGATTCTGAGAAAAGCGCAAGTCTGTGTTGCCGGGCGCTGCCATGCCCTTGTCACCGTCTCCCTGGACTGAGGAAACTACGGCCAAAAACTCTCAAATTTGAATGATGCACGCTTGGGCGGTGCGGTAGCACTAGCAAGTACGAGGGGGCAGTGATCTGAGCAAGAGGAGGAGGCAGCCATGAGCATGAAGGTTGGGAAAATGGCTTCCCACTCTGCCTTGTTGGTGTCATCTGAAGGCACATCTAACTGCAATTATGTCATCCAAACTAAATTGTCCGTTTTGGTTCTGCTTTGTTGCTCCCAAGGGTGTTGGCGCTTAGATTGCATGAAAAATAGTTGTGCATATTTTTATTCATGTTAGACGAATCTACAGCAATGAGAAACATAGAGATTGAGTGACGTGTTGTAGCTGATCTGAAAAGACAGATTGATTTGCTTATTAGAAATTTTGAATAAAAGAAACAGTCAGGATATAAGATACCTACATGGGGCTGTTGTACTGTCAAGTAGCTTCTGCGTACTAAACACCAATCGATGTCACAGGACCTTGCCGGCCGCTGGTGCCGCGCCCTTGTCCTCCGCCCCGCAGCTCCAAATCGCCCCTGCCTGCTGGAACGCGAACTGCATCCACGCGAGACACGGGAATTAGGATATGGCGGTTTCTGCAAGGCTCTAGCAAGTCGTCGTGGGCACTGTTATTTGAGGTCAAGGTCGGGAAGGGGGCGCGCGAGGTTGCCATGGTGCTGATCCGCGCCGCTGGAAAGGGGGTAGTTCGCCGTTGTCTCTGCCCGCTGCTCACTCTACCTCCGTCGATGCGGCTAGGTTAGGCCTGACTCCGATCCAAGGCACGACCCCAAACGGACGTCCGTTTTATCCGACGGGACAACAATGAGACCGCGTTAGCCTGGATTTGTGGATGCGCTGACCGCGCGCCTAACGTGTGGCTGCATTTCGGCCGCATCTTTTTTGCAACACCTGGGGGCGTTGTCAGGGCTGTGCAGATCGGTATCTGGTCAATCCATGGCACGACGCGGCCTCCGGTAGCAGGGGTGAGCTCAAATCCGACTGGAGCCGCTCCAAATCCGGTCACCGAATGCTGAAATCTAGCGGCCGGAGTTGGACAGCTCGGGGCGTCGAGGAAAGAGGGATGCAACAAGGGGAGGGGCGGTCTCGTGGCTGTGCTGGACAGCGCACGGCTGAGAAAAATGGCGGCGGTGGCGGCTAGGGACAAGAGGGGAGTGGGGCGGAGGGTGCGGCTGGAGGGGGATATGGAATAGAAAAAGGGCCGCATGTGTCCCGGCCGCAAACGTGGTCCAAAGTTGGGCCAGGAATGGATCGAAAATGGTCGGTTTGCTCCCGCACGTTGAGCGGTTGTTTCTCTCCGTTTACCTCCATACGAATACGGTCGGACCATTTGGGGTCGTGTGTTGTAGTTGGCCTTATGCCGAGAAAACCGAGAGCATCATGACGTAGATACAAAAATAACAAACTTTTACATTTTTAAGGATAAAGAAGGCCCCTAAGACGGCCAATTTTGCACAAAAAGTAAACTTGTTTGAGGGAGATGCAGAATACGAAGAGAGGGAGATGGCGCCTTCAAACACCCCTCAGAAAAATTCGAACAGGAAGAAGTTGCATGATAATAGTCGGGTGCAAGGATGGTCTAGCGGTGGACAGTAATAAACATCAAGAAATTTCATCGGCGACGTCCCTCGAGGACGATTGCCGGGTGCAATGAAACTATTATCATGGAACTGTCAGGGACTCGGGAACAAACCGGCAGTTCGAGCTTTGCTGGACGTCCAGCGAAGCACACGTCCCGATGTGATGTTTCTCTCGAAGACTCACATGGATAGTTACCCGACTGAATGCTTGAGGAGACGATTAAAGATGGATCATAAAATGGTGTGCACTAGCAATGGGAGAAGTGGAGGTCTGATTTTGATGTGGCGTAATGGAATTACGTCCCAAAGACTTGGACTAGACCCAATGTTCATAGATGTTCAGATCACCTGTGATAATAATACATGACGATTTACTGGTATGTATGGAGAATTCCGATAGGCAAACAAACACTTGAAATGGGGTCGAATGTGAGATCTACATCAGAGAAATAATAATCTTTCATGGTTGATGATGGGAGACCTTAATGAGATCCTATTCTTGCATGAGAAGGAGGGGGGCAATCCACGGCCTCCACAATATATGGTAGCTTTCCAACAGACAATTGATGATTGCAGTTTACATGATATGGGGTATATTGGAGATATTTTCACATGGAGAAGAGGGAGAATTAGAGAAAGACTGGATAGAGGTCTGACCAACAATGAATGGGCTAGCCCTTTCCTAAATGTTGGTCTAGAGCATTGTAACTTTAATCATTCGGACCACCGACCCATGTTGATGAACACAATTTTTTATGTGAACCAAGGAACTGCAAATGGTGGACCTAAGAGGTTTGAAGTGCGGTGGCTGGGAGAAGAGCAGTTCCCGGAATTGGTAACAGAAACATGGGAAAGGTTGAAGAATGACCCAACGTCCGCGGGGGTGTTCGAGAAGCTTACAGAAATGCATTCGGTCTTTCATGATTGGGACCAGCGTGTTCTAAAAAAACAAATAAAAGGTTAAGAAAAGCTCAACGTGAGTTGGAGAAAGTCATTTCGGGGCCCATGACAGATGAGAATGAGAAGAAGATGAAGGAGCTGGCAGAATTGGTGGAGTATTTACTGGAGTTGGAGGAAATTTAGAGTATGCAAAGATCATGAGTGGACTGGCTCAAGTTTGGTGATAGAAACACGGCTTTCTTTCAAGCGTTCGCAGCAGCGCGACGTAAAAAGAATTTTATTAAAAAACTAAAAGATGACAATGGCGATATAATAGAGAATGTGGATGAGTTGAATTCTCATATCCAGAGCTACTTCGATGGGTTGTTCACCTCGGAGGTACTTGACACGGATCCGACGATGTTGCAAAAGGTACAGCCTAAGGTAACAACTCAGATGTATAACATGTTGTTGGCCCCGTTTTCTGCTGATGATGTTCGTAAAGCAGTGTATAGTATTGGTGATTTGAAGGCACCGGTCTCAGACGGACTACATGCGATATTTTAAAAAAATTATTGCACATTATTGGGGAGGATATTACTGTTGTTGTACTACATGCTATCAACTCAAAACATATTTCACAAGAATGGAATGATACATCTATAGTTTTGATCCCTAAGGTGGACTCCCCAGATGTGATTACTCAATACCGACCAATCAGCCTATGCAATGTTCTGTATAAGATAATATCTAAGATGTTGTCTATTCGCCTAAAAAGCATTTTACCATATATAATATCTCCAACCCAAAGTGCATTTGTTCCTGGTAGAATGATTACTGACAATATTCTTGTGGCTTATGAGTGCATTCATAAAATTAAGAACACCAGAAATACTCAGGCTGGACTATGTGCAGTTAAATTGGACATGCAGAAAGCTTATGACAAAGTTGAGTGGGTATTCTTGAGGAACATGATGAAAATGTTGGGTTTTGATGATCAGTGGATAGATCTTATAATGGCATGTGTGAACTCAGTAAGATATAGGGTTCGCTTTAATTCACAAGAGACAGAGATGTTTACTCCCTCGAGGGGAATTCGGCAAGGTGACCCTTTATCACCTTACCTCTTTTTGATTTGCGCTGAGGGTCTTTCTAGCATTTTGCAGTATGAACAAGAAGTTGGTGGCATTGATGGGATAAGAGTGTGCAGGAATGCACCGCCACTCTGACACCTTTTATTTGCTGACGATTCTCTAATTCTCATGCGGGCAGATATGTTAAATGCAACTTCCTTACAACAAGTGTTGGAGACTTATTGTGCAAATTCGGGACAGATGGCAAGTGTTGGAGACTTATTGTGCAAATTCGGGACAGATGGCAAGTGTTGGGAAATCAAGCATTTTCTTTAGTCCAAATACTCTGTTGCAAACTAGAGATGAAATATGCCAGGAGCTAAATATTACAAACTAGGCTCTCTCAGATAAATATCTTGGATTACCTGCTATGGTAGGTGCAGACAGGAGTGATTGTTTTGAACACATTTGTGTGAAAATTTAAAAACTCTTAAAAGGGTGGATGGAGAAGCAACTCTCAATAGGGGAAAGGAAATCCTGTTAAAAGCAGTAGCTCAATCCATCCCTGTGTTTGCTATGTCAGTTTTCTGCCTGCCTAAGGGGGTATGTAAGGATATTATGGATGTCATTGCTCAATATTGGTGGGGAGATGATGAGGAAAATAAAAAAATGCATTGGTTCTCATGGTGGAAGCTTTGTATACCAAAGTGTGATGGTGGTTTAGGTTTTCGTGACCTACACTCTTTCAATTTGGCGCTGCTTGCAAAATAGTGTTGGAGATTGATTATAAATCTGGAGTCTCTCTGTGCTCGTATTCTGAAGGCGAAATATTACCCCAATACAAATTTGTTGCATGCTGGGCCAAAAGTTGGGTCTTCATTTACATGACAGAGCCTGGTAGCAGGCTTGACTACATTTAAAAGAGGGTATATTTGGCGAATCAGATCAGAAGAGAATGTGAGCATATGGAATGATCCATGGATTGCCTCTAGCCCGGACAGGAGAGTAATAACTCCTTGAGAACATATCTTAATCTCAAGGGTGGTAGAGCTAATTGATCCAGTTACCTCGCAGTGGGATGAACAATTGATACGGGATATTTTTATCTTATGGACGCAACTAGAATTCTGCAAATACCACTCAACTTCCAAGCCTTTGATGATTTCATTGCATGGTATATGACAAAGCAGGGAGATTCACGGTTAAGAGTGCATATCATGAACAACGGTCGCATAAGTATAGAGGTCAATATCTTCCAAATTCATCGTCAACTAGTAACATGGAAGCAGCAATTTGGAAGAAGCTATGGGAGCTTCAAGTGCCATGGAAAATTCAAATCTTCTGTTGGCGGGCATTGAGAGGAACCATCCTGTTGAAATCCATTCTCGCTAATAGACATATACCTGTCAATGGTGCATGCCCAGTGTGTCATAGGGGGGCTGAAGATTTGTGTCATATGTTGTTCCAATGCGACTTAGCAAATATCCTATGGGTCGGGTTGGGTCTATCAGAGCGTATTGACTTCGCTGTACAAGTGGACAGATCGGGGTCGAAAATTCTGGGATTTCAGTTGCTGGAGTCAGACCAACCTTTGCTAATGATGCCAAACTTGAAGGAAAAGGAGGTGATTGCGACCGGATGCTGGTATCTCTAGTGGCTGCATCGATGACACACTCATCATGATTCTGTTCCTCCTAACTTCAGGTGGCACATCTCTATTTTGGCAATAGTGAAAAACTATACAAATTCTGTGATGCAGAAAAGAACACTGGTGGAGCATAGGTGGAAGAGACCGGAGTCAAGGTTCATCAAACTTAATGTTGATGCTTCATTCCATGCGGATGAGGGGGCAGGCTCTGTTAGAGGTGTGCTACGAGATGATAGAGGAAATTTCATTGGAGGGTTTTGTAAATTTATACCATTGGCAATAGATGTTGTGACTATTGAAGCAATGGCATTGCGAGATGGATTATTTCTGGCGAACTCCTTAGGTTTCAACAGAGTAGAAGTGGAGTCGGACTCATTGAATGTCATCAATTGTTGTCGAGGACAATATCAATGGTGGGATGCAGCTCCAGCGGTCTTCTCCGTGTGCATAGATTTGTCTACGTCGATAGGAAAGGTCGTCTTCTCTCATTGCTTTCGTGAAGCAAATTCAGTTGCTCGCGAGCTAGCAAAGTTTAGTTTTTGTAATAAATGTGATGACAGTTGGACTAACGAACCTCTTGAGTTCTTAGTTAGCCAACTGGTGAACGATGTAACTATTGTTTGAGTCTAATAAAGCTAGCCATGATGGCCTTTCCCCCCAAAAAAGGATAAAGAAGGTTGTTCCAGTAGATGAAAAAAATTACATCACCTCTCCAAGTGATGTAAAACACAACACTTGGAGATGCAAATTTGCAATTCCAGCAAATGACAAAAATGAAATCCCTTTTGTAATAGATGAATTTTCGTCTAAAACCCTAATACTTTGAAAGAAATTTTCCAGTTTGTACACGAAGTGCATCCAGTTTTTCCCGTAACCCTCTCAACTTTTTAGCACATGTTATGTTGGTGAAATTATGATACCATACCATGTTTCAACCTTTTCAGAGTTCATTTATAGTGTTTTTCATTTCAGGGTCATTTAGCTCAAAGAATAAACTAATAGCAAAAAGAATGAAATGAAATGCTTTTATAAAACTCTAATAGCAAAAAGAATGAACTAAAAAGAATCAACTAAAATATTTTGTTATGATCAACTAAAACAAAACTATAATATTCTTCAATAGCAAAAAGAATCAACTAAAAAGAAGCAAAATAATATTAACTAAAATTATCAAAGTATTTTTTGTTAAAAACATTAATAACAAAAATAATTTTCATAAAGTATTTGTTAAAAACTTTAATAGCAAACTAAAAAGCTTTTATAAAACTATAATAGCAAAAGGAATCAACAAAAAGTAATCAATAAAAAATAAAACTTATGCAAGTTAAATTATATAACTAAATTATATAAAATTGTGCAACTAAAATTATATAAAATTTATGCAACTAAAATTATATAACTAAAAATAACATATGCAAAAAATAACATTAATAATTTAAAAACATAACATATGCAAAAAAATAAAAAATACCCGCCTACTAAGCAACCACGACATGCATATGACTGGAAACCCTACATATGGGCCAGGATTGTCGGAGTATTGGGCCACAGGTAGGCAAACCCGAGTCCCTGAGCCTTCTAAGACATTGGGCCGGCTTCGATCCACGAGACTCCAGAATGGAGCACCGCCTTCTGGTGGCCGGCTGACCTGAAGGGCCGGCTGCCCGAAGGCGGCCTAGCGCTAGCAGACGGCACCAAGACAAGCCGCCTCCTAACAGACGACCTCCGGAGAGGCCGGCCTCTAGCAGGAGGCCACCAGGCGTCCTCGGAGTATGTGCCCTTCATCAAGAAGACAAGATAGGGCGAGCCTACAACGTAGCCCCGTACCCCCGGATCCCGGGCTTGGCATGGCTACAGTGTCCCGTACCGGCGGAGATCCCCGCACGACGTGGCACTGTTGCCATTCCCCCTTTACGCCACTACTGACCGGCGAAGCCCTGTTCCCACGATGGCCTGTCGGTACGGCCCACAGGCGGCATGCCCTACTGGGCAGAGAAAGCCCGGAGGGCGGCCGAAGCTGGAGCAGCCGGAGCTACCGGAGGCCGGCCCCCAGAAGGCGACCGGACCCTCCCCCGAAGGCAGTATAACATCAGCCAGACGGGGTGCAGTATGGCTACAGTGATCTCCCACCAGGCGATGGGACTGTAGCCATGCTCCCCTGACCAAGCCTGTGTCATTAGCATCGCGGCTATAGGGATCAGCCACCAACCAGACCCGCCAGCGGCGGGGGCGTCCTGTCGGCTCCGTAGCAGACCAGTCAGAGGGCCCGCCAGGCGGCGGGCCACAGCTGCCGGCGGAGAAGCCGGCGACCAGAGACGCTGACAGCCGGGCCCAGCACCCGGCCGAGTTACCATTGTACCCCCAGGGGGTAGGCCTATATAAACCCCCCCCCCCCAGGGCACCCATGCAAAGGGTTCCAAACCTGATAGGCCTAGACTCATACCTAGAGGAAGAAGAGAGCTAGCCCTGCCTCCTTCAACCTCTAGCATACAACTCAAGGAGTAGCTTGTATTCACTAGTGCCTTAGTGATCATGCGGAGATCCGGCAGAGCAGGAGTAGGGGTATTATCTCCAAGGAGAGCCCCCAACCTGGGTAAAGTACGCTGGCGTTCGTGTCTACGCCTTATCCCGCTTCCGGGCACCGGCGACGTTCTACTCGCTTCCCCCATGATAAGCCATCCTTTGACATATGTCGCACCCAACCCCCGATGTTTGGCGCTCACCGTGGGGCGAGGTGCACCATCATCCAGAGATCTGTTCTGGATGGGAACCCTGTTCCTTCCAGACGTGCGCAGCTAGCCCAGGACGCCCGATGGTGTCAGCCTCGACGCGCTGCGCGGCGCGGAGATTGGCTGCGCAGCCAGCTACCTTGCCGACCTCGTCGACAAGATCAACCTCTCCGACGAGCCTGCGTCCGACATAGACACCGACTGCCCGGAGAGCTGCCTCATCAGCCTCCTCGACCAGCTCCATGTCACCAGCGAGCCTGCTGCCGATTTGGAGTCTGTTGGCTTCACCGACCCGATGATCGTCGATTTCGACACAGTGTCACTCGAAACATTCCCCACCAACATGGTGGTCTACGACGAGCCACCTCCTCGCGAGCACAGCAGCAGGAGCACCGTCACTGAGGTGCTTGTCATCAACAGTGGTGAGCACTCGGACGGAGGCGCTCGAGACCACTCGATGCGGCGCTGCGAGACTTGCTAGCGCCCATCCCAGCCGATGAGGATGCTGAGGCGCTGGAAGCACGCTGCGTCTAGCTCATTGAAAGCGCTAGCCGACTGGCCAGCATGCGACGCCTCTCGGAGCCTACCGGCGTGAGATCAACCGGACCGTTGGCGGGACGCAGGCCCCCGAGGGGCCTAGCCGTGCCGGCTCGATCCGGCTGCGCGGCACGGCCATCGCTGGTGCGTTCGGGGTAGAACGCCCCGTCTATGCTACGCCAGCGGGAAACGTACGAGCTGCCCAGGCGGTGGCAGATGAGATGGACAAGTACGAAGGCAACGAGCGTCACCACATGACGGAGCGTGTCCAGCAGCTCCTTGACGCGGCTGCCGAGCAACACGATGCTGGCTGCCGCGACAAAGCGCCAACCCGGCAGAACAATGAGTCGCCTCCTCGCCAGGACCATGGCGCGACGTCTCGGACGCCAACTAGCGATGTCCGTAGAAAGAAAGGCAACAAGCCAGCTGTCATCCGCAGTCGGACTCACCTCACCATCGAGCACAACGCCAAAGGCCGCCCTCGAGCCGTGGAGCGGCGAGGCGACCCGCCTCCTCCTTAGCCCCGCGGAGAAAGGCATCCCACTCCACCGCCTGTCACGCACCCGACATTCAGCGACCGCCTTGGCCGCGGAGAAGGAGTCGGAGAAAATGACGCCCGCCACGGGATCGACCGCCTCAATCGCTCCCTGGCGCTAGAAGAAGAAGATGCGTTGGGTCCGCCCTGTTTTGGCCCCTGAATCCGAGATGAGCCCTTCCCTCGAGGGTTTACCCTCCCAAGAGACACACCCAAATACACCGGCTCCGTGAAGCCGGAGGACTGGATGGTCGACTACCCCACGACCGTCAGCATAGCGAACGACAACAATTGCGTTGCTTTGAAGTACGTCCCACTCATGCTCCAGGGCACATCCCAGACATGGCTTAACAGCCTGAAGCCCCCCAGCATCAATGGCTGGGTTGATTTCACCGAGGCTTTCGTCCGCCACTTCACCAGCACATACAAGCAGCCTCCCAAGCCTTGACAGCTCTCCTTGTGCGTCCAAGGGCCCAGCGAATCGACGCGCGACTACCTCACGCGCTGGGCCGAGCTGCGCAACTCCTGCGAGGGTGTGCATGAGGTGCAGGCCATCGAGTATTTCACTGCCGGGTGCCGAGAGGGCACCCTTCTCAAGCACCGGCTCCTCTGCGACAAGCCGATGACTCTCGATGAGCTGCTAATCATCGTCAACAATTATACTCCTCCATGAAGGCAGAGATCCAAGTCGATGCATCCGGCAAGATAGCCCCTCTGACTTCTCAAGACCCGGCTCGAGACTCCAGTCAGAGACATCAGCAAAGCGACAACAAGCACAAGGCCGTGCAGCCGGCTTCTGCAAGCGGCCGTGCAGCCGGCTTCTGCAAGCCGGCAGGTGGCAGCAGTCGAAGACCAGCAGCCGGAAGGGCAGCCTCTGCCTAAGTGTCAGAAGGGCAGCAAGCCCAATTGGTTGTCCGCCTTCTCGTACAAGCAGACCCTCGATGCGCCTTGCAAGTTTCACAGCGGCGCGAAGCCGTCCAACCACACCACCCGGAAGTGCCATTGGCTCACCCGAATCGCCAAAGGAGATGGACTCCTGCCCCTGCCGCCTCCCTGTCCGCCGCCTCCTCCGCCCCAGCAGCCGGCGGTCCGGCCAGTCGGAGCAATACAAGATGAGTATTCGGAAGAACAGGGAGCCTATGTCATGTTCACCAGTGTAGCTGACGACAGGCGCAGCAGAGAGCAACAACAGCAAGAAGTACATGCAGTAGCAACTGGAGCCCCTGAATTTATGCACTGGTCAGAGAAGCCCATCAGCTGGAGCAGGGGCGACCACCCGGAAGTGATGCCTTCTCCCGGTTCTTATGCCCTGGTCCTGGATGCCACCCTCGCAACGGAGAGGCGAGTAGCTCATTTCTCCAGAATTCTAATAGATGGCGGCAGCAGCATCAACATCCTATATCGTGACACGATAGAGAAATTGGGAAGCAAGAAGAAGCAGCTTCAGCCCAGTCGGACTGTATTTCATGGCATAGTTCCTGGCCTTTCTTGCTCACCAATCGGCAAGACCCATATCGATGTCCTCTTCGGGGACAAAAATCATTTCCACCGAGATGCAATCTGGTTTGAAGTGGTAGACCTTGAGAGCCCGTACCATGTGCTGCTTGGCCGGCCTGCCCTGGCCAAGTTCATGGCGGTCCCTCACTACACTTACCTCAAGATGAAGATGCCAACTACCAAGGGAATCCTAACCATAGCCGGAGACTACAAGAATTCATTTGCTTGCACGACAGACAGCAGCCGACTGGCCGAGTCCCTGGTGATTGCAGCTGAGAAACGACTCCTGGAAAGGGTTGTGGCGTTGGCAGGCAAGCAGCCGTAAATGTCACAACCACCCAAGGAGTCAGAAGTTGAGGGCTCGTTCAAGCCCGCGAAGGAAACCAAGAAGATACCCTTGGACCCAGAGCACCCGGAGAGGCATGCCCTCATTGGAACAAACCTTGACAGTAAATAAGAAGGCGAGCTCGTCGATTTCCTCCGTGAGAATCGTGACATCTTCGCATGGTCTCCCATAGACATGCCGGGTGTCCCGACGGATTTCGCCTAGCACAAGCTACACGTCCGACCTGAGGTCAAGCCGGTCAGGCAACCCTTGCATCGCTTGTCGGAAGAAAAAAGAAAGAGTCGTTGGAGAAGAAATAGCCCGGCTTCTGGCAGCTGGCTTCATCATGGAGGTGTTCTTCCCCGAATGGTTGTCCAACCCGGTTCTTGTGCTGAAGAAGAACAAGCAATGGCGCATGTGCATTGATTATACCAGCCTCAACAAAGCTTGCCCCAAAGACCCCTTTGCCTTGCCAAGAATCGACCAAGTGATAGACTCCACAGCCAGATGCAAGCTACTGAGTTTTTTGGATGCCTACTCAGGATACCATCAGATCAAGCTGAACCCAGCCGACAGGCTGAAGACCGCCTTCATCACACCATTCGGAGCCTTCTGTTACCTGATGATGACGTTCGGCTTGAGGAATGTCGGCGCCACGTTTCAGCATTGCATGCAGAAGTGCCTCCTCAAGCAACTCGGCAGAAACGCCCACGTTTACGTGGATGATGTGGTGGTGAAGACGGAGAAGCATGGCACACTTCTAGAAGACCTCAAAGAGACATTTGAGAACCTGCGTCGATTTCAAATCAAGCTCAAAACGGAGAAATGCGTCTTTGGAGTACCAGCCGGCCAACTTCTTGGCTTTCTAGTCTCAGAGCGCGGCATAGAGTGCAACCCTGTGAAGATCAAGGCAATTGAGGGTATGGAAGTTCCCACCCGACTGCTGGATGTACAAAAATTCACCGGCTGCCTGGCGTCCATCAGCCGCTTCCTCAGCCGGCTGGGCGAGAAGGCTCTCCCATTGTACCAGCTCATGAAGAAAACCACTTTTTTCGAGTGGAACGACAAGGCGGATGAAGCTTTCTGTCAGCTCAAGAAGATGTTGACCACCCTGCCTGTCCTGGCGGCCCCGACTGATAAAGAGCCTATGCTCCTCTACATTGCCGCCACCAGTCGGGTGGTCAGCACGGTCATAGTGGTGCAACGCAAGGAGGAAGGCAAGGCACTGTTGGTCTAGAGGCCGGTGTATTATTTGAGTGAAGTACTGTCCACCTCCAAGCAAAATTACCCCCACTATCAGAAGATGTGCTATGGCGTGCACTTTGCCGCCAAGAAGCTCAAGCCTTACTTTCAATAGCATCCGATTATTGTTGTCTACACTGCTCCACTTGCTGAGATCATTGGAAGTCGGGATGCCTCGGGTCGAGTGGCCAAGTGGGCCATAGATCTGCCCCCCTACACCATCTACTACCAGCCTCGCACCGCCATCAAGTCACAAGCACTGGTCGACTTCCTCGTAGACTGGGTCGAGACCCAGTACCTGCCGCCAGCGCCAGACTCCACTCATTGGTGGATGCACTTTGATGGGTCCAAAATGCGCACCGGCCTGGGAGCCGGCGTTGTCCTCACCTCTCCCAAAGGCGACAAGCTCAAATATGTGCTGCAGATCCACCTTGCCGCCTCCAACAACATGGCAGAATATGAAGCACTCATACATGGGCTCCGGCTTGCCAAGGAACTCGGCATTTGCCGGATCCTGTGTTATGGTGATTCCGACTTGGTAGTCCAGTAGTCGTCAGGTGACTGGGACGCCAAGGATGCAAATATGGCGAGCTACCACTTCTTCATACAACAGCTCAGTAGATATTTCGAGGGGTGCGAGTTCCTCCATGTGCCAAGAAATGACAACGAGCAAGCAGATGCCTTGGCATGGATTGGCTCCACCCGACAAGCAATACCAGCTGGCGTCGCCCTGCGTCACCTCCTCAAGCCGTCTGTCAAGCCGTCACCAGAATTAGATTCCATCTTCGTGTCGGCCCCTCCTGAAGCAGTCAGATCTGACTTGAGGGCCCCAGGAGCCGGCGCGGGGACTTCGGTAGGCGGCCCGGGGACTGCAGCAGCCGCACTGGGCCCGGGGATTCCAGAACCCGGCCCGGGGACTACAACAGTCGGCCCGGGGACTTCTCCAGCTCAGCAGGTGGCAGCCGATGCCAACCCGCCGCCTCCCGGCCCAACTGCCCTTATACAAGTCGCAGTCGTGGCAGTCGAGAAATAGCAGCACCATCCTGGGCCCAACCAATTCTCAAATTTTTGGTGAACAAAAACTGCCGACTGATGAGATCTCGGCCCGACAAGTGCAACGGCGGGCAGCGGCATACACCATCGTCAACAAAGAGCTGGTGCAGTGCAGTTTCACTGGTATTTATCAGTGCTGCGTGGAGCCGGACAAAGGCTAGGCAATCCTCAAGGATATCCACCAAGGTGAATGCGGTCACCACGCGGCTTCAAGATCACTTGTGGCCAAAGCTTTCCGCCATGGGTTTTTCTGGATGACTGCTCTAGAAGAAGCCAAAGAGCTGGTCCAGAAGTGTCAAGGGTGCCAGAAGTTCCGCTCCAAGCCACATCTGCCGGCTTATGCACTCAAGACCATTCCCATAGCCTGGCCCTTTGTTGTTTGGGGACTAGACATGGTAGGGCCATTCAAGACGGCTCGTGGCGGCATGACTCATTTGCTTGTCACTGTGGAAAAGTTCACCAAGTGGATAGAAGCAAAGCCAATCAAGAAATTGAATTGGCCGACTGCCGTGACCTTCATCGCTGACATCACCACTCGGTACGGCGTACCACACAGCATCATCATTAACAACGGCACAAACTTCGCCAAGGGAGCCTTGGCCCGTTTGTGCGTGACGCAGGGCATCCGATTGGACCTAGCGTCCGTTGCCCATCCGCAGTCAAACGACTAAGTGGAGAGAGCAAATGGCCTAATTTTGTCCGGCATCAAGCCCCGACTGGTCGAGCCTCTAGAGCGTTCGGCTGGCTGCTGGCTCGAGGAGCTACCGGCCGTCCTCTGGAGCTTGCGTACAGCTCCGAACAAGTCAACCGGCTTCACACCCTTCTTCCTCGTCTACGGTGCCGAAGCTGTCATCTCGACGGACATAGAATTCGACTCCCCTTGAGTCACCATGTACACAAAGGAGGAGGCGAAAGAAGCACGAGAGGACGGTGTCGACTTGCTGGAAGAAGGCCGGCTGTTGGCACTCAGCCGGTCTGCCATCTACCAGCAGAGTCTTCACCGATACTACAATTGCAAGGTCAAGCCAAGATCATTCCAAGAAGGAGACCTTGTGCTCCGACTGATCCAGTGAACAGCCAGCCAGCACAAGCTCTCGGCGCCTTGGGAAGGCCCTTTCATCATCAGCAAAGTGCTGGGCAACGATTCCTACTATCTGATCGACGCTCAGAAGCCCAGAGCACGCAAAAGAGACGACTCAGGCAAGGAGACGGAGAGGCCATGGAACGCGAACCTCCTCCGAAGATTTTACAGTTAAAAGCAGTATGTATCACGCTACCTTTTGTACTAAGTACGAAGACTCCGGGTCCCCCGAGAAGAACTCGGGGACTACCCTCTTTATCTATATGATAAGAATTATGCCCAAAAGTGTGTTATTTAATTATTCCGCCTAGCACCGGGCTCGACTAGTCGGCCCGGGGGCTCGCCGCCTTATACTGTGTGCCGCCTCTTGCAGTCGGACAAGTAGTATGTCGGCACCAGCAAACTTGTCCTGTTAGAAGCCGCAGCTCGCAGAGCGACTGAGCGGCCGACATGAGTTGCAAGAAAGGTTCCCATATGAAAAAACGGCTAAGGAAAAAAGGCGCACATAGCTGAAGCCGGCATCCCGCCTACTTGACCGGATGCTGAGCAGTCGGCCGGTCGACTCCTACTTTCCTTGACAACGCTCTAGCCGGCTAAGTACTTGCCCTCCCAAAAGTAGCTAGGCACTTGGCCCAGCCGCAGTCTGCAGAGCGGCTGTTTGACTGTCCAAGGGATAGCTAAGGGATGCCGGCAAGGAAAAAAGGCAAAGGGCAGAAAGCAAGGAAAGCTGGAACTCGCCACTTAAAGCATATTTACATAGCAAAAGGCCCCTGGGCCAGCATTCAACAAAGTTTGAAATACACCCCGCGGGTGGAATTGCGCAAATTTAACAAGTTTTGTCCAGAATGATTAAAACAAAAAGTAAATGTGATGGCCTAAGGAGCGGTAGAGGGATCCGGTGGGGCGGTCGAGTCGGCAGCTCCGGTGGGGGCAGTGGATGGCTGGACGGCGGAGTTGTCGGCACCGGCTGGTGGAGCGGACGGCTGGTTGGTCTCTACCTGGTCGCCTTTGGCATGTTGGAAATATGACCTAGAGGCAATAATAAAAGGATTATTATTATATTTCCTTGTTCATGATGATTGTCTTTTATTCATGCTATAATTGTATTATCCAGGAAATCGTAATACACGTGTGAATACATAGACCACAACATGTCCCTAGTGAGCCTCTAGTTGACTAGCTCGTTGATCAACAGATAGTCATCGTTTCCTGACTATGGACATTGGATGTCATTGATAACGGGATCACATCATTAGGAGAATGATGTGACGGACAAGACCCAATCCTAAGCATAGCACAAGATCGTGTAGTTCGTTTGCTAGAGCTTTTCCAATGTCAAGTATCTTTTCCTTAGACCATGAGATCGTGTAACTCCCGGATACCGTAGGAGTGCTTTGGGTGTACCAAACGTCACAACCTAACTGGGTGACTATAAAGGTATACTACGGGTATCTCCAAAAGTGTCTGTTGGGTTGACACGGATCGAGACTGGGATTTGTCACTCCGTATGACAGAGAGGTATCTCTGGGCCCACTCGGTAATCCATCATCATAATGAGATCAAAGTGACCAAGTGTCTGGTCACGAGATCATGCATTACGGTACGAGTAAAGTGACTTGCCGGTAACGAGATTGATCGAGGTATTGGGATACCGACGATCGAATCTCGGGCAAGTAACATACCGATTGACAAAGGGAATTGTATACGGGATTGCTTGAATCCTCGACATCGTGGTTCATCTGATGAGATCATCGAGGAGCATGTGGGAGCCAACATGGGTATCCAAATCCCGCTATTGGTTATTGACCGGAGAGCCGTCTCGGTCATGTCTACGTGTCTCCCGAACCCGTAGGGTCTACACACTTAAGGTTCTGTGACGCTAGGGTTGTAGAGATATTAGTATGCAGCAAACCGAAAGTTGTTCAGAGCCCTGGATAAGATCCCGGACGTCACGAGGAGTTTCGGAATGGTCCGGAGGTAAAGAATTATAAATGGGAAGTCAAGTTTCGGCCATCGGGAAAGTTTCGGGGATCACCGGTATTGTACCGGGACCACCGGAAGGGTCCCGGGGCTCCACCGGGTGGGGCCACCTATCCGGAGGGCCCCATGGGCTTAAGTGGGAGGGGAACCAGCCCCTGGTGGGCTGGTGCGCCCCCCCTTGGCCCCCCTGTGCCTAGGGTTGGGAACCCTAGGGGAGGGGGCGCCTCCACTTGCCTTGTGGGGCAAGGCACCCCCCTTGGCCGCCGCCCCCCAGGTGATCCCATCTCCTAGGGCCGGCGCCCGCCCTGTGGACCCTATATATAGAGGGGGGAGGGACGACAGCCGCACCCTTGCACTTGGCGCCTCCCTTCCCCCTTGCTACACCTCTCCCTCCCGCAGACGCTTGGCGAAGCCCTGTCGGGATCCCTGCTTCATCCACCACCATGCCGTCGTGCTGCTGGATCTTCATCAACCTCTCCTTCCCCCTTGCTGGATCAAGAAGGAGGAGACGTCTCCCTGACCATACGTGTGTTGAATGCGGAGGTGCCGTCCGTTCGGCGCTAGGATCTCCGGTGATTTGGATCACGACGAGTACGACTCCCTCAACCCCGTTCTCTTGAACGCTTCCGCTTGATCTACAAGGATATGTAGATGCACTCCTCTCTCTCTCGTTGCTAGATGAACTCATAGATTGATCTTGGTGAAACTGTAGGAAATTTTTTATTCTCTGTAACGTTTCCCAACAGTGGCATCATGAGCTAGGTCTATGCGTAGTTCTCTTTGCACGAGTAGAACACAAATCTGTTGTGGGCGTAGATGTTGTCAACTTTCTTGCCACTACTAGTCTTATTTTGCTTCTGCGGTATTGTGGGATGAAGCGGCCCGGACCGACCTTACACGTACGCTTACGTGAGACATGTTCCACCGACTGACATGCACTAGTTGCATAAGGTGGCTAGCGGGTGTCTATCTCTCCCACTTTAGTTGGAGCGGATTCGATGAAAAGGGTCCTTATGAAGGGTAAATAGAAGTTGACAAATCACGTTGTGGTTTTTTGTAGGTAAGAAAACGTTCTTGCTAGAACCCTATTGCAGCCACGTAAAAGATGCAACAACAATTAGAGGACGTCTAACTTGTTTTTGCAGCAATTGCTATGTGATGTGATATGACCAAAAGTTGTGACGAATGATGAATGATATATTGTGATGTATGAGATCATGTTCTTGTAATAGGAATCACGACTTGCATGTCGATGAGTATGACAACCGGCAGGAGCCATAGGAGTTGTCTTAATTATTGTATGACTTGCGTGTCAATGATTTAACGCCATGTAATTACTTTAATTTATTGCTAAACCGTTAGCCATAGTAGTAGAAGTAATAGTTGGCGAGCAACTTCATGGAGACACGATGATGGAGATCATGATGATGGAGATCATGGTGTCATGCCGGTGACGAAGATGATCATGGAGCCCCGAAGATGGAGATCAAAGGAGCTATATGATATTGGCCATATCACGTCACTACTATTTAATTGCAAGTGATGTTTATTATGTTTATGCATCTTGTTTAGTTAGAACGACCGTAGTAAATAAGATGATCCCTCACAATAATTTCAAGAAACTGTTCCCCCTAACTGTGCACCGTTGCGACAGTTCGTTGTTTCGAAGCACCACGTGATGATCGGGTGTGATAGATTCTAACGTTCACATACAACGGGTGTAAGACAGATTTACACGTGCAAAACACTTAGGTTAACTTGACGAGCAAAGCATGTACAGACATGGCCTCGGAACACAGAGACCGAAAGGTCGAACATGAGTCGTATGGAAGATACGGTCAACATGGAGATGTTCACCGATGATGACTAGTCCGTCTCACGTGATGATCGGACACGGCCTAGTCGACTCGGATCGTGTAACACTTAGATGACTAGAGGGATGTCTAATCTGAGTGGGAGTTCATTAAATAATTTGATTAGATGAACTTAATTATCATGAACTTAGTCTAAAAATCTTTGCAAAAATGTCTTGTAGATCAAATGGCCAACGCTCATGTCAACATGAACTTCAATGCGTTCCTAGAGAAAACCAAGCTGAAAGATGATGGCAGCAACTATACGGACTGGGTCCTGAACCTGAGGATCATCCTCATAGCTGCCAAGAAAGCATATGTCCTAGAAGGACCGCTAGGTGAAGCACCCATCCCAGAGAACCAAGACGTTATGAATGCTTGGCAGTCACGTGCTAATGATTACTCCCTCGTTCAGTGCGGCATGCTTTACAGCTTAGAACCGGGGCTCCAAAAGCGTTTTGAGCAACACAGAGCATATGAGGAATTCGAGGAGCTGAAAATTGTTTTCCAAGCTCATGCCCGGGTCGAGAGATTTGAAGTCTCCGACAAGTTCTATAGTTGTAAGATGGAGGAAAATAGTTCTGTTAGTGAGCACATACTCAAAATGTCTGGGTTGCACAACCGCCTGTCCCAGTTGGACATTAACCTCTCGAACGAGGCGGTCATTGACAGAATCCTTCAGTCGCTCCCACCGAGCTACAAGAGCTTTGTGATGAACTACAATATGCAGGGGATGGTGAAAATTATTCCTGAAGTGTTTTCAATGCTGAAGTCAGCAGAGGTAGAAATCAAAAAGGAACATCAAGTGTTGATGGTCAATAAAACCACTAAGTTCCAGAAAGGCAAGGGTAAGAAGAACTTCAAGAAGGACAGCAAGGATGTTGCCACGCCCGGTAAGCCAGTTGCCGGGAAGAAGTCAAAGAATGGACCCAAGCCTGAGACTGAGTATTTTTATTGCAAAGGGAAGGGTCACTGGAAGCGGAACTGCCCCAAATACTTAGCGGACAAGAAGGCCGGCAACACTAAAGGTATATGTGATATACATGTAATTGATGTGTACCTTACCAGTGCTCGTAGTAGCTCCTGGGTATTTGATACCGGTGCCGTTGCTCATATTTGTAACTCAAAGCAGGAGCTGCGGAATAAGCGGAGACTGGCAAAGGACAAGGTGACAATGCGCGTCGGGAATGGTTCCAAGGTCGATATGATCGCTGTCGGCACACTACCTCTACATTTACCTACGGGATTAGTTTTAAACCTCAATAAAGTTATTTAGTGCCAGCTTTGAGCATGAACATTGTATCTGGATCTCGTTTAATGCAAGATGGCTACTCATTTAAATCCGAGAATAATGGTTGTTCTATTTATATGAGAGATATGTTTTATGGTCATTCCCCGCTGGTCAATGGTTTATTCTTAGTGAATCTCGAACGTAATGTTACACATATTCATAATGTGAATACCAAAAGATGTAAGGTTGTTAACGATAGTCCCACATACTTGTGGCACTGCCTCCTTGGTCACATTGGTGTCAAGCGCATGAAGAAGCTCCATGCTGATGGGCTTTTAGAGTCTCTCAATTATGAATCATTTGACACATGCGAACCATGCCTCATGGGCAAAATGACCAAGACTCCGTTCTCCGAAACAATGGAGCGAGCAACCAACTTATTGGAAATCATACATACTGATGTCTATGGTCCAATGAGCGTTGAGGCTCGTGGAGGATATCATTATGTTCTCACTCTCACTGATGACTTGAGTAGATATGGGTATGTCTACTTGATGAAACACAAGTCTGAGACCTTTGAAAAGTTAAAGGAATTTCAGAATAAGGTAGAGAATCAACGTGACCGAAAGATAATGTTCTTACGATCAGATCGTGGAGGAGAATATTTAAGTCACGAATTTGGTACGCACTTAAGGAAATGTGGAATCATTTCACAACTCACGCCGCCTGGAACACCTCAGCGTAATGGTGTGTCCAAACGTCATAATCGCACTCTATTGGATATGGTGCAATCTATGATGTCTCTTACCGATTTACCGCTATCATTTTGGGGATACGCTCTAGAGACAGCTACATTCACTTTAAATAGGGCCCCGTCTAAATCCATTGAGACGACACTGTATGAATTATGGTTTGGGAAGAAACCTAAGCTGTCGTTTCTAAAAGTTTGGGGATGCGATGCTTATGTCAAGAAACTTCAACCTGAAAAGCTCGAACCCAAGTCGGAAAAATGCGTCTTCATAGGATACCCCAAGGAAACCATTGGGTATACCTTCTACCTTAGATCCGAAGGCAAGATCTTTGTTGCCAAGAACGTATCCTTTCTGGAGAAAGAGTTTCTCTCGAAAGGAGTAAGTGGGAGGAAAGTAGAACTCGATGAAGTACTACCTCTTGAACCGGAAAGTAGTGCCGCTCAGGAAAATGTTCCTGTGGTGCCTGCACCGACTGGAGAGGAAATTAATGATAATGATCAAGGTACTTCGGATCAAGTTTTTACTGAACTTCGTAGGTCCACAAGGACACGTTCCACACAAGAGTGGTATGGCAACGCTGTCCTGGAAATCATGTTGTTAGACAATGGTGAACCTTCGAACTATGAAGAAGCGATGGCGGGCCCAGATTCCAACAAATGGCTTGAAGCCATGCAATCCGAGATAGGATCCATGTATAAAAACAAAGTATGGACTTTGACAGACTTGCCCGATGATCGGCGAGCGATAGAAAACAAATGGATCTTTAAGAAGAAGACGGACGCGGATGGTAATGTTACCATCTATAAAGCTCGACTTGTCGCTAAGGGTTATCGGCAAGTTCAAGGGGTTGACTACGATGAGACTTTCCCTCCCATAGCGAAGCTGAAGCCCGTCCGAATCATGTTAGCAATTGCCGGATACTATGATTATGAGATATGGCAGATGGACGTCAAAACGGCATTCCTTAACGGCTATCTTAAGGAAGAACTATATATGATGCAACCGGAAGGTTTTGTCGATCCTAAGAATGCTAACAAGGTGTGCAAGCTCCAGCGATCCATTTATGGGCTGGTGCAAGCATCTCGGAGTTGGAACATTCGCTTTGATGAGATGATCAAAGCGTTTGGGTTTATGCAGACTTATGGAGAAGCCTACGTTTACAAGAAAGTGAGTGGGAGCTCTGTAGCATTTCTCATATTATATGTAGATGACATACTTCTGATGGGAAATGATATAGAACTTTTGGACAGCATTAAGGCCTACTTGAATAAGTGTTTTTCAATGAAGGACCTTGGAGAAGCTGCTTACATATTAGGCATCAAGATCTATAGGGATAGATCGAGACGCCTCATAGGTCTTTCAGAAAGCACATACCTTGATAAGATATTGAAGAATTTCAATATGGATCAGTCCAAGAAAGGGTTCTTGCCTGTATTGCAAGGTGTGAGATTGAGCTTGGCTCAATTCCCAACCACGGCAGAAGATAACGAAGAGATGAGTGCCATCCCCTATGCCTCAGCCATAGGATCTATTATGTATGCCATGCTGTGTACCAGACCTGATGTAAACCTTGCCGTAAGTTTGGTAGGAAGGTACCAAAGTAATCCCGGCAAGGAACACTGGACAGCGGTCAAGAATATCCTGAAGTACCTGAAAAGGACAAAGGACATGTTTCTCGTTTATGGAGGTGACGAAGAGCTCGTCGTAAAGGGTTATGTCGATGCTAGCTTCGACACATATCTGGATGACTCTAAGTCACAAACCGGATACGTGTATATGTTGAATCACGGAGCAGTGAGCTGGTGCAGTTGCAAGCAGAGCGTCGTGGCGGGATCTACATGTGAAGCGGAGTACATGGCAGCCTCGGAGGTAGCGCATGAAGCAATATGGATGAAGGAGTTCATCACCGACCTAGGAGTCATACCCAATGCGTCGGGGCTGATCACTCTCTTCTGTGACAACACTGGAGCTATTGCCCTTGCCAAGGAGCCCAGGTTTCACAAGAAGACCAGGCACATCAAGCGTCGTTTCAACTTCATCCGTGAAAATGTTCAAGATGGGGACATAGATATTTGCAAAGTGCATACGGGTCTGAATGTCGCAGATCCGTTGACTAAACCTCTTCCGCGAGCAAGACATGATCAACACCAGAACTCTATGGGTGTTCGATTCATCACAATGTAACTAGATTATTGACTCTAGTGCAAGTGGGAGACTGTTGGAAATATTCCCTAGAGCAATAATAAAAGGATTATTATTATATTTCCTTGTTCATGATGATTGCCTTTTATTCATGCTATAATTGTATTATCCAGGAAATCATAATACACGTGTGAATACATAGACCACAACATGTCCCTAGTGAGCCTCTAGTTGACTAGCTCGTTGATCAACAGATAGTCATGGTTTCCTGACTATGGACATTGGATGTCATTGATAACGGGATCACATCATTAGGAGAATGATGTGATGGACAAGGCCCAATCCTAAGCATAACACAAGATCATGTAGTTCGTTTGCTAGAGCTTTTCCAATGTCAAGTATCTTTTCCTTAGACCATGAGATCGTGTAACTCCCGGATACTGTAGGTGTGCTTTGGGTGTACCAAACGTCACAACGTAACTGGGTGACTATAAAGTTATACTATGGGTATCTCCAAAAGTGACTGTTGGGTTGACACAGATCGAGACTGGGATTTGTCATTCCGTATGACAGAGAGGTATCTCTGGGCCCACTCGGTAATGCATCATCATAATGAGCTCAAAGTGACCAAGTGTCTGGTCACGGGATCATGCATTATGGTACGAGTAAAGTGACTTGCCGGTAACGAGATTGAACGAGGTATTGGGATACCGACGATCGAATCTCGGGCAAGTAACATACCGATTCACAAAGGGAATTGTATATGGGATTACTTGAATCCTCGACATCGTGGTTCATCTGATGAGATCATCGAGGAGCATGTGGGAGCCAACATGGGTATCCAGATACCGCTGTTGGTTATTGACCGGAGAGCCGTCTCGGTCATGTCTACGTGTCTCCCGAACCCGTAGGGTCTACACACTTAAGGTTCGGTGACGCTAGGGTTGTAGAGATATTAGTATGCAGCAAACCAAAAGTTGTTCGAAGTCCCGGATGAGATCCCGGACATCACGAGGAGTTCCGGAATGGTCCGGAGGTAAATAATTATAAATGGGAAGTCGAGTTTCGGCCATCGGGAAAGTTTTGGGGGTCACCGGTATTGTACCAGGACCACCGGAAGGGTCCCGGGGGTCCACAGGGTGGGGCCACCTATCCCGGAGGGCCCCATGGGCTGAAGTGGGAGGGGAACCAGCCCCTGGTGGGCTGGTGCGCCCCCCCTTGGCCCCCCTGCGCCTAGGGTTGGGAACCCTAGGGGAGGGGGCGCCTCCACTTGCCTTGGGGGGCAAGGCACCCCCCTTGGCCGCCGCCCCCCTAGGAGATCCCATCTCCTAGGGCCGGCGCCCCCCTGGGGACCCTATATAGAGGGGGGACGGAGGGCAGCCAGACCCTTGCACTTGGCGCCTCCCTTCCCCCTTGCTACACCTCTCCCTCCCGCAGACGCTTGGCGAAGCCCTGCCGGGATCCCGCTGCATCCACCACCACGCCGTCGTGCTACTGGATCTTCATCAACCTCCCATTCCCCCTTGCTAGATCAAGAAGAAGGAGACGTCTCCCTGACCGTACGTGTGTTGAACGCGGAGGTGCCGTCTATTCGGCGCTAGGATCTCCGGTGATTTGGATCACGACGAGTACGACTCCCTTAACCCCGTTCTCTTGAACGCTTCCGCTCGATCTACAAGGGTATGTAGATGCACTCCTCTCTCTCGTTGCTAGATGAACTCATAGACTGATCTTGGTGAAACCGTAGGAATTTTTTTATTTTCTGCAACGTTCCCCAACACGGCAGCGATCGGCGCACCCGCGCGTGGATCGTTGCTCGATGCACGGTCAGGCTAGGGCAGGCTGTCCCCTCCGACCTCCGGTGCGTCCTCTTCGCTGTCCTTGTCCTCTGTTTCCTCCCCTTCACCGCTGGAGTCGATCACCTTGGCCGAGTCCTTGCCGTCTTCGGGGTTCAGCCCAAAGAACTCCGGTGGTACCTCGGCACCATCTTCAGCCAGCTCGTGGATGAAGGCACTGGTGTTGGTGTACTCGGCGATCGCCGCCCCCCACTTAACAAGCTCGCCCTCAACCGCCACCAGCTCCTCCAGCGCCTCCTGGCGGAACATGGTCAGTTGGGCTAGATCTAGCCCAGGGTAGCACGCCCTGACAAACTCCGGAGCCCATCGTGCTCCGGCCCAGGCTGAAGAGCCCTTCCAGGCCTCCAGGCGGCCGGCGGCCACCTCCAGCCAGTCGACAGTCCGACTAGGTGTGCATGGAGCTGGCACGCCCGACCAGAGGGCGGAGATCGCCTGGGCTCCGACACATTGAAGTCGGCGCAACATCTGGTGGGCCGGCCGAAGGCGGGCCTGGATGCTGAGAAGCTGCTCGTTAAGATTCCGGGGGGCGTTGGCGGCAATCTACGCGTCCTCTGCCGTCTGCTCCTCGCGAGAAGCCTCGATAGCCTAGTTGGCAGCAACGGAGTAGCCTGGGAAGAAGTCTGCTTGGGTGAAAGAATAAAGAAGACAGAAGTTAAAACAGTTGGTCGGCCCAGGCGGAGGCCGGCAGCTCAAAGAAATAAAAGAAAGGAAGCGTACCGTCAACCATGTCCTCAATACTGCCAAAGCCAGCAGTCAGCTGAGCCTCCTTATCGGCCCAGACGGAGCGCTCGACCTTAAACTCAGCAAGGAGGTCGGTCTCTTTTGTCTTCGCCTCCCGCTGAGCCGTCTCAAGGCGCTCTGTCTGCTCCGCCAGTTGCGTGACCAGTCGGTCCCGCTCCCCGGCCAGCTTGATGCACTCCGCCTCCTTGACGCGCAGCGCGGTGTTGGCCTTGCCTAGCTGCTGCTACAAGGTGGTGTTGGCTTCTGCCAAAAGAGAAGAAAGGAAAAATATGTCAAAAATTGGACAAGAAAGGAATGCGGTCACTGGGGAGATCCAGTCCATCTGCTCAGCAGTCGGCCCGGATCTTGGGGACTACAACCCGCGGGTGCGCCAACGCGCCCCCGCAGAATACAGAAGCATCCAAGCAATCAAATAAAGAAGTAAAATCACTGGGGAGATCCAGCCCGACTGCTCAGCAGCCGGCCCAGATCTCGGGGACTACAGCCCGCGGGTGCGCCAGCGCGCCCCCGCAGGAAAGGAAAGCCAAAGTTACTCCGGCTCTCCGACAAGTGGGCAGTTTGCCTCTCTAGCTCCCGGACTCCGGAGGTGAAGGTGGCTGCACGAAGATTGTGGTAATCCTATGACAACAGATGCCAGAAGGAGTTAGCACGCGGCGCCTACAAAGTTAAGATTCTGGACCGCCTGCTTAGCAGCCGGCCCGGAACCTGGGGACTACACCCAGTGGGTGCGTGAGCGCGCCCCCACTAAGGAATAAGAAGAACAAAATGAAGAGGTTAGAAGCATATCCAGATGGCCGCACGCAAGCTCAAGAACGCCTCGTTGCATCGCTTGAGGGCTTCGGCTTCGGCCCAGAGTTTGGCCTGGACGTCGAGGGCCGCCTGGTTCAACGCCCTCGTCCCACCTCTGCGCATCAAGCCAGAGGGGGCGACGCTCGTTGCCTCGGTGTCAGGGGCGGACGAGCTTGCGGCACCGGCCTCCAGTGTTTGCAGCACTGAGGCCGCCCTGGTAAGACAGCGGCGCACGGGCGTACGAGCCTCAGGAGTTGGGCCCGTCGCCACCTCGTTCCCGGCTGGTGGCGCCGGCGGGGCGTCCGGCTTCTCATCCCTCGCTTCGGCAGTCGGTGGCGGCGGAGGCACGACAACATCCGGCATGACAACATCGCCGCTTTCCCGCTCCATGACCGGGTGCTTGGCGCCGACTTCCCCGGTCGACGCCACGAATTCTGGTGGAGGTGGCGTGGAGCTCAAGGGAGTGACGACCAGCGGCTCCTAGTAGCGCCTGGCCTCCGCTAGCCACTCCTTCTCTGCGGCCGCAGCTTCCGCCTCTGCCAGCTTCAGCAGTCAAGATGCTGCCGCCTTATCAGCCTCCGCATTCTCCAGGCGGGCGGCTTCCCGCTCCTCGCGCACCTCCCATGCGTTTTGTTCCCGCGCTTCCCGGAGATCGGTGGCCGGGTCGATTCGCCGGGTGGTGGCGGAGGTCTCCGCCGACCTGATGACAGAGGCGGCGGCCGACTTGTCGAGGGAGAGCGGGGCTTTGACACAGGAAACGAAGCAAAGGAATCTCAGGCCGAATCACTAAGAAAGAACCTAAAGGAATGGATAGAAAAAGGTACTTAAGCTAACACCATGGGTGGCGCCTTTGGCAGCTTCTGGAACTTGGCCGCCTTCGCCGCGACCTGTTTCCGCCTGGTCGCGGCGGTCGGTTTCTTGGGCTTCTTCGGGGTGCTGCCGAACAGGACGGCGCCCTGCTTCCGCTTGCGCTTGCCGCCTCGAGCGGCTGGCTCGGTGGAGGGGCCCGCGCCGGTGTTGGCGGCACCTCCTGCAGGACGCGGCTCGTCCTCGTCATCGTTGTCGTCGGGCCAGGTCTCCATGCCGCCCCCGTCTTCGGAGCCGCCTGCTCCGTCGCCACCGCCTACGGCGTCGTCCTCCAAGGCGGTTGCCCCCAGGTCGGGGTCGTCCACGTCGCTCACCTCCCGGTCCGGCTGGTAGTCAGCAGCCGGCCCCACGAGGGCGGCCGTCGCCGAAGACATGTAGATCAACATTCCAGAAGAAAATCACTCAAGACCAAGACAAAACAAGAGCTAAAAAAGGAAAGGAAAGACTCGGAGACTTACGGCTGGCGGCGGGTTGTCACGAGAGTAGGGCCGCTTGCCGAATTGCCAGGCGCCCTCCGACAACTTGAGGTCGGTGACCTCGTTCACCAACCGGGCCACCTCAGCAGGCGGCATCTCCTTTGTGCACATCCGGCTGGGGTCGCGGTGCCCGCTCATCCGACAGATCAGATGAGGGCGGCCTTGGAGCGGGAGAACCCGGCGCTCGACGAAGGCCAGCAGCAAGTCGACCGCCACGAGGCCCTCCGCCTCCGTCATCTTCCAGAGCCAGTTGATGGCGGCCGCCATCTCGGCTGACACTGGCTTCGGTTTGTAGTGCCAGTTGGCCCGAGGCCCAATGGGGGGGGCGGCCTCGTAGGGCGGCAGGTTGAGGAAGTCGGCAGCCGGATCGACATTCTCGATGTAGAAGTAAGATTGCTTCCACAATTTTACCGACTGTGACAGCTTGATGATGGAGAAGGTGTTTTTCTTCGATGGCCGGCGCACGACGACGAAGGCGCCGCACTCGCCCGCCGTCTCCTTGGCGGAGGTGCCCAGCTTGGCGTAGAAGCAGGCCCCCACAGGTCGATGGTGGGGGGGGGACGCCAAGGTAGCCCTCGCACGCCGTGACAAAGGCGGACAGCAGCGTCACGGTGTTGGGCGTCAGGTGGTGCGGCTGGAGACGGCAGAAATTCATAAAGGAGTGGAGGAACCTGCTCGCCGGAAGACCGAAGCCACGGAGGAAGTGCGAGCAGAAGACGACCCGCTCGTTCCCCTGCGGCGCCGGCCAGATTTCTTCCCGTGGCGGCACCCGCACCTTGACAAAGGCCGCATTGGGCATCCTGCGCATGGCCCGGAGGAAGGTGAGGTAATCCTTGATCACCATCAAGCCGTCCCAGTCGCCTCCCCGTTCGCGCGCCATGGCATCCGGGCGGAGCTGCACGGGGAGGAAGGACTCGCCGACGGCAAGGCGCGGCGGCGTTGCGGCAGGAGAAAGGCGACAGCAAGGAGAGGAAGAAGAGGGGCGTGGAGAGGAGTGCGCAAGCTCCTTCACTCCCCCATCACCCCTACTTATAGCCCCCGGATGGCGAAGCCGAGGGGGCGGGGCGTGGGATCGTGGGATTGATTCCGCCCATGACCCCACGACCCCCCGATTACTCCACGGGGTTACTACGCAGTAACTCCCGCGGGAATCGCAATTGCCCGCCTCGGCCGCAGCAGATCCGCCCGCGCGCTGAGGCAGGGTAGTGGCGGGCCCGACCCCTGGTCATGTCCCATCAAGAGCGTGGGGTGGCAGGTTGGCCGGGCTGACACACGCTGCGTGGAGCGATCGTGGTGGGCGGCGTGCCTAGGGAAGCTTAGCAGGCACACCACCTGTTTCCCACCTCAGCATTCAAAATCAACGAGCAAGTCCGCCTTGTCAAAACATTTCCGAGCAATCGGCACCCCCCAAGGCAGACCGAGCGTTCCACCAAAGCACGGCGAGGAGGGAAGCCGCCGAGGCTTCATGGCCGACCGGCCGCGGCGCCTCACCAGTTTCGGGGACTACCGTCGGAGTATTGGGCCACGGGTAGGCAAACCCGAGTCCCTAAGCCTTGGCCGACTTTGATCCATGAGACTCCAGAATGGAGCACCGCCTTCTGGTGGCCGGCTGGCCTGAAGGGCCGGCTGCCCGAAGGCGGCCTAGCGCCAGCAGACGGCACCAAGACAAGCTGCCTCCTAGCAGACGGCCTCCGGAGAGGCCGGCCTCTAGCAGGCGGCCACCAGGCGTCCTCAGAGTCTGTGCCCCTCATCAAGAAGACAAGATAGGGAGAGGCTACAATGTAGCTCTGTACCCCTGGATCCAGGGCTTGGCATGGCTACAGTGTCCCGTACCGGCAGAGATCCCCGCACGACGTGGCACTGTTGCCATTCCCCCTTTATGCCACTACTGACCGGCAAAGCCCTGTTCCCGCGATGGCATGTCGGTACGGCCCGCAGGCGGCGGGCCCTACTGGGCAGAGAAAGCCCGGAGGGCGGCCGAAGCTGGACCAACCAGAGCTATGGGAGGTCGGCCCCCAGCAGGCAGCTGGGCCCTCCCCCGAAGGCAGTATGACATCAGCCAGACGGGGTGCAGTATGGCTATAGTGATCTCCCACTAGGCAGCGGGACTGTAGCCATGCTCCCCTGACCAAGCCTTCGTCATCAGCATTGCGGCTATAGTGATCAGTCACCAACCAGACCCGCCAGCGGCGGGGGCGGCCTGTCGGCTCCGTACCAGACCCGTCGGAGGGCCCGCCAGGCGGTGAGCCCCAGCTGCCGGCGGAGAAGCCGAGGACCAGAGATGCTGACAACCGGGCCCAACACCCGGCCGATTTACCATTGTACCCCGGGGGGGTAGGCCTATATAACCCCCCAGGGCACCCATGCAAAGGGTTTCGAACCTGATAGGCCTAGACTCATACCTAGAGGAAGAAGAGAGCTAGCCCTGCCTCCTTCAACCTCTAGCATACAGCTCAAGGAGCACCTTGTATTCACTAGTGCCTTAGTGATCATGCGGAGACCCCACAGAGTAGGAGTAGGGGTATTATCTCCAAGGAGAGCCCCCAACCTAGATAAAGTACGCCGACATTCGTGTCTACGCCTTATCCCGCTTCCGGGCACCGGCGACGTTATACTCGCTCCCACCATGATAAGCCATCCTTTGGCATATGTCGCACCCAACCCCCGACAAGGATGCAAGCCCGCAGTGCAAGCAGGCCCAACAGGCAAAGAAGTAGGCACGTACTGCCTGCATTAGAGAGGAGCTCGATAGGGTAGCCACAACCGTGCTTATGAACCAATGCGAACTCCTCTCAACTAGCGAGGTGGGACTAAACTTTCGACACCGCTGTGCCAACCCTTTTGTCCCGGTTGGTGGCTCAGGCCCCCCTTTCGTCCCGCTTCGAGCCACCAACTGGGACAAAAGGGTTGTTCTTCCCGCCCTTTCGCCTGGCGAAATAAACCTTTAGTTCCGGTTGGTGGTTCGAACCGGGATGAAAGGGGGGCCTTTAGTCCCGGTTGGAGCCACCAACCGGGACTAAAGGTGTTTGTATATAAGCGGCACACTCAGGAAATTTCCCCAACCTCTCCCATTCTCCCCCGACGCTGCCAGGCTGCTGTGTCGTCGCCTCATCGTCGAGCCTCCTCGCCATTGGTGCTCGCTCCTCGTTGTCGCCCCTAAGCCCGCTCGGCCTCGCTCATCGCCATCGCCGCCCCCATCGAGCTTCGACTGCTCCACGTCGCCGCTCCTCATCGCTGCCCTCGTCACCGCTCCTCGTCGACGCCCCCGTCGAGCTCTTCCCGCTCCTCGTCGCCGCCCTCTTCGCCATCGCCGCCCTCGTCGAGCTCCGCCCGCTCCCCGTTTTCGCTGCCTCCGAGAGCATGTCCTTGTCGTCGTCTGGACCTCCTCCCCAAGCCCTCGCCGCCCTCGCTCCCCGGCAAACGCCGCCCCCACTGTGAGCCGTTGCCGCCCCATGTTTGCATTCGTTGAAGATGAAAAAAACTGAATGAAAATGTGAAGCTACTATTTTTTAAATGTAGCTGAATAGAAAATGAGCATATGAAAATGAACATGAAAACATGACATTGGATCATTTTTAAGTGTACTTGCTCCTAGTAATTTTGTCATGCCATGATATGCCCTGATGTGAGTGCCATGAGCTTGCAAACATTCCTAGTCACTGTTTCTGTTTTTAGACTTGTTAATTTCACCAAGTCCTAAACTGTCTATTATAAAACTTGCCAACTTTGCTTGTTGGTTGTTACTAATCTAGACCTCATATGGATATGATTCCTTCATGTGATTTGGTGTTTGTGATGTTTACTTTGATGCCATGCTTTTGGTTGCTATGTTACCTTGCTGTGGCATGTTTAGTTGTTGCTCTCAAGTTGCTATCATGTTGTATCTATCAGCTTGTTAACAGAATGTTCCATTTTGTAAAATCCATAGTAAATGATCTGTGCATCATATGAACTTGTGCCAATGGAGTATTTGAAGATTGGTATGTCTACTACATGCTCATGCCAGTTTCATAAATTGTACAATTGTTATGCTTGTTGTTATGTGCCTCCCAAGTTAGCATCATGATGTTGTTGTCAGCATGCCCAGTTTTTCACTATGTCCGAAATCTGTTATATCTTTTTGCCATGTTCTCTTGATGCTACCATCATATCGATGACTCTTTTGAACATGATCAGTAACCATGTTTTCTTGTTTATGTTATGCTCTATCATGCCATACCTTTTGATGCCATGTTCTTGCATTATGAACATAGGAATTTCAGAACTTTAATCTTTGAATTATGAACATATGAAATGTTTGATGATGACAATAGGATCCAAGAGTGCGAGTACTTAGCGACGACCGGGGTCTGCGCGACAGACCTCACCTGGAAGATGGTCGATGTTTCAGTATTAAGCTCGACGAGACCTTCGATGTTTATACGGTATGCGACGATGACAAGTCTTTTTTCATAATTAAGCATGACTTATGTTTCTTTAACATGTAATTTTCGCTTTCTACAATTCAACTAGTGCATACCCTGCCATGCGAGACGTTATGTCTTGGAGAAGCTGGATTTCAAAGATCATGAGAATATGCAGATAAAGAGAGTTCACATTAGGACCCATCATGGTTATGCTTTCAACGTAAATCTATACAATGCGGTGACCTACCCCCATTTAGGTTGCTCAAATTGGGCAGCACTATGCAAGGCGTATGGTTTTCAGGAGGGTATGTATGTCACCTTCAATCTGGGTGATGATCCTGAAGATGACATGAATGAAGATAATGTCAACAAAGATAAAATCAACATTTGGGTCGATGTTCATACGCTTCCACTTCTACCTCTATGTGAATTTCTCAAACATATTCAATAAGTAATTTATATTGTATTTATAAAAATAGTTGACAACTATTTACATTGACATCTTATTTACATTCTTTAAGAAATGTACGGGAAGCAGTAGACAAAACCTACTAAAGTTATGGGTCTGAGCTAAATTGCGAGGAGATAAATTATTTCGTTTCATGGATTAAAGATGTTGAGACTTTTAAGATGAATTATCATATCTCTCCAAGTTATTCTCAATATGTGCCACTAGTGCACGTGTTGAACTATGGTAATATCCATCGAGATATCATGGTAATATTTTTCCTATTATGTCATCAGTGCATTTTTTGCATAGATTCTTTTAAGCTAAACTACATTTTGCTAAGCATGTTATTATGATGTTCTTCAACAGAAACTCCCAGCGGATTGTATACCTAGTTTTATGGAAATGAAAGGTGAGATGAGGATTGTTAGCTTACGGCCAAGTTGGCCCATGTACCACCGCGGTGCATACACGATTCATCAAAGAGATGACATCCTCACAATCAAAGATTGGAGAAAAGTTCTGAAAGATCGCAGAGAACTACTTGGGGGCAACATCAAGCGCATCCCACAAATGGGAGACAGGTGCATCTATATTCTCCATAATGGCGAATCAGGGGTTTACCTGTTTTATGCTATTTTACCTTCGGAGAGTAGGAGGTCTTAGGTATTTATGTGCTACGTTGTGCTAGAGTGATGAGCTAGTTCTTATATGACTATGATTATGAGTTGTTATCATGATGATGAGCTATGTGCTACTTTTGTGCTAGAATGATGAGCTAGTTCCTCTATATATGATTGTGATGATGAGTTGTTATTATAATAATGATGATGATGATGATGATGTATGAGCTCTTATATGAATATGATGATGAGTTATTATGATCACGTTGAGTTATTATGTCATTGGGCGGAAGAAACACGAATTACATTCATGTGACAAAAAGTTGGATTAGTCGTCCGACTATTCCAACTTTTTGTCACATGAATCTAGGATGACTAATCCAACGTTTTGTCACATGAATCTAATCTGTGTTTCTTCCGCCTAATAATATAATAACTTAATATGATCATAATGATATAACAATCCCTCGTGTGACCAAAATTTGTATAACGATATATACATACAAAGGAAAATATGCAGAAGAATTTTTTAGTCATATATGATTTTATAGCAGAAAATACCCTCCAAAACCCCTAAACCTCTCCTTTAAAAAACAACAAAAAAACCAGCGCCTGGCAGCTGCTGACGCGTGGCTGCCCCTTAGTCCCGACCGATGCTACCAACCGGGACTAAAGGTCCTCCTGCCTGGGCGCCCCACAGTGGCCACGTGGAGCTCCTTTAGTCCCAGTTCGTAACCCAACCGGGACTAAAAGTGAGGGCTTTAGTTCCGATCGTTTTGTCCCGGTTGTAGAACCGGGACTAAAGGACCTCTGGAACCGGGACAAGTGCCCTGTTTTCTACTAGCGCTTTAGTTATATTTACGTGCATTCTAATTTGTTGGACCAAGAACTTTGATTGAATGATGAACTTCTGATTGTGGGATTTCAAACTTTGATTGATATGATGCACTTTTGGTTGTAGAAAACTAAAAATATTGCTCTATACGATGAGTTTGATGTATATGTGAAGATGTAAAATCAGTCGACGGCGCGTGGCTGGCTATAACCACGGTACAGCCACGTGCTTTTACATCACCAAATATGCATCATCTGTTGGAGTTGGCTCTTTTTTGAAGATGTAAAAAACACTTTTTGGTGATGCAAATTATACAACATATACTTTTACATCTCCAAATTGCATCATTTATTGGAAATGCTCTCACCGAGGGTTATTCTGAAGAGTGGTCGCTGGCCGTCTGATCTGAAGCTGAGATGGGCTTCGTGCATAAGAGGCCCAATTAACGGCATGCCTTAGAAAATTCCCCCATGGTAGGTTGCTACCTCTTGAGAACTGCGCTGGTTTTCCCTTGAAGAGGAAAGGGTGATGCAGCAAAGTAGCGTCAGTATTTCCCTCAGTTTTTGAGAACCAAGGTATCAATCCAGTAGGAGGCTACACGCAAGTCCCTCATACCTACACAAACAAACAAGAACCTCGCAACCAACGCGATAAAGGGGTTGTCAATCCCTTCATGGCCACTTGCAAGAGTGAGATCTGATAGAGATAATAATAAGATAAATATTTTTGGTATTTTTATGATATAGATTGAAAAGCAAAGATTGCAAAATAAAGTAGATCAGAAACTTATATGATGGAAAATAGACCCGGGGGCCATATGTTTCACTAGTGGCTTCTCTCAAGATAACATAAGTATTACGGTGGGTGAACAAATTACTATGGAGCAATTGATAGAAAAGTGCATAGTTATGAGAATATCTAGGCATGATCATGTATATAGGCATCACGTCTACGACAAGTAGATCGAAATGATTCTGCATCTACTACTATTACTCCACACATCGACCACTATCCAGCATGCATCTAGAGTATTAAGTTCATAAGAACAGAGTAACGCATTAGGAAAGATGACATGATGTAGAGGGATAAACTCAAGCAATATGATATAAACCCCATCTTTTTATCCTCGATGGCAACAATACAATACGTGCCTTGTTGCCCCTGCTGTCACTGGGAAAGGACACCGCAAGACTGAACCCAGAGCTAAGCACTTCTCCCATTGCAAGAAAGATCAATCTAGTAGGCCAAACCAAACTGATAGTTCAAAGATACTTGCAATGATAACCAATCATACATAAAAGAATTCAGAGGAGATTCAAATATTTCTCATAGATAAACTTGATCATAAACCCACAATTCATCAGATCTCGACAAACACAGCGCAAAAAGAGTTACATCAAATAGATCTCCAAGAAGATCGAGGAGAACATTGTATTGAGATTCAAAGAGAGAGAAGAAGCCATCTAGCTAATAACTATGGACCCGAAGGTCTGTGGTAAACTACTCACAACTCATCGGAGAGGCCTTGGCATTAATGTAGAAGCCCTTCATGATCAATTCCCCCTCCGGCGGACCACCGGAAAAGGCTCCAATGTGGGATCTCACGGGTACAGAAGGTTGCGGCTGTGAAAATAGTGTTTCGTGGTGCTCCTGGATGTTTTCAGGGTACATAGATATATATAGGCGAAGGAAGTCGGTCAGGGGAGCACGAGGGGCCCATGAGGGTGGGGGCGTGTCCACCCCCTAGGGCGTGCCCTCCTGCCTTGTGGCTTCCTAGTCTGCTTCTTGACGTCCACTCCAAGTCTCCTGGATTGCGTTTGTTACAAAAATATCTCTCCCGAAGGTTTCATTCCGTTTGGACTCCTTTTGATATTCCTTCTCTGTGAAACACTGAAATAGGCTAAAAAACAGCAATTTGGGCTGGGCCTCCGGTTAGTAGGTTAGTCCCAAAAATGATATAAAATTGTATAGTAAAGCCCATAAACATCCAAAATGGGTAATATAATAGCATGGAACAATCAAAAATTATAGATACGTTGGAGACGTATCAAGCATCCCCAAGCTTAATTCCTGCTTGTCCTCGAGTAGGTAAATGATAAAAACAGAATTTTTGATGTGGAATGCTACCTAGCATAATTCTCAATGTAATTTTCTTTATTGTGGCATGAATGTTTAGATCCAAAGTATTCAAGATAAAAGTTCATATAAACATAAAAATAGTAAAGCATACTAACAAGTAATCATGTCTTATCAAAATAGCATAGACAAAGAAAGCTTATCCCTAGAAAATCATATAGTTAGGGTATGCTTCATTTTCGTCACACAAAATACTCCCATCAGGCACAACCCCGGTTTCAGCCAAGCAATTGGTTCATACTTTTTAATGTGCTTCAGCTTTTTTAACTCTCACGCAGTACATGAGCGTAAGCCATGGATATAGCACTATGGGTGGAACAGAATATGATGATGGAGGTTGTGTGGAGAAGACAAAAAAGGAGAAAGTCTCACATTGACGAGGTTAATCAACGGTCTATGGAGATGCCCATCATTTGATGTCAACATGAGGAGTAGGGATTGCCATGCAACAGATGCACTAGAGCTATAAATGTAGGAAAGCTCAACAAAAGAAACTAAGTGGGTGTGCATCCAAGTTGCTTGCTCACGAAGACCTAGGGCATTTTGAGGATGCCTATCATTGGAATATACAAGCCAAGTTCCATAATGAAAAATTCCCACTAGTATGTGAAAGTGACAACATAGGAGACTCTCTATCATGAAGATGATGGTGCTACTTTGAAGCACAAGTGTGGAAAATGATAGTAACCTTGTCCCTTCTCTCTTTTTCTCTCTTTTTTTATTTTGGTGGGCTTCTTTGGCCTCTCTTTTTTTATTTGGGCTTCTTTTGCCTCTTTTATTTTTCATAAAGTCCGAAGTCTCATCCCGACTTGTGGGGGAATCATAGTCTCCATCATCCTTTCCTCACTTGTGACAATGCTCTAATAATGAAGATCATCACACTTTTATTGATTGACAACTCAAGAATTACAACTCAATACTTAGAACAAAATATGACTCTATGTGAATGCCTCCGGTGGTGTACCGGGATATGCAATGAATCAAGAGCGACATGTATGAAAGAATTATGAAGGTGGCCTTGCCATGAATACAATGTCAACTACATGATCATGCAAAAGCAATATGACAATGATGGAGAGTGTCATAATAAACGGAACAGTGGAAAGTTGCATGGCAATATATCTCGGAATGGATATGGAAATGCCATAATAGGTAGGTATGGTGGCTGTTTTGAGGAAGATATAAGGAGGTTTATGTGTGATAGAGTGTATCATATCACGGGGTTTGGATGCACCGGTGAAGTTTGCACCAACTCTCAAGGTGAGAAAGGGCAATGCACGGTACCATAGAGGCTAGCAATGATGGAAGGGTAAGAGTGCATATAATCCATGGACTCACATTAGTCATAAAGAACTCATATACTTATTGCAAAAGTTTATTAGCCATTGAAGAAAAGTACTACTACGCATGCTCCTAGGGGAAGGGTTGGTAGGAGTTAACCATCACGCGATCCCGACCTCCACACATAAGGAATGCAATCAAAAGAGCACCCCATGCTACAAATTTGTCACACAACTTTTATCATACGTGCATGCTACGGGACTTGCCAATTTTAACACAAGTATTTATAAATTTCATAATTACCCAACTACTCTAACATTACCACCTTTATATCTCAAAACAAGTATCAAGTATCAGATTTATAATAGTATTCAATGCACTTCCTATATGATAGTTTTTATTATACCCAAGTTAGATGCCCATCATCTTAGGACCAATTTTATAACCATAGCAAATACCATGTTGTTCTAAAAGACTCTCAAAATAGTATAAGTGAAGCATGAGAGATCAATAATTTCTACAAAATAAAACCACCGCCGTGCTCTAAAAAGATATAAGTGAAGCACTAGAGCAAAATTGTATAGCTCAAAAAATATAAGTGAAGCACATAGAGTATTCTAATAAATTCCGAATCATGTGTGTCTCTACCAAAATGTGTGTACAGCAAGGATGATTGTGGTAAACTAAAAAGCAAAGACTCATATCATACAAGACGCTCCAAGCAAAACACATATCATGTGGTGAATAAAAATATAGCTCCAAGTAAAGTTACCGATAGACGAAGACGAAAGAGGGGATGCCTTCCGGGGCATCCCAAAGTTTAGGCTTTTGGTTGTCCTTTAGTTACCTTGGGGGTGCCTTGGGCATCCCCGAGCTTAGGCTCTTGCCACTCCTTATTCCATAGTCCATCAAATCTTTACCCAAAACTTGAAAACTTCACAACACAAAACTCAACAGGAAATCTCATGAGCCCCATTAGTGCAAGAAAGCAAAACACCACTTTAAGGTACTGTAATGAACTTGTTCTTTATTTATATTTGTGTTAAACCTACTGTATTCAAACTTCTCTATGATTCATACCCCCGATACTAGCCATAGATTCATCAGAATAAGCGAACAACACACGAAAAACAGAATCTGTCAAAAACAGAACAGTCCATAGCATTCTGTAACTTTCGAATACTTCTGGAACTCTAAAACTCCTACCAAAATAGGAAGTCCTAGGCAATTTATCTGTTAATCTACTTCAAAAAGAATCAACTCAAAAACACGTTTTTGTGATTTACTAAAATTAATCTCGTGCGTGCAAAAGTTTCTATTTTTCAGCAAGATCAAATTAACTATCACCCAAGATGATACTATAGGTTCTACTTGGCACAAACACTAATTAAAACATAAAACCACATCTAAACAGAAGCTAGATGAATTATTTATTACTAAACAGAAGCAAAAATTAAATAACAAAGATAAAATTGGGTTGCCTCCCAACAAGCACTATCGTTTAACGCCCCTAGCTAGGCATAAAAGCGAGAATAGATCTAAGTATTGCCATAATGATAAGGTAAATCACAACAGCTCATCTCATATTCCATACGTTCAGCAGAAAGTTTCCTTTGTGGCAAGCAAAAGTAATCAAAAGGGTTAAATTTAATGGGACAAAAGTCCCCAAGATCAAGCTCGGGAGGTATGGGTTCCTCTTTTGGCCCCTCATATTGCACAACCAAATCATCATTATAAGTGTTCTTTTGGCAAAAAGTCATGAGCCTTTGCTCAAGAGAAAATCCTAACCCATTGTTTTGAATAGCAAAGTCATCATTAAGCTCATAAATTCTATCAACTAGAACATCGGTAGGAACCTTTTTTTTCTAAGGTTTTCATTATAAGCAACATGATCTAAAGATTGTAAACGCATTAAGTCTTCTTGATTAAAAAGGATCGCCTCTATGGGAGGACGACCAGCATCCACCCTATAGTGCGCAAAAATTTCTTTGGCTTCTTTCATTATAAATCTAAACTCATGTGCCAAAAAGATAGTAGTTGCACGCTTAACAGAAGAATGCTCAATATTGGAAAATTCTAGGAAAATCCTTTGTATGCAAGGATGCATATGCATAAACTATCTTTCAAGTTCAACTATAAGCAAGGATATAGCATCCGCAAGACTACTAGTTCTATGAAGAATAGATCCACCCATAGCAGGCAAAGCATCGGCACAAGTAAAGAAATCTTGAATAACCCCTTTTCCAATAATATTACCACTACCGATTTGAAATTTTTTAGTACGTAAGACGTTGGGTTCTTCAACAGGATCATCAAAAGCATCAAAGTTTCCCATGTTACTACTATTGTCCTTATCAACGATAACCTTCCCAGTTTCAGACATAGTGGCAGCAAATATGAGGAGCAAGCGAAAAAGAGGCGAACGGAAAAGAGTGGGCGAATAAAACGACAAGGGTGAAGTGGGGGAGAGGAAAACGAGAGGCAAATGGCAAATAATGTAATCCGAGGGAGAAGAGTTTGTGATGGGTACTTGGTATGTCTTGATTTGAGCAAAGACCTCCCCGGCAATGGCGCCAGAAATCCTTCTTGCTACCTCTTGAGCACTGCGTTGGTTTTCCCTTGAAGAGGAAAGGGTGATGCAGCAAAGTAGTGTAAGTATTTCCCTCAGTTTTTGAGAACCAAGGTATCAATCCAGTAGGAGGCTACACGCAAGTCACTCGTACCTACACAAACAAACAAGAACCTCACAACCAACGCGATAAAGGGGTTGTCAATCCCTTCACGGCCACTTGCAAGAGTGAGATCTGATAGAGATAACAATAAGATAAATATTTTTGGTATTTTTATGATATAGATTGAAAAGTAAAGATTGCAAAATAAAGTAGATCAGAAACTTATATGATGGAAAATAGACCCAGGGGCCATAGGTTTCACTAGTGGCTTCTCTCAAGATAGCATAAGTATTACGGTGGGTGAACAAATTACTGTCGAGCAATTGATAGAAAAGTGCATAGTTATGAGAATATCTAGGCATGATCATGTATATAGGCATCAAGTCTATGACAAGTAGATCAAAACGGTTCTGCATCTACTACTATTACTCCACACATCGACCACTATCCAGCATGCATATAGAGTATTAAGTTCATAAGAACAGAGTAACGCATTAGGCAAGATGACATGATGTAGAGGGATAAACTCAAGCAATATGATATAAACCCCACCTTTTTATCCTTGATGGCAACAATACAATACATGCCTTGCTGCCCCTGCTGTCACTGGGAAAGGACACCGCAAGATTGAACCCAAAGCTAAGCACTTCTCCCATTGCAAGAAAGATCAATCTAGTAGGCCAAACCAAACTGATAATTCGTTGAGACTTGCAAAGATAACCAATCATACATAAAAGAATTCAGAGGAGATTCAAATATTTCTCATAGATAAACTTGATCATAAACCCACAATTCATCGTATCTCGACAAACACACCGCAAACAGAGTTACATCGAATAGATCTCCAAGAAGATCGACGAGAACATTGAAGCCATCTAGCTAATAACTATGGACCTGAAGGTCTGTGGTAAACTACTCACAACTCATCGGGGAGGCCTTGGCGTTGATGTAGAAGCCCTCCGTGATCGATTCCCCCTCCGGCGGAGCGCCGGAAAAGGCTCCAAGATGGGATCTCACGGGTAGAGAAGGTTGCGACGGTGGAAATAGGGTTTCGTGGTGCTCCTGGATGTTTTCGGGGTACGTAGATATATATAGGCAAAGGAAGTCGGTCAGGGGAGCCACGAGGGGCCCACGAGGGTGGGGGATGCACCCTCCTGCCTCGTGTCTTCCTCGTCTGCTTCTTGACGTCCACTCCAAGTCTCATGAATTGTGTTTGTTCCAAAAATATCTCCCCCGAAGGTTTCATTCCGTTTGGACTCTGTTTGATATTCCTTTTCTGTGAAACACTGAAATAGGCAAAAAAAACAGAAATTTGGGTTGGGCCTTCGGTTAGTAGGTTAGTCCCAAAAATGATATAAAAGTGTATAGTAAAGCCCATAAACTTCCGAACGGGTAATATAATAGCATGGAACAATCAAAAATTATAGAGACGTTGGAGACGTATCATAGGTCCCCTTTAGGACAACCAGCCCACAAAGCAAGAAATATAACATTAGGGGAGATCAAATGACTAGAGATGATCCATAAATGAAATCCAACGGCTAATAGGGATAATAGCATGAGAGGGCTCGGATTTGCTGCAGCCTTACTGTTCTAAAAACTAGATAATTGAAGAGGTGGCCCATCCATTTTGATAGTATAATATTAGGGATTGATGCAGTTATATGTCAGAGCAGTATTTTAATCAACCCATATAATTACAAGGGTAGTATTTTGATCATGCAATATAATTGTCACACCCACGAATCATGTTGCTTACCTATGTTTCGACACCTGAAATTCACCAGATAGTTCGGTTTTTGTGCATGTTTATTTTGTGTGAGCATGTTTCCTATTGATGAAAAAATATAAGTTGATATTAATCATTTGTATATGAATGATACGTCCATTTGCATCATGCTTTTATATCGATATTTATTGCATTATTGTAACACCCCAAAAATTTAACCAGGTTTTAGTTACTAAAATTTTGCCAAGAGTTTAAAAATTTTGCATGCAAGTATATCTCTGTTGATTTCAAAACTTTTATTTTAATATTAAGGAGTTTTTCCCAGGTGGATCCTTCCAAAACATATTGGACATATTTTCCCTCTCATTTAAAAACATCTCTCAATCAGGAGATTTATTTATAAAATTATTTCACCCTGAGCTTTATTCATTAAATGACTTGTTTTAAAATTTGGAGCTCTTTTTGAACTACAACCATTTGATATATTTAACTAAAAATTTCACCAAAATTTGGAGATATCATGTGATGTCTCTAAATCACTTTTGTGCAATAATATATTTCATTCATTGGATATTTTGAGTTCTACACCAAGTTTTCAAATCTGGTCCAGTGGGCAATTTTACACTACAACCTATTTAAATATTTCTTTAAAACTTCTACCAAAATTAGGGGAGGTCAGTAGGAGCCTATTATTCCACTTTGTGCAAAAACCTATTTATGTTCTTTGAAAAAATTGAGTGAATCATCCTCTTTTTCATTCTGGTCCAGCCTTGTGATTTCTACTGCAACCCTATTTAATTTTGCTCCAAAGATCTTGTGTTTTCTCCTACTTGTAGACAGCCCTACCAAACCCCTAAATCCAGGAGCATGCACCCATTGGATTAATTTTGGTTCATGAAATAATGTCATTTATTTCCTGTCCAGAATTGTAGTTTTGCAAGACTTGCACTAACAAGTTTGTGCTTTTCACAAACTAACCTCACCACTCCCTCTTGCATCCAAAGAGACTTCAATCTGGAAGATTTGGCCCCTCCAAGACCTGCCTAGATGCCTCTGGCATTTTGTCAAACACTCTGTGGGCATGAACAGTTTTGGCATGATTATAGGTTTGTGTGATGAACTTGTCCATCTGTCCAAACCATGTTGTCTAGTAGCCTACTAATGGTCTCCAACCCAGACCTGTGGATTTGCACTTGATCCCTAGCAGTTTTGGCCACCCTGGCATTTCATCAAACACCTTCTGTGCATGCACTGGACGCGCCCAGAGCGCGCCAATTGCAGCCGCGCGCCCGAGCCGACACGCTGGTCCCCCTGGATTTTGGCCCGCTCTGCAGCACCTCGCCACGCACTACCCTCCTCACAGCAACGCGCCAAGCCACCCTGGCAGCCTACAGCGCCGCCGACAGAGCTTTTGGCGGCACACCGGCGGCCGCAGCGCGCCTCTGCCGCGGTCGGCGCCGCCAAAGCCACCCGGGCTCGCCACCTGCCCCAAGGAACAGCGCAAGCTTATCCCCCGCTCGTCGGCTAGCTCCCGTCGTCGCCACGACGCCCTGACGCTACAGGGAGGCGGTTCGCCGTCGTCCTTATCGCCGGCCGCCGCGGAACCGCCTTGCCTCGCCTATATAAGGACCCCCGAACTCATCCGAGCACGCATGCAACCTCAGTCCACCTCCCTAGTTTCCCCATGGCAGCCAATCGACCTGAGGAGGTCGTCTTCTTCATCTCCGGCAACTCCTGCCGCCGCCACTGTCCCGTCCATTCCAGCGCCACCAGGGCCTCTCCCTCCCATTTCTCTTCACCAAGAACACCTCCTTCCTTCCAGGAACCCAACCCCCTACTTGATTTTGATCGGGAGCCATCGCCGCCACCAAATCACTTTGTCACCGAAGCCCCCTCCGCCACGGAGCTCGCCGCCGGCGACTCCCTCCACCCCCGGCGACCCTGCGACCACCGGAAGGACCGCCTAGGAGTGGCGGATCCATCCCTGCGCTCAGATGCCCGCGAAGAAACGCCGTTCGCCGGCGACGATCGCCGGACGCCCCGCCTCGGCTCGGGACAGAGGAAGAGGAGGGAGAAGACTAGTCAAACCTGACCAGTGGGCCCCCTGGACCCACTGTCAGTGACCCCCGCACCAGGTCCACGTGTTTTAAGTGGAGGCGTAAAACCTCAAGTACGCCTCCTATGACCGAAAGCGTATTTCTATCTGAAACGTTTTTCTTTTTCTGTTTTATTTAAAATCAAATTTGACCAAATCTTTGACTGGCTCTATCTTTTTAAATATAAGTCCAAATGAACTGATTCTTTTTCCTACCTCTCTCAAATTTCACCTAGTTTATTTTAAGATTTACTTGAAAAAAATTCAGAACAACTTTTGGTGCTGTTTTTATTTTGTGTGTTAATTCTTTTATATTGCTAAAATAGGATTTTTGAAGAGAGGAGAAATGTTTCAAGTTTTGGAGTGCACCCTGCCTTTCCACACATTGAAGGCAAGCATTCTGAACCCCGGCATAATATTTTTGTGTGTTCGATGACACGTTCATAACATCACCTCACTTTGGAGAAACTTGTTATTTCATGTGATATGATCATATGCATGAGTGCATGTTATTGATTTCCATGCTGTTGGAAATGGACACACTTGTGATGATAATCACCCTCATGTGCCTTGCATGCATACCGGCAGGAACCCGGGAAAACCTCTGCCTTGGGTAGGCATGAGTTTGTCGCCGGTCTCCGTCGGGACGGTTATGTCTGGTATGGCATGGCAAGGTGATATGAGCGGTGACTCTGTTGGTTGAAATATATTCGTCATGCTAATCATGCAGGGAATACTTAAACCTCCTGAGTCGACCGTAGATCGAGTCTTGTGCCAGTAACCCCCATACTTGTTTCGTACTACCACTCGTCTCTACAGCAAGTAGAGTACGGTTCAGTAAGTTGTCAACCTCTTTCTAGCACACACCGTACAGAGAGGCCATGGTGGAAGATACCGGTTGTAGCTGGTAGGCAGGCCACCTGGTCCGGGGGCATGGGTGTTTCCGGTTGGGACCGAGAGGGGAGGCCACCCCTTAGAGCGCGCGATATAAATTTGATCCCATGCTACGCGAGGTTGTAGCCTCCCCACTTAGAGTTTGCTTAACAGGTGTCGTGGGTGATTCCAGACACGTGTGAGATAAGCTGGTGTGTGCAAGTTAGGTGTGTTTTCAACAAAAAGACCGTAGACGGAATTAGTCCCGATGGACTAAAGAAATCCGTTACTCGTGGGTAAAGAGTACACCCTCTGCAGAGATTAAACCTATTCGAATAGCCGTGTCCATGGTTAAGGATTACAGTCTGGGATGGGTCAAGTGTCGGTCTTAGTGTCGGTCTTCGGAGGTGAAACTGTTAACCAGAACTGGAACTACTACCTGTGACTTGTGATAATTATGATTATTATTATTGTTGGCTAACCCGTGATATTATTGTTATTATCGAGTATCTCTGGGATGGTTCTACCTCCGGGATATTCACTATGATTGTTTATTTTAAAGCCCTTTGTGTGGTGTCGCTCAGACGCCCGACTGTGGCATTTCTTTTAAAGCCCTTTATGTGGTGTCGCTCAGACGCCCGACTGTGGCATTTCTTTTAAAGCCCTTTATGTGGTGTCGCTCAGACGCCCGACTGTGGCATTTCTTTAAAGCCCTTTATGTGGTGTCGCTCAGACGCCCGACTGTGGCATTTCTTTTAAAGCCCTTTATGTGGTGTCGCTCAGACGCCCGACTGTGGCATTTCTTTTAAAGCCCTTTATGTGGTGTCGCTCAGACGCCCGACTGTGGCATTTCTTTTAAAGCCCTTTATGTGGTGTCGCTCAGACGCCCGACTGTGGCATTTCTTTTAAAGCCCTTTATGTGGTGTCGCTCAGACGCCCGACTGTGGCATTTCTTTTAAAGCCCTTTATGTGGTGTCGCTAAGACGCTCGACTGTGGCTTTGCTTGTTATTTATTTCATAAATTTTAATACTACTATGTTATTGCAATTTTATAAATAACTTGCTTGCACGCATCAGAGATTTATTTATCTTTTGTGACTGACGTCATGAGCATAAAATATTTTCAGCACATCATTGTTATATTATACATGTGTTCATAATGTTTGCGAGTACATTCAAAGTACTCACTGGCTTGTCCCTGGCTATTGTCTTGGCCAGATTTTCTTGCACGAAGAGGAGCGACGCGATGACAGCCCCGGAACCTAAGTAATGGAGATAGCAGCCTCGCGAAGATAGGAGTTAACCTGGTCAGTTGTTCCCGTGGGAAATGGAGTCCCATAGACACTGATGTTTCACAACCCGCTTCCGCCATCAACCACTAGAAACCATTTGTTGTACTCACAGGCCAGAATGGCCTTGTACTACATAATTTGTTTTCTGCTTGGAATTTTTGTATCAAGTTGGAGCCTCATCAGCTAACAGTAATCCTGGGGCTGATGAGCACGATGGTCTTCTCTGGAAATTTATTACCCGGAAAACCGGTCGTGACAGACTTGGTATCAGAGCCAGGCTGACCATTGGCTAATCCTATCTTAGCCAGGTCAATAAATTTAGGCAAACCAACCCACCAAACCATAACCAAACCCCAGCCAAGCTTCTCGTGCAAGATAGCCACACAGTGACCCAACACCTTTTGGCAGTCGGTGCCCAACCTATCAACCTAACCTGTCGCTCATCCCCTAGTGACCGGCCCCTAAATAGTCCTTTCTCGCAAGCGTGCGAAGGAAGACTCTGTCCCCTTTTTCCTATAAAAAGGGGCACGCTAGCCCCAACACAGCACAGCATAGCCTTTATCCCCAAACCAAGCCACAATGCCTGGCCCCATAGTGCACAACGAGACCACAGCAACCAACCTTGGAGGTTTTGTGACCATACTCGCAAACCTCACCCGTCGTGCCTATGCGTTAGAAGAGCCACCAGAATTTGTTGCGTACCAAGGACCCATGAGCGATGAAGACCGTCAATTTTGGGCCACTGTGCACATCTACGGTAGGGGACTGTCACCCGAGCGCCCCTACAGGTTCACCGGAAGAACAACTTCCTTTGAGCCACAAGCCATACAACTAGCTGCTCGAGAGGCTATAGTTCATCTCAGGCACTTGTCGCACAGAGTTAACTGTCGCTCATTCCACTACTACCCCAGACATGAAGGGTATGGTAGACCACCCCAAGTTGCCAACGGAGATCACGAGGCAGATCCTGCATTGTTGCACCTGGTGCGCTATGTAAGTGCACTAGAGGAACTGTGCGATCAAATCACTATTGATTTAATTGCAGCTCGTGGAGAAAACGAGCCCAACGCCGACAACCCAGTCGTGCTGTTTGGACAACCGATCGAGACCCCGAGATCAGCTCCAGCCACCAACCGAGATGCTTTGATGACCCCAGAAGTGCTTCGTCGCCTTTTGGGAACACACTCCAACGGGATTGTGGCTAACAATCCCCGCGATGGTCATCATCACTACCCCGACCCTGCAGTTCCTCCGCCATCTCCGACTAATCCCGGCAGTGAGACACGTGGAGAAGCCTCGACATCCACCAGGCACGCCCGTTTAGACATAAACGAGGTAGACTAAGCCGTATGAGTAGCACCGAGTTTCAGTGTATCCTCGCGTTGTAATCGTGCGACCATGTATATTAACGCAGCCTGTCGTTGTGCCTCTGCTTTAATGGTAGCCTTGCGTATTTTCTTTGTCAGCGCATAGTTGCACATTTTCCGGGCACAACTACCAAAACCAACCCGACGACAACCACAGTAACACGTCTCTTTATGAGATATGTGTATCTCTGACACTGACCCGACCTTTGGAGCTAAGCTGGCAAATTTATTACCTTTCACCACGGTAAAACGAATCCGGCTCCATTGCTATATAAAGGCCACCTTGTGACCTTACCCAGCAACCCTCACCTTGTGCACCACACTCACAACTTTTTCCTGTCATGCCGAGCCCCAGCATTCATCTGAGAACCCCAGATGCAACCCCAGGTAGCTTTGTCAAAATATTGTGGGATTTTACCCGCAGTACCATGGGTTCTACCCAGCCACCCCAGTACGAGCTGTTCAAATCTAGAATCACCCCATCCACCTCGGAATATTGGGCAGCAGTACACATTCCTCCTGTAGACCCCAACCAAGATCCAACAGAAGTTTCCTTTGTGGGGAAATCTATGCCAACCCCACACTTGGCCATAGAAGCTGCTGTGAAAGAAGCGATTGCTCGTCTTCGATCCGCAGTACCCTATGCCCGCGAACGAGGATATTATTACTTTCCGAGCCGTGCAGCACCCGGAGAAGTAACGTCTTTTCCCGGTGGGCGTATTGAGAGAGACCCAGTTCTGGCCAACCTTATCCAGTACATCATCGCTCAAGAGCATTTGAACCAACGAGTGATGGATTATCTCCAGAATCTCACTGATCTGAATCCTCAGATTGCCATCGGCAGACCACTAAGGCCCGACCCGGAGAGACGCATACATCGACTGGTCAATCCACTTCCTCCGATAGAAGAGGAGTGTATCCCTTTACCAGAGACATTTTATCAGGACCCCACCCAGTTACCGTTTTCATTTTAGACGTCACTACTGTATTTGTTTTTGCAGCATTTATATTTGCGTGTATCTTATGCATGGTACCCCAAATTTGTGCGACGAGTCGAGTATTTAGTTTCTACTGGTATGAGTAATTTTTCTTCGTGATTAACTTGTGTAACCGCGAAAGATCCTAGTATGAGTTTTCTTTTTACTGAATTGCTGCATCATTTATCCCCTCACTACGTGGATTATTATTATTTTATTCACGCAGCACCACGGCAGCAGTCTCACAACCGCTCGAACGCATATGGAACTTTTGTTTTTCACAACGGCTCTTAGCAAATCTCGAGGACGAGATTTTTCTTAAGGGGGGTAGTATTGTAACACCCCAAAAATTTAACCAGGTTTTAGTTATTAAAATTTTGCCAAGAGTTTAAAATTTTTGCATGCAAGTATATCTCTGTTGATTTCAAAACTTTTCTTTTAATATTAAGGAGTTTTTCCCAAGTGGATCCTTCCAAAACATATTGGACTTATTTTCCCTCTCATTTAAAAAACATCTCTCAATCAGGAGATTTATTTATAAAATTATTTCACCCTGAGCTTTATTCATTAAATGACTTGTTTTAAAATTTGGAGCTCTTTTTGAACTACAACCATTTGATATATTTAACTAAAAATTTCACCAAAATTTGGAGATATCATGTGATGTCTCTAAATCACTTTTGTGCAATAATATATTTCATTCATTGGATATTTTGAGTTCTACACCAAGTTTTCAAATCTGGTCCAGTGGGCAATTTTACACTACAACCTATTTAAATATTTCTTTAAAACTTCTACCAAAATTAGGGGAGGTCAGTAGGAGCCTATTATTCCACTTTGTGCAAAAACCTATTTATGTTCTTTGAAAAAATTGAGTGAATCATCCTCTTTTTCATTCTGGTCCAGCCTTGTGATTTCTACTGCAACCCTATTTAATTTTGCTCCAAAGATCTTGTGTTTTCTCCTACTTGTAGACAGCCCTACCAAACCCCTAAATCCAGGAGCATGCACCCATTGGATTAATTTTGGTTCATGAAATAATGTTATTTATTTCCTGTCCAGAATTGTAGTTTTGCAAGACTTGCACTAACAAGTTTGTGCTTTTCACAAACTAACCTCACCACTCCCTCTTGCATCCAAAGAGACTTCAATCTGGAAGATTTGGCCCCTCCAAGACCTGCCTAGATGCCTCTGGCATTTTGTCAAACACTCTGTGGGCATGAACAGTTTTGGCATGATTATAGGTTTGTGTGATGAACTTGTCCACCTGTCCAAACCATGTTGTCTAGTAGCCTACTAATGGTCTCCAACCCAGACCTATGGATTTGCACTTGATCCCTAGCAGTTTTGGCCACCCTGGCATTTCATCAAACACCTTCTATGCGTGCACTGGACGCGCCCAGAGCGCGCCAATTGCAGCCGCGCGCCCGAGCCGACACGCTGGTCCCCCTGGATTTTGGCCCGCTCTGCAGCACCTCGCCACGCACTACCCTCCTCACAGCAACGCGCCAAGCCACCCTGGCAGCCTACAGCGCCACCGACAGAGCTTTTGGCAGCACACCGGCGGCCGCAGCGCGCCTCTGCCGCGGTCGGCGCTGCCAAAGCCACCCGGGCTCGCCACCTGCCCCAAGGAACAGCGCAAGCTTATCCCCCGCTCGTCGGCTAGCTCCCGTCGTCGCCACGACGCCCTGACGCTACAGGGAGGCGGTCCGCTGTCGTCCTTATCGCCGGCCGCCGCGGAACCGCCTTGCCTCGCCTATATAAGGACCCCCGAACTCATCCGAGCACGCATGCAACCTCAGTCCACCTCCCTAGTTTCCCCATGGCAGCCAATCGACCTGAGGAGGTCGTCTTCTTCATCTCCGGCAACTCCTGCCACCGCCACTGTCCCGTCCATTCCAGCGCCACCAGGGCCTCTTCCTCCCATTTCTCTTCACCAAGAACACCTCCTTCCTTCCAGGAACCGAACCCCCTACTTGATTTTGATCGGGAGCCATCGCCACCACCAAATCACTTTGTCACCGAAGCCCCCTCCGCCACGGAGCTCGCCGCCGGCGACTCCCTCCACCCCCGGCGACCCTGCGACCACCGGAAGGACCGCCTAGGAGTGGCGGATCCATCCCTGCGCTCAGATGCCCGCGAAGAAACGCCGTTCGCCGGCGACGATCGCCGGACGCCCCGCCTCGGCTCGGGACAGAGGAAGAGGAGGGAGAAGACTAGTCAAACCTGACCAGTGGGCCCCCTGGACCCACTGTCAGTGACCCCCGCACCGGTCCACGTGTTTTAAGTGGAGGCGTAAAACCTCAAGTACGCCTCCTATGACCGAAAGCGTATTTCTATCTGAAACGTTTTTCTTTTTCTATTTTATTTAAAATCAGATTTGACCAAATCTTTGACTGGCTCTATCTTTTTAAATATAACTCCAAATGAAATGATTCTTTTTCCTACCTCTCTCAAATTTCACCTAGTTTATTTTAAGATTTATTTGAAAAAATTTCAGAACAACTTTTGGTGCTGTTTTTATTTTGTGTGTTAATTCTTTTATATTGCTAAAATAGGATTTTTGAAGAGAGGAGAAATGTTTCAAGTTTTGGAGTGCACCCTGCCTTTCCACACATTGAAGGCAAGCATTCTGAACCCCGGCATAATATTTTTGTGTGTTCGATGACACGTTCATAACATCACCTCACTTTGGAGAAACTTGTTATTTCATGTGATATGATCATATGCATGGGTGCATGTTATTGATTTCCATGCTGTTGGAAATGGACACACTTGTGATGATAATCACCCTCATGTGCCTTGCATGCATACCGGCAGGAACCCGGGAAAACCTCTGCCTTGGGTAGGCATGAGTTTGTCGCCGGTCTCCGTCGGGACGGTTATGTCTGGTATGGCATGGCAAGGTGATATGAGCGGTGACTCTGTTGGTTGAAATATATTCGTCATGCTAATCATGCAGGGAATACTTAAACCTCCTGAGTCGACCGTAGATCGAGTCTTGTGCCAGTAACCCCCATACTTGTTTCGTACTACCACTCGTCTCTACAGCAAGTAGAGTACGGTTCAGTAAGTTGTCAACCTCTTTCTAGCACACACCGTACAGAGAGGCCATGGTGGAAGATACCGGTTGTAGCTGGTAGGCAGGCCACCTGGTCCGGGGGCATGGGTGTTTCCGGTTGGGACCGAGAGGGGAGGCCACCCCTTAGAGCGCGCGATATAAATTTGATCCCATGCTACGCGAGGTTGTAGCCTCCCCACTTAGAGTTTGCTTAACAGGTGTCGTGGGTGATTCCAGACACGTGTGAGATAAGCTGGTGTGTGCAAGTTAGGTGTGTTTTCAACAAAAAGACCGTAGACGGAATTAGTCCCGATGGACTAAAGAAATCCGTTACTCGTGGGTAAAGAGTACACCCTCTGCAGAGAATAAACCTATTCGAATAGCCGTGTCCATGGTTAAGGATTACAGTCTGGGATGGGTCAGGTGTCGGTCTTAGTGTCGGTCTTCGGAGGTGAAACTGTTAACCAGAACTGGAACTACTACCTGTGACTTGTGATAATTATGATTATTATTATTGTTGGCTAACCCGTGATATTATTGTTATTATCGAGTATCTCTGGGATGGTTCTACCTCCGGGATATTCACTATGATTGTTTATTTTAAAGCCCTTTGTGTGGTGTCGCTCAGACGCCCGACTATGGCATTTCTTTTAAAGCCCTTTATGTGGTGTCGCTCAGACGCCCGACTGTGGCATTTCTTTTAAAGCCCTTTATGTGGTGTCGCTCAGACGCCCGACTGTGGCATTTCTTTTAAAGCCTTTATGTGGTGTCGCTCAGACGCCCGACTGTGGCATTTCTTTTAAAGCCCTTTATGTGGTGTCGCTCAGACGCCCGACTGTGGCATTTCTTTTAAAGCCCTTTATGTGGTGTCGCTAAGACGCCCGACTGTGGCATTTCTTTTAAAGCCCTTTATGTGGTGTCGCTCAGACGCCCGACTGTGGCATTTCTTTTAAAGCCCTTTATGTGGTGTCGCTCAGACGCCCGACTGTGGCATTTCTTTTAAAGCCCTTTATGTGGTGTCGCTAAGATGCCCGACTGTGGCTTTGCTTGTTATTTATTTCATAAATTTTAATACTACTATGTTATTGCAATTTTATAAATAACTTGCTTGCACGCATCAGAGATTTATTTATCTTTTGTGACTGACGTCATGAGCATAAAATATTTTCAGCACATCATTGTTATATTATACCTGTGTTCATAATGTTTGCGAGTACATTCAAAGTACTCACTGGCTTGTCCCTGGCTATTGTCTTGGCTAGATTTTCTTGCACGAAGAGGAGCGACGCGATGACAGCCCCGGAACCTAAGTAATGGAGATAGCAGCCTCGTGAAGATAGGAGTTAACCTGGTCAGCTGTTCCCGTGGGAAATGGAGTCCCATAGACACTGATGTTTCACAACCCGCTTCCGCCATCAACCACTAGAAACCATTTGTTGTACTCACAGGCCAGAATGGCCTTGTACTACATAATTTGTTTTCTGCTTGGAATTTCTGTATCAATTTGGAGCCTCATCAGCTAACAGTAATCCTGGGGCTGATGAGCACGACGGTCTTTTCTGGAAATTTATTACCCGGAAAACCGGTCGTGACAGACTTGGTATCAGAGCCAGGCTGACCATTGGCTAATCCTATCTTAGCCAGGTCAATAAATTTAGGCAAACCTACCCACCAAACCATAACCAAACCCCAGCCAAGCTTCTCGTGCAAGATAGCCACACAGTGACCCAACACCTTTTGGCAGTCGGTGCCCAACCTATCAACCTAACCTGTCGCTCATGCGCCAGTGACCGGCCCCTAAATAGTCCTTTCTCGCAAGCGTGCGAAGGAAGACTCCGTCCCCTTTTTCCTATTAAAAGGGGCATGCTAGCCCCAACACAGCACAGCACAGCCTTTACCCCCAAACCAAGCCACAATGCCTGGCCCCATAGTGCACAACGAGACCACAGCAACCAACCTTGGAGGTTTTGTGACCATACTCGCAAACCTCACCCGTCGTGCCTATGTGTTAGAAGAGCCACCAGAATTTGTTGTGTACCAAGGACCCATGAGCGGTGAAGACCGTCAATTTTGGGCCACTGTGCACATCTACGGTAGGGGACTGTCACCCGAGCGCCCCTACAGGTTCACCAGAAGAACAACTTCCTTTGAGCCACAAGCCATACAACTAGCTGCTCGAGAGGCTATAGTTCATCTCAGGCACTTGTCGCCCAGAGTTAACTGTCGCTCGTTCCACTACTACCCCAGACGTGAAGGGTATGGTAGACCATCCCTGCCTCGTGGGCCCCCTAGTAGCCCTCCGGTGGCCATCTTCTGCTATATGAAGTCTTTTACCCTGGAAAAAATCATAAGCAAGCTTTTGGGATGAAACTCCGCCGCCACGAGGCGGAACCTTGGCAGAACCAATCTAGGGCTCAGGTGGAGCTGTTCTGGCGGGGAAACTTCCCTCCGGGAGGGGGAAATCATCACCATCATCATCACCATCGATCCTATCATCGAGAGGGGGTCAATCTCCCTCAACATCTTCACCAACACCATCTCCTCTCAAACCCTAGTTCATCTCTTGTATCCAATCTTTGTCTCAAAACCTCAGATTGGTACCTGTGGGTTACTAGTAGTGTGGATTACTCCTTGTAGATGATGGTAGTTGGTTTTTTCGGTGGAAGATCATATGTTTAGATCCTTAATGCATATTAATACCCCTCTGATTATGAACATGAATATGATTTGTGAGTAGTTACGTTTGTTGCTGAGGACATGGGAGAATTCTTGCTATAAGTAGTCATGTGAATTTGGTATTTGTTCGATATTTTGATGAGATGTATGTTGTCTCTCCTCTAGTGGTGTTATGTGAACGTCGACTACATGACACTTCACCATTGTTTGGGCCTAGAGGTAGGCATTGGGAAGTAATAAGTAGATGATGGGTTGCTAGAGTGATAGAAGCTTAAACCCTAGTTTATGCGTTGCTTCGTAAGGGGCTGATTTGGATCCAAATGTTTCATGCTATGGTTAGGTTTACCTTAATACTTCTTTTGTAGTTGCGGATGCTTGCAATAGGGGTTAATCATAAGTGGGATGCTTGTCCAAGAAAGGACAGTACCCAAGCACCAGTCCACCCAGATATCAAATTATCAAAGTAACGAACGCGAATCATATGAGCGTGACCAAAACTAGCTTGACGATAATTCCCATGTGTCCTCGGGAGCGCTTTTCTCTATATAAGAACTTGTCCAGGCTTGTCCTTTGCTACAAAAAGGATTGGGCCACCTTTCTGCACCTTATTTACTTTCATTACTTGTTACCCGTTACGAATAACCTTATCACAAAACTATCTGTTACCGATAATTTCAGTGCTTGCAGAGAATACCTTACTGAAAACCGCTTGTCATTTCCTTATGCTCCTCGTTGGGTTCGACACTCTTACTTATCAAAAGGACTAAGATAGATCCCCTACACTTGTGGGTCATCAAGACTCTTTTCTGGCGCCGTTGCCGGGGAGTGAAGCGCCTTTGGTGAGTGGAACTTGGTAAGGAAAAATTTATATAGTGTGCTGAAATTTCCTGTCACTTGTTATTATGGAACATAATCCTTTGAGGGGCTTGTTCGGGGTATCTTCACCCCGACCAGTAGAGCAAAGAGTTGCTCCTCAACCTACTAAACCTATTGAAAATGTTTACTTTGAAATTCCTTCGGTTATGATAGAGAAACTGCTAGCTAATCCTTTTACAGGAGATGGAAGATTGCATCCCGATTGGCACCTAATCTATGTGGATGAAGTTTGTGGATTATTTAAGCTTGCAGGTATGCTCGATGATGTTGTCAAGAAGAAGGTCTTCCCTTTATCTTTGAAGGGAGAGGCATTGACATGGTTTAGGCTATGTGATAATATGGGATCATGGAACTACAGCCGATTGAAATTGGAATTTCATCAGAAGTTTTATCCTATGCATCTTGTTCATCGTGATCGTAATTATATATATAATTTTTGGCCTCGCGAAGGAGAAAGCATCGCTCAAGCTTGGGGTAGGCTTAAGTCAATGTTATATTCATGCCCCAATCATGAGCTCTCAAGAGAAATGATTATTCAAAAAATTTATGCTCGGCTTTCTCTCAACAATCGCTCCATGCTCGATACTTCTTGTAATGGTTCCTTTATGATGAAGACTATTGAATTCAGATGGGATTTATTGGAAAGAATTAAACGCAACTATGAAGATTGGGATCTCGGCGAAGGTAAGGAGTCGGGTATGACACCTAAGTTTGATTGTGTTAAATCTTTTATGGTACAGATGTTTTCTGTGAATTTAGCACTAAATATGGACTTGACTCTGAGATAGTAGCTTCTTTCTGTGAATCATTTGCTACTCATGTTGACCTCCCTAAGGAGAAGTGGTTTAAATATAATCCTCCCACTTACGTAAAAGTAGTTGCACCTATTAAAGTTGAAGAAAAGACTATCACTTATAATGATCCTGTTGTTCCTACTACCTATATTGAGAAACCACCTTTCCTTGTTAGGATAAAGGATCATGCTAAAGCTTCAACTGTGGTTTGTAAGAGTAATACTAGAACACCTACACCACCTGAGTAAATTAAAATTGAACCTAGTATTGCTATGGTTAAATATCTCTTGGCTTATAATATTGATGGCCATGTTATTTACTTTTATGATGAAGCTGCTAGAATTGCTAGACCTGATGCTAAGAATAAACATAGACCTGTTGTAGGCATGCATGTTATTTCTGTTAAAATAGGAGATCATTGATATCATGGCTTATGTGATATGGGTGCTAGTGCAAGTGCAATACCTCATTACTTATTCAAAGAAATTATGCATGATATTGCACCTGCTGAGATAGAAGAAATTGATGTTAAAATTAAGCTTGCCAATAGAGATACCATTTCACGAATTGGGATTGTTAGAGATGTTGAAGTCTTGTGTGGAGAAGTTAAATATCCTACTGATTATCTTGTTCTTGGTTCCCCACAAGATGACTTTTGTCCCATCATATTTGGTAGACCCTTCTTGAACACTGTTAATGCTTAGACTGCGAAAAAGATACTGTTACTATTGGTTTGGGGGATATGTCTCATGAGTTTAATTTTGCTAAGTTTCATAGACAACCCCATGATAAAGAATTGCCTAGTAAGGATGAATTTATTGGTCTTGCTTCTATTATCGTGCCTCCTAATGATCCTTTAGAACAATATTTGCTAGACCATGAAAATGATATGTTTATGAATGAAAGAAGGGAGATAGATGAAGTATTTTTTAAACAGGGACCTATTTTGAAACACAACTTGCCTTTTTAAATCCTAGGGGATCCTCCACCACCCAAGGGTGATCCCATGTTTGAGTTTAAACCATTACCTGATACTCTTAAATATGCTTATCTTGATGAAAAGAAGATATATCCTGTTATTATTAGTGCTAACCTTTTAGAGAAAGAAGAGGAGAGTTATTGAAAACTCTGAAGAAGCACCGTGCTGCTATTGGATATACTCTTGATGATATTAAGGGCATTAGTCCCACTCTATGCCAACACAAAATAAAATTGGAGAAAGACACCAAACCAGTTATTGATCACCAAGGACGGTTAAATCCTAAGATGAAAGAAGTGGTAAGAAAGGAAATACTAAAGCTCCTGGAGGCAGGTATAATTTATCCCGTTGCTGATAGCCAGTGGGTAAGTCCTGTCCATTGTGTCCCTAAGAAGGGAGGTATTACTGTAGTTCCTAATGATAAAGATGAATTGATCCCGCAAAGAATTGTTACAGGTTATAGGATGGTAATTGATTTCCGCAAATTAAATAAAGCTACTAAAAACGATCATTACCCTTTACCTTTTATTAATCAAATGCTAGAAAAATTATCTAAACATACACATTTTTGCTTTCTAGATGGTTACTCTGGTTTCTCTCAAATACCTGTGTCAGCAGAGGACCAAGAAAAGACCACTTTTACTTACCCTATCGGTACTTTTGCTTATAGACGTATGCCTTTTGGTTTATGTAATGCACCTGCTACCTTTCAAAGATGCATGATGGCTATATTCTCTAACTTTTGTGAAAAGATTGTTGAGGTTTTCATGGATGATTTCTCCATTTATGGATCTTCTTTTGATGATTGCTTGAGCAACCTTGATCGAGTTTTGCAGAGATGCGAAGATACCAGTCTTGTCTTGAATTGGGAGAAGTGCCACTTTATGGTTAATGAAGGCATTGTCTTGGGGCATAAATATTCTGAAAGAGTTATTGAAGTTGATAAAGCTAAAGTTGATGCTATTGAAAAGATGTCGTGTCCCAAGGACATTAAAGGTATAAGAAGTTTCCTTGGTCATGCCGGTTTTTATAGGAGGTTCATTAAGGACTTCTCTAAAATTCCTAGGCCTCTAACTATTATCTTACAAAAAGATATTCCTTTTGTCTTTGATGATGATTGTGTAGAAGCATTTGAAATACTTAAGAAAGTTTTGATTTCTGCACCTATTGTTCAGCCACCTGATTGGAATTTACCCTTTGAAATTATGTGTGATGCTAGTGATTATGTTGTGGGTGCTATTCTAGGAAAAAGAGTTGATAAGAAATTAAATGTTATTCAATATGCTAGTCAAACCCTAGACACTGCCCAGAGAAATTATGCTACTACTAAAAAAGAATTTTTAGCAGTTGTATTTGCTTGTGATAAGTTCAGACCTTATACGGTTGATTCTAAAGTAACTGTTCACACTGATCATGCTGCTATTAAATATCTTATGGAAAAGAAAGATGCTAAAACTAGACTTATTAGATGGGTTCTCTTGCTATAAGAATTTGATTTGCATATTATTGATAGAAAGGGAGCTGAGAACCCCGTTGCAGACAACTTGTCTATGTTAGAGAATGTTCTTGATGACCCACTACCTATTGATAATAGCTTTCCTGATGAACAATTAGCTATCATAAATGCTTCTCGTACTGCTCCATGGTATGCTGATTATGCTAATTACATTGTTGCTAAATTCATACCACCTAGTTTCACATACCAGCAAAAGAAAAAGTTTTTCTATGATTTAAGACATTACTCCTGGGATGAACCACACCTTTATAAAGAAGGAGTAGATGGTGTTATTAGACGTTGTGTACCTGTGCATTGCTACGTCTTGAGCTTGCGTTGGTTTTCCTTGAAGAGGAAAGGGTGATGCAGCAATAGTAGTGTAAGTATTTCCCTCAGTTTTTGAGAACCAAGGTATCAATCCAGTAGGAGGCTCCTCATCAGTCCCACGAACCTACACAAACAAACAAAGAACTCGCAACTAACGCGATAAAGGGGTTGTCAATCCCTTCACGGCCACTTGTGAAGGTGATATCTGATAGAGATAATATGATAAGATAAATATATTTTTGGTATTTTATGATATAGATTGGAAAAGTAAGGATGCAAATAAAAGTAGATTGAAAGCTTATATGATAAAAGATAGACCTGGGGGCCATAGGTTTCACTACAGGCTTCACTCAAGATAGCATAAGTATTATAGTGGGTGAACAAATTACTGTCGAGCAATTGATAGAAAAGCGAATAATTATGAGATTATCTAGGCATGATCATGTATATAAGCATCACGTCCGTGACAAGTAGACCGACTCTTGCCTGCATCTACTACTATTACTCCACACATCGACCGCTATCCATCATGCATCTAGAGTATTAAGTTCATAAGAACAGAGTAACGCTTTAATAAAGATGACATGATGTAGAGGGATAAACTCATGCAATATGATATGAACCGCATCTTTTTATCCTCGATGGCAACAATACAATACGTGCCTTGTTGCCCCAGCTGTCACTGGGAAATGACATCGCAAGATTGAACCCAAAGCTAAGAACTTCTCCCATGGCAAGAAAGATCAATCTAGTAGGCCAAACCAAACCGATAATTCGAAGACACTTGCAAAGATAACTCAATCATACATAAAAGAATTCAGAATAGATTCAAATATCTCACATAGATAAACTTGATCATAAACCCACAATTCATCGGATCTCGACAAACACACCGCAAAAAGAGTTACATCAAATAGATCGCCACAAGAGAGGGGGAGAAAATGGTATTGAGATCCAAAAAGAGAGAAGAAGCCATCTAGCTAATAACTATGGACCCGAAGGTCTGTGGTAAACTACTCACAACTCATCGGAAGGGCTATGGTGTTGATGTAGAAGCCCTCCATGGTGGATTCCCCCTCCGGCAGAACACCGGCAACGGTTCCAAGATGGGATCTCACGGATACAGAAGGTTACGATGGCGGAAATATTTCTTCGGTGGCTCTCCTGATGGTTTTGGGGTATATGGGTATATATAGGAGGAAGAAGTACGTCGGTGGGTGCCCGAGGGGCCCACGAGACAGGGAGCACGCCCTATAGGGTGGGGGCCCTCCACCCTCGTGGCTTCCTCGATTGCTTCTTGACTTGCACTCCAAGTCCTCTGGATCACGTTTGTTCCAAAAATCACGCTCCCGAAGGTTTCATTCCGTTTGGACTCCTTTTGATATTCCTTTTCTTCGATATACTGAAATAGGAAAAAAAAACAGCAATACGGGCTGGGCCTCCGGGTAGTAGGTAGTCCCAAAAATGATATAAAAGTGTAAAGTAAAGCCCATAAAAATCCAAAACAGGTAATATAATACCATGAAACAATCAAAAATTATAGATACGTTGGAGACGTATCAAGCATCCCCAAGCTTAATTCCTGCTCGTCCTCGAGTAGGTAAATGATAAAAAGAGAATTTTTGATGTGGAATGCTACCTAGCATAATTCTCAATGTATTTCTCTTTATTGTGGCATGAATGTTCAGATCCAAATGATTCAAAATAAAAGTTCATATTGATATAAGAAATAATAATACTTCAAGCATACTAATCAAAGCAATCATGTCTTCTCAAAATATCATGGCTAAAGAAAGTTATCCCTACAAAATCATATAGTCTGGCTGTTGTTCTATCTTCATCACACAAAGTATTTAATCATGCACAACCCCGATGACAAGCCAAGCAATTGTTTCATACTTTAGTAATCTCAATTTTTTTCAATTTTCACGCAATACATGAGCGTGAGCCATGGACATAGCACTATATGTGGAATAGAAGGGTGGTTGTGGAGAAGACAAAAAGGAGAAGATAGTCTCAGATCAACTAGGCATATCAACGGGCTATGGAGATGCCCATTAATATATCAATGTGAGTGAGTGGGGATTGCCATGCAACGGATGCACTAGAGCTATAAATGTATGAAAGCTCAACAAAAGAAACTAAATAGGTGTGCATCCAACTTGCTTGCTCATGAAGACCTAGGGAATTTTGAGGAATCCCATCATTGGAATATACAAGCCAAGTTCTATAATGAAAAAAATTCCCACTAGTATATGAAAGTGACAACATAAGAGACTCTCTATCATGAACCATGGTGCTATTTTTGAAGCACAAGTGTCGAAAAGGAGGTAGTAGCATTGTCCCTTCTCTCTTTTTCTCTCATTATTATTACTATTATTTTATTTATTTTATTTTTATTTTTCTCTTTTTTTCTTTTCTTTTTTTTTCTTTTTGGTGGGCTTCTTTGGCCTCTTTTATTTTTCATGGGCTTCTTTGGCCTCTTTTATTTTTATAAAGTCTGAAGTCTCATCCGGACTTGTGGGGGAATCATAGTCTTCATCATCCTTTCCTCACTGGGACAATGCTCTAATAATGGAGATCATCACACTTTTATTTGTTTACAACTCAAGATTACAACTCGATACTTAGAACAAGATATGACTCTATGTGAATGCCTCCGGTGGTATACCGGGATATGCAATGAATCAAGAGTGACATGTATGAAAAAGTATTAAGGTGGCCTTGCCACAAATACGATGTCAACTACAATGATCATGCAAAGAGCAATATGACAATGATGATGCGTGTCATAATAAACGGAATGGTGGAAAGTTGCATGGCAATATATCTCGGAATGGCTATGGAAATGCCATAATAGGTAGGTATGGCGGCTGTTTTGAGGAAGGAATATTGTGGGTGTATGGTATCGGCGAAAGTTGTGCGGCACAAGAGAGGCTAGCAATGGTGGAAGGGTGAGAGTGCGTATAATCCATGGACTCAACATTAGTCATAAAGAACTCATATACTTATTGCAAAAATCTACAAGTAATCAAAAACAAAGTACTACGCGCATGCTCCTAGGGGGATAGATTGGTAGGAAAAGACCATTGCTCGTCCCCGACCACCACTCATAAGGAAGACAATCAATAAATAAAAGTGTGCTCCAACTTCATCACAAAGCGGTTCACCATACGTGCATGCTACGGGAATCACAAACTTCAACACAAGTATTCTTTAAATTCACAATTACCAAACTATCATGACTCTAATATCACAACCTCTATATCTCAAAACAATTATCAAGTATCGAATTGATCATAGCGTCCAATTCACTTTCTATGATAGTTTTTATTATACCCAACTTGGATGCCCATCATTTTAGGACCAATTTTATAACCATAGCAAATAACATGATGTTATAAGAGACTCTCAAAATAATATAAGTGAATCATGAGAGATCAACAATTTCTTCATAATTAATCCACCACCGTGCTCTAAAAAATATAAGTGAAGCAATAGAGCAAAAGCTATCTAGCTCAAAAGATATAAGTGAAGCACAAAGAGTATTCTAATAAATTCCAATCAAGTAGGCTTCTCCCAAAAGGTGTGTTACAGCAAGGATGATTGTGGTAAACTAACAAGCAAAGACTAATATAATACACGATGCTCCAAGCACAACACATATCATGTGGCGAATAAAAATATAGCTCCAAGTAAAGTTACCAATGAACGAAGACGAAAGAGGGGATGCCTTCCGGGGGCATCCCCAAGATTAGGCTTTTGGCTATTATTGAATATATTGGGGTGCCATGGGCATACCCAAGCTTAGGCTTTTGCCACTCCTTATTCCATAGTCCATCAAATCTTTACCCAAAACATGAAAACTTCACAACACAAAACTCAACAGGAAATCTCATAAGCTCCGTTAGTGAAAGAAAGAAAAACCACCACATAAGGTACTGTAATGAACTCATTCTTTATTTATATTGGTGTTAACCCTACTTTATTCCAAGTTATCTATGGTTCATACCCTTACATACTAGCCATAGATGCATCAAAATAAGCAAACAACACACGAAAGGCAGAATCTGTGAAAAACAGAACAGTCTGTAGCAATCTATAACTTTCGGTTACTTCTGGAACTCCAAAAATCCTACCAAAATATGAAGTCCTAAAAACTTTGTCTATTGATCTACAGCAAAAAGAATCAATGCAAAAACACGTTTCTGTGATTTATTGAATTGTTTCTCGTGAGCGCAAAGTTTCTGTTTTTCAGCAGAATCAAATTAACTCATATCATAGGTTATCCTATAGGTTCTACTTGGCACAAACTCTAAATAAAACAAGAAAACACATCTAAAAAGAAAGTATATGCAATATTTATTACTAAACAGGAACAAAAACAAAGAACGCAAATAAAAATCGGGTTGCCTCCCAACTAGCGCTATTGTTTAACGCCCCAAGCGGCATAAAAGCAAGGATAGATCTAACTAGTGCAATAATAATAAGATAGATCACAAAAACTCATCTCATATTCCCTACGTTCAGCAGCAAGTTTTCTTTGAGGCAAGCAAAAGTAATCAAAAGGGCTAAATTTAATGGGACAAAAGTCCCCAAGATCAATCTCAGGAGGTATGTGTTCCTCCTTTGGCCCTTCATATTGCACGACTAATTCATCATTATAAGCATTCTTTTGGCAAAACTTCATGAGTCTATACTCAAGAGAGTATCCTAGCTCATTGTTTCAAAGAGAAAAATCATTATTAAGTTCGGAAATTCTATCAACTGAGACATTGGTAGGGACCTTTTTTCTAAGGTTTTCGTTAAAAGCAACATTGTCCAAAGATTGAAAATGCCTAATTTCCTCTTGATCAAAGAGGATTGCTTCTATGGGATGACGACCGGCGTCCACCCTATAGTGCGCAAAGATTTCTTTGGCCTCTTTCATTATAAATCTACACTCATGTGCCAAAAAGATAGTAGCGGCGCGCTCAACAGAAGAATGCTCAATATTAGAAAATTCAAGAAAAATTCTTTGTATGCAAGGATGCATATGCATTAATTGTCTTTCAAGATCAACTACAAGCATGGCAATAGCATCCGCAAGACTACTAGTTCGCCCATAGAAGGTAAAGCACCGGCACAAGTAAAGAAGTCTTGAATAACCCCTTTTCCAACAATATTACCACTACCGATTTAAAACCTATTAGTATGCAAGATAGGGGGTTCTTCAGAAGGAGCATTAGAATTCTCCATGTTATCATTGTCATCCATATTAATGATAATCTCCCCAATTTCAGACAAAAAGACAAACAAAGACAAGGAAGGAGAAGAGGATAAGCGGAAACGAGAGGGAGAAAAAGGCAAGCGGAAAAGAGAGGAGATTGGGAAAGAGAGGGCAAATAAAACGGCAAGGGTGAAGTGGGGGAGAGGAAAACGAGAGGCAAATGGCAAATAATGTAAATGCGAGGGAGATGAGTTTGTGATGGGTACTTGGTATGTCTTGACTTGAGCGAAGACCTCCCCAGCAACGGCGCCAGAAATCCTTCTTGCTACGTCTTGAGCTTGCGTTGGTTTTTCTTGAAGAGGAAAGGGTGATGTAGCAATAGTAGCGTAAGTATTTCCCTCAGTTTTTGAGAACTAAGGTATCAATCTAGCAGGAGGCTCCTCACAAGTCCCACGAACCTACACAAACAAACAAAGAACTCGCAACCAACGCGATAAAGGGGTTGTCAATCCCTTCACGCCCACTTGCGAAAGTGATATCTGATAGAGATAATATGATAAGATAAATATATTTTTGGTATTTATGATATAGATTGGAAAAGTAAAGATGTAAACAAAAGTAGATTGAAAGCTTATATGATAAAAGATAGACCCGGGGGCCATAGGTTTCACTAAAGGCTTCTCTCAAGATAGCATAAGTATTACGGTGGGTGAACAAATACTGTCGAGTGATTGATAGAAATCTGAATAATTATGAGATTATCTAGGCATGATCATGTATATAGGCATCACGTCCGTGACAAGTAGACCGACTCCTGCCTGTATCTACTACTATTACTCCACACATCGACCGCTATCCAGCATGCATCTAGAGTATTAAGTTCATAAGAACAGAGTAACGCTTTAAGAAAGATGACATGTTGTAGAGGGATAAACTCATGCAATATGATATAAACCCCATATTTTTATCCTCGATGGCAACAATACAATACGTGCCTTGCTGCCCCTGCTGTCACTGGGAAAGGACATCGCAAGATTGAACCCAAAGCTAAGCACTTCTCACATGGCAATAAAGATCAATCTAGTAGGCCAAACCAAACCGATAATTCGAAGAGACTTGCAAAGATAACTCAATCATACATAAAAGAATTCAGAATAGATTCAAATATCTCTCATAGATAAACTTGATCATAAACCCACAATTCATTGGATCTCGACAAACACACCGCAAAAAGAGTTACATCAAATAGATCTCCACAAGAGAGGGGGAGAACATGGTATTGAGATCCAAAAAGAGAGAAGAAGCCATCTAGCTAATAACTATGGACCCGAAGGTCTGTGGTAAACTACTCACAACTCATCAGAAGGGCTATGGTGTTGATGTAGAAGCCCTCCGTGGTGGATTCCCCCTCCGGCAGAACGCCGGCAAGGGCTCCAAGATGGGATCTCACGGATACAGAAGGTTACGGTGGTGGAAATATTTCTTCGGTGGCTCTCCTGATGGCTTTGGGGTATATGGGTATATATAGGAGGAAGAAGTACGTCAGTGGGTGCCCGAGGGGCCCACAAGATAGGGGGCGCGCCCTATAGGGTGGGGGGCGCCCTCCACCCTCGTGGCTTCCTCGATTGCTTCTTGACTTGCACTCCAAGTCCTCTGGATCACATTTGTTCCAAAAATCACGCTCCCGAAGGTTTCATTCCGTTTGGACTCCGTTTGATATTCCTTTTCTTCGATATACTGAAATAGGCAAAAAAACAGCAATACGGGTTGGGCCTCCGGTTAGTAGGTTAGTCCCAAAAATGATATAAAAGTGTAAAGTAAAGCCCATAAACATCCTAAACAGGTAATATAATAGCATGAGACAATCAAAAATTATAGATACGTTCGAGACGTATCAAGCATGAACAGGAACAGATCCTACGCAAGTGTCACTCCGAGGCATATGGAGGACACCATGCTGGAGATAGAACTGCGCACAAGGTATTGTAATCCGGTTTTTATTGGCCTACTCTCAAAGATGCTTGTAAGTTTGTCTTGTCTTGTGATGAATGCCAAAGAATTGGTAATATAAGTAGACGTCAAGAAATGCCTATGAATTATTCTCTTGTTATTGAACCATTTGATGTTTGGGGTTTTGATCATATGGGACTGTTTCCTTCCTCTAATGGGTATACACATATTTTAGTTGTTGTTGATTACGTTACTAAGTGGGTAGAAGCTATTCCAACTAGTAGTGTTGATCATAACACCTCTATTAAGATGCTTAAAGAAGTTATTTTTCCAAGGTTTGGAGTCCCTAGATACTTAATGACTGATGGTGGTTCACATTTTATTCATGGTGCTTTTCGTAAAATGCTTGCTAAGTATGATGTTAATCATAGAATTGCATCTCCATATCACCTGCAGTCTAGTGGTCAAGTAGAATTGAGTAATAAAGAGCTCAAGTTGATTTTTCAAAAGACTGTTAATAGATCTAGAAAGAATTGGTCCAAGAAACTTGATGATGCATTATGGGCTTATAGAACTGCATATAAAAATCCTATGGGTATGTCTCCACATAAAATGGTTTATGGAAAAGCATGTCACTTACCTCTTGAACTAGAACATAAGGCATATTGTGCCATTAAAGAGCGCAATTATGACTTCAAACTTGCTGGTGAGAAGAGGTTATTTGACATTAGCTCACTTGATGAATGGAGAACCCTGGCCTATCAGAATGCCAAGCTGTTTAAAGAAAAGGTTAAAAGATGGCATGACAAAAGGATACAAAAGTGTGAGTTCAATGTAGGTGATTATGTTTTGCTATACAACTCTTGTTTAAGATTTTTTGCAGGAAAACTTCTCTCTAAATGGGAAGGCCCTTACATTATCGAGGAGGTCTATCATTCTGGTGCCATAAAAATCAACAACCTTGAAGGCACATATCCAAAGGTGGTGAACGGTCAAAGAATCAAACAGTATATCTCAGGTAATCCAATAAATGTTGAAACTAATGTTATTGAAACCGTAACCCTGGAGGAATACATAGGGGACACTTTTCAGAACGTCTCGGACTCTGAATAGGAATAGGTATGTGGTACAGTAAGTAAACCGACTCCAAAACAGTTCTAATAGCAAGTTTTCTCCGTTTTGGAATATTTAAGAAAATAAGAAAATAAAAAGTAGCCCGGGAAGGTGGAGGGCGCGCCCTACCCCCCTGGGCGCGCCCCCTACCTCGTGGGCACCTCGTGTGCTCTCCGGACTCTGTTTTCTTGCACGATACTTCTTTTGGTCGGTAAAAATTCATTATATAATCTCCTGAAGGTTTTGACCACCGTATCACGCAAATATCCTCTGTCTTTGTTTCGAGCTGTTTTTCTAACAGATCTAGAGCACCATGATGTCTTCAAGCGCCCCCAAGGACAAGTTTTTCGAGAAGGTCATCAACCCCTACCTCACAGAGGTGCTGCATCACCCTCAAACCATTGAGATGCGCGAGGGGGTGCTGCACATCCGCGATGTTGAGGGACCAAGGAGGACCAGAAGCATGGAGACAAGACTCGAAGCAATGGAACAACAAGTTTTCAAGTGCCAAGGGATGGTGGAACGCAGACTCAACGCCAACCATATGATGATCGCAGAGTTCACCAACAACCACAAGCTGGATGCCAAGAACATTGGGGAGACCATCTTCAAGCTTCATGAGAAAATAGAGCACCTCCAAGCCTAGATCTATGACTTGCAAAACCAAAACTATGAGTATGAATATAGATTCAAGAGGATGAGTTTGGCTGCAGATTTGAGGATCCCGGAGACTCGGTCATCCTTCTATGATGGTGAGCCTATGCCTTGGAAGATGGACGACATGCCTACATCATCAACAACTCCATCATCACCACTTCTGAAGAGGGAGACATAAACACATGGGTATGGGCACTCCCCTTGGCAACTGCCAAGCATGGGGGAGGTGCCCCAGTATCGTATCACCATCACACTCCTATCTTTACCATTTTACTTAGTTCAATCCTTTTAGTAGTATCTTGATCTAGTAGAATAAAGTTTTAGTATGATTTAGTTTTGAGTTTTTCCTTATGATCCCTCTATGTAATCGAGTCCGTGAGCTATATATAATAAAGATTAGTGTTGAGTCAAGGGCTTTTCTATCTTGCTATGATCTTGAGGGAATCAAAGAATAAAGAGAAATAAAAGAGATCATATGGATCTTATGGAGAGTAATGACTTCACATATAAAGATTATGATGAATAAAAGTTGTTAAGAGTTCGCAAACATAGCTTTGGTCATCATTGCAATTAATAGGAAGTAATAAAGAAAGAGAGGTTTCACATATAAATATACTATCTTGGATATCTTTTATGATTGTGAGAACTCATTAAAATATGACATGCTAAAGAGTTGATGTTGGACAAGGAAGACAACGTAATGGGTTATGTTTTCTTATATCCGAAATAAAGTATATTGTCATGGATCATCCAGCATGTTGAGCTTGCCTTTCCCCCTCATGCTAGCCAAATTCCTTGCACCAAGTAGAGATACTACTTGTGCTTCCAAATATCCTTAAACCCAGTTTTGCCATGAGAGTCCACCATATCTACCTATGGGTTGAGTAAGATCCTTCAAGTAAGTTGTCATGTTGCATGCAATAAAAATTGCTTTCTAAATATGTATGACTTATTATTGTGGAGAAAATAAGCTTTATACGATCTTGTGATATGGAAGCAATAAAAGTGACAGACTGCATAATAAAGGTCCATATCACAAGTGGCAATATAAAGTGACATTCTTTGCATTAAGATTTCGTGCATCCAACCATAAAAGCACATGACAACCTCTGCTTCCCTCTACGATGGGCCTATCTTTTACTTTTATCTTTTACCTTATGCAAGAGTCATGGTGATCTTCACCTTTCTCTTTTTATATTTTATCATTTGGCAAGCACCTCATGTTGGAAAGATCCTGATATATATATCCAATTGGATGTAAGTTAGCATGAACTATTATTGTTGACATTACCCTTGAGGTAAAAGGTTGGGAGGCAACACTATAAGCCCCTATCTTTCTCTATGTCCGATTAAAACTCCATAACCATGAGTATTGCGTGAGTGTTAGCAATTGTGAAAGACTAAATGATAGTTGAGTATGTAGAATTGCCGAAAAGCTCTTATATTGACTCTTTCCAATGTTATGATAAATTGCAATTGCTTCAGTGACAGAGATCATAGTTTGTTGGTTCCCAATGAAATTTCTGAATCATACTTGACATTGTGAATAGATTGTTACTTTAGCATAAGAAATCCTATGACAATATATATATATATATATTGTTGTTATAAGAATGATCATGATGTCCTCATGTCCGTATTTTATTTTATCGACACCTCTATCTCTAAACATGTGGACATATTTTTCGATTTCGGCTTCCGCTTTAGGAGAACCGAGGTCTAAGCTTGGGGGAGTTGATACGTCCATTTTGCATCATGCTTTTATATCGATATTTATTGCATTATGGACTGTTATTACACGTTATGTCACATTACTTATGCCTACTCTCTCTTATTTTACAAGGTTTACATGAAGAGGGAGAATGCCGGCAGCTGGGATTCTAGGCTAGAAAAGGAGCAAATATTAGAGACCTATTCTGCACAACTCCAAAAGTCTTGAAACTCCACGAAAGTCATTTTTGGATTCAATAAAAAATGATGAGCGGAAGAAATACCAGAGGGGGTCCACCCACCATCCACAAGGGTGGGGGCGCGCCCTACCCCCTGGGCGCGCCCTCCTGCCTTGTGGACCCCCTGGCAGCCCTCCAGTGGCCATATTCTGCTATATGAAGTCTTTTACCCTGGAAAAAATCATAAGCAAGCTTTCAGGATGAAACTCCGTCGCCACGAGGCAGAACCTTGGCAGAACCAATCTAGGGCTCCGGCGGAGCTGTTCTGCCGGGCAAACTTCCCTCCGGGAGGGGGAAATCATCACCATCGTCATAACCATCGATCCTCTCATCGGGAGGGGGTCAATCTCCATCAGCATCTTCACCAACACCATCTCCTCTCAAACCCTAGTTCATCTCTTGTATCCAATCTTTGTCTCAAAACATCAGATTGGTACCTGTGGGTTACTAGTAGTGTTGATTACTCCTTGTAGTTGATGCTAGTTGGTTTATTCAGTGGAAGATCATATGTTCAGATCCTTAATGCATATTAATAGCCCTCTGATTATGAACATGAATATGATTTGTGAGTAGTTACGTTTGTTCCCAAGGACATGGGAGAAGTCTTCCTATAAGTAGTCATGTGAATTTGGTATTTGTTCGATATTTTGATGAGATGTATGTTGTCTCTCCTCTAGTGGTGTTATGTGAACATCGACTACATGACACTTCACCATTGTTTTGTCCTAGAGGAAGGCATTAGTAAGTAATAAGTAGATGATGGGTTGCTAGAGTGACAGAAGCTTAAACCCTAGTTCATTCGTTGCTTCGTAAGGGGCTGATTTGGATCCAAATGTTTCATGCTATGGTTAGGTTTACCTTAATACTTCTTTTGTAGTTGCGGATGCTTGCAATAGGGGTTAATCATAAGTGGGATGCTTGTCCAAGAAAGGACAGTACCCAAGCACCGGTCCACCCAGATATCAAATTATCAAAGTAACGAACGTGAATCATATGAGCGTGACCAAAACTAGCTTGACGATAATTCCCATGTGTCCTCGGGAGTGCTTTTCTCTATATAAGAACTTGTCCAGGCTTGTCCTTCGCTACAAAAAGGATTGGTCCACTTTGCTGCACCTTATTTACTTTCATTACTTGTTACCCGTTACGAATTACCTTATCACAAAACTATCTGTTACCGATAATTTCAGTGCTTGCAGAGAATACCTTACTGAAACCGCTTGTCATTTCCTTCTGCTCCTCATTGGGTTCGACACTCTTACTTATTGAAAGGACTATGATAGATCCCCTGCACTTGTGGGTCATCAATGAACCTGTTAGATTGTAAGAAGGTGGAAGGGGAGGAAGCAATAGATGCAAGGGAAAAACGTGTGCACCAAATACTTTATGGGCAACTACAACTACTGAAGTATATCATGATGACACACGTTGCCACATCTGTTTTATTTTGACATTAAATTGAGACGAATTTCTATATAGTGGCACGAATGCATGAACTTATTGAAAAAAACAAGCCCATCTTTCTCAAAAAGGAAGAGAGGGTGCACGAAACAGGGATAAAACGTAGGATAACCCAGATCACTCGGACTAGCTGAACTCTCTGGAACAAACACAACTGTTGTTTTTTCTAGTGAGAAATCGAGTATTGTTTTTACACAGCTATAGCGTCTGAGAATTTGACAGAAAAGCAAGGTTCAAAGCCCATGGAGCGGTAGGTCGACATTCCTTCTTCTTTCCAAGCTTCTAGTGGTATCTATACCTTTCGAGACCAAGTCTACTTTTTTAGCATCTTGAAACCGCACATAAGAAATATTATGAATGAATCACCTTACAATAACATACGAGAGACAACTTTCTATTTTGTCGAACAACAAGTCGAACCCAATGAACAATTCCATTCAAAGGAATGTTCTAGAGTTTTTTCCACTATATTCGCGATATTTAACAAAATGGAATAAGTAGAATACTTAACTTCTCTAAGATTCCAGGAGGGAACAGAACAGTCATCCAGAAGAGAGAAGCAGGTGAGGATGGGATCCAAAAATGCATTCGATTTTCTCGAGTGAAGTAGTTGAAAATGTACCACCCTTTACGGGATCTTCTTTGGTGTGCCAACCCTAGAATGTCATATTAGCGATAAGAGATACTTTCTGAAGGATCCAGCTAAGAAAATGAAATGGGTTAGTGGGAACAAGCAGCTAAAGCGCGAAGGTAAGGATGAGCTCGAAAAGTGCAAACTTGTTAAATTTTCTTAAATCAGAGAGGAGAATTATGATCAGTTTCCAAGGAAATAATAGATCTCAAGCAGAAGAAAAGTGGACAAGACAAATGGAATACTTCTGAAGAAATAATATTGCAAAAAATAAGACAAAGATGTGCTCAAACTTAAACGAGCACTTTAATTACCTACTGGGTAGAAGTAGACAAGACAAGTGGAGTACCCCTAAAGAAATAATATTGCAACAAATTAAGACAAAGATGTGCTCAAACTTAAAGGAGCAGTTTAATTACCTACTGGGTAGAAGTTTCTCAATATGTCAACATCTCATTTTTAGAAAAGAAGACAATTACATATATTAGAAATTTGATATTTGGCCTACTTATTACTTCAAAAATGATATCTACTTGATTGTTCCACCAGTGAGTCCTTCCCTTAGTGATATCCAAGAATGGTACAACCGATAACATAATGCTTTTTTTTGAGTTGATAAATATAATTGCTACACCAATTGAAAAATATACTCTTGATTGTCCAATCGAACGACAAAAACATACACAACAATATTAAGTTTCTACATCTGGTATATCTATGTAGCTAAACCCAACAAATTGGTGCTCTACAATGTGTTTCTAACAAGTTGAGCCACCAGAGAACTAAAAATGTCTATTATATAAAGAAAATTATTGAATGTTTACTTTCTGAAGGCTAAATAGCCTTAAGTGGGAAAAAGGAAAATCGTCTCCAAGTCGAAATAGGCTTTTGCCTAGCTTTATATATAAAGCAACACAATAAAGTACATGATCGAACGATACAATGTGGTGATGAGAACCTCTTACAAAGCAAATTAAAAAAAACAATATAAACCCAAAACAAGCTAACACCTGACCGAGGCCGGACCGACGACTCCTAAGCTCCATGACAACCCCCCTGCCCCTCCAAGAGGGTGACGGCGCAAAGTGTCGTCATTGTCGAGCCTTGGCATAACGAGACCAACGACGATGACTTCAAGAAGCAAGCGGTACCCACAAGCGCCATTGATGCCGTCGCCAGATAGCACGAAGCTTTCGCCCAGACACTCGCATACGCCACCAGGAGGAATCCCGATCAACACCGCCATGAGGATTAGCCCATCCACACCAGATTTGGGCACTGGCATAGCAGACCAAATCCTCTCGCCACTCCACCCTACTGCCACCATGTAGCCTACTGGGAAGCAAACCATGAAGCTTGCCATCCAGGATCACCGCCCCGGCATCCATGGACCTAGACATCATGGCCCCCAACCACGGTAGTAGGAGCGAATGGCGCCTCCTTCACTCCTAGCCCAACATCAGCCATCAGATTTGGGTCAACGCCTCCATAGTAGGAGGTGCCTACACTTGCCTCCCCTGCCAGTCCCGGTGGACCATCGGGATAGAATCCAGTGACTAGCGAAGGCCCTCGCCGAGCAAGCTCGAACATTGCCATGCTCGTGGCCACCAGAGTCGATCCGCACGATGACACGATAGCACCCGAAGATCCCAACTCGAACTAACACCATCAACAGGCAACAGACACGAAGGGCACAACACGAAGGCAACCAATATGGACCAAGTCATCCTCTTGTACGTGCACGCTACTAGGCGTCGTCCACCAACAAAACCATATCCACGTCGCACGTCAAAGACGTCCACGACCTGGATCGCATCATCGCCAAACCACAATAGATGTGCTGCCCCATTGCCACCTAGGAAATGCCGCTACGAACCACCACCTAGACCGAGCCCATCCTCACCTACCCGGAGCGGGAGCTCCGATCCATCTCGAGCCTAGATCTGGCCTGCCTGAGCATGAACCCTAGGTCCCAACCATCCCCCGCTGCGTGAGCACCCCGCACGCCACTGGGAAGGGGAGGATGACACTCCCGCCCGCACCCCGCTAACAAACAGTGGCCACCGCCGCCCAAGCCATTGCGGTCGTGATGTCAATAGGTGCCACCACCAGATCCGGGCAGTCGCTGCTGCCCCTTAGTCGCCAAAGCTAGTCAAGAAAATAAAGGCTTCAAAAGTGGCCACTGCACCAAAAGCTTCAAGAGTGAAGCCCTTGAAAATTGCACCTCCTGAAGATGTGTCTAGGAATTCTCCTAAGACAAGGAAATCCACAGGGCGAGGCCCTAAACCTACAAGTGTGATGCGAGATGATGATGCCATCATTGATCTATCTAGTGATCATGATCTTGATGATGATGCTCTAGAGCTCTTGATCAAGAACAAGCATGAAGAAGAAGATAGCTTCAAGGACCTGCCTCTGTTCGATGCTGACATATTAAACAACTTCATTGATGAGTGGTTTCAAGATCCATCACTCTCTCTTGATGTCCTTCAGCTACCCATTGACATAAGTGTCACCTTCCAAGGATTTTTTGCACAGGAGCTTGACATTGCGCAGAAGGTTATTGAGCAGAAAAACAAGATCAAGCATGAGAAGGAACTCTTCAAGAAGCATATGGATAAGCTTGGAGCCAAGGAAATTCAGGGCTTCAAGAAGATGATGGCAGATGCGAAAGATGAATTTCAACGGCGCCGTGAAGCTGCTAAAGGCGCCCGCAATCGCCTCAATAAATATGTTGAGACAACAATGCAAGATCATAATGCGGGCTTGAAGAGAAAGGAACTTGGTCATCCTGCTCTTGCTCCACTTCTATTAAAGAAGCAGAAGAAGAAACCAACTACTCCTGCTGCTGAAGCACCTAGGCCGGAGATGCCAAAGATAATCTTCCCTCCAAATTTCTCTAGCTCGAAGCCACCCGTCCCCTCTGCTACAACCAAAAGAAAAAGGACTCAGTAAGCTGAAGCTGAAGCTCATAAGCGTAAGCAACATGAAGCCTCTACTGCCTCTCCCACTCTGAAGCGGCAGAAGACAAAATCTTCAAAGGCTTCACGCAGGGCACAAGCACCCTCACATCCATCAGCTCCTCAAGAGACACTACTTGTGAATCCAATTTTGTTGCTCCTCCTGCCTCCACCAACACCGAGAGAAGAGTTGTTGTACATGAACCTGCTCTCACATAGGCTCATGAGACTGAAGAGATTCCAGGTGTTGACTCCATCACAGCTGAAAACATTGGACCTGAAGCCAATGTGCAAAATGAAGATGGTGAAGTCCTTCCTCAAGTTACCCATGATGTGGTATCGTCGCCTGTTCCAATGAACTGTAAGCCCATCAGCATTGGCAATCCTCTGACGCCAATGGTCCAAGATGAGTTCTGGGCAGAACAACATCCCAACTCCCCACTAAATGAAGTGATTCCTAGAAATCCACTAGCCCAAGTTGCCAGACATGTGCTGACGACACCCCAAGACACTCCTGAAGACATGGAGACGACCACACCATCTCCACAAGCATCACCCGCCTTTCGCAGGCTTCACAAAGGCCCAAGTCCCTCCTCTTCCATGTCAAGTATTCCAGAAGAAGCCGTGTAACCTGCAAGTTATGTTGCATGAGAAGTGTTCCCAGAAACCTTCCCATCAAGTACTACGACTGGGTCTCAAGCCAAAAGTCCTGAAGACATTCCGGTTGCATCAGCCGAAGAAAAGCAAGAAGAAGCTATTGTGATGATGGCCACTAAACCTGTGCAGACTGAAGTTGCCATGTCTAGCACCCCTGCCACTGAGCTAATGCCACTATAGCAGATGGCATAGTTATGGCGAAAGACATTCCGGCTGCATCAGTCGATGACCGTCAAGAAGAAGTTGCAGTCATAACCGCTGCTGAAGCCAATATCACCATTGAAGCCAGTCAGCCATCTACTTCTGAAGTTGCTACGGCTGCAACACCTATTCCACATACTATGGTGATGGCCTATAATCATATAGGCGACCTGGTCAGTGTCAAATGGCCAATTCTCACACCTCCAAAAGTGCACGGCCCTCAATATGAATTCAATGTCAATCAAAGGCCTCAAACTCATAAGCCAATGCCCAAATTGCCAAGGCTTCACAGTGTTGTGACAACTGAGTGTTCCTTCAGTGTGCTTAGCTTCAGAGAGCACAATACATTCTTTGATAGTGCCAATAATTCATACAAGGAGCCTTGTATATCATCTAACAGATTCTGGAGCCACTTACAACACAACTACTACATGTGCATTCTGTACAATGAAGACCGGATTTTTCCTTAGAAGCGTCTTTGTTTTGATGACATGGCTGGCCTACCTTGCTTGGAAGAGGCCCTTGACTACTTTCAAGATGTTGGCCTGCTACCTTTTGTTGTTGACAAAGAACACTGGAATGAAGAGTTGATCCTCCAATTGTATGCAACATTGCATATTTCAGGCTACAATAGGAATCCTAAGACATGGGTCCTTGAGTGGATGACAGGTGACACCCATCATGAATCCAAAGCTTAAGACCTTCTCAAACTCACATCCCTGCCCACTCCTGCTAATCTCTATGACCCAGGTTGTCTAACCTATGAAAGAGAAGTGGAAAGCATCTTCCAAAAGCATGAGCCTAATATGAGTCAGATGATCTCCATGATGAAGCCATTGTCTGCCGAAGCTGATTACCCCACTCACTTCTTCGTGAAGGACCTTGAGTACTTGCCTCGCACCATCTATCACATAGTGAGGCATACTCTTTGGCCAATCAAAGGGCATTCATCTTCTGCCAAGTTTGCAGGCACTATCAAGACATTGGTCTTCTACATTCTCAATGGCATTCGCTTCAACACTCACGATTTCTTCATCTGGCAACTGGCTGCTTCTGGCATTGACCTATTTGGTCAAAAATACTATGCTCCATGGATTATACGTTTGATAAAGCTTCGCTCCACCATTAACTATCAAGCTTTGGCTTGCAACCATGTTGTCTTTTTGCCTGAAGTCGATGTGCCTCATGAAGTCATCTACCCTCAGGCTGATAAAGTGCCCATTTGTGAAGACAATGCTGCTTATCAAAGCTTCTCAGCTCCTCTTGAATCCATTCATGTACCCAATACTGCTCCTAGTCCACTTATTGGTCAGATACATCAACCTCGTCGTGCAAACACATATGCGACCACCAGCACAATACCTCAGAGGGCTGAGAAGTGGTCTCGTACACTTAATGACACAGAAATTTTAGTTTCTCTCCATTAAAAGCAAGATAAGCATCATGATTGGCTGAAGCACCAGATGTAGAGCCTCCTTATTGATGCCAATCGCATCTGCAAGATCTCCACCAAGAATGCTTTTGTGTCACATGAAGCCAATAGGCATGCTTGGAAGAGCCTCACAATGTTATGCGCTAAAGATGATCTCATTGTCGATGGCTTCACTGAGAACTTCAAGTTTGGCTCCAGGCCCTAGAATCTGCTAAGTGGTGTGCTACACCTTCCATTGAAGACTCCGACTGCTCATCATCTTCACCAACTGTTGTTGCTCGTGTGATTGATGAGGAACACGATGCCATTTCACCAGCTATGGCTTCACTGCACCAACATGCTGCACCAGGCCTCTCTGCACCACCCAACTCCAACATTGACCCGGCTGCACCAACATCTTCACAACCGCCTTCCGGTAATGCTTAGATGCCCTATGTCTTCATTCCTTTTTGGTCATTCAATGAAAAAAGGGAGAAGCTTATGGGTTGATAGTCTTCAAGTGGGATGTTGGGCCGGGTGCTATATTTTGTTAAGTTTGCAACTCTCGTTCTTGAACATTCGTGGTTTGAAGTTGTAACACTTGACTCCTGATGGACATCTTCTACACTTGTTGCTCGTTTGGTTGTGCATTGTTTAACTTTGATCTGATGCGCATGAAGTTATTCTACAGACGCCCATTTTTATTGTGCATGTCATTATCTTAAATTATCTTTATATGCACTATGATTTGACTTCATGAATAGAGGAAAATCTCCACAAAGCAAAACTTGCCATGCGCATTTGCATTCAAAGGCAAATTACTTATATGCGCATCTTCAAGGGGAGCCCCTCCAACTTCATGAATCCAATGACCACGTTCCTTAACTTTCATACTCCCTCTCTCCAGAAATACTCGTCGGAGAAATGGATGTATCTAGACGTATTTTAGTTTTAGATACATTCGTCTTTATCAATTTCTTTGACAAGTATTTTCAGACGGAGGGAGTATATTTTATCCCCGTTGAAAACCACAACCAGTTTGTCATCAACCACGAAAAGGGGGGAGATTGGAAGTGCCTCTAGTGCCACGCCTAGTTGGTTTTGGAGTATTGACGACAAACTTGGTTGAGGGATTAATGTGTTTGTGATATTCACATGAAAACACAGGTAGAAGTCCCTATTGATTTTGTTTACCAATCGAAGATGACCCATAAAAATGTATGAAGACATTGAAGACAATGGTGGTCACGAAGACATTCGTGTCGAAGATAATGACACGTGAAGACATTCGTTTCAAGACAATGGAGCACTAAGACATAGTTTCTTTCGTAGTTTCATTTTCTTTTTTCTTGTGTCATAGGAACTGTTGAACTGTTAAGTGGGTTCTGATACGTCTCCAACGTATCTCTAATTTTGGATCGTTCCATGCTATTATATTATCTGTTTTGGATGTTTAATGGGAATTTATATGTTATTTTATATTATTTTTGGGACTAACCTATTAACCGAGGGCCTAGTGCCAGTTTTTGTTTTCTTGCCTATTTTAGAGTTTTGCAGAAAAGGAATACCAAACGGAATGAAACCTTCGCGATGATCTTTCTTGGACCGAAAGCAAACCAGAAGACTTGGAGATGAAGTCGGAGACGCAACGAGGAAGCCACGAGGCAGGAGGGCGCGCCCCCCACCCTTGTGGGCCCCTCGTGGCTCCCCTGACCTAGTTCCTTCGCCTATATATACTCTTATACCCTGAAAACATCCAGGAGAGCCACGAAACCACTTTTCCACCGCCACAACCTTCTGTACCCGTGAGATCTCATCTAGGGGCCTTTTCCAGCGTCCTGACGGAGGGGGATTCGATCACGAAGTGCTTCTACATCAACACCATTACCTCTCGGATGAAGCGTTAGTAGTTTACCACAGACCTTTGAGTCCATAGTTATTAGCTAGATGGCTCCTTCTCTCTCTTTGATTCTCAATACCATGTTCTCCTCGATGTTCTTGGAGATCTATTCGATGTAATACTCTTTTGCGGTGTGTTTGCCAAGATCTGATGAACTGTGGATTTATGATCAAGATTATCTATGAATATTATTTGGTTCTTCTCTGAATTCTTGTATGCGGGATTTGATATCTTTGCAAGTCTCTTTGAATTATCGGTTTAGTTTGGCCTACTAGATTGATCTTTCTTGCAATGGGAGAAGTGCTTAGCTTTGGGTTCAATCTTGCATTATCCTTTCCCAGTGATAGTAGGGGCAGCAAGGCACATATTATATTGTTGCCATCGAGGATAACAAGATGGGGTTTTCATCATATTGCTTGAGTTAATTCCTCTACATCATGTCATATTGCTTAATGCGTTACTCAGTTCTTTATGAACTTAATACTCTAGACGCATGCTGGATAGCGGTCGTTGTGTGGAGTAATAGTAGTAGATGCAGGCAGGAGTCGTTCTACTTGACATGGACGTGATGCCTATGTTCATGATCATTGCCTTATATGCTGTCATAATTATGCGCTCAGTAATTTGTTCACCCACCGTAATATTTGCTATCTTGAGAGAAGCCACTAGTGAAACCTATGGCCCCCGGGTCTCTTTTCCATATTATTGAATCTTGTTTACATCTTGCTAGTTCCTGATCTACTATTTTGCAATCTTTACTTTCCAATCTATAAACCAAAAATACCAACAATATTTACTTTACTGTTTATCTATCTCTATCAGATCTCACTTTTGCAAGTGACCGTGAAGGGATTGACAACCCCTTTATCGCGTTGGGTGCAAGTTGTTGATTGTTTGTGCAGGTATTTGGTGACTTGTGCGTTGTCTCCTACTGGATTGATACCTTGGTTCTCAAAACTGAGGGAAATACTTACGCTACTTTGTTGCATCACCCTTTCCTCTTAAAGGGAAAACCAACGCAAACTCAAGAGGTAGGAGGTTCCATGTGAACAAAGTTAGAAAATTGACATGATGTTCAAGCCAAATCCTATGTCTTCGAGCAAAGATAAATGAGAGAAAACCTTATCTTGAGTTGGATGAGTCAGCTTTACTTGCAGCCCAAGTAAAACTGCCACGTGCGTTTGAATCTGACGGTTGGACACGTGTCAGTTCCCCAATGACCAAGGGTCATTTCAGACAAATCTGTTGGGTTGCCCCTGGCTATAAATAGCCACCCCCCTCCACCATAAGTTTGTGACTGCTCTGAGTTAAGAGTATGGCTTTTTTCGTGTGAGAGCAACCCACCTCCGAAGCCTTTGAGAGAGAATCCTTGCAAGGAGAAACCCAAAGCACCCAGAGCCCAAAGAGGGTTACGCATCACTGAAGCCTTTTTGTTCCGCGTGAACCGAAGACTTGTTACACTTGAAGACCGTGATCTTCCAGTCGGTTAGGCGTCATGTTCTAAGCATGCAAAAGTCATTGTGGATTGCCGGTGAACGAAGTCTGTGAAGTTTTGGAAGAATACCTTGAAGACTTACCTAAGTGATTGGGCGAGGTCTAAGTGACCTTAGCTCAAGGGGGTCAAGATGAAGACGTGGTCTTCTGAGTTCAATCTCAACCTCCCTAACCAGATGTACAGTCGTCACGGCAACTGGAACTAATCTACCAAATCATTGTCTTCATTGAGCAAATGGTTCCATCACTTCACTCCTTTACTTACAGTTCAGCTTCATGAAGTCTTTGCATGTTTGTTCTGTTCGAATACAATGTGTGAAGACATTCCCTCTGATTGCATATTTGTATTCACACTATCTTCCGACTCTGATCTGTTCTCTAACTTGCTATTTGTCTTCGTGCATTATCTATTTTATTTTAGATACTATTGCATGGTTAGTGTTGTTTATCTTCCGTTGTGTTCTGTTTAGTTACTGTTTTACCTGTCTGTCTTCGATGACATTGCATGTTCGAAGACTTTCATAAAAATTGCCTATTCACCCTCCCCCCACCCCTCTAGTCGATAAATAGCACTTTCACTCCCTCTATTTTTAAGTATATGCATTTTTAGAGATTTCAATACGAACCAGGGGCGGAGCCAAGATTTGACGTTAGGGGGGCAAAGAAGACAAATGAACCTATAATTTTTTTTGACAATGACTGTACAAAGGAACACCAAATTGTATGTATTTTGCTATTAGAAAATGTATTGGTTTTTCTCATTAGTTTGAATGTGGCTTTACACCTAAAACACATAGAACAAGGTCGATAATCTTATATGGTGTGCTTTTGGCTCTAGCTTGTTGTGTAAATTTTTAGTCATGCCAGAATATTTGATCGGTAGTTTGTATGCCAACTAATTTCATATTTAAGCTCTCATGTATGCAAACAAGTATATTGATTTCTAATCAGCCTGACATACACAATCTAATGATAGAATCAGTGCATGCCTAATTTTTAGTACCTATTTTTAGAATAAAACAAGAAATTGTAACCCTAATTAATTTCATCTCAAGCAAAGAAGTTTCTGGCCTTCTTGAGCCAGATGCGGATTAGTTCATCATAATATAAATCTGCGAAGGAATCAAGGATACTCACAGCAGAATTATTGCTCTATCAAGACTAAACGATCAATGAAGGATGGGATTGAGATCGATGGAGGATAACCTCGATTGATCGTGGTCTCATCCGATTTCAGAACCACCTGGTTGGTTTTTTCTACTATATAGTGTGGGCTAAACAACAAATGATGGGCTTTAACCTGCAGAGTTCCGGGGCTTCAAGCCTTGGGCGCACTGTTTGGGAGGGGGGCAATTAGTCTAACATATGTTGCTCAAAACAATAAAAAGTCCAAAATCTACTTGACATGGGATTAATCTACTTGACGTACATCATGCTTCTAACGTACTACGCATTCGTTGGGGGCGTGGTCCCCCGCTCGCCCCCCTAGCTCTGCCCCTGATACGGACTACATACAGATGTATATAGATATATTTTAGAGTGTAGATTCACTCATTTTGCTCTGTATGTAGTCCATGTTGGAATCTCTAAAAAGGCTTATATTTAGGAACGGAGGGAGTACATCATTACCATTTCACTTTGATTCTGTTGAAATGGAGCCGACATTGTACTGCTTTATGCATCAATTCTTTTCAATTCATGCTTCCTAGATGCGCACCCCTGCATGTCGACATGTCCATCGGTACAAAGAAATTAGTGATACCAAAAAATGAGCAATAACACTAGAGATTGCACATAACAAATGAGAGAAGAGCATGTGAGAGTAAGCGTAGGATCATCAACTAGAGAGCGAACTATCTGAGCTTGCAAGGTTTTTTGGCACGCATGGTACAGTGGTGAACAGACCAAGGCGGACAAGGTGCAGGTGGCGAAGGTGTTGCCTCACATCCAGTGCATCATGCCGCTGCTTGAGGAGTATGCGATGACATCTAGGGTGTGGAACTCCACTCTATGTTCGCACGATCAGTTGCACGCACAACACAAAATGTGAATGGGGGAGTGCCACCCACAATAGGGAAGGGGGGAGCACCACCACAACAATCACCCGCACCACTACGGTGGAGGAAAGCCTGCCCCATAGGTGAGGAGGGGTGTGGTTGTAGTTGTCAACGTTGCCAATGCCTGGAGCGACATGCAGTGCACCTAGCAGCGGGTGACTTACTGCCTCCGCTGCTAGCATCTTTAGGTTTTCTCTAGGACTGAGAGCCAGAGGATGGAAGGGAGATGAGGCGAACGACGGTCTCAAGGAGCAGAGGGCCCTTCTGCTACCTTTGGTTCGACAAGTGGGCTAGGGAACCCAATACTGGCCCAATTAACCACGAAGGTCCAAAAAAGCTACAGGGATAGCTGCACCTAGGACATGTGGCACATCTCGAAAAAAACATAGCGGCATCAAAGGGAAATTGGACGGCCAGGAATGCTTAGAGTCGTGAGAGGGTTGTGACTTGGCTCAGGAATGTAGAAGATGAATATACAGGGCAAGACTTAAACACTTTTTTTCTTAGTAGTGTAAGACTATATAGTTTCGTAGTTGAAACAAAATCAATTATTAAGAGGAAAAAATCCGCACGTAAATCTCTTCATATAATCTCTATTGTACTTGTGCTCTCCTTGAGCATGGACTTCAGTTAGACTAAAAAATATAAAGAAAGGAATAAATCATTATATAAATAATTACTCTAATCCATGCCGTCAATGAATTGTTGGAACATCTTTTATTCCAAAAAGCAACATGCAACAGAAAAATTACACCATAATTATGGCTATAGAAAATGGGTACCTGAACCAAAACAAAAACATGCCAATTAAGAAAAATAATGATATAATGCCTATACATATAGTGCCATGAGAACAATTGCATCAAAAGTTGAGAATAGTTTTACGAAGAGAAAGGCAAAGTTGTTGCTCAAAGGGCAGCAGGTAGCCAAGTAAAATCTGAAATTTGGATAAAGTCATAAAAAGATGCTAGATAATTTCATTCGCTGAGACGATTAAAAGTCAAGGACACTCATATGCATATCCTAGATGTCCATTGGGAGCCAGCCGCCGACACGTACGGAGAATGACATAGGAGCATGTACAGCCGGACTTGGCAAATCCGACCCCTTTTATGTCCACGGACGCGCCCAGGCACGCCCGCGGACACATCCGGACGGGCCCTCATATTTTGCTCTCAATGTCCACATATCTCAAATTCGGACTCTCAAATCCATGCAAATCCATGCATGTTGATCATATAGGTCATTGTCGCACGTAAATACAAATGTTTGGTACCAAACCTTAATAGTGTTTAGATAAAATTTATTTTAAGTGCAGACCTCAAACATCGGCTCTTTGGTTTTCATTGTGGGTCCACTTATGCTCCACAAGATCATCGAGTAGCTATGCGTGCACCTGATGATCTCGAAGATTATGATGCATCTACAGAAAGTTCATGAGCTGAGTTGCATCTTGATTTTTCAGGATTACAGCTTGTTCTCCTGGTGCTTCAAAATCATTGGTTTGGGCTACACCATCACCCTCATCCTCTACAATCACATTGTGCAAAATTACAAACATGTCATGAGCTGCCACAAAGTTTTCGATTCCCACATCATTGTAGCACCACGAACAATTTCCCAATGAGCTTGAAGCACACCAAATGCCCTCTGCACATCCTTCCTAGCCACTTCCTGCATTGTTGCAAAGTGGTTGTTTATTGCCATGCGGTTCGGATATGGTCTTCACAAACGCAGCCACTGAGGATAGTGATACATCTCCGTCGTATCTATAATTTTTGATTGTTTCATGCCAATATTATTCAACTTTCACATACTTTTGGCAACTTTTTATATGATTTATTTGGACTAACTTACTTATCAAGTGCCCAGTGTCAGTTCCTGTTTGTTCATGTTTTTGTATCACAGAAAATCCATATCAAACAAATTCCAAACGTGATGAAACTCTACGGAGAATTATTTTGTAATATTTGTGAATTTTAGGAGTTGGAATCACCACAAACGGAGGCCCACACAGACCATGAGACACCAGGGTGTGCCCTAGGCCCCTGGCGCATGGTGGTGGGTTGTGCTCACGTCGAACGTCGGTTGGAGTTCTACTTCGGGCGCAAGGAAGCTTATATCAGGAAAAAATCGTGTAAAAACACTACTGCAGGATGCTGCTAACATGACACTACGATCAGAGACCCTTCGAGAAACTGTGTGCGATGCAATAATTGCAAACGATGGTGTAAGAGAACCATCAAAAATTTCCAAAACGTTTGTGATGACCGATGCATCAAACACGGTTTAGATTTTAGTTGCGTGTGCGATGGAGGGCATACGGTTGATTCAGCCGAACTATTTGTGATGAGGAAACAACAGAAACGGGCAGCCATATCAATGTGTGTGCGATATATGGCATACAATTCCCTCCGATGTAGTGTGTGCTATAAAGGAATGCAACAGAAACGGTCAGCCAGATCAAGGTGTGTGTGATATACGGCATACGGTTCACTCGGACAAACTGTTTTCGATTAGGCAAGAGAAGGGAAACTGTCCATCTTAACAAGATGTGTGTGATATGCGGCATTTGCAATCAGTCCAAAGAACACAAATGATTCGTGTAAACCAGATGTGTGTGATACGCAGCAAACAGCCCACTCGGATGAACTGTTTGGGATGAGAAATTATAACACAGATGGTTACTATAGTAAGTTCGTGTGTGATAGTGGGCAGACACGTACACGTACATCCGAGAAGAAGGGCCCATGTTTCGGGCTTCCGATGCATGGCATATGGTTGATCCAAAAGAATTGTTTGCGATGAGACAGAACAACAAAAAGGGGCTTTGTGGGCCCAGAACCATCAATAAATTTTGACTTTGTTTCTCCTCACATTGCAGATTACAACGCAATAAGTAATTACAAATTTGTTCACACAGATCAAACTTATATGTGTTCACACTTAGCGACGGGCTATAAAAGCTACCCACTCAAAAATTAGTTCACATTTCCTCTCCTCATCACCTACCAAACTGGTCTTTCCTGTCAAGTCATTCCGCCATGACCGGTAGGAGGAGTTTCAGGTGGGCATATAACCAGGCAACAAAGAAAAGGCCGTTGAAGCACTAGAGAGGTCCCACCACGAAGCGGCAGCCGCAGCCGCAACAGAGATGTCCCGGCACACCGCGGAGCCCTCGAACGAGCTCTCTTGGGCACGCGAGGGCTCCCACAAGCGCACTCGCCGCATCGGCGATCTTGACAAGCTGGCGTTGCTGAAGTCCTTTGTCGGCGACCACGACATTCTCGCTGGCCTCATTAAGTAGAAGGAGCTGGTCGACGGCTTGATGAAGCTATTCGGGATCAGCGATGCCTCGGTTGACAAGGCGATCGGCCTCGTCGAGCAACTCATGGGTGACAATGTGAAGCTCCTCAAGGCGCTCACTGAGAAGGAGGAGGAGGCCGTCGGCTGGAAGATGCTGCATGGGCAGAGAAGTGCCTCGGGGATGACGCTGACAGCGGTCGTCGAGGAACTAATGGGTGACTTGAGGAAGATCTGGATCGAGCGCGAGCAGGAGGTGGAGGAATCCGTGGCTGCTTTCAAGCAAAGCCGTGAGGAATTGAGGATGGAGCGGGAGGATGTCATCGACCGGCGATCCATCGAAGAGTAGATACAGTAGCGATCTACTCCCTCCGTTCCGATTTACTCTTTGTGAACAGATGGAGTAGATCGTTGTCTATGATTTCCTTCTTCTCTTGCCCCCGTGTCTTCCGAACTTTGCCGCATGTGGCATTTAAAATTATCCGGAATATGTAAGACAATTATTATATGCGCCATTGTAAATTTGTCGTCGTACTATCCGTTGCCATTTTATTTGTGGTCCTATTATCCGTTGCCCTATGTGGCAATTTAAATTAGGCCGGAATACGAGTTGAAAACACGAACAAAGCAAATGCTGCCATCGGATCACAACCAAACACCCTCCGTCCACCCCTAAAAAAACCTCCGTCCAGACGCTTTAATTAACCCATTAATGCCGAAGTTTTGAGCGAGGCGGGCTAGGGCTGGTGCATGGAGGTTAAAGAGCTCACTTCTCGGTGAGCATGGGCGGCCTTGCTTCTTGCACGTGTCCCATCGAGCATGCGAGGTGGACAGGATGCATGCGTCCCGTCGAGCCTACGCGGCGGACTGCTCGCACGCGTCCCGTCGATCCCGCACGCCGGAGTTCTCGCACTCGTCCCGACGAATCAAACAGCTGCATGCACACCACTGAGTATGGTTAAATATTAACACGGTTCATATGATACAACCGTTTGTAATATTAACGTGTCAGCTTCTAATGTGTGCGCCTCTTCTCAAACTGGACGATTTTTTTACCACAGCATATATGTGCCATGTCATGAAACCAGGCCAAGTTTCATGTTTTTTGGGTGAGTTTTAGATTTACTAGGATTTAAAAACCGAGACTCTCAATGTTTCAGGACGACGATAAGTTTGTAATTCATTCTCATTCCTTAAATGAGACCTAAGCATGCACCCAGTGACACATGTACGATTTTCCACCCATTTTGTGCTTGTAGTTCAAATTTGAATTATGGACTACATTTAATGCGTACAGAACTTAATTAGTAATATATACAATGGCCATACGAACCCTAAACATGCACCCCAAGGACACATGTACGTTTTTTCTAGCCATTTTGGTGCATTGGAGCATGTATTTGTAGTTCGGATTTGAATTATGGGCATTAAATGCCTAGAAAACCCAATTAATGAATAAAAAGGGCCAAACGAACCGTGAATAATTTCAAAGTTCAGCGTGAATCTCCCGTTGTTCCGTATGTGTTGCGTGTAGAAAAAAATACGAGGCTAGAAGAGATAGAGATTATCATTTGGCCCACACGGGGACACATTTCCCTATCAAAACCACGAGGGTTCTTGCGACAGGCTCCGGTTTGTAAGAGGTTTGTAATAAAGCTTTGCTCAAATTGGCAATGTTTTTACCACGACATACATGTTCCATGACGTGACACCATGCCAGCTTTAATGACTTTCTGGTGAGTTTTGGATTTATGGGGATTTAAAACCAAGATTCCAAATGTTTGAGGACAAGCCAAGACGCTGGTCAGGTTGTAATTCGTTCCCATTCCTTGCATGGGACCTAAACATGCACCCAAGGACACATGCATGTATAATTTTTCTAGCCATTTTGATGAACTGGAGCATGTATTTGTACTTCAGATTTGAATTATGGACATTAAATGCCTAGGAAACTCAATTAGTGTATAAAAAGGCCAAACGAACCCTGAATAAGTTTAAATTTCAGCATGGATATCATGCCGTTCCATGTTTCCCGTAGAAGACAATACAAGGCAAAAAGAGGGAGCGACTACGTTTTGCCACAAGGGGAACATGTTTTCCTATCGGAACCATCAGGCTTCCTTGAGAGAAGCTCCAGTTTGTAAGAATTTGTAATAAAGCTTGGCCCAAATTGGCAATGTTCTTACCATGACATATATGTTCCATGACGTGACACCATGCCACCTTTGATGACTTTCTAGTGAGTTTTGGATTTTATGGGAATTTAAAATCCGAGATTCCAAATGTTTGAGGACGAGCCAGGACGCCGGTACGGTTGTAATTCGTTCCCATTCCTGGCATGGGACCTAATTAAACATGCACCCAAGGACACATGCATGTACAATTTCTCTAGCCATTTTGGTGAACTTGAGCATGTATTAGTGGTTCAGATTTGAATTATGGACACTAAATGCCTAGGAAACTCAATTAGTATATGTATATATATAAAGGTCAAACGAACCCTGAATAAGTTTAAATTTCAGCATAGATATCATGTATTTCCATGTTACCCGTAGAAGAAAATACAAGGCGAAAAGAGGGCGTGATTACGTTTTGACAACAAGGGGAACATGTTTCCCTATCGGAACCACGAGGCTTCTTGTTGAGAGAAAGCTCTGGTTTGTAAGAGGTTTATAATAAAGCTTGGCCCAAATTGGCAATGTTTTTACCATGACATATATGTGCCATGACGTGACACACCATGCCACCTTTGATGACATTCTTGTGAGTTTTGGATTTTATGGGGATTTAAAACCTGAGATTCCAAATGTTTGAGGACGAGCCAGGACATTGGTACGGTTTGCCTATCGGAACCACAAGGATTCTTGTTGAGAGAAGCTCCGATTTGTAAGAGGTTCGTAATGCGGGTGAAATGATGATATATAGCATGCCAACTTTCAACTATTTTAGAGTTCATTTGAAGTGCTTTTCGATTTCAGGGTCATTTAGCTCAAAAAAATCACTAAATGCATGAAAAATACCAAATGAAGTCGGGAAGGCTTGAAAATTGATGGGCTTTGAATGGTGCATTTTGAACACACAAAAAGTCTGGAGTTCAAATAAGTTCAAAAAGTGAAATCCCTTTGTAACAGATGAGTTTTCGTTTGAAACACTGATACTTCGAAAGAGATTGTCCATTCTGCACATGAAATGCATCCAGTTTTTGCCGTAACCCTCTCAACTTTTTAGATCATGCTATGTGGGTGAAATGATGATACCATGCCAACTTTAACCTTTTCAGAGTTCATTTGGCGTTTGTAATAGAGCTTGGCCCAAATTGGACGATTTTTTACCATGACATATATGTGCCATGACGTGACACCATGCCAACTTTCATGACGTGACACCATGCCAACTTTCATGTATAATTTTTCTAGCCATTTTGGTGAACTGGAGCATGTATTTGAAGTTCAGATTTGAATTATGGACATTAAATGCCTAGGAAACTCAATTAGTGTATAAAAAGGCCAAACGAAAACCGTGTGCCTACCAAACCATGGCCGATGCCGCCCATGATCTGATTCGTGCGTTCTGATAGGCCAGAACCCAAACCCCACAGATTGTACATCTGCACGATTGGATGCACCCAGATCGAACGGCAACCCTCAGCCCTTTCGATAGCACATGCAGTACATGGGTAAGCATTGTGCACATGTGTCGTCTAGCTCACACTTCCTTCTCTTGTATGTTTTCTAAAAAGGCTACCGTTTCCCGCCACTCCTCTCATCGGTTTCCTGCCTCTTCTCCCATCGATTTCTCGCTACCAGTGTCAGACCTCATTGAAGGCTAGGTGGCGACACACTAGCCATCGCACACAGTTTCTAAAAGAACAAATGTGCGTGATAGGAGGGAGTAGGTCCCATATGGTGACCAGCATGAGCAAAATGGTGCAGGTATTGGCTTAACCCTGTGCAATGCAAGTGCACTATAAAATGAGCACGACTGCGCAAGCGCGAGCAAAATGGTGCAGGTACTGGCTTAACCGTGTGCGATGCAAGTGCGCTATGAAATCACCACGACTGCGCAAGCGCGAGCAAATGGTGGAGGTACTGGTTTAACCGTGTGCGATGCAAGTGTGCTGTGATATCACCACGACTGCGCAAGCGCGAGCAAAATAGTGCATGTACTGGCTTCACCATGTGCGATGGAAGTGCGCTATGAAATCACCACGACTGCGCGATCTTGGACACTCCCGCCCCGCATCAATTCCTTTACCCAAGTTTTAGTAGCCGTCGTGCTTCAACCGTCGCCCACACTCCTCCAACACCGACCTTGTAATAAAATTGTAGTAATCGAGGCATTTGAACCGGCGCCCTCCCTCGTCCACCACAGTTACTAAATATTTCAGTAGCCGCGGCATATCATCAAACACCACAATCCCCCCGACCATGATACGTCTCCAACGTATCTATAATTTATGAAGTATTCATGATATTATATTATCCTTCTATGATGATTTATATGCATTTATATGTCATTTTATATGATTTTTGGGACTAACCTATTAACCTAGAGCCCAGTGCCAGTTTCTGTTTTCTCCTTGTTTTTGTGTTTTACAGAAAAGGGATATCAAATGGAGTCCAAATGACGTGCCAATTTTTGAGGATTTTTTCTGGACCAAAAGAAGACCACAGAGCATCAGAGTTGGGCCAGAGGAGTCCCGGGCTGCCCACGAGAGTGGGGGGCACCCCCCCCCCCTAGGGCGTGGCCCCCTATCTCGTGGACAGCCCGGAGGCCCCCTTGACGTGAAACCAACGCCAAATATTCCTATAAATACAGAAACCTTCGGGAATTAACCTAGATCATAAGTTTCACCGCCGCAAGCCTCTGTAGCCATGAGAAATCAATCTAGGCCCTCTCCGGCACCCTACTGGAGGGGGCCATCATCACCGGAGGCCATGGAGGAGGATCTCGGAGGGGCCATCATTGCCATGAAGGCCAAGGACCAGAGGAGGAAAGCCATGGAGGAGGAAGCACAAGGGGGAGAACCTCTCCTCCTCTCTCTTGGTGGCACCGGAGTGCCATCGGGAGGGGAATCATCGCCGCCGTGATCGTCTTCATCAACATCACCATCATCATCACCATCCTCATCTCTTCTACGCGGTCCACTCTCCCGCACCCCGCTGTAATCCCTACTTGAACATGGTGCTTTATGCCGCATATTATGATTCAATGATGTGTTGCCATCCTATGATATTTTGAGTAGATATCTTTTGTCTTTGGGTTGATTGATGATCTAGATTGGTAGGAGTTGTATGTTTCACTTTGATGCTGTCCTATGGTGCCCTCCGTGTCGCGCAAGCATGAGGGATTCCCGCTGTAGGGTGTTGCAATACGTGCATGATTCACTTATAGTGGGTTGTGTGAGTGACTGAAACACAAACCCGAGTAAGGGGGTTGTTGCGTATGGGATAAAAGGGGACTTGATGCTTTAATGCTATGGTTGGGTTTTACCTTAATGAATCTTTAGTATTTGCGGATGCTTGCTAGAGTTCCAATCATAAGTGCATATGATCCAAGTAGGAAAAGTATGTTAGTTTATGCCTCTCCCTCATATGAAATTGCAATGACGACTATCGATCTTGTTAACAATTGCTTAGGACAATTCCGCACACCGATCCACCATTATTCCACACTCGCTATTTATATTATTTAGTAGTATATTCTAAATTTATGATAACAACACCTACTTTTATATTTTAGCTCTCCGATATCATACAAAGTTATCCTCTTTATACCCACAACACAGTTTTATTTCTTGTTTCTAGTTCGAAGCAAACGTTCGGTGCACGTAGAGTCGTATCAGTGGAAGATAGGGCTTGAGAGAATATTGATCTTACCTTTAGCTCCTTGTGGGTTCGACACTCCATACTTATCACTTCCACCTTTGGGAATTGCTACGATGATTCCCTGCACTTGGGGATTATCAAGCTCTTTTCTGGCGCCGTTGTTGGGGAGCAATAGTGTGGGGTTGATATTCTCTTGTGTGCTTGTTTGCTTTCTTCACTTAGTAGATTTTGTTTTTTCTTTTTTGTTTCTGTTTAGTTGTGGGTGAAACATACAAAAAAATTAAAAAGAATGAAAATACCAAAAAATATTTACTTGCCTCTCATGCTTAAAAAAGTTTTTCAAAAAGAGAAGTGATTGGAAAGTTATGCATTGAAGAAGTGAGGGTCGACCTTGAGCACTTGTGTTCATGCTCACGGTAACAATGTAGAATTTTTCATGGAAGTTTCTCTGTAAATAATTATCCCCTTGTATATAACCATTGTATTATAAAAATATTGTGCCAAGCTTTGGTTTTAGTATGATAAGATTGCTTGCTTACTATGTGCAGAACAAAAACAGAAACTTTGGCTGTAGTGCATGAATTTACATGTTTTACTGGAAAGTCAAATGTGTCTGAAACTTTTTGCACATTACTTCTGTACAAATTTTTCAAATTGTCAAATTTATTTCATAATTTTGGGAGTTACATAAGTTTACTAAACTTCCAGATTACTAAAGACTGTCCTGTTCTTGACAGAATCTGTTTTTCGTGTGTTGTTTGCTTATTTTGATGCATCTATGGCTAGTATGCAGGGTATGAACCATAGAGAAGTTGGAATACAGTAGGTTTAACACCAATATAAACAAAGAATGAGTTAATTACAGTACCTTAAAGTGGTAGTTTGCTTTATTACACTAACGGATCTCACAAGTTTTTGTTTAAGTTTTTTGTGAATGAAGTGTTTGAAGAACGAGGAGTTACCGATGTGAGAAGAATAAAGAGAGACAAGAGTTCAAGATTGGCGATGCCCAAGGCACCCCAAGTAAATATTTCAAAGGATACTCAAGCATCTAAGATTGGGGATGCCCCGGTTGGCATCCCATCTTTCTTCTTCAACAAATATCGGTATACCTTGGTTTTTGTTTTGTTCACATTATTTGTGTCATTTGTGTTTGTATTTTTCTTTAAGAATCATGCTAGTATGAAACATGATTTGTGTCCTTTGTGTTTGTATTTTTCTTTAAGAATCGTGCTAGTTTGAGCTAGCTCTTCATTGATTTACAGAATGCTTCATGTGCTTCACTTATATCTTTTAAGTATGATCTTATAGAATTTCTCTTTGTGCTTCACTTAAATCGTTTGAGTATGGTTTTGTAGAATGCTTCGTGCGCTTCACTTATATATTTTGAGCTTGGATATTGGCTATTTTATATTAATTGTAAAATGCTCCAGGAACTTCACTTATATCTTTTGGAGTATGAATAATACTATAATTTATTTGGAAGAGTGTCAACTTTAGGAATTAGTGATCCCACTATCTTGAAGGAGGTTGAATCTTTGTACGATATTTATGAAAGTGGATTTGGAAGAGTGTCAACTTTAGTTAGTATTCCACCATTTCGGAAGAGGTTCCAATTGAGTATGAGAACAAAGTTGCTATCCATGTTGCTACTGAAAATTTTTATGAGGGAGGAATATGTGCTTGTAGGAGTTGCAATAATATCAAGTTTCCTCTCTATGTGCTTAAATTTTTGAAATTATACTTGTTTTGACTTCCTATGCTAGTTGATTCTTGTTACTATAAATTGTGTGCTCAAAAAATCCCTAGGCATAGGAAGTGGGTTATATTTAAATATGCTAGTCATATTCTTCATCATGCTCTTTTTATGTTTCAACTCTTATCTTTTATGCGAGCATCATTGAAATCATCATGCCTAGCTAAAAGGCATTAAAGAAAAGCACTTGTTGGGAGACAACCCAATATTTATCCTTACTGTTTTTGTGTGTCTACATGATTAAGCTACTGTAGTAATCATGTTTTATAGCTTTTGTTTCAATAAAGTGCCAAGTAAGACCTTTGGGAAGACTTGGGTGAAAGTTAATGTGATCTTGGTGTAAAAAGCAGAAACTTTGCGCTCACGAGATAAGCTGTCATTTTTTACAGAAGAGTGATTTTGAGTTGATTATTTTTGAATAAGATTAATAGAAAAATTACTCACGTCCACCAATTTATTTCATAATTGTTGGAGTAGTAGAAGTATGGTTATTGGTCAGATCATTACAGACTGTTCTGTTTCTGACAGATTCTGTTTTCATTGCATAGTTGGCTTGTTTTCTAGTTTCTATGGCTTATATTTCTCATTATAAATTGTAGAAATAATATGGTACAGTAGGCATTATGTGAAAAAAATTATTAACCTTTTCTTTTACAGTACCAAAGTGCATGGTTTACTCTTTATCATACTAACCTATCTCACGAAGTTTGGTTGAGTTTTGTGTGGTTGAAGTTTTCAAGTTTTGGGTAAAGATTCAATGGACTATGGAATAAGGAGTGGCAAGAGCCTAAGCTTGGGGATGACCAAGGCACCCCAAGGTAATATTCAAGGACAACCAAGAGCCTAAGCTTGGGGATGCCCCGGAAGGCATCCCCTCTTTCGTCTTCGTTCATCGGTAACTTTACTTGGAGCTATATTTTTATTCACCACATGATATGTGTTTTGCTTGGAGCGTCATTTCCTTTTGTTAGTATTTGCTTGTTGTTATTTAGAATAATTTTTTGCAGCTTTAGTTTCAATAAAAAATGTCAAGGATAGCCTTTACCATGCTTATCTTGCTAGTATACATGTTGTTGTTTCAAAACAGAAAGTTTACCGCTGTTGCAAAAATTCCCAAGAAAAGTAAGAGAATGGTATAATGTTGAATATTTTTTCATATTAAGATATGATAAATTTATTACAGTGGGAATTTTCTCTTATAATTTTTGGAGTTAGGGAAGTATTAATACTCTTGCATTCTTTACAGACTGTACTGTTTTGGCAGATTGCTGTTATGTTTGCATTGTTTGCGTATGTTTGCTTGTTTAATGATTCTATTTGAGGATAGGAGTATTAAATATGCAGAGGCATTTAGTATTCAATGTTGAATAATAATTTTAGTGATTTGTTACAGTAGAAAATGATAAGGTTTTGTATTGGTTTATACTAACCCATCTCACGAGTTCTTGTTGAGTTTGTTGTGAATGAAGCTTTTGATAAAAAGAGAAACCATGATATGAGAGGAATTAAGGAGACATAAAAGCTCAACCTTGGGGATGCCCAAGGCACCCCAAGTTAATATTTCAATAAGTCTCAAGCATCTAAGCTTGGGGATGCCCCGGTAGGCATCCCACCTCTCTTGTTCAACAACTATCGGTTAGTATCGGTTGAGCCTAAGTTTTTGCTTCTTTACATGAGTTGTGCTATCCTTGCAATGTCATTTTATTTCAATTTTACTTTCTGTTTGAATAAAATCATTGGATCTGATTATTGAATAAAAAAGGGAACCCTCCCATGGCTAGTTAATTATTTGACTACTCAGTGTCTTTCACTCATATCTTTTGGAGTAGTTTTTCATTTACTCGTGTGCTTCACTTATATCTATGAGTAAATGGTTGAATGAGTTGAATATCATGAATCTAAATTTATATATGTTTCATTTGCTTATAACATGGATAGTGATGACTTCACATATAAAGAGTATGAGGCATAAAAATTGTTGAGAGTTGGCAAACGTAGTTTTGGTCATCGTTGCAATTAATAGGAAGTAATAAGGAAAGAGAGGTTCACATACAAATATATTATCTTGGACATATTTTATGATTGGAAGCACTCATTAAGTATGACATGCTAAAAGAGTTAACGTTGTACAAGGAAGACAACGTAATGGTTTATGTTTTCCGACATCTCAGTTAAAGTATATTGTCATTGACCTTCCAAACATGTTGAGCTTGCCTTTCCCCCTCATGCTAGCCAAAAATTCCTAGCACCAAGTAGAGATACTACTTGTGCTTCCAAATATCCTTAAACCCAGTTTTGCCATGAGAGTCCACCATATCTACCTATGGATTGAGTAAGATCCTTCAAGTAAGTTGTCATCGGTGCAAGCAATAAAAATTGCTCTCTAAATATGCATAACCTATTAGTGTGGAGAAAATAAACTTTGTATGATCTTGTTGTGGAAGTAATAAAAGCGACGGACTGCATAATAAAGGTCCACATACAAGGGGCAATATAAAGTGACGTTGTTTCGCATTAAGATTTTGTGTATCCAACCCTAAAAGCGCATGACAACCTCTGCTTCCCTCTGCGAAGGGCCTACCTTTTTCTTTATGCTTTTACTTTATGCTTGAGTCAAGGTGATCCTCACCTTTCCCTTTTTCATTTTATCCTTTGGCAAGCTCCTCGTGTTTGAAAGATCACGATATATATATATATCAAATTGGATGTAAGTTAGCATGGGCTATTATTGTTGACATCACCTAAAGGTGAATACGTTGGGAGGCAACACAATAAGCCCCTATCTTTCTCAGTGTTCGGCTGAAACTCCATAACCACAAGTATTGCGTGAGTGTTAACAATTGTAGAAGACTATATGATAGTTGAGTATGTGGACTTGCTGAAAAGCTCTATTCTTGACTCTTTCTAATGTTATGATAAATTGCAATTGCTTTAATGACTGAGATTATAGTTTGTTAGTTCTCAATGAAGTTTCCGAACCACACTTGACAGTGTGAATAGATTGTTACTTGATCATGAAAAGTTTTATGAGATAAGCTATTATTATGACACATATTGATGCTAGAAAAGGTGATTGAAATTATCTTTGATCAAACTTGTGCACCTACTAGCATTCACACTTCATAAATTCTTTCTTTTATCATTTACCTACTCGAGGACGAGCAGGAATTAAGCTTGGGGATGCTGATACGTTTCCAACGTATCTATAATTTATGAAGTATTCATGCTATTATATTATCCTTCTATGATGATTATATGCATTTATATGTCATTTTATATGATTTTTGGGACTAACCTATTAACCTAGAGCCCAGTGCGAGTTTCTGTTTTCTCCTTGTTTTTGTGTTTTACAGAAAAGGGATATCAAACGGAGTCCAAATGACGTGCCAATTTTTGAGGATTTTTTCTGGACCAAAAGAAGACCACAGAGCATCGTAGTTGGGCCAGAGGAGTCCCGGGCTGCCCATGAGAGTGGGGGCGCGCCCCCCCTAGGGCGCGGCCCCCCTATCTCGTGGACAGCCCGGAGGCCCCCTTGACGTGAAACCAACGCCAAATATTCTTATAAATACAGAAACCTTCGGGAATTAACCTAGATCAGAAGTTCCGCCACCGCAAGCATCCGTAGCCACGAGAAATCAATCTAGGCCCTCTCCGACACCCTGCCGGAGGGGGCCATCATCACCGGATGCCATGGAGGAGGATCTCGGAGGGGCCATCATCGCCATGAAGGCCAAGGACCAGAGGGGGAAAGCCATGGAGGAGGAAGCACAAGGGGGAGAACCTCTCCTCCTCTCTCTTGGTGGCACCGGAGTGCCATCGGGAGGGGAATCATCATCGCGGTGATCGTCTTCATCAACATCACCATCATCATCACCATCCTCATCTCTTCTACACGGTCCACTCTCCCGCACCCCGCTATAATCCCTACTTGAACATGGTGCTTTATGCCGCATATTATGATTCAATGATGTGTTCCCATCCTATGATGTTTTGAGTAGATATCTTTTGTCTTTGGGTTGATTGATGATCTAGATTGGTATGAGTTGTATGTTTCACTTTGATGTTGTCCTATGGTGCCCTCCGTGTCGCGCAAGCATGAGGGATTCCTGCTGTAGGGTGTTGCAATACGTGCATGATTCACTTATAGTGGGTTGCGTGAGTGACTGAAACACAAACCCGAGTAAGGGGGTTGTTGCGTATGGGATAAAAGGGGACTTGATGCTTTAATGCTATGGTTGGGTTTTACCTTAATGAATCTTTAGTATTTGCGGATGCCTGCTAGAGTTCCAATCATAAGTGCATATGATCCAAGTAGGAAAAGTATGTTAGTTTATGCCTCTCCCTCATATGAAATTGCAATGACGACTATCGATCTTGTTAACAATTGCTTAGGACAATTCCGCACACCGATCCACCATTATTCCACACTCGCTATTTATATTATTTAGTAGTATATTCTAACTTTATGATAACAACACCTACTTTTATATTTTAGCTCTCCGATAGCATACAAAGTTATCCTCTTTATACCCACAACACAGTTTTATTTCTTGTTTCTACTTGGAAGCAAACATTCGGTGCACGTAGAGTCGTATCAGTGGCAGATAGGGCATGAGAGAATATTGATCTTACTTTTAGCTCCTTGTGGGTTCGACACTCCATACTTATCACTTCCACCTTTGGGAATTGCTACAATGATTCCCTGCACTTGGGGATTATCACACCACCACCACCACCACAGTCCCAGTACCCTCCCCCTCCCCCTGGAACCCTATCTCGTGGCAGCCACTGGCACTGCCGCCGCCGCCGCCAACCCATGCCGGTCTGCCCGTTCCTCCTAGCTTAGATAATAAACTTGAGGTTACCTAGCGATTCCCATACCGTCGCCCCACTGCCCCGAGTTTTTAGATGAGACCTGTGGTGTCCCTCCTCGCAAGATCCACTTCCCCTGCTCCAGAATGTCGCAGCCTAAGCTCGACCACGTATCTCGGGGAGCCCAACGAGCGTTCGGCCAAGAATTGGTTTATCATGGCCTCTCCGGCGGACGTTGGCGAGGTGGTCGCCGTTCGCCCCGACCTGTCGATCCCGGAGCAACACGTCACCGCAGAAACCGGCAAGGACGTTGACTATGTTGCCATGTCGAAGGCTTCATGTCAGCGGGCTTGCGTATTACTATATATCAGGAAAGCTGGCTACGACATCAAGCTCGTCGACAACTACGGCTTCACACAGGCCATGTCACAGGTTACGTGGTCCATCCCCTACCCCTCTGGTTCAATCACCGTCGATCTCTTCGATGGCCCTACCGTTGATCTCCTCTGTCAAGCGGTCAAAGATTTGCGATCCTTATACGCCATCGAGCCCATTTTGTCATTTCTGAAGGACATGTTCTACGGCGGTGGCTTGGAATCCTCAATTGCCAAGTCAGCTCTCATCGGCCACGACCACGAGGAGGGCACCCACAAAGGTTCTTCCACCATTGGTCTGTGCTCTTCCAAGTGGAGGATCCGGTCCATGAAATGTGAGTCAACATCCTATCAGCAAATCTTACCTTTTCTAGCTTACCAACCCATACCCTTTATTGTAGTAGCATTTGTCATGCGGTGCTATAATTGTGCCATGTTTAATTATTTCTGTTATGCAAAAATGTATTGTCCAATAGGGCTATGTGATGTTTAAGTATGAATTGTCCACTTCAGTTCCACGAATGGCTATATTTGGTTGTTTATAGTGAGTAGATGCCTTGTTTATCTGTGTTATGTTGTTAGGTTGGTTGCAGTGAGCATTTTTCCAGTTATCAAGCCGATGCCTTGTTTATATGTATTTTTTCTTAGTTTGGTTGCAGTGAGCATTTGTCCAGTTATCAAGCATATGCCTTGTTTATCTGTAGTTTGGTTGTTAGGTTGCTTTTTTTAGCATTTGTCCAGTTTTCAAGCAGATGCCTTGTTTATCTGTATTTGCTCGCTAGGTTGGTTGTAGTGAGCATTTGTCCAGTTTTCAAGCATATGCCTTGTTTATCTATATTTGCTTGTTAGCTTGGTTCCAATGAGACTCTGTCTAGTTTTCAATGGCTATATTTGGTTGTTATACTGAACATTTATGCCGTGTTTATTTTAGTCATTCACAATGTGTTGTTCATTATGTGCAAGTCCGAACTGTGCCACGCGACTGCATCAATACCAGTTTGAACGGCTATATTTGGTTCCAGTTATGCCTGGTGTAGTTAACAATTAACACATGCCCTTTATTTCAGTTTTACACATTTATCTAGTGATGTTTAAGCATTACCTACATTCTATTCATTTTCAACAATACCAGTTTGAATTGCAATATTTGATGGTTGTTAAGCCTGCGGTCGGTAACATTGCCTTCCATTTTATATATGCTTTAACAGCATGCTGAAACCAACACACTCAAGCTATCAATTGGAGATGATATTGTTTACCTTTGCTATATTTGTTTGATGTTAAGGTTGTCGTACTTATCATGCATTTCCACTACTTATGTAGGACAACAACGGGAGTGGCCACCATTTTCCTCCGAGGTTAGATTCATCCCTCGGCTTGTACTCCCCCATCGTTCCATAATGTACTGCATATAGATCCATGCCTGGATACTTGTTAGCTTCTAATATTGACTTGTTGCTTGTAGGTACATATGCCCTTGGCAAGGATCCATGCATCGACCCTTTTTGCGTATGGGGCAATGAGATATTCATGAACAAGCAACAAGTGAGGAAACTGATAAGGATTATTAGCAAAAAGATACGAATGGTGGAAAGCAAATTATTTGTTTATGCTCTATCCAACACAAAAGTGAGCTGTAGGATGGTAACTACAAACTCTGCACCCTTCTCTTTTTACTGCCCATAATGAGTTGTTAGACAACAATGTGTGAATATTTTTCATTCGCAGTGGTTCCCAAAGCAGTTCACTCAAGATTACCTTGCAAAGTACATGATTGGTGGACACGCAATGAAGGTTAAAGTATTTCATCCAGACTACAATGAGCATCAAGAAGTCATAATGAAGACAGTGAAGGATGGATGGGCAGCCATCACAAAGGGTTGGCCTAGAGTCGTGCGCCCATTACGCATGGAGGAGGGAACAATATGGGCATTCCGCTTCAACTTCTCCAACAACTAGAATGTATTTCGCCTCTCTCTTTACAGTCTTTAGTACAACTGTGTTCCATCATTCTTTACTTGGTGCTTCTGTAGTTCTTCAGGATATGTACCTGTGCATCAAATTATGCATTCGTGGTTGAACCTATATTTGTAATAAACCTAGTTGGATATGAAATAAGTGATTGTCTACTTTCAAATTCAAAAAGGTGATTTTTAATTAGGGATTAAGTAGGGATTACTTAGGGATTACACTGCACATGCTTTGCAAAAGCAAAATATCTGCGATAGACGTGGAGATCAGACACGTTTCTAGGATCCACTACGTGTGCGATCAATCTCCACCACACACACAATCAGCCAAGAAAAAACGAGTGCATCCAGTTTTTGCCGTAACCCTCTCAACTTTTTAGAACATGCTATGCGGGTGAAATGGTGATACCATGCCAACTTTCAACCTTTTCAGAGTTCATTTGAGGTTTGTAATAAAGCTTGGCCCAAATTGGACAATGTTTTTACCATGACATATATGTGCCATGACGGGACACCATGCCAAATTTCATGACGTGACACCATGCCAACTTTCATGTATAATTTTTCTAGCCATTTTGGTGAATTGGAGCATGGATTTGAAGTTCGGATTTGAATTATGGACATTAAATGCCTAGGAAACTCATTTAGTGTATAAAAAGGCCAAACAAAAGTCGTGTGCCTAACAAACCGTGGCCGATGCCGCCCGTGATCTGAGTCGTGCGTTCTGATTGGCCAGAACCCAAACCCCACGGATCATACGTCTGTACCGTTGGATGCTCCCAGATCGAACGACAACCCTCAGCCCTTTTGATAGCACATGCAGTACATGGGTAAGCACTGTGCGCATGCCTTGTCTAGCTCGTGCTTCCTTCTCTTGTACGTTTTCTGAACATGCTACCATTTCCCGCCACTCCTCTCATCCGTCTCCCGCCTCTACTCCCATCGGTTTCCCGCTACCAGTGTCAGTGCTCATTGAAGGCTAGGCAGCGACACACTAGCCATCGCACACTGCTTCTGGAAGAACAAATGTGTGTGATAGGAGGGAGTAGGTCCCATAGGGTGACCAGCATGAGCAAAATGGTGCAGGTATTGGCTTAACCGTGTGCGATGCAAGTGCGTTGGAAAATGAGCACGATTGCACAAGCGCGAGCAAATGGTGGAGGTACTGGTTTAACCGTGTGCGATGCAAGTGCGCTGTCAAATCACCATGACCGCACAAGCGCGAGGAAAATGGTGCAGGTACTGGCTTAACCATGTGCGATGCAAGTGCGCTATGAAATCACCCCGACTGTGCAAGTGCGAGCAAATGGTGTAGGTGTTGGTTTAACCATGTGTGATGCAAGTGTGTTGTGAAATCACCACGACTGCGCAAGCGCGAGCAAAATGGTGATGGTACTGGCTTAACCGTGTGCGATGCAAGTGCGCTATGAAATCACCACGACTGCGCGATCTTGGCCACTCCCGCCCCGCATCAATTCCTTTGCCCAAATTTTAGTAGTCGTCGTACTTCAACCGGCGCCCACACTCCTCCAGCACCAACCTTATAGTAAAATTGCAGTAGTCGAGGCATTTGAACCGTCGCCCTCCCTCGTCCACCACCATCTCCGCCCACCATTACTAAAAAATTCAGTAGCCACGGCGTATCCTCAAACACCACAACCCCCCTCCCACCACCACCACAGTCCCCCCACCCACCCCCTCCCCCTGGATCCCTATCTCGGGGCCGCCACTGGCGCCGCCAACCCATGCCGGTCTTCCCGTTCCTCCTAGCTTAGATAATAAACTTCAGGTTACCCAGTGATTCCCATACCGTCGCCCCACTCCCCTGTGTTTTTAGATGAGGCATGTGGTGTCCCTCCCCGCCAGATCCACATCCCCTGCTCTAGAATGTCGCAGCCTAAGCTCGACCGAGTATCCCGAGGATCCCGACAAGCGTTCGGCCAAGAAGTGGTTTATCATGGCCTCTCCGGCAGATGTTCGCGAGGTGGCCGCCCTTTGCCCCGACCCATCGATCCCAGAGCAACATGTCACCGTAGAAGCCGGCAAAGACGTTGACTATGTTTCCATGTCGAAGGCTTCATGTTAGCGGGCTTGTGTATTACTGTATCTCGAGAAAGCTGGCTACGATATCAAGCTCGTCGACAGCTACGGCTTCATGCGGGCCATGTCACAGGTTACGTGGTCCATCCCCAACCCCTCTGGTTCAACCGATGTCGATCTCTTCGATGGCCCTGCCGCTGATCTCCTCCGCCAAGCGGTCAAGGATTTGCGATCCTTATGCGCCATTGAGCCCATTTTGTCATTTCTGAAGGACACGTTCTACGGCGGCGGCTTGGAATCCTCAATTGCCAAGTCAGATCTCATCGACCACGACCACGAGGAGGGCACCCACAAAGGTTCTTCCACCATGGGTCTGTGCTCGTCCAACTGGAAGGATTCGGTCCATGAAATGTGAGTCAACATCCTATCAGCAAATCTTACCTTTTCTAGCTTGCCAGCCCGTACCCTTTGTTGTTGTAGCATTTGTCGTGCGGTGCTATAACTGTGCCCTGTTTAATTATTTCATTTATGCAAAAATGTCTTGTTCAATAGGGCTATGTGATGTTTAAGTATGAATTGTCCACTTCAGTTTCATGAATGGCTATATTTGGTTGTTTATAGTGAGTAAATGCCTTGTTTATCTGTGTTAGGTTGTTAGGTTGGTTGCAATGAGCATTTTTCCAACTATCAAGCCGATGCCTTGTTTATATGTATTTTTTTCTTAGTTTGGTTGCAGTGAGTATTTGTCCAGTTATCAAGCATATGCCTTGTTTATCTGTAGTTTGGTTGTTAGGTTGCTTTTTTTAGCATTTGTCTAGTTTTCAAGCAGATGCCTTGTTTATCTGTATTTGCTTATTAGGTTGGTTGTAGTGAGCATTTGTCCAGTTTTTAAGCATATGCCCTGTTTATCTATATTTTCTTGTTAGGTTGGTTCCAGTGAGACTCTGTCTAGTTTTCAATGGCCATATTTGGTTGTTATACTGATCACTTATGCCTTGTTTATTTCAGTCATTCACAATGCGTTGTTCATTATGTGCAAGTCGGAACTGTGCCACTCGAATGCATCAATACCAGTTTGAACGGCTATATTTGGTTCCAATTATGCCTGGTGTAGTAAACAATTAACACATGCCCTTTATTTCAGTTTTACACATTTATCCAGTGATGTTTAAGCATTACCTACGTTCTATTCATTTTCAACAATACCAGTTTGAATTGCAATATTTGATGGTTGTTAAGCCTGCTGTCGGTAACATTGCCTTCTATTTTATATATGCTTTAACAGCATGCTGAAACCAACACATTCAAGCTATCATTTGGAGATGATATTGTTTACCTTTGCTATATTTGTTTGATGTTAAGGTTCCAGTACTTATCATGCCTTTCCACTACTTATGCAGGACAACAACGGGAGTGGCCACCATTTTCCGCCGAGGTTAGCTTCATCCCTTGGCTTGTACTCCCCCGTCGTTCCATAATGTAGTGCATATAGATCCAGGCCTGGACACTTGTTAGCTTCTAATATTGACTTGTTGCTTGTAGGTACATATGCCCTTGGCAAGGATCCACGCATCGACCCTTTTTGCGTATGGGGCAATGAGATATTCATGAACAAGCATCAAGTGAGGAAACTGATAAGGATTATTAGCAAAAAGATACGAATGGTGGCAAGCAAATTATTTGGTTATGCTCTATCCAACACAAACGTGAGTTGTAGGATGGTAACTACAAACTCTGCACCCTTCTCTTTTTATTGCCCATAATGAGTTGTTAGATAACAATGTGTGAATATTTTTCATTCACAGTGGTTCCCAAAGCAGTTCACTCAAGATTACCTCGCAAAGTACATGATTGGTGGACACGCAATGAAGGTTAAAGTATTTCATCCAGACTACAATGGGCATCGAGAAGTCATAATGAAGACAGTGAAGGATGGACGGGCAGCCATCACAAGGGGTTGGCCTAGAGTCGTGCATGCATTACGCATGGAGGAGGGCACAATATGGGCATTCCGCTTCAGCTTCTCCAGCAACCAGAATGTCTTTCACCTCTCTCTTTACAGTCTTTAGTACAACTGTGGTCCATCATTCTTTACTTGGTGCTTTTGTAGTTCTTCAGGATATGTACATTTGCATCAAATTATGCATTCGTGGTTGAACCTATATTTGTAATAAACCTAGTTGGATATGAAATAAGTGATTACCTACTTTCAAATTCAAAATGGTGATTTTTTTTATTAGGGATTACACTACACACGCTTTGCAAAAGCGAAACGTCTGCGACAGACGTGGAGATCAGACACGTTTCTAGGATCCACTACGTGTGTGATCAATCTCCACCGCACACACGATCAGCCAGGAAAAAACGTGTGCGGTCAATCTCCACTGCACACACGATCAGCCAAGAAAAAACATGTGTGATTAACAATAGCATCGCACACAGTTCTTTCTTATTAAATGTTTGCTATAGTCACATTACCACACACGCTTCGAAATTATTGACTGTGTTGGTTGTACATACTAACGGAAACGTACTCCTTGGATGGACTATGTGGAATGTACATATAAACGGAAACTTTTAGCGGGGGCTGACTGTGTGGGATGTACTTACGACCGGAAATGATTTTGCCTGTATAATTGTTTTTTTAGCACTACTGTACGTTGCTACATCTTGAGCTTGTGTTGGTTTTCCTTGAAGAGGAAAGGGTGATGCAGCACAGTAGCATAAGAATTTCCCTCAGTTTTTGAGAACCAAGGTATCAATCCACTAGGAGGCTCCTCACAAGTCCCACGCACCTACACAAACAAAGAAAGAACTCGCAACTAATGCAATAAACGGGTTGTCAATCCCTTCACGGCCACTTGCGAAAGTGAGATCTGATAGAGATAATATGATAAGATAAATATATTTTTGGTATTTTATGATATAGATTGGGAAAGTAAAGATGCAAATAAAAGTAGATTGAAAGCTTATATGATAAGAGATAGACCCGGGGGCCATAGGTTTCACTAGTGGCTTCTCTCGAGATAGCATAATTATTACGGTGGGTGAACAAATTACTGTCGAGCAATTGATAGGAAGGCGAATAATTATGAGATTATCTAGGCATGATCATGTATATAGGCATCACGTTCGTGACAAGTAGACCGACTCCTGCCTACATCTACTACTATTACTCCACACATCGACCGCTATCCAGCATGCATCTAGAGTATCAAGTTCATGAAGAACAGAGTAACGCATTAAGAAAGATGACATGATGTAGAGGGATAAACTCATGCAATATGATATAAACCCCATCTTTTTATCCTCGATGGCAACAATACAATACGTGCCTTGCTTCCCCTGTTGTCACTGGGAAAGGACACCGCAAGATTGAACCCAAAGCTAAGCACTTCTCCCATTGCAAGAAAGATCAATCTAGTAGGCCAAACCAAACCGATAATTCGAAGAGACTTGCAAAGATAACTTAATCACACATAAAAGAATTTAGAGGAGATTCAAATATTTCTGATAGATAAACTTGATCATAAACCCACAATTCATCGGATCTCGACAAACACACCACAAAAAGAGTTACATCGAATAGATCTCCAAGAAGAGGAAGGAGAACTTTGTATTGAGAATCAAAGAGAGAGAAGAAGCCATCTAGCTAATAACTATGGACCCGAAGGTCTGTGTAAACTACTCACAACTCATAGGAGAGGCCTTGGAGTTGATGTAGAGGCCCTCCATGGTGGATTCCCCCTCAGGCGGAGCACCGACGATGGCTCCAAGATGGGATCTCGCGGATACAGAAGGTTACAGTGGTGGAATTAGTTTTTCGGTGGCTCCCTTAATGGTTTCGGGGTCCATGGGTATATATGGGAGGAAGAAGTACGTCGGTGGACGCTCGAGGGGCCCACGAGGTGGGGGTGCACCCAGCCCTAATGGGCACGCCGGGCACCCTCGTGGCCGCCTCGCTTGTTTCTTGACTTGCACTCCAAGTCCTCTGGATCACGTTTGTTCCAAAAAGATTGTTCCCGAAGGTTTCATTGCGTTTGGACTCCATTTGATATTCCTTTTCTTTGAAACACTGAAATAGGCAAAAAAACAATTTGGGTTGGGCCTCCGGTTAGTAGGTTAGTCCCAAAAATGATATAAAAGTGTAAAGTAAAGCCCATAAACATCCAAAACGGGAAATATAATAGCATGGAACAATCAAAAATTATAGATACGTTGGAGACGTATCAAGCATCCCCGAGCTTAATTCCTGCTCATCCTCGAGTAGGTAAATGATAAAAACAGAATTTTTGATGTGGAATGCTACCTAGCATATTTCTCAATGTATTTCTCTTTATTGTGGCATGAATGTTCAGATCCAAATGATTCAAAATAAAAGTTTATATATTGACATAAGAAATAGTAATACTTCAAGCATACTAATAAAGCAATCATGTCTTCTCAAAATAACATGGCTAAAGAAAGTTATCCCTACAAAATCATATACGCTGGCTGTTGCTCTATCTTCATCACACAAAGTATTTAATCATGCACAACCCTGATGACAAGCCAAGCAATTGTTTCATACTTTAGTAATCTCAAACTTCTTCAATTTTCACGCAATACATGAGCGTGAGCCATGGACATAGCACTATATGTGGAATAGAATGGTGGTTGTGGAGAAGAAAAAAAAGGAGAAGATAGTCTCACATCAACTAGGCGTATTAACGGGCTATGGAGATGCCCATTAATAGATATCAATGTGAGTGAGTAGGGATTGCCATGCAACAGATGCACTAGAGCTATAAATGTATGAAAGCTCAACAAAAGAAACTAAGTCGATGTGCATCCAACTTGCTTGCTCATGAAGACCTAGGGCATTTTGAGGAAGCACATCATTGGAATATACGAGCCAAGTTCTATAATGAAAAATTCACACTAGTATATGAAAGTGACAACATAGGAGACTCTCTATCATGAAGATCATGGTGCTACTTTGAAGCACAAGTGTGGTAAAAAGGATAGTAGCATTGTCCCTTCTCTCTTTTTCTCTCTTTTTTTTCTTTTTTTTCTTTTTGGTGGGCTTCTTTGGCCTCTTTTTCTTCTTCTTCATGGGCTTCTTTGGCCTCTTTTATTTTTATAAAGTCCGAAGTCTCATCCCGACTTGTGGGGGAATCATAGTATTCATCATCCTTTCCTCACTGGGACAATGCTCTAATAATGAAGATCATCACACTTTTATTTATTTACAACTCAAGATTACAACTCGATACTTAGAACAAGATATGACTCTATATAGATGCCTCCGGCGGTGTACCGGGATATGCAATGAATCAAGAGTGACATGTAGAAAAATTATGAGGTGGCTTTGCCACAAATATGATGTCAACTACATGATCATGCAAAGAGCAACATGACAATGATGATGCGTGTCATAATAAACGGAACGGTGGAAAGTTGCATGGCAATATATCTCAGAATGGCTATGGAAATGCCATAATAGGTAGGTATGGTGGCTGTTTTGAGGAAGGTATATGGTGGGTATATGGTACCGGCGAAAGTTGCGCGACACAAGAGGGGCTAGCAATGGTGGAAGGGTGAGAGTGCGTATAATCCATGGACTCAACATTACTCATAAAGAACTCATATACTTATTGCAAAAATCTACAAGCCATTGAAAACAAGGTACTACGTGCATGCTCCTAGGGGGATAGATTGGTAGGAAGAGACCATCGCTCGTCCCCGACCGCCACTCATAAGGAAGACAATCAAGAAATAAAATTGTGCTCCAACTTCATCACAAAGCGGTTCACCATATGTGCATGCTACGGGAATCACAAACTTCAACACAAGTATTCTTTAAATTCACAATTACCCAACTAGCATGACTCTAATATCACCACCTTTATATCTCAAAACAATTATCAAGTATCAAATTGATCATAGCATCCAATTCACTTTCTATGATAGTTTTTATTATACCCAACTTGGATGCCCATCATTCTAGGACCAATTTTATAACCATAGCAAATACCATGCTGTTCTAAGAAAATCTCAAAATAATATAAGTGAAGCATGAGAGATTAACAATTTCTACAAAATTAAGCCACCACCGTGCTCAACAGTAAATCTTAAAAACTTAAAAACTTCACAACACAAAACTCAACAGGAAATCTCATAAGCTCCGTTAGTGCAAGAAAGAAAACAAATCACCACATAAGGTACTATATTGAACTCATTCTTTATTTATATTGGTGTTAAACCTACTGTATTCCAACTTCTCTATGGTTCATACCCCTACATACTAGCCATAGATGCATCAAAATAAGCAAACAACACACGAAAAGCAGAATCTGTCAAAAAGAGAACAGTCTTTAGCAATCTGTAACTTTCGAATACTTCTGGAACTCCAAAAATCCTACCAAAATAGGAAGTCCTAGGAAATTTGTATATTGATCTACAGCAAAACGAATCAACGCAAAAGCACGTTTCTGTGATTTATTGATTTTTTTTCTCGTGAGCGCAAAGTTTCTGTTTTTCAGCAGAACCAAATTAACTATTACCATAGGTTATCCTATAGGTTCTACTTGGCACAAACACTAATTAAAACATGAAAAAAAATCTAAAAAGAAGCTAGATGAAACATTTATTTAATAACAGCAAGGAAAAATATTGGATTGTCCCCCAAGAAGCGCTTTTCTTTAAAGCCTTTTTAGCTAGGCATTGAGATTTCAATGATGCTCACATGAAAGACAATAATTGAAGCATAAAAAGCGCATCATAAAACATGTGACAAATACACTTAAGTCTAACATACTTCCTATGCATATGTTTTTTATAGGCAAACAAATTATCAAGGCAAGCAAAAACTAGCATATGCAAGGAAGAACAAAGAGATGATAGCAATCTCAACATGAAGAGACGTAATTTAGTAACATGGAAATTTCTACAACCATATTTTCCTCTCTCATAATAATTACATTTAGGATCATAAGAAAATTCAACAAAATAGCTATCACATAAAATATTTTCAACACGATCCACATGCATGCAAAGTTGACACTCTTCCAAAATAGTGGGATTAACATTAACTAAAGTCATGACCTCTCCAAGCCCACTTTTATCGAAAATTTCATAAGATTGAACATTCTCCAAATATGTGGGATCTAAAGTTGACACTCTTCCAAACTCACTTTAAATATTATTTCAAACATTATTATCAATCTCATATTCATCATGGGGCTTAAATAAATTTTCAAGATCATACGAAGAATCACCCCAATCATGATCATTGCAACAAGTATAGGACATGGCAAAACTAGCATCCCCAAGCTTAGGGTTTTGCATATTATTAGCACAATTTACATCAAAAGAATTTATAATAAAATCATTGCAATCATGCCTTTGATTCAAAGATCTATCGTGAATTGCTTCATAAAGTACTTCATCGCAATTTTTAGATTCACGAATTTCAAGCAAAACCTCATAAAGATAATCTAGTGCACTCAAGTCACTAGCAATAGGTTCATCATAATTGGATCTCTTAAAGAGATTAGCAAGTGGATGAGGATCCATAAACTTTTAGCAAGTGAAGATGCAAGAAAAAAGAAGGCACATCGAAACACAAGATCGGACGGAAGAAGGGCGAATAAAACGGCAAGGGTGAAGTGGGGGAGAGGAAAACGAGAGGCAAATGGCAAATAATGTAATGCAAGGGAGATGAGTTTGTCATGGGTACTTGGTATGTCTTGACTTGAGCGAAGACCTCCCCGGCAACGGCACCAGAAATCCTTCTTGCTACGTCTTGATCTTGCGTTGGTTTTCCTTGAAGAGGAAAGGGTGATGCAGCACAGTAGCATAAGTATTTCCCTCGGTTTTTTAGGACCAAGGTATCAATCCAGTAGGAGACTCCTCACAAGTCCCACGCACCTACACAAAAAAAACAAAGAACTCGCAACCAACGCAATAAAGGGGTTGTCAATCCCTTCACAGCCACTTGCGAAAGTGAGATCTGATAGAGATAATATGATAAGATAAATATATTTTTGGTATTTTATGATATAGATTGGCAAAGTAAAGATGCAAATAAAAGTAGATTGAAAGCTTATATGATAAGAGATAGACCTAGGGGCCATAGGTTTCACTAGTGGCTTCTCTTGAGATAGCATAATTATTACGGTGGGTGGACAAATTACTGTCGAGCAATTGATAGAAAAGTGAATAATTATGAGATTATCTAGGCATGACCATGTATATAAGCATCACGTCCGTGACAAGTAGACCGACTCCTGCCTGCATCTACTACTATTACTCCACATATCGACCGCTATCCAGCATGCATCTAGAGTATTAAGTTCATGAAGAATAGAGTAACGCATTAAGAAAGATGACATGATGTAGAGGGGTAAAGTCATGCAATATGATATAAACCCCATCTTTTTTCCTTGATGGCAACAATATGTCGGGGAAACTGATCCACGAACACCTATGGGGCCGGCGGACCGAGCCCCTTTCGGTTCGGTGGGGGGTGGAGATCACACGAAGAGCAGATAGAGGCGAAGCACACGAGCAGTTTACTCAGCTTCGGAGCTCTCCGGAGAGATAACACTCCTACTGCTGCTTGTTTGATTATCCGGTGTTCTTGCTCCAGAGAGAGAGCGTAGTGTTTTTCTGGGTTCCGAACCAGTCGAACCTCGCGAACCTCTGGGCCTCGCGAACCTCCTCTACGTTGCGCATGGGCCTCCTTTTATACGCTAAAGGGGTCACCGACAGGTGGCAACGCAGAGAAGGGCACAAATGTAAAAAGTGAGGTGGTTGGTAAAGTTACTTGTACAGTGCACCCTACCTAACCCTGACAGCAAGGGACAAGGGCATTAAATGCCCGTCTGAGTCGCCCAAACAGTGCAGAAAAGGACCGTCAGGGGCGCCACCGTTCGCCACGATGGCGATCTTGTCAGCTTCGCATGCCACTGCGCACCGCTGGCTGCACAGCCTCCCGCCACGCACGCCTGGAGAGGCCCCCAGAGCGACACGTTGGTGGATGCGCTGGACCGTGGGCACAGAGTGGCCGCCTGCCGCGGCAAGCGCCTTGCCGCTGCTGTTATCTTGTCGGGTCCGGAAGCTTGTCGCTCACCAGGCCTCGAGGTACCTTGGTTGGTCTTCTCGGCAAGCTCCTCTTGCCGGGGCCTTGTTGCCTTGCCGGAGCGCGTGGCGCATCGCGGAAAGTTCCTTGGAGTGCCTTGGTTGGCCTTCCCGACAAGCTCCTCTTGCCGGGGCCTTGTCTCTTGAGCTTAAATACTTTGTTCTTGAATGGCTCCAAGGGAACCACGGAGGATCTTGGCGTTAGCCCGGCAGGCCTTGCCGCGGGGTGCTGCAACTGCCCGTGCACAAGTTTGGGGTACTAGGGTACCCCTATTCTAGTACACCGACAGGAGCCCCCGGGCCTGGGCCAGACACGGTGCCGAGCGTTGTTGGGCCGGGCCCAAGACAGGGCACGGGCACATGTGGACTGGGCCACGCCGAATCCTGCTCCGTATCCACCGCGCTCTCCCCTAACGGAACGCGTTGAATGCGGCGTCGTGGGAGAGATTGTGGGTGGTTCTTTATTCAGAAGGGCGAAACGTCCGCCCCGTCCCTCTTTATAAGCAGAGGAAACAGGGGCAGTTCGTTCCCCCTCGCTGGTTGCTACTACTCCATCTTCACGAACCTCCGCCGCTCCCCCCCTTCTTCTTGAAGCCGAGAGAGCAGCGCTGCGCCCCCCATTGCCACCAGCATCACCAACGCCGTCGACCTCCCCCACCACCTCCGCCATGGCTCCGAAAGCCGACAAGGGAAAGGGCGTGAAGTCGGCCGAGGCGCAGCGGCTCGCGGCGCTGCGGAAGGAGCGGGCGATCTTCTCCCCCCAGCTCGGCGCGAAGGAGCTGAGGGAGTACTTCTACCTCTTTTGGGCGACGGACACGCGGGCGCATCCGCGCACGAGGGTACTCCCGGCCGCTGCTTCGGAACTGGCTCCAAACGGGTACCCATTCTTCGCGTTGTTCTTCTATTGCGGGCTCTGCCCGCCCTTCTCGGAGTTCTTCTGTGATATCATGAACACCTACGGCTTCCGCCTCCTTGATTTCACCCCCAACGCCGTTCTGACCATGGCAGTTTTCGCACATTTGTGCAAAAACTTTGTCGGAGTCCACCCCAATGTTGCCCTTTTCCGCCACTTCTTCATACCTCGGGTAGAGAGAGGAGAGCCGCTTGCCGGAGGGATCGCCTGGATCTCGAGAGTCGGAAAGAAGGAGGCGTACTTGGAGGGTGAGCTCCGCAGCAAGTGGGAAGAGTGGAGAGCGGAGTGGTGCTGGATCGTCGAGGAGAATCCGCAGCCCTTCACCGCCGTGCGCCAAGCTCCAATAGTGCGCGGCAATGACTGGAGCAACGTGGCCCCGGAAGACGAGAAGCTGAAGATCGCCATTACTAGGATCCTTCGCCTCAGGCTTGCCGGGCTCACTGTAGGCGCTGTAGGCGCAGATTTCCTCCGCCACTGCATCACCCCCCTGCAGGAGAGGGGGAGGCCCGCCTGGGAATTCAAGAACTCGGCGGACATCATGAGGCTGCGGCCGGGCCTCAACTACAACTTCACCGTCATGGAGTTGGATGCAATGCTCCTGGAGTTGTTCAAACGCGATCCCCAGCACCCATTCACGCTGGCGAGGGGCGTCGTTCCATTGTGCAATAATTATTCGCTTGATCGGATCCGCGCCATGATGCCGTTGTGCGATTCACACGGAATCGTTCCAACTTGGCAAGAGCCTGCGGATGACGTCGTGCAAGCGTTCTTCGACAACTTGGAAGAAGTGCCGGTCCGTGCTGACGAGCAGAAGAGCCTCACCCGTGACACCACCGACGAGGAGCTGCAGCGCATCGCCACTAGGGCGGAAGAGGTTGCGGCCGCAGCTGCCGCGGGCGCGTTCGGGGTCACTGTGGAGGAGGCGGAGGCGGCAGAGGCGGCAAACCTCGCTGAGCGCACGGAGTTCGTTGGCGAGGAGGAGCCTGCCGGCTCTGAAGCTGAGCCGAGCGAGGCCAGCGAGGAAGTGCCCGAGCCTTCAGAAAGCTTGCCGCAGGCGGAGCCCCCGGCCCCGCCAAGAAGGCGTCTTCGCAGGGCTGCGGACGTAGCGGGGCGGCAGCCGGGCCAACAGCCGCCGAGCCGTGCGACACGCTCTACCGCGGCAAGCAATGTTGCCGCGGGAGCACCTCACGCAGCAGCGGCAACTGGAGCGGGATCTTCCCGGGCCACCGCCACCACCCCCGCCAAGCGGGCAAGGGATCCTACTCCTCCGCCTCGCCGCACCGGAGGGGAGCCGGACTTCAATCTTTCCGCACTCAGCTCCGACGAGGAGGAAGAAGAGTAAGTTTCTTTGGTGCTCTTGTAGTTCTTCAATCTTGCTGTTTTTATCTTGTATCTGACTTGCTTCAATCTGGACTCCTTTCTTTTCAGGACGCTGGCCCAGAGAGCGGCGAAGAGGGCCAAGGCCGCGGTGATTTTCATCGAAGATGACCCCACCGTGTCAGCAGGGGGTGGGTCCGAGACCACCTTGACGGACCCGGCAACCACTCCTCAAAGCAGCCCCCAGCGCAGCCCCCAGCGTAAGTTCATAGTTAGCTTTCCGCTGTCAGGCGCGCATGAGTGCTTTTTCCTTTGTTGATATCTTGCTTGTTGATTTGTGTAGGAGCAGAACAGCCATATCAGGAGCGCCCGGAAGCTGGTCCCGAAGTGCCATCTGCTTCGACTACGCCGCCAAGGGAGGAGTTCCCGGTAAGGGAGCGCTCTCCGGCAAGGGGCAGCACCGTCGATCCTGCGGCGGCCGAGACCGCAACTGCAGATCTTGGCACAGGTAATTTACTTGTCCAAAAACTTTCCCTTGGGTTCTTCTTCTTCTGATTTTCTTCTCTTGGATTTTTGATTGATTTTTCTCCCTTCTTCGTTCTTCAGACCCATCTGCTGCTGAGCCAATGGAGACAGAGGGCGCCGGCGAGGAAGGCGCGCATGGGAGCACTGACGACGCTGCCGCCAACGAAGAAGGGGCCGGTGCTGATGAGACCGCCGGCGAGGAGGCCGCCAAAGCTGCCGCCGCAGAAGCCGGCGAGGGGTCGGGCGATCGCACTGACGACCCTGAGGCCGCAGGAGCGCCAGGCGCTGCGCCGACCGCCGATCCCTCTGCCGCTGCTGCGGAGCCAGGCTCCGAGGAGCCCCAGCCCGGCGCCTACTTGAAGGCCGGCGACGATATCTTCATCAAGCTACCCTGGGCGTCGAGCTCCAGGGCGCCGGTCGAGGGGGAAACTTTTGATGAGGAGGTGCTCGCCTCCGCTGGACTGTTGTTGGTCGACGCGCCCAGCACCAGCAGTGGCGAGCCTGAGGAGGAGCAGCTGCTGCGGAAGCTGCTGTCACTCTACCGCGCACGGCAAGCCAAGCTGGCTTCCCGGGAAGCGCTTGTCGTGAAGGCGGGAGTTGATATGGAGAAGCGCGCAGAGGAGCTCCGGGGCCACAATCGAGAAGCTCTCCGGTCCCTGGCATAGGAGCAGGAGCGACTCGTCGAGGAGCGCACAGCCTTCCTTCTCAAGAAGGCCGAAGCTGAGGAGGAACAAAGGCTGGCCGCCGAGAAGCAGTCCGCGCGAGAAGGCGAATTGGTGCAGCGGAAGGCCAACCTCGACAGCTATGAGGAGGAGCTCGCCGAGCGCGAGCAAGCACTTGGCAGGGCGCTCAAGGAAGCAAAGGACGGTGCCGCAACCGCAGAGGCCGCCAAGAAAGAGCTGGAGGAGAAAGTGGCGCAGCTGGAGGCCAACATCGGGAAGAGCGGCGAGGAGCTTGCCGCGCTCAAGCGTGAGCGTGAGAAGGATGCTGCCGCCCACGGTGAGCTGCAAGGTCTTCTCGCTGAGAGGGGCAAGGAGCTCAGCGCCGTCAAGGATTCCAATGCAGACCTGGAGTTGAAGCTGGCCACACTGACGCACACGCTGGGAGACGCCAAGGAGCGGGAGAAGACCTTGTCGGAGAAGGTCAAGGCTGACAAGGCGCTACTAGAGAGCATTGCAGTTACCCAGAACTCATTCAGAGATACTGTGGAGCACTGGACCGAGGGTCTAGTGAATATTGCCGCAGTCATCGACGAGGAGTTGGCGCAGCTGGGATGGAGGACTTTGGGTATCCCTCCGACGAGAATCTCCAACCTAGCGCCAAGCTCAGCCTGTTCTTCAAGGGCGTGGCGACGGCACTGCAGCGGCTCCGAGAGAGGATCCCAAAGTAGCTGGCCGACGAGTCACGCAAAATCTGCGCCGGGGTTCTCCAGAAGGTGTTGATGAAGGTGGCCTTCCGCAATCCAGGCCTCAGCTTCACCAACGTCCTCAAGTCCTTGCCGCCAGACGCCGATCGGGACGCACTCAAGGCCCTTCTCGCACCCATTGTGGACAAGGTGAGCGAGATCAAGAGGGTTGAGGGAGATCGCGTAGACTAGGCCGCCCATTTCTTCTTTTCCCTTGTCGCTGCTAATCATGTTATGAAAACAGTCTGTTAGAGCTGCGACAAGTTATCTTGTAATATAACTTTATTTCTGTTATCAATTGCTATGTTATTTCCTCTACTAGATTCCTTCCTTTGTATGTTTTTACCCTACGCTTCTAGGGAACTTGTCGGCGCAGGCACCCGAGCCGCGAGCGCTGAGTGTGGAACGTCAGCAGCCTGCTGGCGGCGCTGCTTCCGACAAGAAACCTTGTCGCGACTAGATGCAGCACACTTAAGTTGTTGAGCGGACTCGAAACAAAGTAAGGGCGCAACTAGCCATGAGTTGGTTCCTCCGCGCACAGGTTTTCCATACAAAGCAGGGTCGTTCGAGGAAGATAACTCAAAAATTTAAAAACTGATTGCTCAAACTTTGGCAACTTAGCTTTTCTGTCGTTTGCTTCCCGGCAAGGCAAAACTTTGCTTGAACGACGCCTGGTCCATACCACAATCTTCTCCTTCCCCCCGGCAAACTTGTGTGCGAGGGAACCTTCTTTTCCTTTGTTGAAAAAAAAGAAGAAAGAAGAGAAAATAATGATATGGAGCCCTTCGGCTCGTTATTGCTTACCGGATGTAGGTGCTGCACAAAGTGTCAGATAACGCATGCAAGAAAGAAACTATTGCATGAAATGGACAAGTTGTGCGGAGCACATGGGGTTCTATTTATGCACGGGGTCTGCGCCCGGCTTTGTACAAAGGATTACATGCAACAGCGGCAAGACTTGTACTAAAGGTGGTTGCCGGAACGGGTCCCGGCAACCGCGCCCTACGAGAAAAACTTACGAAGATGTTCTATGTTCCAGGAGTTGCTCACCGGAATGCCATCTTCGGTCTCAAGGCGGACAGCGCCGGGCCTTGTGACTCGTTTCACCCGATAAGGGCCTTCCCACTTCGGCGTCAACTTGTTGGAATTCTTGGCGGACTGAATGCGCCGAAGAACAAGGTCGCCTTCCTCGAAGCTCCTGGCCTTAACTTTGCGGCTATGGTAGCGGCGCAAAGCTTGCTGGTATCGAGCAGCTCGTACAGCAGCCTGAAGACGATCTTCCTCAAGGAGCAGCGCGTCGTCTTGTCGCAGCTGTTCTTGCTCAAGCTCATCATAAGCGAGCACTCGAGGCGATCCGTATACGAGTTCCGTGGGGAGAACTGCCTCTGCTCCATACACTAGAGCGAAAGGCGTCTGGCCAGTGGCTCGATTTGGCGTCGTTCTGATCGACCAAAGAACCACCGGCAGCTCCTCGATCCAGTTTCTTCCGCACTTGCGCAGCCTGTCGAAAGTTCTGGTCTTGAGCCCACGCAGCACTTCAGCATTTGCCCTCTCTGCTTGACCGTTGCTTCTCGGATGAGCAACAGAAGCGAAGCAGACCTTGGCGCCAAGGTCTTGGACATACTGCATGAAGGTGCGGCTCGTGAATTGTGTGCCGTTGTCGGTGATGATCCTGTTAGGGATCCCGAACGACAAACAATTGACCTGAAGAACTTGACTGTTGACTGTGCTGTCACCTTCCTCACTGGCTGCACTTCCGGCCACTTTGTGAACTTGTCGATTGCGACATACAAGTACTCAAAGCCCCCGACAGCTCGGGGGAAAGGGCCGAGGATATCGAGCCCCCAGACCGAAAATGGCCAGGATAAAGGGATCGTCTGGAGAGCTTGAGTTGGCTGGTGTATCTGTTTGGAATGGAACTGGCACGCTTCACACTTGGTTACTTGTGCAGTTGCATCCTGGAGGGCTATCGGCCAAAAGAAACCTTGCCGGAAAGCTTTGCCGGCAAGTGCTCTTGCACCAATGTGGTTGCCCCATATGCCTCCATGTATCTCTGCCAACAGCTTTTGTCCATCTTCCCGGCAAATACACTTCAATTTCAGACTGTTGAGTCTTCTTCTGTATAGTATGCTATCGACAAACTGGTACATACTTGACTGCCGGGCTACTTTTTCCGCTTCTTTTTGCTCTTCGGGAAGTTCTCCTGTCTAAAGGAAATGGACAATCTGCTGTGCCCATGCTGGAGCTTGTGGCTCGACAACAAGGACTAAAGGCACATCTGCTGTTGCGGGAACATCCGCTTCTACGGCAAGGACTTGCGGCCCTGCCTGAGCTTGATGTTCCCCGACAAGCTTGCCGGAGCAAAACTTGTCGGGAGCGTCTGCTTCAACGGAACAAACCATAAGGCTTGCCGGAGCAGACTGCCCCTCAGCATCCTTGGTGTTGATCTTGGGGACTTTCTTGGCGGCGGCTTCGGGGAGCTCTGCCGGAAAGTAGTCACCAGAAACCAACTTCCTCTTCTTGCTTTGTCCAGTTGATGGTGTTACGGATGGTTGAGTCAACTTGAGCACAAAGATCCCTGGTTCCACAGGTAACTTTAGTGCGGCGCACTTTGATAGGCCATCAGCAATGTCATTCTAATCTCTTGGGATATGCTCCATCTGTAGGCCGTCAAAGTGCTCTTCTAGCTTCCTCACTTCATCAACATATGCTTCCATCAATGGACTCTAGTAATTCTTGTTCACTTGGCGGACGACAAGCTATGAGTCACCCCTGACAATGAGCTTCTTGATTCCAAGGTCTGCTGCGATTCTGAGACCGGCAAGCAATCCTTCATACTCTGCAGTATTGTTGGTTGCTTGCTCCTTGGGAAAGTGCATCTGGACTACGTACTTGAGGTGCTCTCCGGTGGGAGCGACAAGCAGCACGCCCGCACCGGCGCCTTGCAGCGAAAAGGCACCATCAAAGTACATCAGCCACTCTTTGCTTGCCTCTTTGACGGGGATGCTCGTCTCTGGAATTTCTTCATCTGGTGTTGGCGTCCATTATGCTATGAACTCTGCCAATGCTCTGCTTTGGATAGTTGAAGTGCTCTCAAATTTGAGGCTAAAGCTTGACAGTTCCAGCGCCCACTCGACAATCCTGCCTGTCGCTTCTGGATTTTGCAGTATCCTCTTCAACGGAAAGCGAGTGACGACTGTGATCTCATGTGCTTGGAAGTAATGGCGCAGCTTTCTCGAGGCCATGAGGAGGCCGAAAAGCAACTTCTGCACACCAGAGTACCTTGATCTAGCCCCCTGTAGAAGGGAACTGACAAAGTAAACTGGACGCTGCACCATTCTCTTCTGCATCTTATCATGCTCCTACGCAGATCCATCTCTGTCGGGACCAGAGCTTGTCGGCGAAGCCCCGTGCTTGTCTCTGGATGCATCTGCCGTGGTTGCTGGCTCATCATCTGCCTCCCTCTCCGCCACTAATGCAGCACTAACCACTTGATTGGTTGCTGCTATATACAGCAGCAACTTCTCTTGCGGCTTAGGTGCGACAAGTGTTGGATTGGAGGACAGGTATCTCTTCAAGTCCTGCAGCGCAGCCTCCGCCTCCGGAGTCCATTTTATTGGACCTGCCTTTTTCAAAATTTTGAAAAATGGCAGGGCGCGCTCAGCAGATCTAGAGATAAACCTGCTAAGAGCAGCCACGCAACCGGCAAGCCTTCGTACATCCTTGACGCGCTTTGGTGCTTCGATCTGCTCAATGGCCTTGATCTTGTCGGGATTGGCTTCAATTCCCCGCTGAGACACGAAGAACCCGAGAAGCTTGCCGGAAGGGACTCCAAACACGCACTTCTCGGGGTTAAGCTTGAGGTTGATCTTGCGCAGATTTGCAAATGTCTCGTCTAAATCTTGAATCAGGGTCACCCTGTTCTTGCTTTTGACCACTATGTCATCCATGTAGGCTTCCACATTTCTGTGCATCTGCGGCTCAAAAGCGTGGTGGACTACCCTTGCGAATGTTGAACCAGCATTCTTCAAACCGAAAGGCATCCGTACGAAGCAGTACGTGCCACACGGGGTGATAAATGCGGTTTTCTCTTCATCCTCTTCTGCCATGAAGATCTGATGGTATCCTGAGTATGCATCAAGAAATGAAAGCAAATCACATCCGGCTGTGGAGTCAACAATCTGGTCAATGCGCGGTAAGGGAAATGGGTCTTTGGGACAAGCTTTATTAACATCAGTGAAGTCAATACAAAGCCTCCATTTCCCGTTAGCCTTGCGCACGACAACAGGATTGGCCAACCACGTGGGATGGAGCACTCCTCTGACAAGGCCTGCTGCTTCCAACTTCTTGATTTCTTCTGCGATGAATTCTTGGCGCTCCACTGCCTGTTTCCTGACTTTCTGCTTGACGGGCCGCGCATGAGGACAGACGGCAAGGTGGTGCTCAATCACTTTCCTGGGAACACCAGGGATATCAGATGGTTGCCACGCAAACACGTCGACATTCGCCCGCAGGAAAGCAACAAGCGCGCTTTCCTATTTGGGGTCAAGAGTGGCGCTGATGGTGAAGGTACCACCAGTGCCGTCCTCCTTGGCGGACACCTTCTTGGTCTCAGGTGGAGCTGTCATTGCCTTGTTACACTTGCCGGTGGAGCTCGATGGTGCGTCCTCGACAGTAGCGCAGCACTCCGAAGAGGTGCGCTTGCCGGAGTGGGCATCAGAGCTCTTGCCGGACTTGGTCTTCTTCTTCCCCCCGGGAGCTTCAGCGGCAAGTGTCTTGCGTTCTGCTGCGGCTGCTGCTTCCCGGTATATCCTGTCGGCACAGATAAGGGCATCCTTCTTGTCGCCAGGGACAGAGATGACACTTATCGGGCCTGGCATTTTCAGTACGTTGTAGGCATAGTGAGAGGCTGCCATGAACTTGGCGAGTGCCGGACGGCCAAGGATTCCATTGTAAGGTAATGGAAAGTCAGCAACATCAAACGTGACCCTCTCAGTCCTGAAGTTCAGCTCGCTGCCAAATGTTACCGGCAACGTGATCTTTCCCTTCGGCTTGCTCCTTCCCGGGTTGATTCCTTGAAATGTACCGGTCTCTTCGAGCTCGCTGTCAGGGATCTGGAGTTTCTGGAGCACCGCGGAGGAGATCAGGTTCAAGCCGGTCCCGCCGTCAACTAGCATCTTAGTGACCTTGAGGTTGCGGATTGTTGGTGAAACCAACATCGGCAAGCACCCGACCGCAGTTATGCGATCGGGGTGGTCCTCAATATCAAAGATGATAGGCGTGCTGGACCATTTCAGAGGCTTGCGTGACTCGACGGGTGGTTCTGCTGCATTAACTTCCCGCACCCACTGCTTGAGCTGACGGTGCGAGGTATGCAGAGAAGCACCACCGTCAATGCATAGGACCTCTGTGGCTTTCTGGAACTCCTGCTCATCAGTCTCCTCATCATCCATGTCTTCATCGTCGTCGTCATCTTCATCCTTGTCGCGGCCGCGAGGAGGTCTGTCTCCTTGCCGCTGCTTGGCCTTACCGCGGCGTCCTCCTCGGCCGGGACGTTTCTTGCCGGATCCCCCAGCACCTTCCTGGGCCTTCTCCTTGTCGCGCCACTCGTATTCAGCTTTCTGTTGCTCAACAAGCTGCTCGACTTTCTTGCAGCTCTGGAGATCATGGCCATTGGTGCGGTGGATCTTGCAATGCTGCTTGTTGGTGCCGTCCTGCTTGTCGGCGACCGCCACCTCCGCGGCAACCTCCTTGTCGGAGTCACCAGCTTTGGCTTCTTGGCGCCACACCGTTGCCGGACTGCTCAACAACTAGCACCTCTTTGCCTTTCTTCTTCCTGTTGTTTCGCCGCCAGTTTTTCCTTGCCGGGCAGCATCTTCACTGTCAGATCCTCCCGCTCCTACATTCTCTCCAGGGAGTCTCCTCCCTTCCTCGGCACGTGCACACTTGTCGGCCAGTGCATATAACTCTCTGACATCCCTGATCTTGCACATCGCCATTTCCTCTCGCATCCTGCGGTTTCGCACGTTCTGATGGAACGCGCTGATCACCGCGGCAGGGTGGACGTCTGGGATGTTGTGCTGCACACTGCTGAATCTCTGAATGTACTTGCGCAGGGGCTCTCCTTCCTTCTGGGCGAGCAGATGAAGATCACTTTCCTGGCCATGAGGCTTGTGTCCGCCTGTGAAGGTGCCGACAAACTGATGGCACAGATCAGCCCAAGAGGATATGGAGTTGTCCGGCAAGTGCATGAGCCAGGATCTGACGTTGGGCTTGAGCACCAGCGGGAAGTAGTTGGCAAGGATCTTGTCATCCCGTCCCCCAGCAGCCTGCACCGCAATGGTGTAGATGCTGAGGAACTCCGACGGATGAGTCTTGCCGTCGTACTTCTCCGGTACGTCTGGCTTGAAGTTCTTCGTGCTGGGCCACTGGACTTGCCGCAGCTCACGAGTGAACGCAGGGCAACCTACCGCGTACGGCAGATTGCCTGGTTCCCCTGGCGCATGCATGTCAACAGAGGGCCCAGCGCGCTTGTCGGATTGACGTCGCGCTTCCCTTCGGCGCTCGATGCGAGTTCGAGCGTCTTCTTGTTGTCGATCATGAAGAAATTGGCGCTGATTGCGACGAGCTCGTGGATCCGACGATGTGGTGGAGTCGCTGTCGAGGTGGATCCGGCGAGTCGGCAATCTTGGCCTTCGGGGTGGTGATTGCATGGTAGTTGCACCTCCACCCGTTTCGTCGCCACCGGCTCGCGCCCGGCAACCCTGCCGCGGCGGCGACGCGCTCGGCCGCCGTGGAGTGTCGCCGTTGGCGTAGCCGATGAGACTCTGAATGGTGGCCCTCCATTCGTCGATCTTGTCCAACGTCGGAGGGTAATCTAGGAGCAGTTGAGCTCGCGCCAAAGCTTCTGCTGGAGTGGTGGGTGGCAGTGGCGGACGGCGCAAGGAGCGGGACGTGCTCGGACTTCTAACTATGTTAGAAGGAGCAGTATCTCGTCCAGGCGACCGTGCCCCGCTCGTGCCAGCACGCTGGCGTGCATGCTGGTCTTGAGCGCCCCGAGATCCACCAGCTTGGTCTTGGCCTATCATGCATATGGCACTGCAAGTGCCATGACGCTATTGGTCTTGCGCCTCCTGAGAGTGGCGTGGAACATGTACAGTCGCCGAGGTTTGTGCAGCCTTTTCCTTGGACCTGGCAGCATCATAAGCTTCCTCGTTGACGTCCATTCTTCCGCCGGCGTCCATTCCACCACCCGTTTGCTCCAACGGTGGCGGAAGTGAAGTGGACGGAGCGGCTGCCGCCGAGGTCTTCTTCTTCGGTGGCGTGTTGATGAAGGGAACGGAGATCTAGCTCGTGTGAACGCCGGATCAGGTTCACACAATCTCGACGACCCCTACCTGGCGCGCCAAAGATGTCGGGGAAACTGATCCACGAACACCTATGGGGCCGGCCGACCGAGCCCCTTTCGGTTCGGCAGGGGGCGGAGATCACACGAAGAGCAGATCGAGGCGAAGCACACGAGCAGTTTACTCAGCTTCGGAGCTCTCCGGAGAGATAACACTCCTACTGCTGCTTGTTTGATTATCTAGTGTTCTTGCTCCAGAGAGAGCGTAGTGTTTTTCTGGGTTCCGAACCAGTCGAACCTCGTGAACCTCCGGGCCTCGCGAACCTCCTCTACGTTGCGCATGGGCCTCCTTTTATACGCTAAAGGGGTCACCGACAGGTGGCAACGCAGAGAAGGGCACAAATGTAAAAAGTGAGGTGGTTGGTACCGTTACTTGTACAGTGCATCCTACCTAACCCTGACGGCAGGGGACAAGGGCATTAAATGCCCGTCTGAATCGCCCAAACAGTGCAGAAAAGGACCGTCAGGGGCGCCACCGTTCGCCACGATGGCGATCTTGTCAGCTTCGCATGCCACTGCGCACCGCTGGCTGCACAGCCTCCCGCCACGCGCACCTGGAGAGGCCCCCAGAGCGACACGTTGGTGGATGCGCTGGAGCGTGGGCACAGAGTGGCCGCCTACCGCGGCAAGCGCCTTGCCGCTGCTGTTATCTTGTCGGGTCCGGAAGCTTGTCGCTCACCGGGCCTCGAGGTACCTTGGTTGGTCTTCCCGGCAAGCTCCTCTTGCCGGGGCCTTGTTGCCTTGCCGGAGCGCGTGGCGCGTCGCGGCAAGTTCCTTGGAGTGCCTTGGTTGGCCTTCCCGGCAAGCTCCTCTTGCCGGGGCCTTGTCTCCTGAGCTTAAATACTTTGTTCTTGAATGGCTCCAAGGGAACCACGGAGGATCTTGGCGTTAGCCCGGCAAGCCTTGCCGCGGGGTGCTGCAACTGCCCGTGCACAAGTTCGGGGTACTAGGGTACCCCTATTCTAGTACACCGACACAATACAATATGTGCCTTGCTGCCCCTGCTGTCACTGGGAAAGGACACCGCAAGATTGAACCCAAAGCTAAGCACTTCTCCCATTGCAAGAAAGATCAATCTAGTAGGCCAAACCAAACCGATAATTCGAAGAGACTTGCAAAGATAACTTAATCACACATAAAAGAATTCAGAGGAGATTCAAATATTTCTCATAGATAAACTTGATCATAAACCCACAATTCATCGGATCTCAACAAACACACCGCGAAAAGAGTTACATCGAATAGATCTCCAAGAAGAGGAAGGAGAACTTTGTATTGACAATCAAAGAGAAAGAAGAATCCATCTAGCTAATAACTATGGACCCGAAGGTCTGTGGTAAACTACTCACAACTCATCGGAGAGGCCCTGGAGTTGATGTAGAGGCCCTCCGTGGTGGATTCCCCCTCCGGCGGACCGCCGGCGACGACTCCAAGATGGGATCTCGCGGATACAGAAGGCTACAGTGGTGGAAGTAGTTTTTCGGTGGCTCGCCTGATGGTTTCGGGGTACATGGGTATATATGGGAGGCAGAAGTACGTCGGTGGACGCTCAAGGGGCCCACGAGGGTGGGGGCGCACCCAGCCCTAGGGGGCGCGCCGGGCACCCTCGTGGCCGCCTCGCTTGTTTCTTGACTTGCACTCCAAGTCCTCTGGATCATGTTTGTTCCAAAAAGATCATTCCCGATGGTTTCATTCCGTTTGGACTCCTTTTGATATTCCTTTTCTTCGAAACACTGAAATAGGCAAAAAAAAGCAATTCGGGCTGGGGCCTCCGGTTAGTAGGTTAGTCACAAAAATGATATAAAAGTGTAAAGTAAAGCCCATAAACATGCAAAACGGGTAATATAATAGCATGGAACAATCAAAAACTATAGATACGTTGGAGACGTATCATACGTATAACCGTATTTGCTCACTCGCTGGTCACACACGACCTCATTTTGCCGAGCGTGTGTATGCCAGGAGGGCATATCCCCGACGGTTTTTGGGTCGTGTGGAAAGGGCCCCCCTATCACCCACACTCACTTGGCGATGGTTCCAAATGCCGTCGCGGAAAGGGGTTTAAAACCATTTATATAGCACCAACACGTACCAACGAAAGATCAGCGCAATCGGAGTTACGAATCTCCGGGAATATAAGAAACAGTTTTCGGCCAGATGAGAGGAGTGTGAAATAGAAGAGAACAGAGAGGGAGATCCAATCTCGGAGGGGATCCCGCCCCTCCGCCACCATGGAGGCCATGGACCAGAGGGGGAACTCTCCTCCCATCTAGGGGGGAGGCCAAGGAAGAAGAAGAAGGAGGGGGCTCTCTCCCTTTCTCTCCCGGTGGTGCCGGAGTGCCGTCGGGGCAAGGATCGTGACGGCGATCTACATCAACAATCTTTCTACCATCAACACCAACTCTCTCCCCCTCTATGCAGCGGTGTAACACCCCTTCTCCCCGCTGTAATCTCTACTTAAACATGGTGCTCAACTCCATATATTATTTCCCAATGATCTATGGTTATCATATGATGTTTGAGTAGATCCGCGTTGTCCTATGGGTTAATCGTGATCTTGGTTGGTATGATTGTTTATTTTATTTATGGTGCTGTCCTACGGTGCCCTCCATCTCGCGCAAACATGCACTACAAAAAAAAGACTCATCCGTGACATTTTAAGCCGAACAAAACTTTTTTCTGTCATACTTATGACACTTCTATGACGATAATTGTGACAAAACCCGGTATCATCATAGATGTGGTGGGCTCCTACTTCTATGACAAAAAATCATGACAGAAAATGGGCTTTTAGTCCTGGGCGGGCCAGAGACGCAGTTGCATGACATTCTTTGGGTCGTCCATGACGGAAAAACCCGTGGTAGAAGCAAGGGCGAGGAAAATTTTCGGGAGTTCCCGGTTACGGTGGGTGGTCGAGAGCCGAGCGATGCGCGTTTCTCCCGTACACGTACGCGCGTGTGTGCGAGGCATTGACTCTAACTGAACCCGAGCGAGGCGTTGGGCTCTAACTGAACCCAAGTGATTGCACTGCAGACTACGCGTTACTGAACCCGAGCGATCGATCGATGGCTGTTAACTGAACCCTATCGAGCGATTCCTTCGCTACTGCTGCTAACTGAAGCCGATCGATGCTGCCACTCTGGATGAATAGTGAGCGTTGCAGGGGGGTTTGGATGAATAGTGAGAGGTGGGGGTGGATGAACAGGACCCCGTGGCGTTGCCTCGATCGAGCCGGTTGGGGCTGGATGAACAGGACCCCGTGGAGGGCTGGATCAACAGGACGATCCTGTGGAGGGCTGGATGAACAGTAGATGGTGGAGGGGTGGATGAATAGTAGCCCATGGAGGGGTGGTTGAACAGGAGCCCATGGAGAGGGGTGGTTGAATAGTAGCCGGTGGAGTAGCGCGCGGTGGAGGCTGGATGAACAGGAGCCCGTGGATGAACAGTCGCAGGTGGAGGCTGGAGGAGGTCAATGGTGGATGAACAGTAGCCCGTGGAGGCTGGAGGAGGTCGACGGTGGAGATGAACAGTATCCCATGGAGTCCCGTTTTGCGGTACACCACACCCCTCCCGATGAACAGGACCCCCATTTCGACCGTAGCGCTCCAACACAAGTCCGTTTCGTCCGTTTTGCGGTACACCACACCCCTCCCGATCAACAGGACCCCCGTTTCGACCGTAGGAGGTCCGTTTCCTCCGTTTTGCGGTACGCCAGACCCCTCCCGGTGAATAGGATCCCGTTTCGAACGTGGCCGATCGAACACAAGGCCATTTCCTCCATTCTGCGGTACGCCAGGCCTCGTTTCCATCACCTGTTCCGCCCAAGCCCTCCTGATGAACACGACGATGCATTCCGTTCTGACCCAGCCGGTTGGCTCCCCATGAACACAACGACGATGTTGTTTGTCTGTTCCGACCCAGCCATGTACACGAGCGCTGGCCATACATGTGCGCGAGTAGGCGTTCGAGACCCCGCCCGTATGTACACATACGTGGCCGTATTTTCTTTCTTGCACACTGGTCGTTGTACATACGTGTACATGCTACATGCGCGCCTCTACTACGACACGTGTGTGCCTGTACTACGACACGTGTGCGCCTCTACATCCACCAGTATGTACGTACACGTTCGCGACCAAAATGACAACGCTATGTATGCTTCGACCAGGTGGGTCCCGACTGTCAGGCACTTCCTTGCATGCGAAGATGTAGCTCATGGGTCCCAGCAGTCCGGGGGGCGAATCGTTTTTTTCGGACGCACTTCCTTATGTGCGAAGATGTAGCTGGTGGGTTCCAGCAGTCAGGGGGAAACATTTTTTTCGCGAAATACGGTGGCCTGTCCGGTGGGTCCCTGTTGTCAGGTGGAGGAATTATTATTTTCCGCGTAATAAGGAGGCACTTCCTTGCTATGGCGGTGGACCTAGTTGTCAGCCTCTCCATGTATAGTCCATGTCCGATGGAAGTCGTTCCTTGACCATGTTGACCACACCGCGCCGAGAGCACCAGGGCGGTGGATGACGGCGAGGCTAGGAAGGGGACGACGCGGACCCGGGGAAGACACGGCTGTGGATGCCCAAGCGTAGAGGAGTATGAGGGTTCACTCGTTCGGCTGCGGTGTGAGGATGCCGTCGCCTCAGAATAACAGGGGTGTGGGTGAGTAGAGGGATGGCTTGGCCAGCGATGGGAGTAGTAGGGGCGGTGAGGCCTCTGCGGCATCACAGCCGACCACTGGCGGTAGGAGCATGCGGCATGACCGGCGCTGCTTTGGGCGGATGGAGCAAGAAGACTAGAGGTTGAAGAAGCACTACGACCGTTGGATGGACATTGTACGGTAACTGGAGCTAGAATCGTTCATATATTGACTAAAGTTGACAAATGCCTCCATCCCGGTCAACTTAGTAGGCCCACAAGTAAGCCTCCCACCAAGGTGGGTCCCAGCTAGCAGGGGGTATTCATTTTTTGTGCGTAATAAGGAGGCACTTCCGGTGGGTCCGAGCTAACAGCGGGGGGAATGTTTTTTGGTGAAATACGGTGGCCCGTCCGGTGAGTCCCAACAGTCAGGGGGAAACATTTTTTTCGTGAAATACTGGTGGCCCGTCCGGTGGGTCCCTGCTGTCAGGTGGAGGAATAATTATTTTCCACGTAATAAGGAGGCACTTCCTTGTGGCTGCCATGGACCCAGCTATCAGCCTCTCCACGTACAGTACTCTTTCGATGGAAGTCGCTCGTTGACCACATTGACCACGCCGCGCTGAGAGCACCACAGCAGTGGACGATGGCGAGGCCTAGGAAGGGGAGAACATGGAGCCGGGGAAGATGCGGTAGTGGAAGCCTGCGCGGAGAGGAGTACGAGGGTTCACCGGTTCGGCTGCGGTGTGAGGTTGTCGTTGCCACGGAATAACAGGGGGTGTGGGTGAGTAGAGGGATGCCCTGGCCAGCGATGGGAGTAGTAGGGGGCGCTGAGGCCTGCACAGTAGCATAGCCGGCCATGGGAGGCAGGAGCAGGCGGTCCCGCCAGCATTGCTTTGGCGGCTAGAGCAAGAAGATCAGAGATTGAAGAAACACGACGGCCTTTGGATTGACATCCAACGGTTATGTCTGCTAGAATCGTTTGTTGACGTATATAATAATTAAAAAAATCTTCCATGCACGTCAACTAAACAGGCCCACAAGTTAGACCACTCCCTCTTTTTTTAATAATTTATATATAGCTTATGGCAACTTCTTATGCAATTTCTTGCAGTCATTTTTTTGGTTGGCCAGGGCCAATTTCGCATATTTCTGTGGGTTCCAAACTATTTTTAATACCGAAATGTCGAGGCAGATTTAAAGTACTTTGAAGATATATTTAAATTAGGTTAATGCCCAGTGAAATAGGAATCTGAAAATGTGAAAAAATTCAGAAATTATAAAGTAATTGCCAATTTGTCATCTGTTTTTATATTTACAACCCATTTCATATTACTTTCAAGATTTGCAGGCGTCTTGAAAGAGTTGCAGCCCATCAGGGCGTAGAAAAATAAGTAGGCCTGGATTGGGTATTCTTCAGAAAAAATAAACTGGGCTCATTTTCACAAAGAAAAAATAGCTGGGCTGGTCACATGGTGAACATAAAATATAAGCCTGGGCTAGACGGGCCACAGCCTAGTTCAAACCATGCTCTGTCTCAACAATAACAAAAAAATACTGCTCGAGCAGCTACGTCCCAGGTGTCAGCCGATCTTGTGTTGTTCTCTTGTCTATTGACTATATACGCTCACAATCTTGTGGGTCCCAGATGTCAGGAAAACCCTAGGAGGAAGCATTTTATTTTTCCATAGGCTGACGTGGTGGGCCCCTACTATCATCCTATCCACGTACTTCTGCCGATTCCTGTTGTTTGTTGACCATGTTGACAACGCGAGAGGGCGGCGCCGCAGCGAGTGCACCAAACCGCACGGAGGACGTCGGTGTTAACGATTTAGGAGACGGTGGGGTGGTGATGCTTGCGCTGAGGCATAGCCAGCCGTGGGAGGCGGAAGCAGGTGGCCCCGCTGGCGCTGGTTTGGTTTTGGTGGCTGGAGGAAGACAGGACTGAAGAAACACAACAAACTGTAAAAGCTGCAGGAGTACTTAACAACCTTAACTGAAACCAGTAGGGGCACTTAACAACCAAAGCAGAAAGCAGTATGAGTACTTATATTGGTTCAACCGTACAAAGCATGCCTCGAACAGTGCTACTTTACCTATAGTTAACCAAGGGTGAGGCCGCCAAGCCCCAGGACAAGGCCCAGGTGCCACCCCGCACATCCACAACCTTCTAAAAGCGGTTTCATCTCGCAATGTGGTCAATAAACAGCATATTCGCTTTAGAGCCATGGAAAAGCATGAACATAATCTTCTGTCCTATTCTCCAAGATGGACGGGCCTTCATTATTTGAGACCACCCATGAATAAGTATCTTTTAACCTCCAAGGGGAATTGAGTAGGTCGACATAAACATCATGTTGTGACCAAGCGAAAGTCTGACCCGACCATGGTCAGCCATCTGTATAGGAACAATAGAACTGGGCAGTTTCTGTTTCAAGAAGATCACAGCTGTAAAACTGTGTATAAGCAATAGTTTATGAACAACATATATAATAGAAAACAGCTCGTACCATAAGTTTCTCGACACAGTTGGACCTATTCAACGAGTCCAGCAGTGGCACACATATCCCACGTGGCCTTCCACCATTGAAACACCCCACAAGGACCTCAAGACGATCAATAAAGTGTAGGAACTTGTGGATGTCGTCCCAGTCAACTTCAGTGCCATCAGTAACAGCCGAGTTACTACAGAATAACAAATGAGCAGCCTGCTTAACTCTGAAAAAAACCTACAGGTGCCACCAATTATAAGAAAATATTAGTTAGAAGTAGCATCTTCATGAGAGATTCGTTGCTACTTCTAAAGTTAAATTGTGATTAGTTAGACAGGATAGGTGGATTAAGAAGTAATCGAGGCAACAAGCAAGAACCAGATACAAAACTAACATGGATGAACAATTGGAACAACGTCGGGGTGGAAGATCGCAGTGAAGATGAGACCAGGTTCTGCTATTTCCATCAACATCTGTGCGCCAACTTTCAGTCCGTAACACTTGAGAAAGTTTATCCAAGTTCGGCCATAAAAAACAGAGATCTTCTTGGTTCATGAAGCCAACTCGGAACTTATATGCATGGCTTGTCTTCATTGTGACCATTAAACTAGTGTATTCAGTTATGGCAAGGCCGAGCATCTTGAGTACATGTGTTCTGGCAGAGCAAATAATACACTGCAGGAAAAATAATATGAGAACACAATGTATTCCCTATCCAAATCTAGAAATAACTTCCTCCTTCATGTCAGTGTTGACCATCGTACTAGTAGTACCTTTTATCCAAATATAGCAATCCAAATTTCCAAATTAGTCGACAGCATGTTCAAAAAAAACACCCTCTCGGATAGAAAAGAGGATTCTAGGAACATACTGTGCGCATTTCAAAATCCTGTGTTAGGATGAGAAGGAACGAGTGTGGCGTCTCACCGAGGGCGCAGAAACCTATAGGGTACTCACACTTTGGGCACTGCAAATGAAACACACTAGATTCAGTAGGAAGAAAAATGCATCAACGGCGGTGGCTGCCATCCTAGGATTACCTGCAACCAAGGGACTTGGATTTATCGGGGATGGATGAATAATTCATACCTGGTTCTCCATGAGAAAACCCTATGCAATCGCTGAGAGGGGGTTTTCTCTGAACAAGCAGACGAGGGAGAAGGGGATTTAGGCCCAGTGAAATATTGCCGCTTCATCCGTCCAGCTTACTGCTAAAGCTGGAAAGGGGGTTGTGATTTGATGGATCATTGGGCATTACTGCGGCGCTACGACCGGGGTGTGTCTACCATGCAGTTATGCACTCTAATTTGTGCATATGGCACGTGGACCCCGTTGTCGGTTGCCCCACATATTAGCGAAAGGAAGTAGAAAGACAGGAGTAACTAGTTACACATAAATATATTTTTTGACAGAGAGATACTCCCTATGTAAAGAAATATACGAATCTTTTATATCACAACTTTATACATAAGAAAAATCAAGGGGAATATATATAACATATATAATTATAAAAAATAGAGTTGTTTTTAACACAGTATAGACGAGTTGGTGATGATGGTGTGCCTGCCATCCTGCAATATAGGCCGTCCGATTTATATCTGACGGATAGGAAGGAAACTATGCCAATTTTGCAAAAAGGTACCCACACACCTGCCCACATTTGCAAATAAGGCCTTCCCTCGTTCATCTTTTTCTCTCACAAGATAAAATACTCATACAAATGCATCTTGATGTTACGTGCAACACACGGGCATTATGGGGGTTCAGCTTTTTTTATGGGGGTTCAGCTGAGAATATAATACTCAGATAGGCTCACGGTTCTAGACTTTGGGTCGCATGCCCACCCTGCATGTTTGGGGGCCCATGTGTTCTACCTCAGCGCTTTTCATATTGCAAGCGATCGGTATGGCACTGATTTTAGATGTTGTTGCAAGGCGAATACACAAAATTGAATAACGCACGGCAGCTGTTGGAATGAAATCGAACGATAGTTCCTAACCAGCAACCAGAATTGCAATTCTATCAACGATATACCATGTGATAAATAATACTGTCGTACTACTTATACACACATGACACTTGTTTCACCATGCCAGATTATTACAACATAATCTCTCGGAGGATAGATCAGTTCGGCAGTTGCGTGCTGCTACTAAAGAATTTCAAAGTTGATTTGGACCAGCTCTCCTTGCCGAGAAAGTTCGATTTTGACATCATCCCCTACGGCAAGATATGATTTAGATTTGAACCTTGACCATCCTTTAGCATCAATCATCATGTGACCATCCTTTGTACTTACGGTATATTGAGCAGGTTCATTCACACCAAGGCTGCGCATGGTAAGAGAAACTTGGCCGCGGTCGCCCGGATTGTTGAACGACTCCCTCGTTGCTCTAGGAGTTCTCTATTTGCAAACAAGAAGACATACCCAAACAGTTAGATCAACACAGTGAATCATGTGAAACAACATGAAAATAAAAAAGAACGAAGCACTTGGGTAGCCAATGCTTACCAAGAAGGTGGACATGTCGGTTTTTGTAAGGATTTTGGTATATGAAGTGCAAACTGCAGCCCAGTCTGTTGCCGGTGCAACTGCACAGGCCAGAGCAGATGCAAGTGCAAGTGTTGGTGCAGGTGCCGAAGCCGTTGCTACTGCTAGAGATGGTGCTCCTTGTAGAGCTGGTGCCGGTGTTGGAGGAGGTGTCGGTGTCGATGCCCGATCCTCCGGTAGATCAAATTGATCCGCTGACGCGGTCGGTGCCCAATCCTCAGCTGGATCAGACTGAGCTGCTACCGCTGCCAGTGCTAGAGCAACTGCCGGTGCTTGATCCGTTGTTGAAGGTGGTACCGATGTGCAAGACAGCGGCAATCGTGTCTGGTCTGCTATGATCAGCTTTCTAACTTGACTAGGATCCGAGACCGTGATCCAGTTTTTTTCTTCATTTCTTTTAAACATGAGAAGGACTAATTGTGGCATTTTTGTTAAACCAAACTGCAGTTCATCATAGGGATTCAGCTTGTACTCATACAACAGACTGATCCAATTTTTTCTAGTAACATAAGTGATGGACAGTGCCTTCGTTACTGACACGACATAAGAAGTGAAACCTGCAAAAATAGCCATCGTAGACCAAACCAAATGGTTTATTCTGTGATGAATGTCACATGGCAAAACCTGCATCATAAAATTGCAGGAAAAGAAAGAAAACATGACATTAAATCAATAAGATATAGACAGTAAATCAATAAGATTTACTTGATGTGACACGAGTGAATCCTTACCAGGAAATCACTATGTTGAAGTACTAAACAGAAGATTGATCGTCCAACTACGAGTGGCATGCAGGGGCCCCTCCTACTCCCACAAACAGGACAGTCCAAAGGTCGTGACAAATCGTATGGACCGAATATCCATGGGACTGGAAATCCTGGTGGGTGCGATAAACCCTGCAATGCATACAGATATTGGAGTGTAACCATAATTGATAAACCGTCCTCACAAAAAAGATGATCTGGATACTTCAAAATATACAGACTAAATTGAGTGGACAGACATTAACATAGACTGTTCTCAGGACTGACCACACACCAAAAGCGGCAGTACTAATAAACAATACAGGGTTCACAAACACAAATCAAGTACTGAACAATAGTACTTACTACAGACAAGCAAAGTTGCACTAATTAAACTCTGCATACTATTTCTTGCCACCGACCTACGGGATGAACCCCGCATAACTGACTAGGCCATGGACTTCATGAGAGATGTCTACATGCACCATCACCGTCTTGTCAACCTTGGAGAACCTAACAGAGTGGTCTTTCCACTCATAAACATGATGATGATGACCGGCCGCATCAGATTTGTTGGGAAGCTTTACAAGAACCACACCCTTCGTAATCAAAGGCACAGCTAGGAAATTGTTGTGGTCAAGTACCTCGAGAACATGCCTGACAACAATGCTACAGGATAACACTAGTTCAGGACACGTGGCAACAAGGACACGGCAGCTGGATAGTTTAGCAGTAGAACTCATCCCCAGGTCTTCCAGTTCACACGGCATGACTTTGAGAACTTCATCTCCACCGCGGACCTGGTTCTAATTCAAACAGAAACCATATTTTATTACTACCTCCATTCAGAAATATAAGATGATTTTCGATATTATACTCCATATATGACTACATATACGCACAGAAATGAGTGAACAAAGACACTAGAACATGTCTTCAAAGGCATGAGAGTAGAGGGATTACTTGCAATATCCATAACACAAGTTACTGAGGCAAATATACCCTCTTCAAAGGTAGCATAGATGTTCATAAAGTACTCCCTCCATCCCAAAATTCTTGTCTTAGATTTGTCTAGATACGAATGTATCAAGTAACATTTTAGTATTAGATACATCCGTATCTAGACAAATCTAAGACAAGAAATTTGGGACAGAGGGAGTAGTTGAAAGTAATCTATAAGAAATCAGTGTCAACCTCTCGCATGTTTTGGTCAAAAGAGGAATTTAGAACCGTCATTTGGCACACTAAAATCACATGCAAGATCACCCAGAAAGTTGTACTACCAGTACTAGTACTGCGTGTTAGATGAAAAAACACGATCAAGGTCGAGAAAAAGATCGTCAACAAGAGACATTACCTGGACTTACTTAATGAGGGATCCCAGAGAGGGGGGCTTGGACAGGGCGATGGCTTTGAGCTTGTCTGCGGTAGTCTCAACGGGTTGCTTGCGCTTCTTCGTACCATGAGCCTTGACGGTTTTGGCCAGAGCCATAGACATCACGTCGGCCGGTGCTCCAGCATCCATCCAAGAGAGGAAGCTGAGAGAGAAGAGTGAAAGGAGGAACGAGATGAGGGAGAAGCGAAGCGAGTGGGGGTTTTCTTCAAGAGAGGAAGCTGAGAGAGAAGAGTGAAATGATGGTTGCTTCGTCCGTCCAACTTACTGCTGGAAAGGAGAGGGTTTTGTTATTTGACGGCTCATTGGGCATTACTATGGTGCTTCGATCGGGGTAGTCTACCTTCACTCTACTATGGAGTAATTTAGTGCATGGCTGGTGGACCCAGGTGCTGGCTGGCCCACACGTCGGTGAAAGTGAGTAATTTAGTGCATGGCTGGAGGAGGATCCGCACGGTAGAGCATGTCCACTATTTTTCTAAAGAAAAAAATGATTACAGCAAGCGTTTCCACTCTTACGACAGAGGAGTGTGAAACACGGCAGCCACTTGAACATACACAGTGCTCCTACTACTAGGCATGTGCAGTGGTTCATACGTCAGTACTAGACAATCTTGTTGCTAGTGTAGTAAGATATGACAATAACAAATGATGTTGTGCGCATGTCAACTACTCCTATATGTAACATAGTACCGCTTTTTCGACTGTTCGGTCGAGAATGAACGGTGAGATCAATGTTAACAGAAGTAGGTCTACAGTGCACGGAGAGTACGATGCTACAGTACTCCATGAAACATGAACCATATGAAGCACGAATAGTGTTAGGCAGGGTGTATGGAGGGTGCACGGGATGGGAGCAAAAGTTCCCCTCTCGACCCACTTTTGGGTGTTTGGCAGAGTACATGAAGGGTGCATGAGTCCACACTAGTAGGTTAACAAAAATACACTAAGAGGAAACAACTATATTGAGATGAGAATGCAACCAAACACACCCACACGCTTTGTGCTACAGTGACTGATCTGCATCGTCTGAGTTTGATCCAAAGGTCATGTTGCGCCGAGACATGGACATGCCCATGCAGAGGGCGCCTAAACACCACCGAAGTCCCTCTGCTTCTCGAGGCGCGCGACGTTGGTGATGCAGGGTGCAACCGCCCGCAGAGCCCACTCCCGGTCGACGGGAGCCAGCTCGTCAAAGACGGCGTCCAATGGCATGAATGGATTCCGGTGACGGAGCCCTGAAAGGATTCGCCCGGCAACGGCGACGGCAGCCTGCAACCCCTCCTTGTCCAGCTCAGCCCCCACCATTGTGCGGAGACGGCTCAGCTCCTCAGAGTTATAGGTGAAGAAGGAGACCAGGTGAGGAAGCCGCAGCTCGTTGAAGTAGACCGGGTGGTTGAACGGGTTTAGCCCGATGGTCGGCATCATCGCGCTGGCACGACAGTAGGCATCACGCAGCCGCAACACGTGCGTGGCAACTTGGTTCACCAAGTGGCTGAGGCGATCCTGGACCTCGTCACGATCGGCCCGCTCGTGCTCCAGCCGGCTCCCCTGACGGCCTATCGTATCTCCCACTTTCTGCAGCAACGCCGCCGACGCCTCGAGCATCTTTGCGGTGGACGCCTGCCGCTTTTGAAGCTCCGTGAACTCCCGCACATAACGGAGGAGCATGGCACTCCTCTCCTCCTTGAGCTCATGGAGCTCCACGTCCTTGGCCCTAAGCTCCGCATCCTTGGCATGGAGCTCCTGTGCCAGGCACCTCACCTTGAACTCCATGATCTGCTGCGCCGCCATGGCACCAGGTAGAAGCAATGGGGAGAGGAAGCAAAGGGGGCGAAATGACTAAAAGGCAATGCAATCTACAGGAAGGCGGAGGGAGCCAGCCGAGGAGCGGGGAATCTTTTGGTTTTCACCACGGTAAAACACCAGTCGACGACTTCTCACATCAGGGAGCAGTGGGTTTTACAGGCGGAGTCATCGTGACTAATTGCTGCCGCGCCTGCTCCCGTCAATCAAAAAATTAAAAATCCTGTCGCGCCTGCACCTATCAATCAAAAAATTAAAAATCCTGCCGCACCCAAACACCAGAGCAACACCGCGGTGGATATTTAAATTTACCTGCCGGCAAGTAGATAAAAAAAGGGGTGAAAAAACAAATGTGGCGGCGGCCTAGCTAATCAGTCGAACTAGCCCAACTAGCTAGCCACCGTGCTTCACTGATGTACTCGGCGGGAAAGGTGGTCTTTCGTGATTTGATGACTCGTTTACTTGCTTCGGCGCTACGACCGAGGAGGACCCAGAAAACGCGCAGTAGGGCGTCCCATGTCAGGAAGAATATATGCGTGCACCACCCGGGAGGACCTCGAAACCGCGTGGTAGGGTGTGCCACGTCTCGGCACCGAGGAAAATTGTGCATGTAAAAATATACTCCCTCCGTCTAGGTGTGTAAGTCATCTTACGAAAATCAAATAATCCCAAAACACTTAGGCGCAGTGCATTAACTTCTATCTTGTTTCTTGTTTCTTGACATATCAACCAATAAGAGATGAGGGGTGTGCATGCTTTTAATGATTTGAGACTACCAAACACGACATGCAGTGGTTAGTTCATTGCATGCAATGCTATTAATTAGCAAATAAACATTAAGGTCTCTCATTTTCCCCTCCTCCTTGGTCACGGTGACTTACTCACCTAGACGGAGGGAGTACTGTATCAGACGTCGGCAGTAACTCTAGTACCTATGGTTCGACCTCGGGACCCAGCCAGTCGGTCGAAAACACCCCACTAGCCGCACAACTTCATCATGCAAACCTGGCACAGAGGATAGATGTGGTTAGCTTCGTCTCGACCAGCCACAACGTTTCTTGTTCTAGGCGATTCTTCTATTTTCCAAGATTTTTTTAGTTGTAATAACACCACGGCAAGCTAGCGCCGCTCTTCATGTGTGCCCGTGCAAAGGTTAGACGATGGAGAGAAGAGAGATTGAGATCGCAGACCTAGGACCCACCAGTAAGTGAGACAACGTTCATGCATGTGTTGACGAGGCACTCCCTCTACTCTACTCAACGTAATACTGTATAAAATCAAGTTATGGGACAAAGCCAACAACCGTTGTTGTTTCAGGCTATCGACTTACGCTTTGTAGTCCAGGTTGCCAGTTTGAATCTCGTCTTCTAGATTTGTTAGTTTTAGGTCCAAATTTGATTAATGACAAGTGGGACCCCCGTGTGTTGTTCCGATATTTCAGTGTAGGATGTTTTTTTTTGAATAAACACTTTGCGCGGTTAGACAAGTAACGGCACGAGTTACATGTATTTTGCAAGTTTACGAACAAAAATGACAGCGGCATAGAATATCACATCCACCCCGCAGCTTAGATACTATGGTGATATGAGTTTTTACACCATTGGAAGTGAGATCCAATGGCTTGGGAGTAGTCTTTGTAATTATGCGCAATTTCCAAACTCTCCAAAGGTTTTTTTGCAAATAAAACATTCAGGCCTCGTGTGTGTCGTTGCATCTTCGATCCAACGGCTCCCCGTTGCTCATATTAGGTGCTCCCCGTAGCTTAATTACCCGCTACGGTGATATGAGCATCTAGGTCGTATGATCAGTGATCAAATGGCACATGCGTAGTACTTGTACTTTCTGCGCATTTCCCAAACTCTATCAGACGTATATTGCAAAAACATTCAAACCTCCTACTGTGGGCTGTTAGATCTCAGTGAACTCGTATCAACATAGAATCTACAGTGCGGGAGCGCCTCATATACTCCCGTGCGAGAAAACATAAGGTGCTATCGCAGCTTGGATGCTATGGTGATACGAGCTTTGAGGTCGTTTGATCTGAGATCCAATGGCATCTGAGCAGTCTTTGTGCTTGTAAGCAGTGGCCAAACTCTTTTGGGGCTTTCCTGCAAAAAACCATTTGAACCACCGAGGAGGTGTTGGGTCACAAATCCAACGGCTCCGAAGAGCTTGTATCACCAAAGCATCTAAGGTGTGGTAGCACATGATATTCTTACATACAGGAGAATATGATGTCCTCCTTCATCTTAGATGCTACGGTGATACGAGCTTCGAGGTCGTTGGATATGGGATCCAAGGGCATCTAAGTAGTTTTTGTACAAATTGTGTGCAATTCTCAAACTAATCAAGGTTTCCTGTAAAAATATTAAGACACATCATGTGAGCTGCTATATCTCAGATCTACAAGCTCCAAGCAACTCGTATCGGCATATAGCATCTAAGGTATGGAGGCACATGATATTCTCCCGGGGAGGAGAGGTGGGGGTGCACAACCAATCGGTGGTTGGGAGGGTGGGGACAAATATAATCTAAACAACCGTAAACAGAGCTCCACAATTTTATCTAAGGTCGAGGGGTTGACCCCCGATAATCATAGCTCCACCTAAACACAACATTTGCATGTACTATAGTACTAGACTTAATATTCATGTTTCAGTTTCATGTTCATTTTAAATATTGAACTGAGGATGATGCATGTCTTACATTTTACTCCATTCGTTCCTATAAATATTAGTTTTTTTAGAGATTTCAAATGGACTGGCACATACGGATGTATATAGACATATTTTAGAGTCTAGATTCACTCATTTTGCTCCATATGTAGTCACTTGTTGAACTCTCTAAAAGACTAATATTTAGGAATAGAAGGAGTATTTTTGAATTCGTGTCATACATGCATGGTTTGGAAAAATAGATGCATTATGCTTATTGGATTGTTGTTGTGTTCGTGCGTGCGTGTCTCTCTCTGTGTGTGTGTGTGTGGTCATATTCTTGATACATACAAAGTTTTCTCACCTTCATATTGTTCATCTTTTAAATTTGAATTTGCATTGGAAAACTTACTAGGGATGCCATGAAATGTGAAATCCACGTTGAGATCACTATATCACAAACTCACTCTAATTCAACAACTCATCATAAATCAATTACCACGTTGAGATTAGTATTTGCAAGGAAAATACAGGTATTGTAATACACATAGATTCGTTCAGCAATTTAAAAGGTTCCTTTCGTATTCTCGAATGGTAGACCCAACGGCGTACCAGCCAGACCTTGGCTCCTATTGATCCTAAAAAAATCGGGCTCGTGTCCTTCGGTGGTGTGCGTGGTACGCACATTAGGCAACCTCAACCAGTCGAGCCTCAGCGTTTCAAGTCGAAATATCTGGCGGCCAGAATTCTAGCCCTAGGAAATTCCCCTCATGTCCCTGGTCCATAACGACTACCGATGAACAACGGAGGGGCGCTTTAGTAACTAGACAACGTTACCTACCATGCGAGCATGGTTCAATTCCCTCGGTCGCCGCTCGTCAAGGTCACCCGTCAACTGCATTGCCTAGTACTACTACTACTACACCAGGATGAGCACAGAATTGAGCCTGTCTGTTCGTGCCTAGTACTTGAGTTAATATATTAGGCAATGCACTGGTACGGAAGGATTATCCTTTTACTCTGCATATATAACTTGTTTGAAGTATAACTAAGCAAAATGTTTGACCAAATCCTTTCTTAAGAAATACAACAGGACAGATGTACGGCTTGAAAATTTATTGCATGATGCAGGTTATGATATTGTTTCGAATCCTGGATCTTAAATTTCAGAAAATCCAAAAGTGAGCATAAATTCTTGAAACTAAGCATGGTCACGTGATATGGCACAAATATTACTTCGTAAGTTTTTTCTTCAATTTGAGACAAGCTGCTTATGACAAGTTGCACAAATGAAGAGCCAAGGTATTTTGGAACAAAGACCTATCATGTTAAGGCGAACGCTTTCACTATTGAAACCGTGGGTGTTTACGTGCCGCCACGAGTCCCCGCTTCTCATCGGCAGGTGCCGTCCGAGCAAGCGTGTGAGTCGACGGGAGGCGTGCGAGCAGACCGCTGCGCCGGCTGTCAGGGAGGCGTGCGAGCAGACCGCTGTGCAGGCTCACCGGGAGGCGAGCCCTTTGACCAGGCTCTGCCACCCACGTTCGTCCCAACTGCTCCCACTTTTAATGTCGTCGGCGCCGCAGTTTAAAATCAACCCCGCACTACCGGTATCACTACAATCTTCTCTCTTCCTCTCCGATTCTCCTATCGTCTACCTCCAACTAGCCTGACCTAAACGTACGGCATGCCACATCACGATGGTCTGCCCTTAGTGTTCCAGTTTCCTGAGGAAGACACCCAGCCGGAGTCTCAAGAACATAAGGCACTTCGGGACGAGCTTGAACTTGCCTTGCAGGAAGACGCCGTGCCTGTCCCCGCTCCCGTTCCGGCTCCCGTCGCCCCGACTGCGCCAGCACCCATCCCCGTGGCATTGATGGGCTAGGAGCCGCACATTGTCGTCGAGCTTGATCCCACGGGGTTCCACGAGGTCCCCGCCGACTTTCCCGCGCCCGTGCACCTGCCAGCGCATGCGCCTGCGCGTGCACTGACACGCACGCCCGTGCCGGTGCCCATGAACCTGCCAGCGCATGCGCCTACGCGTGCACTGACGTGCGCACCCGTGCCGGTGCCCGTGCACACAAATGTCTATGCCACGCCCTGGCAGCGCCTGTCCCCGTGCGGGTGCCAGTGCCCCCCTCAGCGGCATGGATGGCCGCCGTCGACTGCTTCCTTGCACCAACGCCAGTCGCCTCCTCCCGCCAGTTGACTCGCTCTGAAGTCTAGAACAGTTTGGCCTTCCTTGAAGCTAGGCCAACGTCTAGGAGTACGCCGGTGCAAGACGCCACCGTCGCCGTCGGTCAGTGGCCCGATGACACATAGAGCACGGCAGAGGAGCTGCTTCCCACCGCAAGACGCCCCCGCCGCCGCCGCATAATCTAAATTTGCCATGAAAAACGTTTGGATTGCCATGCTTAAAATCTGAATATTTATCATTTCCGTTTATTTTATATCAATCGTCTTATAATTTAAAGTCGGAGTCAGACTGAACGAAATGTATGGTTTGATCGATTGAATGTTCTGCTAGAGCCGTATCAAATTAAATATAAAACGTCATCAAGCCACATGTATTCCTTGTCATCCAATGACCTAGACTGCTTCAATGTTGAGCGCTCAACACGTTTAGCGTGCAGTTAATTTCATGCCAAAAATAGTGCTAATCACATGACAACACGCAAATAATATCCTAGTAGTTAATATCCGCATGCACTTAATATACTTCCAAATTAACGTGCATTGCACGTACACACTGACTAGTGCTGCTAGTACGTGAAACTGGTGCCGTGACTTGTGAACGCGTCCAGATATGGTCAACGGCAACATCGCCCGCGAGTTCTTCCTGTTTGCCCGTGCGTCTAAACGCAGAAGGGGAGGAGAGAGAGAGAGCACACATGGAACCCACCAGTAAGTGAAGGCGAATAGTACTAAAAATAATATTACATGTTATCCATTAATTAGGCTGTGGTAATATAAAAACATTATGTGAACAAAGGGGGTACAACAAACATTGCTATTCTACGTATGTTGCCTATTGACGTGCGGCTTGAAGGCCCGGTCGCATGTTCGATCCTCGTCCTTTATTTTTTAATTTGTATATGGGTCCAAATTTGTTTCATGACATGTGGGCCCCTCGGTGTGTAGTTTGTAGCACTTTAATTTGTGGGTCGAAATTTGTTCCATTCCAAGTGGACTATCGGTGTGTAGTTTTGTAGCTTATTTATAATAATTAAAGAGAACAACATAGTTTTTTCAATAATACCATGGTGCGACGTTGAAGGCGAGAAAGGACGTGCGAGAGAGCGATGACCGAGCCAGAGGGAAATCAACTAGGGGAGTTGCGTGGGTTGCAACGGTGTTTGGAGTAGTTGTGGGCCGAATGCTACGAAAATATAATCTAAACCGACCGGAATAAATGCCTACACAAATTAATCCAAGGTTGGAGTGCCCCTCGCAATGTAAATAGCTCCGGCTTTGCGAGGGATGGAGAGGTAGTAGCTTCAACGCGTGGAAGATATGGTGTGAGAAAGCGAGGTCAATCGAGAGACATATAGATAGAGAGACAAAGTGAGTGTGGTCCGACATTCATTGAACAAATATATATGCTCTGGAGAGATATTGTCCGATTGAGCTTTTTGGCAAGGGTGAGGGCTGTAAGATAGAGCTTGAGAGATGATCCAGTCACAGATGTGTGGATATATTTTGTGCGTGGGAGGAAGCAAGGTCAATCGATCACATAGGGTCGTCGTGCGATCGAAAGAGTGAGATGGGTTGGAGAGAGTGACCTAGATAGACAATGTGTGTGAGAGAGTATACAATGTGAATAGGTCGAATTGGGCTCAAACATGGTGATATATAGTTTTTGTCCGAGAAAGAGCGAGGTCAGTCGAGACATATATATAGAGAGAGAGAGAGAGATTGAGTGAGCATGGCCCGCCATGAGGTCGAAAGAGTGGTGGCGGCTTGGATGGACTGACCTAGATATACAATCTTCATGATAGAGTATAGAGTGTGTCGATCGAGGCCCGAACAGGGAGATATATCATTTGTGTGTGAAAGAAAACGAGGTTAAACGAGACTTAGATAAAGAGAGCAAGATTGAGCGAGTGTGGCCCGCCGTGCGGAAGAAAGAGTGAGACAGTCTCGAGGGAGTGACCTAGATATACAACGTGCGTGCGTGCGCATGAGAGGTTGGGGGGCTAGATAGGCAATGCATGTATTTAGCGCGAGAGGGTGAGAGGGAGAGGGGGAGAGAGAGAGCTTGGCGTGGGGTGCGATGGAGGGTGTGTGAGGTAAATACATTTGGTAACAAAGTGGAAAAAGGGGTTGTGTAGTTGAGAGACTTAGAGATCGAAACATGGAGAGAAAGAATGAATGTGTGTTGGAAACCGATAGCTTCCTAAGGTGGTTAGGAGAGGAAGATTGACCGATACAGGAAGTATGTAGCGTGCGTGCGGGGGGGAGGGTTGAATGTACATAGTACGAGAATTAACATCGATGTTTCACTTCAGTGTACATTGTAAGATTTGAACTGAGGACCATGCATACGAGTAATTATTTCGGATTCGTGCCATACTAAGTTTCGAAAAGTTGACATTGACTCAATTTGTTGTGCTTTTTTGTAGGTCATATGTTTGAATCCATCCAAAAGATTTCTCACTACCATGGTGTTCATCATATACATATGAATTTGTATTAAAAAGTAGCATGGATACAGTGAAATGTGAAATCCACGTTAGAATTGGAGATCGCTACGTGACGCACACTCTAATTCAAATAACTAATTATGTGACACACACTCTAATCCACGTTAGCGTGGATACCGTTTCAATTTTTTTTTCAAATAACTCTTCATTAATTAATTTATAGTACTCCCTCTGTTCACTTTTATAAGACCTTGAAGACATTTCAGACAATGTGCAAAACAGCTCATTTTAAGTTGTCTGAAACAACTTACAAAAGTGAAGGGAGGGAGTATCTTGTTTCGAATGACTAATTATTGCAAGGAAAACACGGGCATGGTAATACATACAGATTCGTTTGTAAATGAAAGAAGATTCGTTTGCATTCTCAAATGTAGGCGCACCAGGCAGACCAGGGTCGTGTCGGGGTGGACGCTGCTTCGGTGCCTTAAAGGCACCTACCTTTGGGTCACTGACATGTGGGCCAGCCACCTGTTGGGCCCACATGGCATGGACACAAAGGCAGGTGCCTTAAGGCACCAAAGCATAGTCCTGTCGGGGTGGTCACGTGTGTTGGACGGACGCGTAGCACCCAGCCACCCACTCCCCTCCCTCGTCCCTCCCTCCCTCCCCCACTCCCTCCCTCGTCCCTCCCTCCCCCCCACCCACCCCCCAAAAAAAGGACGACGACAAAATAAGTTTGCTCTTCCACGTTTCGGATTGAAATATCTGGCGGCCCCAATTCCAGCCCTGCAAAATCTCTCTTCTCCACTGTCCCCTTCCACGCCCAGATTGCTCAAATCCCTAATTCACCGCAAACCCAAGCAAGGTTCGAATCGCCCCTCATCTCGTCTCTTTCCCCACCTCTGTGCCGGATGACGACGACGAAGACGACGGTCGTGCTTCACCACTGCACCGGAGCTACCTCATCTACGCCCTCGTCCACCGCACCGGGTGGTCGACCAACAACGTCGGCCGCCGCAACCAACGTGCCTCATAGACACCGAGTTCCACCACATCAGGTGCGCTTCACCAATGCCGTCTCCCAGCTCACCGGGGCTACTTCACCGAGCACATCATCGCACCTCCGCCCCCCGAGGTCGTTGGGCCTTCACCAATGGTCTTGTCCACCGCATCGTAGCACTGTGCTACCACTCAAGATCTGCATCCATGCGCGACCAGCCAACGCCAGCGCATCACCCTCAATGGCGCTGAAGTGACCCGCACTCTAGCTAGGCGAGCATGCCCAAACGCCGGCCTGAACTAGGTATCCACACATCACTCCCTTGTGCACTATTCCGACGATGTTTGGATATCCTTTCACTGCTCTCTTAGCTTACACACCTATGCAACTCTGATTTTAACTCTGATTTCTTCTGGAGATATCATCTGAAACAAGCAAATCCATTTTTTAGCAAAGCATGACGGAGCTACGGGATCTGGTACACATCCTGCACACCCGTATAACCTTGTAAGTATCTGTCCTCCGGTACAACATCAAGGTCGATTCCTCTTATTTGATCAACCATTCGCCGTGTCAAAAATGCAGAGGGGGATGCAAGGAGCACAAGGCCTGCACATCCAAGCAAGTGGTAACATGGACTTGTACATGGAACATCCCAAGCGCAAGCAGAGCTGCAGTGAGCCTGTACAACGAGCTAGCGTAAGTCCCTGCATTTCATTTAATTCGTACTGGCATTCGTGTATGATTTGTGTGTAGTGGCGGATCCACGAATTCAAGTTACCAGGGGCGAACATTTAACTTAAAAAATACGAAGGCACTTGCACTCCGGAAATCAACATAACTTGAGAAATGTGAAGCTACATGCACTTTGAAAACCAGCTAATGATCCAAAGTAGTTCAGATTATAAACACTAAATGATGCAAGCACCAAAAAACACAAAATGCAACATGGTGTACAAGGACTACAAACATGGTCTGTACCTGCTTGAATTATTCGTTCTCTGGCTGAAAATATCGAAGTGTAATTGCACGTATAACCAGTGCGCAAACTGCATATCAATATATCTATCCTGCACAAGTATGCCAATAGTTTCAAACAACAGATTAGAAAAGTATTTATGCTATGTTGTCATGATACGGGGACTTTCTGGTAGATGGCCTCGACGTTTCCTCAAGCTATGAAAATGCACTATAATTTGCTTGTCATCAATGCCTGCAAATCTCTGTCTCTCTCAACATAGCAGATCATCATTAGACACTAAATCCTTCAATGAGCTTGCAAAATGCTTGCATTAGATCCCTCATTAGACACTATATGTTCATCACCAGGAGCATGTAAAATGTTTGCATCAAATCCTTCATTAGCAGTCTATTCATTAGACACTTCAGGCTCAAGAACAACATGAGCTTGTATGTTTGCATCGGAAACTTGATTAGATACATCAGATTCAGTCAGTTCAGTATTGATTGGGGGAGTTATAAAATAAGTAGAAATTGGTTTCATTTTCTCATAGATTCCCTACATACAAGCAATTTTACAACACCATCAGGTTTAACTATTGGCCAGAAATTGAAGAGTTGAATTAGATATAATCAAGGATGTGATGTACCTCCTCGTTGTGCATGCTACTCTTGCAAGCTGCGACTATCCGTTTGCGCAAGCTCGATGCCATGCCCGTGCTGCTGCCGCTACCTCCCACGCAGGCTACATCCAAGGTTGGATCTTCATCTTCTTGTCCTTCTGTTTGCTTGAAGCCCATCAACCGCCCTCCAATGAAGGCGCTAGAAAGTGCTGTGTCGGTCTGTCCAGCGGTGGCTAGGTTAGGAGCGAACCACACTGGAGGCTGGAGACAATTGGGATTTTTCCTGCTGTCGATCGATATGGGAGGCGCTCGTTTGGGCCGCGAGCCTGCTATAGGGCATGCCTTGCACTTATGTTATTGGCCCATCCAAATTGAAACATTTTTCTTCATTTTTTACATTGCCTGCTCGTGCGTTGGGACAAACAAAACTAGCCTGGGCCAACCTGGACGACTCAAACTAGGTGCACACTTTCCAGCCACCTGAGGCGGCCGCCCATACCAGACCCTATGGTGGCGTCGCCCCTTTTTGCGTGTATGATTGGGTAGTGAAAAATATTCCAGTGGCGCTTTTGATTTACCCACAGAATGGTTGAATTGCTTGTTTCTATAAACTGAGTTCGCCAATAATGTGAAGGATGCCAGTCTTTTCATCCTATTGTAGATTGCTTAGATCTCGATATGCCAAAAGTAATCGCATGAAATATACAGTAAAAGCCAGTGTGATGTGTGTGGCTACAACTAGTCTGACTACACGTCCTCATATAACATATCAAGGACGCACCATCTTACCAGATTAACCATTCGACTTACCAATGCAGTGTGGGAAGAAAGAAGTATTGGGACTGCGTATCCAAGCAATTGATGCCATGGACTCCTTCGTACAACCTTGTAAGCGAAAAAGAAGTTGCAGTGTGCCTGTACAAAGAACTAGCATAAGTTCAGTTACCTGCTTCTCGGAATTTTAGTTAGCCACTTATTGCAAAATTGTTCAATTACGTTGCTTGGCTTAATTTAGTTTGCTACTGATTACATAATGGCACAGCCTGTTAATCATATTGTAGACTGCGCCTATCTATGTGTTTGATACTTACTGTTAAGAATTACCTGTTTGCCTTAACTTAAATATCTACTTGTTTGTTTAACTGCTTTGCTGCTGCAACAGCGGGTTACAATGATGTTAATAACTACTTTTCAGCATCCAATTGAAACTCTTTAATTCCTTGTTTGTTTAACTGGTTTGCTGTTATAACTCCCAGTTGAGATGTTTTGCTAACTTCAACTTTTCTGAATCCAATCGGAACTTTAATGGCAAAACAGGTTAGCCCAAGATCAAAGAGCGAGGTCCCCATGGACGTTGCATCATCCCACAGCAGTGGCACCGGCCCAATCGTGCATTATGAATTGCCAACTGCTGATGCTCTAGAGGCTAAACTAGTGGTAGAAAGAGATTCTGCTTCTGCACTTAGAGATGAAGTTGACATGTTGAGGAAGCAAACAGCACAATCACAAGCAGTACTCAAGACAACCATTAAATATTTGGTGGATTTCAAAACGAAGCAAGCTGAGACTGACCAGATTGTTAAGGTCCTGAAGGAAAAAAGGAAATTAAATTCCTACTTGGTAAATCATAGGTGAAATGTTCTTTCCATCGTTGAATAACCTTTGTGTTGTCTGTTCATGTAATCAATCAAACCATTTGTTTTAGAGATCATGTAATAATTGTTTTTTTGTTTTTTGGTTTGTAATTTTATTTGAGCACAAGTCTGTATTAATTGATAAGACTCGGAGACATTTCATTTGGATTGTTGTGCCAGACCTACAAATATGCCAATCGGGCTGAATGTGCATTCAGCAATAATAATAGTATAGATGGACCATAAGTGGCACGCATCGGAAAGGGCCAGGATGCTGGCTAAAAAAAGGATGTTGTTGTAGCCAAAAAAAATACAGCGGCCTGGCTTATGTATGTTAGTTGATATTATTGATCCATATACTCTATAAGTGTTTATATGTCTGTTAGTTCTGTACATTCTTGGTTGATTGACTTGGTATTTGAATCTTGATACATTGCTTGTGTACATATCGAAATGGGAGTACACATTATGATGTGTGTGATATTTGAGTTGGACATGAAGTGTTCCAAATATTCGAATTCACCTTAAACTGGATTCTAGCTTCTGAATTTGAGTATCGGGATTTGTAAACCATATTCATATATGACAGTGGAATACATCTTTGTCGTCCTTTTGAAGATATATAAAAACACATAGAATGATTTATAAAGATTGCTATAGGAATACAAAATGGATTTGAATTTAGTTGCCAGGGTAAACATGTATGCTTATTGTCCCAAAATTCGAAAGAACCGGCAAAATGTCCACTCCCATGTTGGCTACCCAAAGCCAAGTGTTTGGGAGATGGAAATTACTGTCTACCCATTACACGGACAATCCATCAGCCCGATTTCCACTGCTCTAAATAGGGGTAGGTTAGTAACTTCAATTAGATGTGACACGACCGCCTCTGAGCCCATTCTGACACGGTGGGCGTCAAACATGGGCGGCAAAACACATTTGATTCAAGCTTGTCCGAAAGACCTCTATTTCTCCCTCCATTCCTATTCATACACGGTGGGCGGCAAAACAAACTCGACTCGGCCGAAATCGATGTAGGAAAATATTTTCAATAGGGGCAGGTTTGTAACTTCACTCAGACGTGACACAACCGCCCTACCTGTCAGCCATGTTCATACACCATGGGCGCCAACCATGGGCGCCAACCACCCTCTCCTCGCCCGAAATCGCTCTGGGGAAATATTGGCGAGATGCGAGATTACCGTCCTATCCTCAACCGATGAGACATCCAAATTTTAAACGGGGGGTAAGTTCGTAACTTTCCCATATTTCAGACAGGCGCATCCTAAAAACATGGTTCCTGGTACCTCTCCCTCCATTTTCTAATTCATACACCGTCCGCGCTAGAACACCCCATCCCCACACCAGCCTCCGTCCGCCACCCCATCCATCGCCGCCGTCCTCCACCACATCCATCGCCACCGTCCTCCACCATGCCGGAGTGCCTAGCAAAACCACGTCGTCCACTGCTAGAGATGGACGTTTCTCATCCACGACGACGGACCAATAGCCTTGCATCGCATCCTCTCGCTTCATCGGTGTCGTTGTCCTCTTTGTTGGGGCCGCTCACACGACCTTCTCTTCCACCGCAACAGGACTTATCCCCCGATGCACCCGTCTACCATCGCAGATCTGCTTCAATGCCACCGACAGCCATCGAACCTCCGATGCCTACACGGCGCCGCAAGAGAGGTGGTACTTCATATCTCCTCAACTTTTTGATCTCAACCAGAAAATAGATCTTAACTTGGTTACTCAACTTTCTTTTTAGCTCTTAGAATTTAGTTCTTACTTCGAAGCAAACAATGGATGCTAAATATCATTTCTCCGATTTGCAGCTTCAAATCTGCCATGGCACAGCCATAATATGGTTTAACTGATCATGCTTACGGTTTAATTGATCATGTTGGTTCCGTGGTGGTTTCTTTAATAGAAATCGGAGGGGAAACCCTCTTTTGCTAAAAAAATATGCTTAGAGTTTCCCCCTTTTATGATCACTATACGATCAGAATACATGCTTCGTGTCATAATAACACTACTCCACCCATCAAGCTAAACAAGCTTAGTTGTTCAAATACGAATCTGATATTATTAAAATAGAGTTGTTTAATTGGTCAGCTAAATGTTCCTAAATTAGTTTCGAAAATGCATGTTCGCCGCTCGGTGTGTATCTCTATAGGGTGCCCACGGTGGGCCGGCCCACCCTGGGATTTTGGGTCGTCCCAGGCCCCGATTCCCCTCTGTTCTGCTGCGCGCTTTCGATCTCTACTCGCCCCCAACCGCCTGCCTCGCTGGTGACTTGCCGTCCCCGGACGGCATGACTCTAGGAGGAGACGCCGGACTAATAGGAGGCCAGGAGCCGCTCGCCCAACAGCGTCACCGTTGCCCGGGCGTGCCGTCATGCCTACCTTCCCAGTCCGTTCAGGGATCAGGCGTGCAGCACCCACCAAGACAACCCGATTTATCCTGAGATACATCCTCAACACTCAGCAGCCACTCCTCATCACCCATTTTCTAATTGATTCATTACTCATTAGGCAGGATTGTCATTAGGGTTTGTTGTGTGCTCAGTGCTACCTACACTTAATGGTTCAGATGTATTTCGGTAATCTTTAGTACCTCTAAAGTTCAGGGGGTATCCGGACAGTCGGACTATATACTTTGGCCGGATTGTTGGACTATGAAGATTCAAGATTGAAGACTTCGTCCCGTGTCCGGATGGGACTCTCCCTGGCGTGGAAGGCAAGCTCGGCGATTCAGATGTTAGATCTCCTTCTCTGTAACCGACTCTGTGTAACCCTAGCCCCCTTCGATGTCTATATAAATTGAAGGGTTTAGTCCGTAGGACAAGAACAACAATCATAATAATAGGCTAGCTTCTAGGGTTTAGCCTCTACGATCTCGTGGTAGATCAACTCTTGTAATACTCATATCATCAAGATCAATCAAGCAGGAAGTAGGGTATTACCTCCATCGAGAGGGCCTGAACCTGGGTAAACATCATGTCCCCAGCCTCCTGTTACCATTAGCCTTAAATGCATAGTTCGGGACCCCCTACCCGAGATCCGCCGGTTTTGACACCGACATTGGTGCTTTCATTGAGAGTTCCTCGGTGTCTTTGCTGTGAGGCTCGATGGCTCCTTCAATCATCAAAAACAACGCAGTCCAGGGTGAGACTTTTCTCCCCAGACAGATCTTCATATTCGGCGGCTTCGCACTGCGGGCCAATTTGCCTGGCCATCTGGAGCAGATTGATAGCTACGCCCCTGGCCATTAGGTCAGGTTCGGAAACTTAAACTACACAGCCAATATCCGCGGGGACTTGATCTTCGACGGGTTCGGGACCACGTCAGGAGCGCCGAACGATCACGACGTGCATGACTTAGATCTGCCGTCGGACAGTATTCGGAATATCGCACCTGCAACAGCTCCGGACTTCAATCTAGAGCAGATCGTGTCGTCCGAGGACGGGTGAATGGAACCCGTCGTGGAGGCCGCACACTCATCGGCGTTGGAGCCAAACGCAGACTCCACTTCTAAGGAAATCTGTGTCACCGGACCCCCGGACTTGTCTCCGGCCGTAGGTTCCGGACCGCGTGCATCCGTGCCCATCGAATCTGATTGGGCACCAATCATGGAGTTCACCGCTGCGGATATCTTTCAGCACTCACCCTTTGGTGACGTGCTAAACTCTTTAAGGTCTCTCTCTTTGTCAGAAGACTCTTGGACGAACTATGTCCGGCTCGAGTGGGATACGGACGACGAAGAAATTCGTTGCCCACCCACCACCCACTTAATAGCCACTGTCGATGACTTAACAGACATGCTCGACTTCGACTCCGATGACATCGACGGTGTGGACGTCGATGCAGGGGATGATCTGGAACCACCGCCCACGGGGCGCTGGACTGCCACCTCATCATACGATATATACATGGTGGACACGCCAAAAGGAAGATAACGACGACAATAAGGACGCAATGGAGGATAACCCCCCCCCCCCCCCGGACAAAAGCCAAAACAACGGCGCAGGTGCCGTTCTAAGTCCAGTCACCGTAAAAATAGCAACAACAGTGCGAGAAAAGTTGACACCCCGGTCGAATCCAAAGGCAACAATGACCACACGGACCCAGTGATGGAGTAGGATGAGCCAGGTCACGCCGAACACAGCCCGGAGCAGACACACGATCACGGCGATCCCGAGGGTAGAACTCATCAACCTGCCTCCGGAGAGGAGGACAGTCCGGACGATGATGCATTCATTCCGGAAAAACATTTGGAACAAGAGAACCTCCACAGAAGGCTCATGTCCATCACAAGGAGCCTAAAGAAGCAGAAGCAAAGGCTTAAGGCTGCGCAGGATACGCTCAACCGTAGATGGAACAAAGTGCTAGACACTGAAGAAAAATACGGCGACGATTGCCACACAAAGAGCTACCCAAAGCGCAAGTTGCTGCCCGAATTTGACGATGAAGCCATAGAGCCCATTCCGCCGAAGAATAATATGGCCGGTCAGCCAGACCGACCACCTCGTGGCCGCAATAGAGCAGCTATTGACGCCGCACACAAGCCAGCACACGATTTACATGAGCTCCTGGACAAAAAGGCTGGTGCGACCAGGTCCATCTATGGATCTAGAGGACGCGCTTCGGCGCAACATTATGGTCACCAAAACGATCATACCGATCGGATACCAGTTCGGAATCAACCCCGGACACAACAACCGTCCACAGCATTCCATGACATGTCCAGATACAGAGGGGCTGTGCACCCCCTGTGCTTCACCGATGAGGTACTGGATCATGAATTTCCAAAGGGATTCAAACCCGTGAATATATAGGCATACGACGGAACGACAGACCCTGGGGTCTGGATTGAGGATTTTATCCTTCATATCCACATGGCTCATGGAGATGACCTCCACGCCATCAAATACCTGCCCCTCAAGCTAAAAGGACCAGCACGGCATTGGTTGAAAAGCCTCCCTGAAAACTCAATTGGAAGTTGGGAGGAACTTGAGGATGCTTTCAGGGCCAATTTTCAAGGGACCTATGCCCGACCTTCGGATGCAGATGATTTAAGTCACATAATACAACAACCTGGAGAGTCAGCCCGTAAGCTTTGGAATATATTTCTCACTAAGAAGAATCAAATTGTTGATTGTCCGGACGCCGAAGCCCTAGCGGCCTTCAAGCACAGTATCCGGGACCAATGGCTTGCCAGACACCTCGGCCAAGAAAAGCCAAGGATAATGCCGGCCCTAACAAGCCTTATGACCCGCTTTTGCACGGACGAGTACAGCTGGTTGGCCCGTAGAGGCACCAGCGACCCAGGCACATCCGAAATTAGGGATGGCAACGGGAAGCCACGACGCAATAAAAACAAGCGTCAAAACAATGAAGAGAGTCCGGACAACACGGCGGTCAACGCCGGATTCAGGGGCTCTCGACCCGGTCAACAGAAGAAGCCATTTAAGGGCAGCAAAGATGGACTGTCCAGGCTGAACAAGGTCCTGGACAGATTATGCCAAATTCATGGCACCCCCGAAAAACCTACAAACCACACTCACAGAGAATGTTGGGTCTTCAAGCAGGTCGGCAAGCTAAACGCCGAACACAAGAAAGGGGAGACACCAAGCGAAGACGAGGATGAGCCTCGCCAGCCAAACACTGGGGGATAGAAAAAATTCCCACCAGAGGTCAAAACAGTGAACATGATCTACGCGACACACATACCGAAGAGAAGGCGCAAACGCGCACTCAGAGACGTATACGCTGTAGAGCCCGTCGCCCCCAAATTCAACCCCTGGTCGGCCTGTCCGATCACCTTCGATCGCAGGGATCATCCGACTAGTATCCGGCACGGTGGATCGGCTGCCTTGGTGCTTGACCCAATAATTGATGGATACCATCTCACTCGAGTCCTTATGGACAGCGGCAGTAGTCTCAATCTGATATATCAGGACACTGTCCGCAAGATGGGGATAGACCCGTCAAGAATAAGCCAAAGTAACACTACCTTTAAAGGAGTAATACCAGGCGTTGAGGCCCGCTGCACGGGCTCCCTCATATTGGAGGTTACATTCGGTTCTCCCGACAACTTCAGAAGCAAAGAACTACTCCTCGACATTGCTCCCTTTCGAAGCGGCTATCACGCACTGCTCGGAAGAACAACCTTCGCTCGCTTCAACTCAGTACCACACTATGCCTACCTCAAACTCAAGATGCCCGGTCCACATGGCGTCATCACAATGAGTGAAAACACAGAGTGTTCCTTGCGTGCGGAAGAATATGTGGCGGCTCTAGCAGCCGAACACTAAGCGGCCCCTCCTACCAGAACAGATGATCGGTCATCAAGACCACGGACACGGTTAGATGAGTCCGGTACACCACCAATGGTAACAGCCCAGATAAACCTGAGCTGGGGCCCATAGATATTCCCCCACAGGTGGTGCTAGGGGCTGCAAATATGTAACAAAGCCCACAGTTCGGCTTGACTTTATTAATACAACAATATATTGCATTTCCATTATTCATTGAGAATAACCAACTTCTCGCACGATTACATTAGACTCTTTTACATGAGTTTTCATTTTTTACAGACACCAATCATGTGACACCCCTCCAGGATACGGCACAACGGAGACAAAGGCGCAGACATGCAGCAGGGCCCCGCTCAAAGGTTTCTCTTTAGATTAAGCCCCTGTGTAAACCTTCTTTACTGTCTCTTGTTGCTTGACATCCCACAGGTATTCAATACACCCAAAGGGGATACTGGCGTTATTGGCATTTCGCCACGACAGATTAATGCACGTACCTAGAAGTACAGGGTTCATAACCGAGGGCGTTACTCAGCCCAGTATATGTTATAAAGTCCGAATACCTTCGGGGGTGTTCGGCATCGCGAGTTTGGCCTCATATGCATCAGCTCCGAATCATGTCTTTGGTCAAATGTTGGGTTTGCCCGGCTCCTGGGTTTGCTGCCTTGGGTTCCGTTCTATCGGCTAAGGCGGCCAAAGGAGAACTACTGTGATTGTGCCCTGGTTATTCCGGATGAGCACCTCAGTAGAGAAAGCCGAAAACTGACTGTCATGATACAACGAGAGACTGGTCAACCATTCGAGGACTTACCGGAATCTTCGGGAATCCTCCGCATTAACGAAGGGCCGTTTCCCGGTCATGTACATACGCGCCCGTATCCGGATGCATGCGGAAGTATTAGGGGCTATATAGTAGCCCCGCCGTCAAACTCCTATGGCTAAGTGAAAGTGTTAAAGCTATATAGTCCGGTTGCCTAGTTCGACGTGCAATCACCTCCTTAACGGACCAAGACGTTGGATCAAGAGTGATTACGTGCATTTTCGTGAACACCCCCGCATTATATGTGTGGGGGCTGAACCCAACGACTGCTAACTTTCAGGATACATACATACATAAACGGCCGCACAGGAGACATTATAATACTTTCGGGCAAAAGTATAAACACAACCTTTATAATTAAAATAGAATTGTTTTTACAATTGAAAGACTTGTCACTCGAACATGACATTCTTCGAGCACTGAGCCTCTATTAAACGGGCACCTTCTAGGACCTGCTCAAAATAGTGCTCGGCTGGGTCCTGGCTTCCTGCCGGACTCTGGGTTGCAATGCTGGTGGCCTCCATTTCTGCCCAATATGTTTTAACACGGGCAAGAGCCATCCACACACCCTTTATGCACGCCGACCTCTTCATGGCATCGATTCGCGATACGCCACCAAGGAATTGTTGCATTAAACCAAAATAACTGCCCAGCCTTGGTCCCTTCGGCCATAGATGGTCTATGACAGACCTCATTGCAACACCGGACAACCTATGGAGCTCGGCCATAGCGGCCATCCTCTCACTCAATGGCAGTGGGCGTGTTGGAGCACTAAATTGCGACACGAACAGCCTTTCTATTTCATTATATTTTTTATCCTTGAAGAACTTGGTCGCATCAGCCGTACTTTTTGCCAGATCCGCATACGCGTCTGCAGCGCTCCAAGACTGATCCAGAGGAGCGTGTTTTGGATCTCCGAACTTCATCCGCAACAAATAGGGGCTTCCAGCCGCAATGTCTCCGGCTTGTCGAAGCTCCTCCCGCGCAGCTCTAATTTCAGAGCGCGTCTCCTTGGCCACATCCAGGGTCTTTTTCAGGTCAGCTGACTTCGCCTGATTCTCCTTTTCAAGGAGCTCATACCGGTCGGCGGCGTCCCTTAGCTCCACAGCCATCTCGGCTATTTTATCTTCGCTTCGGCGATGAGCAGCCTGTTCGGCTCTTAAATCTTCGGCCACCTTTAGGGTAGCCGCATTGCTACCCCTGGCTTGTTCCTTGGCTAATGCAAGTTCCGCCCTCAGGGCCTCCACGGCAGTAGCTCCACCTGCAGCCACAGCATATCATATTAACATTATGCTCCTCTTAATGTTTCCTAAACAAATGAGGAAAAAAGAGCACATACTCTGTGACTCGTCAATTCGTTGTTTACAAGCATGATGTCGGCATCCACCACATCAATCTATCGCCTCAGTTCGGCGAATTCAGTAGTTCGGTCTACCGCCGGACCCTTAGCCACCTGTGCATGAATGCAGTGCGATCATTACATGGGAGTGTGATCCTCCGTTTGCCGCCTAGGGCTGGCAACCAGAGTCTCAAGGGCTACTATCTATACGGAGCACACCTAGCGTGTGCGGTACAACCAAAAAATTACGTGTTTCATTGCGTACCTCAAAGCCTTTGAGCAGGCTCGTAAAAGCTTCATTCAACCCGCTTGTGGCGGATGAAATCTTCTCAAACACCGTACCCATTAACATACGGTGATCCTCTGAGAGAGCAGCTCGCTCCAGAAGGCCCGTTAGTGCGTCCAGCGGGGCGCCGGACTGTCCCGGACCCTTCCTATTGCCCTCCGTGGGAGCCGAACACTCCGGGGTCCGGGTGGCCGAAGTGTTAGCTTCCGGCCATGGATCTGGAATCCTCTGTGATGACACCTCGGGGTCGCCCGCCCCGTGGGGCGGAGAGGTAGGTGGGGTTTCACTCTCCATCATCTTCGGAAGAAGATCCCCCGAAGACGAACTCTGTTGAGAAGAGCTACTAGCCGGACTGCAAAAGATAGATCCTGGTTACTGTTCTCAGAGGAAAAAGCAATATATTTTTATTATAATTAACTTACGACTCAGTGGAGGGCTGGCCCGTTTGCGGGCATTGCGTGGTGAGGACGCCCTCTGGGGCAGGGCCCCTTGGTGATGTTTTCTTCCCTTGTTTAGGCACCTCTGTTTCCAAGTCTTCGGAGGCGGCCCTTTTATTCCCGAGGGGGAGGAAACCTTAGATTCACCTCCCCAATTATCCTCCTTCATGGAGATATTAATTCCCCCGGTTTGGATGTACAATGTGTGAAGCTCGTTCTCGGCTTCTCTGTTCTTCCCTTCAGCTTTCCCCGAGGGCACTTGACTCAGCGCACGTCTAAGCATCCTGGCTATCGTAGGATTCGGCGAGCCTTTGGGAAGTGGGGCTGGACATCTGATCCTCTCCGCCTTACTGAGCCAATCCTGGCAGCGGACAGTTTTCAGAATAATGTTGTGATAAATACAAACGAAGTGTTCGGTTACAGGGTTACTTACTTGGGTATCTGGGCGATTGCAGCTTAGGCCCGCATCCTTGGTGGTATCCGGACACTTTATTCGTGGTCCGAAGAATAACCTATACATCCCTTCGAGCGTCATGCCGAAGAAGTGCTGAATAGTTCATGGTCCTTCTAGGTTAAACTCCCACATCCGGAGAGGTCGGCGTTTGCATGGTAGGGCCCACCGGACTAGCATTACTTGAATTATTCTGACGAGGCTGATATCCCTCTCAAGAAACTCCCGAATATGGCTCTGCATGTTGGTATGTCATTAGCAGGCCCCCAGTCCAGTCCCACGTTGGCCCACGACGCAGTTGAGGCGGAGGGCCCGAGCGGAAGGCGGGGGCGGCCGCCCACTTTGTGCCTCGGGGAGTTGTGATGTAGAACCACCTCCGTTGCCATAAATCGTACACCTCCGGGAAGGAACCCTCTAGCCATGGGGCATTGGCGTTTTTTGCTTATTGCAGCGCCTCCGCACTCCGCGTGTCGCCCCTCGATCACCTTCGGCTTCAAATTGAAGGTCTTGAGCCATAAGCCGAAGTGTGGGGTGATGTGGAGGAAGGCTTCGCACACGACGACAAACGACGAGATGTGAAGGATGGAATACGGAGCTAGATCGTGAAAATCTAGCCCGTAATAGAACATGAGCCCTCTCATGAAGGGATCAAGACTAAAGCCTAAGCCTCGGAGGAAGTGGGAAACAAATATAACGCTCTCGTTGGGTTCGGGAGTGGGGGTGACCAGCCCTAAAGCAGGAAGCCTGTGCTCGATGTCGGCGGTCAGATACCTGGCCTCCCTGAGCTTCGCAATGTCCTCCTCTGTGACAGAGGAGGCCATCCATCGGCCTTGAAGGTCGAATCCGGACATGATTGAAGATTCGAAGTGCTTAAGCTTGAGCTTTGGGTGTTGGAACTTGAGGTGTGGAAAGGCGTAAGTGTGGGAAGAAAGGGATAGGCATCAGTCCCTCTATAAAGGGGGTGAATATCAAGGGTCCTTAGCGTAACCATTTGGGACTTGCCTAAAAACAAGGAGTCATACCAACAGGCGTAGTTGGGTTACCCACACCCGTATTAATTAGAATCCCGCAATAAGGGGGACACGATCTCTGCTTCGACAAGACGTGCCAATAAAACCACCTTGTAGTGCGAGTCGTGGCAGGCTGAGAAAAATGGTTCATATTAAACCGGGCCGCGGCGTGAGGACACGCTGTGAAAATTGTCAGCAGATTAGATCTGTAAAGTATTGTGCTCTCTACGATGGTGTGTGGAAATTATTTTGCAGAGCCGGACACCATCCTTGTGTTCGGAATTTTCTACGAAGTATTCAGAGATGGAACCCGCCTTGCAATGCCAAAGACAAATCTGTGTGCTAGACTCATCGTCATTGAAGCCTCGTTCAGGGGCTACTGAGGGAGTCCTGGATTAGGGGGTATCCGGACAGACGGACTATATACTTTGGCTGGACTGTTGGACTGTGAAGATACAAGATTGAAGACTTTGTCCCGTGTCCGGATGGGACTCTCCCTGGCGTGGAAGGCAAGCTTGGTGATTCGGATGTTACCTTCTCTGTAACCGACTCTGTGTAACCCTAGCCCCCTCCGGTGTCTATATAAACCAGAGGGTTTAGTCCGTAGGACAAGAACAACAATCATAATCATAGGCTAGCTTCTAGGGTTTAGCCTCTACGATCTCGTGGTAGATCAACTCTTGTAATACTCATATCATCAAGATCAATCAAGCAGGAAGTAGGGTATTACCTCCATCGAGAGGGCCTGAACCTGGGTAAACATCGTGTCCCCAGCCTCCTGTTACCATTAGCCTTAGACGCATAGTTCGGGACCCCCTACCCAAGATCCGCTGATTTTGACACCGACATTCGGCCCTCGGAACAGACACTGGTCATTTTGGATTGTTGGTCGTAGTGACATTGACCCAGATTACTACTGCAAGCCAGGTTTGTTGACAATTTTACTTGTCTTTCTTACTCATTCGATATAATATCCAATTATTCACGTCGATTAGTTGCAAACAATCAGTGCTAGACAAACTTCTTCATTCAGATTTTGGACGGTCTCTTACTGCAGTTACAATTATGCATACTTGTCCTAGTAAGCTCACAAGTAAATGATTGATTCACTACATCTATGCTTGCCTTGTCATATTTGTTGTCAATATTCTTTTAGGGTGGACCACCCTGTTTCTAAATACTGGAACCATAGACATGAGTGAATAGTATTTCTCTATGTGATCTCTTCCATCATGTGTGGGCAACGAACACTGCATTGTATAGAAAGAAAGTGTCATTTCCCGCTTTTACATAGGTTTCGATCTTTTACATGGAATACAATCTGCCTACTTGCTTTGTGTCGCACTACCAACACTGCACCCTTGAAGCTAAACATTATGACACTCACAATTGCTTAGTTTATTTGCTCAAATACGAATTTCATATGATTCTAATGTTCCTACTTCAGTTTTGAAATGTGTGCCTGCCTGTTATAGAGACATAAGGGGTTTGTATTTCTGTGTGTGGTCTGGTCAGCGTGGTTGGGGGGTGAACTTTGCATATGCAGGGGTTTATAGGGAGACACTCTTCGAGTTGAATCCGCAATGCATTCCATAGATAAACTGACTACTTTTTATGTTTTCATGAATCTCAGATTCTGAACAGCATCATAATGATTATGAGCTTGCGCGCATGAAAAGAATAAAGCAGAACAATGACATGGCTTTCAAACTTGGCATTAAGGGACTGAAATCAAGTCTGGATGCAATGCAATGCAAACGCTCTCCACCTACATATTCATGCTCAGAATATGATCCTAACAGTGATTCTGAGCTAGAGGGAGACCTAAGTCAATGTAGCTCCCTAGTGGAGGAGTCAGAGGAAGATGCCCTATCTTATTCACCCATCAAGGTACTTGCTCTAACTTTCCAAGGTTACATTGCTTGCACATATCTTGCAACTGATGCTTTGCATTGCTTCTACTTTGTTTAACTGCCATTAGCTTAGTTTACACATCGTGTCTGAGAATACCCCTGCCTATCCATTTTCAGTACATATTCCATCTGTCATCATACCATATTTATCCATTCAAATGTTGTTCTTGTGTATCAGACGTTCAAAAGGAAGAGGGTGATTGCTGATCATGGAGGAGCACAAGCAAAGTATTTGGAAAAGGTAGTGGCACCTGATAAATCAAATAGCCCATTAGGTGTAGTTGCAATATCACCATACCCACAAAACACCCCAACTCTAGCAGACTCTAGCCCTACTACACTGGTCATTTCTGATGCCCCAACTTAGCAGACCCCAACTGCAGCAAACAGTATGATTATGCCAGTTGACATAGCACCAGCTCTACGATGCAAAACCCCCATTCCAGCAAAGAGTACACCAAATCCAGTTGCCAAATCCCTTTTCGAACCAGAGAGAGCCCCAATTGCAGCTAGGGCTGCAAATGAGTCGAGCTCGAGCGAGTTGGAGTTGGCTCAGCTCAACTCATATGAAAATTCGAGCGAGCTCAAACTAAGTGAAGCTCGTGATCGAGCTGTAGAACATGACTCATGCTCAACTTGTAACGATCTCGAGTCGATCTCGAGCTAGTTTCGAGCTAAATGAGAGGGTAAAAATTATAAATCTATGGATGAAAAACAAAAAAATTAAGATGAATATGTTGTGAACCTTTGCCAAAAATATAGGATATTTAACACATAGTCAACCACGTGCCATAATTAGGCCTAAATCTTCTTTGCACTTAATTAAGTTCCCATGTTCGTTGGTAAATAAAATGGAAAAAATTATGGATAACATATATGGTAATAAATTATCTTATTTCCATTTAATATATGGCATAATCATTTAATATAATGATATTTTGTCAAGCTATCAAGCTAAAATCGAGCGAGCCAACATTGGCTCAAGATCGGCTCATTTCTCGGTCGAGCTACATAAAGTGTTCAAACTCAACTTGTTTCTTTTCGAGTCGATCTCGAGTCGAGTCAAGAAACGAGTCGATCTCGAGCAGCTCACGAGCCTCGAGCTTTTCTTGCAGCCCTAATTGCAGCAAATAGGACCCCTGTTCCATTTCTTCCCAGTTTAGAAGACGAAGCTTATGTTGTTGTCAGGAACTTTGTGCGCATCTTTCCTTCATGGAAAGATTATACTGCAGACACGGAACAATTTCCAGTCTTCCTCCGCAACTTACGCGTAAGTAATGTACTAATGTTATTCATGGTCATTACTGCATATGTTTCTGCTGACAGAAGACACAAGACTTCATTCTTTTAAATAAGCGAGGAGCAAACTGGATTGTGAAGATGAGCAAGGGTTGGTTGTGCTTTTCAAGCACTCATTGATGAAGTATCGTTCCTACCTGAGGCAAGCGCACTTCAATGGCAAGCCTCTGAACGAAATTTCTGTGAAGTCTCCGGTGCTACATTTATCCGACGGTGACTGGAATAATCTTGTTACACATTGGTCTCGGCTGCAGCGTAAGGTACTGTCTATGATATCACATCACAATTTGAACTACATTTCTCCATTTGCCTTAATGTCTCACTTGTACGAAAACTATTAGCAGAAGAACATTCATTCTCAAGGGACCACAGAATCTCGCAACTATACTGCACATTGCATTGCTCTTGTGAGTACCTCTTGCCCTGTATGACCATACTTACTTCCATAGCTGTTTGATTATGTAGCATCACTGCACATGTTAGCCTCGTAATCGTCCATTTGGTGGACATTATAAGATCCATATGGACTCTTACATAAATTTAGAATCAACCCAATGCTTTTGAAGAGGTTTAGCTCTGCAGTCCTCTTGTAAGGACTGAACATGGTCTATCATTGTACTTACATTAACAGCTACTCCCTCCATCCCATAATATAAGAACATTTTGTACAGTACACCAGTGTTCAAAACACTCTTGTATTATGCGAAGAGGGATTGGTTCATTGTGTAGCATTCTCCATCTTATCTCCCCCGCCCACCATTTACTAAAAAAGATCAGATCTATATTTAATCATACCAACAAGTAGAATACAAACAATGCCAGTGCAGAAGTTTTCTCTTGTTAGTACATTTTGTCCTGTAACGCTTGTACTTCCAGGGATTGGTAGTTGATTATGTAGCATCAATCTGCATCTTATCTTCATTATCCTCTATCCCTTCTAGTGTTATCATATCTATAATTACTCTCTACAAAATGTAGAGTACAGGCAATGCTTATGAAGAAGATTTTGTGCTGAAATTCTTGAGTTATCCTTCCCTTGACATGGAGAAGGGCATTATAAATCCGGTGTTAACTGTTAATGTAAGTCAGTCCTTCTAAAGCCTTTATCCTCAACTGCTGTTTAATTTGCTCATACTCCCTATCGTTTACTGCTGTTTAGTTTGTTGTTTCTACCAAAATGCATGTTCACAAGAACCGTAAGTTCTAAGTTTTACTTGTAAAACCAAATTCCTTATTCATACCATGCACATTACTTAATACTCCCTATATGTATGCTTGTTTTTGTGGATCTATAATCCAGTGTGTGGTGAAGCAGCCCACATTTGCACCTTGTCATCTCCTGTTTTATCTTACTAATGTGGCTGATGATATGAACAACATGCCATGCACATTATCCAAAATAGATACAATGATTTTCTTTGCCCTTCATCTATGCTTGTTATGTTGACATGGTAATCCAGTAGTGTGGTGAAGCTCCCCGCATTATGAACAATGCCAAATTATGCTATTGATATTTTGAACTTACTCTTTATTTTCTAATTTGAAATTGGATGGAACTGACAGCACAGTTATCATCTTTGTTTATACACATGCAAAACCTGTCATCTCTCGGCTTTGTTTCAGGGTGATATGCCTGATGGCATGCACAAGTCTGCTGAAGGCTGTGAGACAAACCCAACATATATTGCAGCAAAGAAGGCAAAACATCTTGAAGATAGCGAGACAACCCCAAAGTCTTGTCTTGATGCAGTGTTAAAGTTACTTGAGACTAGCAGTCAGACAAGCTCACAGAATTTACTGTCTGAATCAGTTCGACTTCTTCAGTCCCAAGTTCTAGCAGAAAGGCATTCTGCAACTCAACTTCGACTTGAAGTCCTATCTCTAAGGAAGATTGCGGAGAAAACCAATGAGAACCTCATCGCTAAATAGCTACACCTGGAAGCTATGATCGACATGCTAGGCCGGTCTCACAGCCTTGCTCAGCAGCTTGCGCAGAAGTTCCCCCGCAAGGCTAACCTTTCTTGAAATGTCTTGGAAGTGGTCTCGGTTCAGTATTACTTTGTTACACTGCAATGGTGCCCAGTTTTTGTAATCTGCTTCTTCGTTGTGCTTTATGATCACTCGTGGCGAACTTAGATGCCCAGTGGATGTAATATACCTTAAATCCTTTGTTGTATAGTGTAGGTTTATTCTTAGTTACTATGTCGTAATTTCTTTATGTATAGAGTAGGTTTGTTCTTAATTCCTACTAGTTACTGCCATCATTCGCTATCTGAAAAAATCAGATGTAGTCGACCGGGCCGAAACATTCGACTCTAACGGGCCTGGTTTTTAGCGGGCCACAATTGGGCTGGCCTGCGTCTTTCTTGGGCCCGAATGATTAGGGCCTTCACACATTGCGCTAGGCCCAAACTTACACCGGCCTATATTTTAGTTGGGCCTTTTGTCGACCCAGCGCTTAGTTTGTCCCAGGTAGCGTTGGGCCATTAGCAGGCTGAATATTGTACTAGCATGTTACGGCTGAGATGAAACCACGGGCCTTTAGCAGGCCAAAATGCATGTTGGGCCTCAATTTTCACTAGTCGTCGACGGGCCTTCAGCAGGCTGAAATGTAGACCGGGCCTTTTTGGGCCCAATTAGCTCACGGGCCGTTACCAGGCCAAAACATATCTCAGGCCTTAGTTGGCCCACTGATATCATGGGCCTTTAAGAGGCCGAAAGCTTAGTACAGGCATCAACAGGCCGAATTACGCGACAGGCCTTTAACAGGCCCAAAGTCACGTTGGGCTTAACTGTTGCCACCTTTAGCATGGGCCGTTAGTGGGCCCGATGTCCCATCGGACCATATATGGCCCATGGGCAGCACGGGCCATTCCCAGGCTGAAAGTCACACCGGGCTGAAATGGGCCCATGTCTACATGAGGCCTCTAACAGGCCGAAAGTCACTCCGGGCTGAAATGGGCCCATGTATACATCAGGCCTCTAACAGGCCGAAAGTCACTGGGCCCTAGTTGGGCCCAAATAATCGGCGAACAATTAACGAGCCAGATCCGGCTTCGGGCCACAAATGGGCCCAAATATTCGGTGAACAATTAACGGGCCAGATCTGGCTTTGGGCCGTAAATGGGCCCAAATTTTGTGCGAACAATTAACGGGCCAGATATGGCTTCGGGCCGTAAATGGGCCTTTATTAAGTAGGCCATTATTGGGCTGGCCCACTAGTACCTGATTAAGTACTACGGGCCTTTGACTGGGCCGGCCTTTTTAACCTACATGGGCCTCTGTTGGGCCCAGCCACGTGTCGACGTATCATAAGCATGTCTCCTCCAATGGACAGGCGACATCTGGCCCACTAACGAGCTGACAGGTGTTCCCTTCGGCCAATCAGAATTTTACACGTGGAAATTTCCCATTAGTCCGGGCTGTTAACGGGTTATCGGATCCAAAACCTGACCCGATAGCTTAAGGGTGTTCCGTTATGGTGGATGCCACGTGTCGGTCACCCTTGACGAAAGCACTTCTGTGACGCGCGATTTATCGTCATGGAAGTGGACACTTCCGTGATGATAATTTTGGTAATGTCATGGAACACTTCTACAACAGCACAGGTATGACTATCTTGATTCTGTCATAAAATCGTCATGGATGTACATGCATGACAAAAAACGCGACCTACTGTGACAAACACATATCATCACGAAAGTGTATTTTTTTGTAGTGGTGAGGGGGGGGCCTGCTGTAGGGTGTTGCAATATGTTCACGGTTCGCTTATTGTCAGTGTTGCGAGGGTGACAGTAGCCTAAATGCGGATAAGTGGGTCATGGCGTATGGGAGTAAAGAGGAGTTGATACTTAATGCTATGGTCGGGTTTCACGACCTTAATGATCTTTAGTAGTTACTGATGCTTGCTAGAGTTCCAATCATAAGTTCATATGATCCAAGTAGAGAAAGTTTGTTAGCTCATGCCTCTCCCTCATATAAAATTACAAGAATGATTATCGGTACTTGTTATCGATTGCCTAGGGACAAATTACTTTCTTGTTGACAAAAGCTATCCACTTTTATTACCTTGAAATTTATCCGTAGTTTTATTCTCGCAAAGTACTCGTAGTTTTATTCTTGCAAAATAGTTTCATACTTGTTTTAGGTAAAGCAAACGTCAAGTGTGCGTAGAGTTGTATCGGTGGTCGATAGAACTTGAGGGAATATTTGTTCTGCCTTTAGATCCTCGTTGGGTTCAACACTCTTATTTAAGAAGGCTACAAATGATCCCCTATACTTGTGGGTTATCAAGACCTTTTTCTGACACTGTTGCCGGGGAGCAATAGCGTGGGGTGAATATTCTCCTGTGTGCTTGTTTGCTTTATCACTAAGTAGTTTTTATTTCCTGTTCTAAGTTGTTCTCTATCTTTAGTTATGGATATGGAACACGAAACACCAAAAAAAGTAGTGGTACTTGCTACTCATGGAGATGGGGAACCTCCTAAAACCCTCAATGATCGTTAGCTGAAAAATATTATGCACTACTTTAATAATCCTGAGAAAACCCCATTCAACTTGATAATGGGAGTAATGTTGGATCAACATGAATACTTTAGGGATTATCGCTTGACTCATAAAGGGAAATTGTTATGGGATCAAATTCATATGTTGCATTGGTATGCTCGGGAGCTATGCTTGAGATATGATTATACTTGTTGCTCTAGGATGAACATTCCACATCTTCCCTTTTCATGCAAATTTAATGATAATGAAACCTTGGCTTCTTATGCCAATGGTATATATGATTATTATTATGTGGAACGAATAGAAGAATTTGTTACTTTTAAGGGGGCTTATGAAATTGAATCTTTGTTTCTAAAGTATGAAGCTTTTGATGATGATGTTTATAGACCTGAAAATTTTGCCATCCTTAAATATTGCTATGATAATTATGAATACAATTCTGATACTGATGCGTTTATTGAGAAAGTCTCCGCTGTCCAAGAAGAGACTAATATTTTGCAGAGTCTATGAAAGAAGGAATTGATGAAACTGTGACCTCATTGGATGAAAAAGATCATGAGGAGAGTGAAGAACAAAAGGAGGAAGAGCGGATTAGCTACCCGTGCCCACCCTCTAATGAGAGTAACTCTTCAACTCATACATTGTTTAATGTCCCCTCGTTCTTACCTAAGGATGAATTCTATGATAATTGCTATGATCCCATTGATTCACTTGAAATATTCCTTTTTGATGATGCTTGCTATGCTTGTGGCCAAGATGCCAATATGAATTATGCTTATGGAGATGAACTTTCTATTGTTCCTTATGTTAAACATGAAATTGTTGTTATTGCGCCAACACATGATAGTCCTATTATCTTTTTGAATTCTCCAAACTACACTATATCGGAGAAGTTTGTTCTTATTAAGGGTTATATTGATGGGTTGCATTTTACCCTTGCACATGATGATTTTGATGAATATGATATGCATGTTCTTGCTGCTCTTACTTGCAATTACTATGAGACAGGAACCACATCTCTGCCTCTCTATGTTTCCAACACGATAAAATTGCAAGAAACTGCTTATGCTATGTATTGGCCTTTACTTGATGTGCATGAATTGTTCTTGTATGACATGCCGATGCATAGGAAGAGAGTTAGACTTCGTCATTGCATGGTATATATTGCTTTGTGCTCACTACTAAATGCCAAATCATTGTTAATTAAAATTGGGTTTGATATACATTGGGATCCGGGTGCATTCATTACTTGAGCACTTTATGCCTAGCTTAATGGCTTTAAAGAAAGCGCTGCCAGGGAGACAACCCGGAAGTTTTAGAGAGTCATTTATTTCTATTGAGTGCTTTTATAAAGTTCAAAAACAAAAAATATAGAGGGGAACTTAAAACTTTTCATAAAAGAGAAGCGATTGAAAGGTGATGCATTGCGGAAGTGAGGGTCGACCTTGAACACTTGTGTTCATGCTCATGGAAACAATGTAGAATTTTTCATGAAGATCCTCACAAATATAATTATCCACTTGTACAATTCCATTATATTATAAAAATAATGTGCCAAGATTTGCCTTTAGCATGAGTAGATAGCTTGTTGGTTTGTGCGGTGCAAAACAGAAACTTTGGCTGTAGTGCACGATTTTACATTTTTTACTGGAATTTCAAATGGATCCGAAACTTTTTGTACTATCTTTATATATATAATGTTTATTTTTTCCTAATTTGCTCAGAATTTTTAGAGTTACATAAGTATGCTAGATGTTCAAATCTTTACAGACTGTCCTGTTTTCACAGATTGTTGTTATAGCTTCATTATTTGCGTATGTTTGAATTCTTGTTGAAGACTCCTTGACTTGGGGCCATAGAATTGTGATAGAATACAGTGGGTAATATTTGTTTATAATTATTCAATAATGTTACAGCAATACATGATGGGATTTCATTGCCATGTTCACTAACCCCGCCACTAAAAGTTTGGTTATGTTTTGTGTGGATGAAGTGTTCGAAGATCGAGGTGGCTCTTTGGTTAAGTTTTGTGTGGATGAAGTGTTTGAAGATCGAGGTGGCTCTTTGGTATGACCGCTTATAGTATGATGGTGGCTCTTTGGTGTGACCTTGATATATTCCCCGCAAACCTTTGGGGCAGTTCTTCCATTGCCAATGCATGCAATCAATTGATCCGAGCATTCGTGGAAACCCCCTGGCCTCTCCAATAGCCAAAAACTTCTCCGTATCCTGTGCATTTGGTTCTCTGAGATACTCAGCTCCAAACACCTCCACCACGGCACGGGCAAACTTTGCAGTAGTCTTCGGGCATGTGCTCTCCCCCATCATGACCATCTCACCAATGGCATCTGCAGCAGTACCAAGTGCAAGCACCCTCAGTGCAGCCGTACACTTCTGCTTAGCAGAGAAAGAAAGTTGTCTACGGCAATCCCTCATGACCTTGAAGTAGTCATCATGTGCCTCCACTCCCTCCACAATGCGCAAGAACAATGGTTTCCGCATGCGGAAATGGCGATGAAAAAATGGATTATCTTGGAAAGTTGGGTTCGGAGCAAAGTAGTCCTTCCGCAATAGTTGTGCTTCGGGCACCCTATCCCGATTGATCACTATTCTCCCTTTGATTGAGCCCTTGAAGTTGAGAATATGCTCCACCTGCTGGTCCATTTCCTTTTGCATGCTCATGAGCATGATCATGTCCACTTCTTCATCCGAATCCGAGGAATCGAAGAACTCATCTTGAATCATTTGATCAAGCTTCATCGGCCCATACTCCTCGTGAGACGAAGCATCAGAACCATCGTTTTCCCTAATAAAATCACAAATATCCGGTCAGACAATGTGTCGAACACATCAAGCGCAAGGCGGAGCCAGAGAGTTGTCGGACGTACCGTGTTGGCGTCCGGGCCAGTGATGATGTCCCCGGTGATGAGGATGGCAGAGATGGCTGCTCTGCGAGAGCTAGGGGCGCAGAGGCTAGAAATGGCCGTGGATCAGTCGCGGCGGTGGAGTTGCGAGATGGACGACGCAGAGGAGGAAGAAGAGAGGAGAGAGCAAATGGATCAGGCAGTTCTGGGGGTGGATTTGGTGCAATTTGGGGCGGGGGCGGGCTGTCGGGTATGATGTAGAGGGCGCACACGGGCACGTATGCGCCCCATATTTGGGCTGGATATAAGGGGTGCCGGTCAGCCTGGGTGTTTGAGGCCCGTTTGAGGCGCCCGTCCGGGTCAAAATTACATGACCGGTCAGTGACCGGGCGGGCCGCCTAGGCGTTTAAGGCTAGTTCGGGGCGCCTGGTTGTAGATGCTCTAACCTTGCAACTTGTCCATTGGGAGCCAGCCGCCGGCATGTACGCCCGCTCCACTGGGTTTGAGATGCCCTACACGACGGTGCTCCAAAGACCAGGGGTACAGGATACGTGGCACCGGCAGTGGCGAAGACCACACGCCGGAACAAGCGACTCAAGTCCATCGTTTGGAGAGTCCCGACGACGCCATGTCGAATAGCAGTGCTCAACCCAAGTGTCACTTGCATCTTGGCACCACACCTCGACGACTCGTCATCGGTGGTCTCGGCCATGACAGCTCCTTCATCAACGATAGCGGGACATGGAAATGCCAGGGACTTGGGAAACGTGTCCGCCTTGTTCCTTTGGTTCTCATCTTCCTCTCTTCAACCATCACAGAGCATCAAAACAGGAAGATGAAAAGGTAGTAGGTGCAGAGGCCAAGGACAGTGGGAAGGATCGAGGAGGATATGGCTCAGCCGCCGCTAATGAGGTGCGCTCTCTCGACGACGGCGCACCTAGGTTACCCACGAGAGTGGATTTTCTACTCTCGGGTGTACTACACCCGAGTAATTCAAAAATTGTAAAAACATTATGAAACAACGTCCAAAAAATCTGATTTTTTTACATCAATCTCTCTGAAATGTTTGAGGCTCTTGCAAAGTTTCATCAAAAAATAACATCTGAAGAGTTCCCACCAAAAATAACAAGCAGCGATTTTGTTATTTTTGGTCGGAGCTCAAGGGAAAATATTTTTGGAGGAAATTTTGAAATAATATCAAACATTTGATAGAGTTTGTTGTCGCAAAATTTCATATTTTTTGGATGTTGTTGGGGATATAACTATTAGGTATGACCCGCCCAGGAGGGGCCGGGTTATACCAATGGCGACTCTTGGATATGAAGCCCAAGACGACACTTGAAGATGGCGGTTTTGCTAAGGGCCCGAAGCCCAAAGGCGACTTAAGGCCCGTAGAGATAAACCGCCATATGTACATAACTTGTATTGTAAGGCAAGAATAGTTAGAGACCGAGCCGGACACTGTTTATGAGCCAGTCGGGACTCTATGATCCGCTGGGCGTCGACCTCTGTATATAAAGGGGCGACCCAACAGCGGTTTAGGGCAAGTAACATCAGATCGAGAGCCGGGTCAAGCGATTTCGCTCCCTGGTAATCGAGACATAAGCAATCCCACTCAAAACTAGATCGTAGGCTTTTACCTTCACCGTAAGGGGCCGAACCAGTATAAACCCCGTGTCCTTTGTCCCGATTAACCCCTTTAAGTTTCCTAGTTGCGATGGCTCCACGACTAAGTCCTTTCACTAGGACATCTGACGTGACAATTCCAAGACAGATGGCGCCCACCGTGGGGCCAGCGCACGGTGGATTTGAGTTCTTGGAGGGCAGCTTCGAAGGGTTCAAGGGATAAGCTATGGGCCGGATGACCAAGAGTCACCGCGGCAAGCTCTACATCAATGACGCAGGCTGGATGACCAAGAGTCACCACGCCGGCTCAATTGAGTACGGGTACCGGGTCCCCTTTGGTGGAATCCACATTTTCATCGGCAAGATCGGCGAGCTGGGCCCTGAGCCGGACATCTGCACCGACCTCGTCGAGACGGCTCAGCATGCGAGACCCGCCCGGGCTCAGCCTGCTATGAAGCGTGCCTTCATGGGATGCATCCACGGGTAACTTCCTGACAGATCTGTGTCGGCAGGTGAGACGGCCATCTACTCTGATGGTGAGTCATCCACAACGGATTCACTGTATCAATTGCAAGATAGTGGGCTTGGGGGTTCTCCCGATGGCAGTAGTATTTCGGATCTCCTTGAGCCGCCAAGCAGAGTTGGGATCTTCATGGCTGGCACGCAGCCCATTCAAAATTCTACAACTGCAGCAGCAATAACCTCCGGGTCAGCGGCAGCCGGGCGAGGAGGCCATGTGCGCCCACCGGCTCAAGTGCTGATGGATCTCATGGATAAGATGACAGCTCTGTTAACCGCCACGGTCAACCCAGTGGATCAAGCTCAACATGATGCGAAAGTGGTGCAGTTAAAACAGGATATCGTGCAGGCTAAGGAGGACCTGGCGGTGGAAGATGTCAGGATAACCGCGGAGCGAGCGGCTTTGGACACTCAAGCTCAACAGATTCAGTCGCAGGCTTTCCAACTCACGATGGATCAGAACGCATCAAACAAGGTCATGAGGAGAAGGTACCAGAAGAGTCAATCCCGTCTGCCTCCGGTTTATGATCCTCGAGATCTCTTCCGAACGCCTGAGGCAGGGCCCAGTAACCCGCCGAAGATAAACCGGGTTGCAACACTCGAGTCTAGGATGCCGGTTCAGCCGTGTACGATGGAGCCTCCCCGGATGAATACTACTCCGCCTCAGTATATACCAACACCACCGGGTCATTATTCTAACCCATTGGAGAACATGATCGCTGTGGCGGCATGATTGGCGGCTCTCCCGGTGGATGGCGACTCTCCGACGGCGGTTGAAACTCGCAGGGTCAGAGAACTTCTTCAGACGGCTTTAGCATAGCAGGAGGCATACTCGTATAGCCGAGAAAGGATCCATTCAACCCCTCGTCCAAGCCGGAGCCCGAGTTATAGCAGGCATATGTATTCAGCGGCCGTTTCAAGAAACGCCCGGCGCCATGATCAGCCGTGCGGGCATGACCTAGCGCGTGATGGAGCTCTCAACCTGGTGGATTAGGGCAGAATACGTCAAGAGGCTGAGCGGGCGGCTCAGCAGGTGGCTGAGCAGGCGGCTCAGCTGGCAGCTTACCAGCCTTTTCCGGTTTATCCAATGACTTCTATTGAGGCAGGCGCGACCACTAGGACCGGAGGTGTCCCCTGTCTGGTGTCGGCTCTAGGTAACGAGCGTTTGCCCAAGGATTTCAAAGGGCCTCGAAAGGTGCCTAATTATATGGCTGACTTAAAGTCTGGGGCGTGGATTGAAAGCTATGAGATGGCTATGGAACTACTGGAAGTCAGTGATGCTGCGATGCCAAGTACTTCACCATGATGTTGGATAGGACTATCCGCACTTGGTTGAAGGGGCTACTGCCTAATTCCATCGGTTCATGGGCAGAGTTAAAAGCCCGGTTCATTTAGAACTTCAAAGATACATGCAATCAGCCCATGTCAATTGTGGATTTGACTAATTGCAAGCAAGAGGAGGGTGAGTCCACGACCCATTGGGTGTGTCGGGTCAAAGCCATAATGCATTCATCTGATAAGATGGATGCCGGCTCTGCAGTCTTAATGTTGGAGAAAAAATGTCGTTTTGTGCCTCTGAAGATGAAGCTGGGGCGGCTCAAGCGCGATTGTAATGACATGCGCCAGCTGATGGTGGCTCTAGTCAAATATGCCAACTCTGATTGTACCAAGGATCCCGAGTCTGACGATGAGAAGACAGGGAAGGGAAAGAAGAATGGCAATGCTAAGGGTCCTCATCATAACTCGGCAAATCAAGGAGGTAATAATAAATGTAAGGCTAATGGTAGCTTGGAGTTTGTGGCTAACACCAATGCGCAGGGCAACAATCAACGACGCAAGGGGAGACCACCTCCTCGGTCCGGCAGATCAAGCCCCACGCTTGAGCAGTTACTGAATGAGCCCTGCCCAAGGCACGGCACTCCGTAGAAGCCGGGCACTCACTTATGGAAGGATTGTATGATCATGAAGGCTTTTAAGAATTCCAACATGTTCGACAGTAATCATGGGCAGGGCGGCGGCTCAGGTGGCGGCGGTTTTCATGGCCCGGGCGGCGGTTCAAATTCCAATTTTCAAAACTCTCAAGGTAACCAAGGAGGTTACAATCAGCAATCTGGCCAGGGAGGTTGGCAGCAGCAGCAGGGTGGATACCAGAGTCATCCAAAGCAGCTGAATAGTGGACAATATCATGTGTTTACAACCAGTTTGTGCAAACGGGATCAGAAGCTTCATAAGAGGGTTGTGAACGCTGTTGAGCCGGCAGATCCTCGTTATTTGAGATGGTCTGAGCATCCTATTCTTTGGATTAGAGAAGATCACCCTCCCTGGGCTGACAATCTGGGTCACTTGGCCTTGGTGGTGGCACCTCAGGCTGGTGGATATAAATTCACTAAGGTGCTCATGGATGGAGGCAATAGCATCAACATCCTCTATTATGAGACTTTTCGTCGCATGGGTTTGACTGATAAAAATCTCAAGACTTCCAACACTGTTTTTCACGGGGTGGTCCCTGGTAAGTCGGCATACCTGGTGGGTAAAATTGAACTGGAAGTGGCCTTTGGAGATGAGCATGATTCTAGGGCTGAGAAGTTAACCTTTGAGGTGGTCAAAATCAAGAGCCCGTATCACGCCCTGTTTGGACGGCCGGCTTATGCCAAGTTCATGGCACGGCCGTGTTATGTTTATCTGCAGCTCAATATGTCGGGTCATAAGGGCACCATCACAGTGCATGGGAGCCGGAAAATAGCCTTGGAATGTGAGGAAGGCGATGTTGCTTATGCTGAATCTGTTTGCGCGACAGAGGAGTTGAAGTTCTATAAGGACAATGTTGACCCGGCGGACATGACATCATTGAAGAAACCGACCACAGAGTATGAGCCGGTAATGAAGTTTAAGTCGGCCAATGATACCAAGCTTGTTGATTTTGTTCCAGGCGACTCGTCTAAGCAGTTCAGTATCAGTGCCAATCTGGATCCCAAATAGGAAAGCGCGCTCATCGAGTTCATCCGTGAGAACCGGGACGTCTTTGCACGGAAACCTTCAGACATGCCGGGTGTACCGAGAGAACTCGCTGAGCACACTCTCAATATTGATCCAAAATTTAAGCTGGTTAAGCAGTTTCTTCAGTGGTTCAATGAAGAGAGGCGCAAGGCCATTGGTGAGGAAGTGGCCCGGCTCTTGGCGGCCGGGTTCATTATTGAAGTCTTTCATCCGGAATGGTTGGCTAACCCGGTGTTGGTGCTGAAGAAGAACGGCACTTGGCGTACGTGTGTGGATTATACATATTTGAACAAAGCTTGTCCGGCTAATCCTTTTGCTCTCCCTCGTATTGATCAGATCATTGATGCTACGTTGGGTTGTGAGCGCTTGAGCTTTTTGGATGCTTATTCTGGTTATCATCAGATTAAGATGGCAGTTAAGGACCAGGAGAAGACGGCTTTTATTACTCCGTTTGGAGCCTTCTACTATGTGTCTATGCCTTTTGGGCTGAAGAGCACCCATGCGACTTATCAGCGATGTGTACAGAACTGTCTTCACAATCAGATTGGGCGCAATGTTCATGCTTATGTGGACGACATTGTGGTGAAGCCCAGAGAGAAGGAGACCTTGATAGACGATTTGAAGGAGACCTTTGATCATGTCCGGGTCTATAAGATGATGCTTAACCCGGCCAAGTGCGTTTTTGGTCTACCTGCAGGCAAGCTCTTGGGTTTTCTGGTTTCTAACAGAGGCATTGAGGCTAACCCAGAGAAGATCAAGGCAATCATCTCTTTGGCTAAACTGGCGTGTATTAATGAAGTTCAGCGTCTGGCGGGTCGTATTGCTGCTTTAAGCCGGTTCATAAGCCAGTTAGGTGAGAAGGCCATACCGCTGTATCAGATGATGAAGAGGGCAGACGACTTCGGCTGGAGTGATGTTGCTAACGCTGCCTTTGAAAATTTGAAGAGACAGCTAGCCGAGCCGCCGGTTCTTGCTGCTCCCATTGATAAAGAGCCATTATTATTATATGTGGCTGCTAACACACGTGATGTCAGCATGGCCATTGTGGTGGAGCGCAAGGAGGCTGGCAAGGAACATCCGATTCAGCGGCTGGTTTACTACATCAGTGAGGTGCTTACTGAGTCCAAGCAATGATATCCACATTGGCAGAAGCTCGTTTATGGGGTGTTCATGGCAAGCTGGAAGCTTAAGCAATATTTCCTGGGCCATCCTATCACTATGGTCAGTTCTGCTTCTTTAGGAGATATCATTCAAAACAGAGAAGCCACAGGATGAGTCGCCAAATGGGCCATTGAACTTGGGCCTCATGGTTTAAAGTATGTGCCACGCACTGCTATCAAGTCTCAAGCACTGGTGGACTTCATCAACGATTGGACAGAGCTGCAGATGCCTGAAGAGAAGCCGGATAACACATATTGGACTATTCACTTTGATGGGTCCAGGCAATTGGAGGGCTCGGGGGCTGGAGTTGTTTTAGCTTCCCCTCGAGGTGACAAATTTTTTTATGTGCTATGGTTGATGTTTCCTTGTACTAACAATGCAGCTGAGTATGAGGCCTTGCTCCATGGTCTTCGGATGGCTAAGGAGATGAGCTTAAGCCGGGTAAGGTGCTTTGGCGACTCAGATTTGGTGGCTCAACAAGTATCAGGCAAGTGGGATTCCAAGGATCCTCTCATGGCGGCTTATCGCCGTGAAGTTGATGCCATTGTTGGGCATTTCAAGGGTTACCAAGTGGAGCACATTGACCGCAGAAAGAATGAGGCGGGTTATGCCTTAAGCCGGCTGGGGTCTCAGCGTAAGACGGTGCCGCCCAATACCTTCTTGGATATTTTGCATAACCCTTCTGTCAAGTTGCCTACAGAGGAAGACTTGGTTGTTCCTGACCCGGAAGCACAATTGGTGGTGGCTCTTCACGTCATCCCAGATTGGACAGTGCCATACTTGGCTTACATGACCCAGGGCGAGTTGCCTGAGGATGAAACCTTGGCCCGGCAGATAACCCGACAGTCTAAGTCAATGACAATTGCCAATGCGAGTTGCATCATCGCAGTGTCACTGGGGCGTTTCAGCGTTGTGTTCCTCCTGAGGAAGGCCAAGAAATCCTTCGTGAGATTCATGAAGGGGATTGTGGTCATCATGCCGGGTCAAAATCTCTTGTGGCCAAGGCTTTTCGTCATGGATTTTATTGGCTGACAGCTCATGCTGATGCAGAGGATTTGGTCAGTAAATGTGACGGTTGTCAGGAGTTCTCAAGACGTGCTCATGTGCCGGCTCAAGAGTTAAGGATGATTCCAATTACTTGGTCGTTTGCAGTCTGGGGGCTTGACATGATTGGGCCTTTCAAAAGGTCCAAAGATAAAAAGACCCACCTCTTGGTGGCGGTTGATAAGTTCACAAAGTGGGTGGAGGCAGAGCCAATTAGTAAGTGTGACGCAGCCACATCGGTTCAATTCATGAAGAAGGTGATATTTCGCTTTGGTTTTCGACATAGCATTATAACTGACAATGGTACTAATCTGTCTAAAGGCGCCATGGAAGAGTTTTGTCAACGTGAGCATATTCGGCTTGATGTTTCATCAGTAGCTCACCCCCAATCTAATGGTCAAGCTGAAAGAGCCAATTAGGAAATCTTGAAAGGCATCAAGCCCCGGCTTTTGGTTCCTCTGCAACGGACACCGGGTTGTTGGGTTGAGGAGTTACCCTATGTGATATGGAGCATCAATACTACACCCAACAGGTCTACGGGTTACACGCCTTTATTCATGGTCTACGGAGTAGAAGCGGTTTTACCTAGTGACATCTGGCATGACTCACCCCGTGTGGCGGCTTACGTTGAAGCTGATAACGAACAAGCTCGTCAGGATGCACTTGACCTATTAGATGAAAAGCGTGATTTGGCAGCAGCCCGCTCGACGATTTACCAACAGGATCTGTGTCGCATAGCCGCCGGGTTAAGTCCAGAACCTTTCAGGACGGTGATTTGGTGCTCCGACTCATCCAGGATCAAACTGATGTACACAAGTTATCCCCACCTTGGGAAGGACCCTTTGTGGTCAGCAAGAACTTGAACAACGGGTCATACTACCTTATTGATGTTCGAGAGCACAAAGACTCACGTAAGTCGGAGGAAGAAACCCGCTGGTTGTGGAATATTGCTCATCTTCGGCCTTACTACACCTGAGCCACCGGCTCTCATGATGTACATACTTTGATGATGTATATATTATGATAAGTAATAAAGCAGGACCTCTGTCCTTTTCATCCTCAATGATCATATGTCTACATTATCATCTTTTTCAAATGACCAAACTAGGGGGTTGGTCGTATTCAAATCTAGCTTAACCCTCTTGGTCCGGCTTATGATCGTATTCGAATCTAGCCATTTAAATTCATGATCACTAGGGGGCTTCCTGTTCAAACATAGGTAGTATTCAAACCAAAGAGAACATAGCTGTCAGTACCCTCTTGATCGGCACAATGCCAAGCTCACTAGGGGGCTTCTTGATCGTATTCGAATCATAGTTTAACCCCTTTTGGGTCCGACTTTGATCGTATTCGAAACAGTGTCGTTAAAAAACTCTCAAGGTCATTAGGGGGCTTCCTGTTCAAACATAGGTCGTATTCGAACCAAAGAGAACATAGTTGTCGGTACCCTCTTGATCGGCGCAACACCAAAGCCATTGGGGGCTACATGATCGTATTCGAATCCTAGTTTAACCCCTTTGGAACGATTTACTGATCGTATTCAAATTAGAAGCCTCGATTGTTTTTTTCTTATTTGGTTTAAGTTTTATTTGAAAGCAACCTTTGTTTTGACTTGAGACTTTTTATTCAAAGATCTAAGTGTAAGCGTGGTTTAAATTTAACCCGGCTTGATTTTGGATGATAAGTCGCCAACATATGAGAATCATCATATCTTTGGAGGTGTTGGTTTTCAAAGATTGGGTTATCACCCTTACTATTTGGGTCACATAAACCGGCAGTACAAGTTCAAAGATCATAGGTATAATATTATAGTTGTATTTCAAAGCTATATTTCACAAACAGTTTTATCTGTGACTCTTTGTTCCATAATTAGAGGTTATATGTAAAGCTATTATGACCTGCCCTGTGGTAAGCCGCCAAGGGTTTTCTTGTGATCTGTTTCTGTGTGCAGGACAACTCAAAGGTTTTCTTAGGCATAAAAGAAATAGTTGATAAGCATAATATGGGTGAATATAAGATGGAGGCTTAATAGTGTTGAGCACCTAAATGTGCACGATGGCACGGCAAAACAATGTTATTTCTACCCTATTACATGACTCCCCGAGTCCACATGATTAAACATTGTTTTTTCAGCAGACCACAGATATGAACCGCCTGGAGGATCAATTTCCTTGTTGACATGACGATTCTGGGTCAGCCCTTTCCGCTTATTTGCCCTGTTCCATGTCCTGGAAGGTTGATGATGACCAGTCAATGCCATTCAAAGCTTCAAATTCAGCTTCATCATCAATTAGTCCGGCCAGGTCAACTTCAGGGGAGAAGGTATGCTTACGGATTGGGGGGATTAGGCTGGTCGCTTTATAATGTGGCGTGGGAATTCTCTGGTTCTCCGCGTCATAACCCGGCTGGTACTTGGTGAGATCCGCTTCATCAGCTATCAGGGTGGCCACGGGGCGTATCTCCTTCACACAAGTGGAGAAGTCTTCCTGTTCAAAGGGAGTGCCATCTTCCTTCAGGCTTGGACAACCAATGGCGATGTTGTTCGGGTCTAACTCCGGTAGCCAAGCTTTGGCCCGACTTAAGGCAGCCACAGCTCCGGCTCTTGCAGACGATCGCCTTAGTTCAGTGAGTCACTGGGGCAGCACAGAGAGTTTCCTTAGCACATCTGCCAGGAGTGTGGGCACTTCATTTGACAGGGCCACTGTGGCTAAGGCGCGTTGAGACCCGGTGTAGAGTTGTTCCACCAGCGTATAAACTGCCTTCAGCTTTATCAGCATGTCTTGGTTAAGATTTGAACTCCAGGGGCCTGCATAGCAATGTTAGATGAGTTAATGACAATTTATATGACCAACAGAAAGATTCAAAAATTTGACACTTGCAGGGCGACTTACCAAAGATTGCTGAGACCATCTGAGAGACATGGCGTTTTAAGCCGGATAATTCGCCGGTTGCCTCTTCCAGAGCAGCCTCTGCCTTCTCTGCTCAATTGATCAAAGCAATCTTTTCATTAGCCCAGGCCTTTTTCTCCAATTCAAAGTCTTTTTTCAGTTTCTCTTGTTCAGATATACTGAATTCAAACTTGGAGTTGGCTCTTTGGGTTTCCGTCTCTTGTGCTTCCAGGCGATTCTTCAAGTCAGAACTTCTGATTCAAGTTGACGGGTGGTGGCCTGTACAAATACTGGGTCAAAATCATGGCTGTTAGCATATAATATTGAAGTCCCAAGCCTTTTGCAAGCAACAACACTTGGCACTTGGGGCCTAATGTCTACCGAAGAATTTTTCTAGGTGGCGGTTCATGAGAGTAAGTCCCAAGTACTTTGCAAGCAAGAGCACTTGACACTTGGAGGCTAATGCATATTGTTGTTAAACATTTTACAAGTATTTTATTCTATTCAAGCATGTCAAGGACCGGCTCAAACATGTTGCTTAAGCCGGCCCTTGGGGGCTATGGTGTAAGCTGGATTTCTTACATGTTATCCAAATATATCACTAATGTTATTAAGCATGTTTCTAAAGTCTACAGCATATTCATCATAAGCAATAGACTTGGGGGCTGGCATAATAATGATAAATTAGTACAGAGAAGGGATTGTACCTCAAACTTCTGGTGCATCTGCTTCACCATATCAATTCCAACGTCACGGCTACTGTGTACGTGGCTCGGATAGCCAGAAAAAACTTCCCCAACACTCATATGAGTATAATCAGCGACATCAAGCTTGACTCTGTGGCGTTCCTAAAGCTCCTCCTTGGCGGAACACTTGGCCAGCACGGTTGGTCTCCCCGACTCAGCAAAGCCGGTCTTGGTGATCTTGACATCAGGGTCTTGAGGATCATCCGTCCTGGCCGGGCTAGGGACTTCCGGGTTTTTAGAGCCATCGGCGGCTCGCTTGGTAGGCAGGTCAGCAATTGGCGTTGGTGTGTCATGAGCTGGCTCAGGTGGCGGCTCATGAGTTGAGGTTTCCAGTGTTGTCGTTCCAAGTTCCAGCTCTTTGAAGATCGACTCTTCAGCCGACTTGTTCTTCTTCACCCTTTTGCTGGGCTTTGCTTTTCCGCTGCATAAGGTCAAAAGGTCAGTGCATATACAACGAATTGAAATGAACACAGGATAAGCAGGTTATCATTACCCTGGAGCGGTCTTGAAAGCCGGTAAATTGGGCTGCATTGAGTCGCCAGAGGAAGGTGAAGTTTCCTGATAATTTGAGTCAGAAGAATTGAGTGGTTGACGAGTGAGACCCGCCAAAGGATAAAAGAGATTTGAATCGGAGGTGACCTCGTTCCGGTGCTTCCTCGGTGTATTAGGTAAGCCGGAGGAGAGTTTCGCATCTTTGCTGGTCCGGGTCTGCCTCTGGCTCTCATGAATCTGTCACTTCAAAATAAATTGAGGATCGTGATAAGCTAAGGGATGTGAAAATCTTACTTTCCGGGTTACTCTTCGGATTTTCTGTCTTGGCAAAGGCTCGGAGTCAGAGGAAATGATAGTTACCTCTTCATCCTTTCCATGACTGCTTCCTGTGTCCTCCTGCTGATAATCAGTGTCAATAAGGTGATTAAAAGGGAGCCAAGAGAGTCAAGGGCTACCTCCGACTCAGAAGAACCTTCTAACCGAAGCAAGTTAGAGGCAGTGGCCTTCTTGCCCTTCTTCTTCGTAGCATCTTTCCTGGCGGCTCTCTTGGCCTTCCTGGCCTTTTTCGCAGCTTCGTGATCATATTTAGCCTTCCACAATTTATCACCCGCCTATGAAAATTAGCAAATTATGAGTACAGATAAAACATCAAGGAATGAAGGTAATTATTTCAGATGGGTGGCTTACCGCTGGAGCCGGGTTAGCTTCACAGAAAGGGCTTAAGCCCACTTTACCGCAGTCTGCTAGGCTCTTATTTAGGAGAGACTTTGTCATGTCATTGACGGCGTGGTCAGGCAAATTGCCAGCATTGTGTCGCAGAGGGTCATCCTTCTTGCCGGTGTAGGTGCACATCAGGCCGGGGCGTCGGCTAGGTGGATCTAAACAGATAGAACTTTTTAAACCAGTGATAAGAGTCGTTGTGGCTAGGTGGATCTAAACAGATACATCTTTTGCCTAAGTGTTGCATAAACAAGTTTCATAGGTGGCAGCGATTATTTTGGATCAAACGGTTGTTTAGAAAAGAAAATGTTCTAGACCTAAAACGTGGTACAGATGAGTTCGTGAGTTCTACTGAGGCATCTTTACAAGAAAAAGGGATCTGCTAGTATCAAAAATGGACACGAAACAACTATCGTGTGAGTCCCATACTACTTTTGGATCAAATAAAGCCGCGTGGAAGAACTACGAAGAAACCGGGATGAACCACAAAGAACACAGAAGAACTTGCAAACCCTAATGTAGATCTGAGGTGCGGGAAGGAGAAGACTTACAACTACAGGTTTACTACGGAGGGTCGCCGCCGTTCTCTGGACTGATTCAGGTCGATGCAGCGGCCGAGGTCGAGGAAGATGAGGTGCGCTGCGGCGGCGGCGGAGCTCGAGCGGCAGTAGGGTTGCAAGAGGAAGAATATGAGGAAAGGGGAGAAAGAGGAAGACCTGGTCGTGTCTATTTATAAGGGAAAACTGATAAGTGGGCGCGAAAAACGAGGAGGCCGAAAACATGGTTATCCAGCTACAAGGACGCCTCGATTCTTGGGATGGTCATTAAGATAAAGATCCGTTGAGATATGTTGGAAAAAACGTGTATTAATGGTAGATGACGTCATGACGGGTTATCACAGATCCAAATGATGACGTCATGGCGGGTTACAAAACTTTTATACAACAAGAGCAGAAGATTTTTCTTAAGTGTTGAAGATTGACATGAACCAGTTTAAATCAATCTCGGGCCTAATGTTGGGGATATAAGTATAACTATTAGGTATGACCCGCCCAGGAGGGGCCGGGTTATACCAATGGCGACTCTTGGATATGAAGCCCAAGACGACACTTGAAGATGGCGGTTTTGCTAAGGGCCCGTAGAGATAAAACGTTGTATGTACATAACTTGTATTGTAAGGCAAGAATAGTTAGAGACCGAGCCGGACACTGTTTATGAGCCGACCGGGACTCTATGAGCCGCTGGGCGTCGACCTCTGTATATAAAGGGGCGACCCGGCGGCGGTTCAGGGCAAGTAACATCAGATCGAGAGCCATGTCAAGCGATTTCGCTCCCTGGTAATCGAGACATAAGCAATCTCACTCAAAACTGGATCGTAGACTTTTACCTTCACCGTAAGGGGCCGAACCAGTATAAACCTCGTGTCCTTTGTCCCGATTAACCCCTTTAAGCTTCCTAGTTGCGATGGCTCCACGACTAAGTCCTTTCACTATGACATTTGACGTGACAATTCCATGACAGATGTCATGTGATAATTTTTTCTCTTTTTTGGACAAACTTGGGTGTAGTACACAGAGTAGCCACTACTTTCCTGTTACCCACTCGTCATACTGGATCCTGGGGTGGGGCTCTTGACAGTCGTCATACTGGATCGTGCTTCCCTCAAAAGAACTATACATGGGCTGCATACGACTGCCAGGCCAGATTAACTAGGATTATAAGATTTTTTCTATGCGAACAGCTTCCCTTAAGGAAGGTCGACTCGGGAACTCCTAGAGTGCGGTGCGCTGGGGGACGGCGCGCACCCTTCGCTCCCCTCGCGCGCCCATTTTGGGCCGGCCCATGAGTGGCGGCGGGGCGCCCACTATTTTCTTGTTTCTTTTTTCTTCCATTTTTTTTCTTATTTAAATAATTCAGGATTTTGAAATAGTTCAAAATTTAAAAAAGGTGAATTGTGAAAAAGTTCGTGGAGCCAAAAAAACTGTCCCTGAATTCGAATAATGCACATGATATGGAAAAATGTTCGTGATTTCTTAAAAATATTCATGATTTCAAAAAATATTTGTGAATTTGGATATTGGCGAACATTGTTTATCAGATGAACAAATTTTGGATTTCATGAACTTATTTTGAACTTGATGAACAAATTCTCAATTCAAGAACATTTTTTGGAAAATCAGATGAACTTTTTTCAAAATGAATGATTTTTTTAATTTGATGAACAATTTTAAAAATAATGGTGAACCATTTTTGAATATGATGAATTTTTTTTGAGTTAGATGCACATTTTCCTAAAAAAATGGATGAACAAATTTTTAATTCAATAATAAATTATGGATGAACATTTTTAGAAATCGATGAAAAAATTTCAAAGTTTATGAACATTTTTTAGAAAAACGAATAAATTACGGATTTTATGAACATTTTGTTAATTCTATGAACAAATTTTGAATTTATTGAACATTTTCTAAATCCTGATATACAAAAATTGATTTCGAAGAACATTTTTCTACATTGATGAACGTTTTTTGAATTCAATGAATAAAAAATGTTTGTGAGTTTGAAAAAAATCAAAAAAGTGAATAAATAAATAAATAATAATAATAATAAAGATAAAAAGGAACGGAAACAGAAAAGGAGAAAAAATAAAACGCGAAAAAAGAAAAATGAGAAACGAAAAATAAAAAAACGAAAGAAAGGAAAACGTAATATGCGCCGGTCGATAAGACATCCAGCTAGAGGGTAGGAACCATGGTGAATCATATTTGGCGCTTCAGGCGCCCTCATTTTGCAAACGGGCGCTTGCAAGCTGGGCCGGCCAAAGTTTAAAAATTATCGCACATGGATCGAACTGGAGACCTGCTAGGGACATTGCACACATGTTTATATTTACTTAATTCCTTCCTTTATTCTTTTTCCAGTTCCCGTTTTTCTGACTTGTTTTGTTTTGCTATTTGCTTATTTTATAAAATGCCCTATTTCAAATCGTTGAACTTTTTCTTCAAAATCAAACAACTTTTTTCAAAAATCCAATAACATTTTCTAAAATTGATGAACTTTTTTCAAAATCTATGAACTTTATTTAGAAAATTTTGAAATTTTCTCAAAATTGATGAACTATTCTTCAAAATCAATGATTTTTTAAAAAACAATGAATATTTTTCAAAATCAATGAACTATTTTTCAAAACCAATGAAGTGTTTTGGAATTTGTGAACATTTTTCTAATTCATAATTTCTTTGAATGCGTAATTTTTTTAATTCGTAATTTGTTCTGAAATCTGTGAACCTTGAAATTTTATTCACATTGTTTTCGAAAAAAAATCATCAAAGAACTGACTATGAATAGGGGTGCGTGGAAGCTTTCTATCCGTGTGCCAGATATGGCCGTCCAAAGCCATGTGCGAGCAGTGAGACCGCACGGGGTCCCTAAGTTTTGGGGGGCCCAAATTTTGGGCCTTGTTATATTCGTTGGTAGTGTATTTTCTGTGTTTGCTGTTGGGCCTGCCGGCCTAGTTTGCTCGCCCGAGTGGCCTCCCAAACTCTCTCCTGGTCAGGGCCTGCTCCCGATCAATTAGATCGTGGCTTGTTTTCCAGTCTTCTCGAGTGGAAAATCCTACTCGCCGCTCGCTGTGGCGAACTGTCGAGCGATCGCACAGGGGCAGCGCAGGAAGCGACAGAAATGGGCCGGCCCACTTACACATAATGTGTTCAAACCGGTTTTGGGAATCTAGAAGGTTCCCTGAACCGGTTTTTTTCCTGTATCATTTTTTTCTGGTTCTTTTTGGCTTTCTATTGTTTTTTTATTTCTCTTTTTTTCGTTGTTGTTTCTTTTTCATTTTTTGTTTCACTTTCTTTTTCAAGTTTATTTTTCTTTTTCAGAATATGTTTGCAGTTTTACTAAATGTTTATGATTTTCTTTTTTATTTCTTTCTCTTTTCTTCACTTCCTTTAAAAAAATAAAAAATTTAAATTTTGTTCGTGTTTCCAAAAAATGTTTAATTTTTGAAAAAATGTTCTCAAAATTAAAAAAAAAATGTCGTTACACAAAAAAGTACAAAACTTCTGAAATTCGGAAAATATACTGGATTTCAATTTTTTGTTCACATATTCAAAAAATGTTCGTGCTTTTAATTTTTTTCAGGATTTTTCAAAATTTCTCTTTGTTTCAAAAAATGTTCATGCTTTAAAAAATTGTTCGCGCTTCTAAATTTGTTCAGGATTTTTTATAATTGTTCACCTTTTCAAAATTTGTTCTCAAGATTCAAAAAATGTTTGGCAATTGAAAAACAATGTTCCAGCTTTCCAAATTTGTTCACAAATTCAATAATAGTTCATTTTTTTCAATTTTGTTCACAAATTCAAAAAATGTTCTGACAGTTTTAAAAATGTAAACATTTTTATTTTTTGTTCACAGACTCAAGAAATATTCCCCTTTTTTAAATTTGTTCACATCATCAAAATGTTCCTGTTTTACAAAATTTGTATGAAAATTCGGAAGATGTTTTTATTTTTGAAGAAAATATTCATAATTGTGAAAAAAAAATCTGCTGTTGGAGGATGTCGGTTCGACCCAATAAATGGAATGTGGTCTTAAACTGTCGTGTTGCTACTTTAACATGAGAACTTCTACATCACAATGGTTTGGGCGGCAGGCCGGTTAGTGCGAAGTCGCTTGTTCGAGTTACAGTGGTAGCGTTATTTTGTTTTTTGCAATTTTTCCTCTCGGGAACGTGCCGCCGCGTGCCACTGTAAATGGGCCGGCCCACGCTAGCCGCTCCTGTGCGAAGCGCAGGCATTTCGCGGCAGCGAGCGGCCTATAGGAGCTCCCTTCTCGAGTCGCCCGCCTAGATCATACGCTTGCCGCCAGTTTCTCAGACTAAAAAATCCTGCTTGCTGCGAGCGTCATCGCAAGGACCAGGAGGGCAGGGGGCTATGGTGCAGAATTTGTGCCACGAATTCGAGCAGAAGTCAGGGCTAACCAGGGCGCCCACACCACCAAGCAAAACAGAAGGAGCCGCTGGCTGAGCGCAAGGCTAAGGCCGGATCAAGCAGGATATTTAGTTTACGCATCACCGACCAGTTAATGTCAATCACAGGTGCGCCCAAGCCATACAAGATTTTTTTTTGCGGGGTATACAAGATTTGTTTTATGCTAATTTTTTCTATCAAATACATTAGTGGCTAATGAGTATACTGAACATGTGCATCATTTTCCAGTTAATTAGCAAAATTGTTATATGTTCATTCTCAATGGGTGAAGTATTTGGGCAAGATAGTTTGTACCATATATTCCCAAATATTGTATGAAATAACACATATATAAAGCATGCAATTTAACTGGGAGTTTGCATTCAGTGCGAAAAAGTAAGAGTATGCTTTTGCTATAGGAATATTTAATTTTAGGGCCCCCATTCACATTTGGGAAAACTTTGGTTTTGTCACTCTAGTTTTTGCCAACTTTGTTTATGCCACTCTAGAATTTCATCTCTCACTTTTGCCACTCCTAACTTTCGATAATATATCACAAATGCCATTCTGTTACACATCCGTTAGTTGACTGTTTATTCTATCTAGTTGACCAGGAGAAGAGTTGTCAGTATTTGTAAAAATGACACAGGTTGCCCCTACTGACTTGTGGGGCCACTTTGTAAGTGACACAAACAGAGAATATACACACACGGGTCCAACCACACCACACACCCACCCGTTCCCTAAAAAAAGAATGACCTAGGTCGCATCCACCGGCCGCATCGACACCACACACGGGCCGCATCCACCAGCCGCGCCCGCATCCATCCCGCGGCATCCTCCTACCCGCCGCCCGCCGCCGCCGCATCCACGTCCCCTCCGGCCTCTCCGGCCTCGCTGATGGATCGCGACTCTCAGGTCCCTCCCACCACGGCGCCCTGCTCCGACCTCGCCGACCCATGGCGCACCTCCGCCCTTCCCTCTGCGGTGCCCATCTTCGGCCTCCCTCACCGACGCGGTCCGCAGGAGTGGGCTTGGTTCCTCTGCTCCAGCCTCCCTCCCCGACGTGGTCCGCAACAGCGGGTTTGGTTCCTCTGCTCCGGCCTCCCTCCCCGACGCGGTCCACACCAGCGACGGCCCATCCTCTACACCGGCCTCCCTCCTTGACGCTGTCCGCACCAGCGACCCCCCTTCCTCTGCCTTCAACAGCTCACATAGGATGGAGGGAGCCGCGCCGTCGGCCATGGCAGCAGGGGCGGCACAGAAGACCTCGAACCTGCTGGTTCCTCTTCCTGATGGGCAAGTTTTCAACTCCTCACATTGATGTGTAGCATCTGATCTGCTAGAAATAAACATCCTTTTATGCTAGAAATAGAATTCCTTGTATGCTCATGCTGGTTCGTTTGTGTTCTGTTCATGGGGCATATTGGCTAGTGGTTTGTGAGATGCCACTGCTAGTTCGTTGGGATTGCAAGTCTGGTTGTCTGTTTGTGTGCCGCGTCGTCGGATGTCTAATTTGAATGCATCAGTGAACACACACGCAATGCATCCAATAATGTGTAGCATTCAATAATTTCTTCACTATACACATGTCTGTGAGATGGTACACATTATTCTCATATAAATATCTTGTCATTATGTGTGATGGTTAAATTTCCAAAGAGGTCATGCCAAAATTTCCTCTTTACTATGCTACCGGTCATGATCTTATTAATGTGCATACTTCTCATCTAAATATTGTGCAACTATGTGTGATGGTTAGATTTTTAAATAGGTCATGCCAAAATTTTCTCTTTACGGTGGTGTTGGTCATGATCTCTAAATATTGTGCAGTTATGTGTGATGGTTAGATTTTCAAATGTCAACCAAAATGTCCTCTTTAGTATGCTGCTGGTCATGGCGTTGATATAATGGCAAAAGCAATAGTTGAATAAAACAAGAGTGGCAAAAGCAAAACAAAATTAATTGGGGGCAATCTGGTCTTTTCTCTGCTCTGTTTGGTCAAAACGTCCATTGACCTAACAGAATGGCATTTGTGATATATTATCGAAAGCTAGGAGTGGCAAAAGTGAGAGATGAAATTTTAGATTGGCATAAGCAAAGTTGGAAAAAGCTAGAGTGGCAAAAACAAAGTTTTCCCTTCACATTTCGCACTGGGGCCCCGAATTTCTGGAGACGGCCCTGGTGCGAGAGCCATGAGTTGGTTGCGAGATCTTGTGGGTTTCACATCTAGCCTATCCCAATTTGTTTGGGACTAAAAGCTTTGTTATCGTTGTTGTTTTTAAAAAAACACACATTTTTTCTAAAATTGAAGTGCGGTTAATGGCGTGGTTGCACTTATTCTTAAAATGTTCACGCGATAATGATTCTCAAGCACTTGGTTGCTCTAGTGGTTAGGCAACAATACTGTAGCTGGACGGCGCGAGGTCCATTCCTCACGAGAGAAACATTTTAGGGCATTTTTGTGCAATAAAAAAAAATTGTTGCGCTGCATGTCAGTCATGGGCCGGCCCACTACGGGCGGCAGTGGGCGCCATCTAGTTCCCCCGCCTCCCATCGTATTGGGCCGGCCCACTACGGGCGGCAGTGGGCGCCATCTAGTTCCCCCGCCTCCCATCGTATTGGGCCGGCCCATTCAAATGGTATCTTAAATTTAAAATGGTATTGGGAAACTGAGAAGCCGGGATTGATCATTTTTTTTTTGAGGAAAAGCCATCATGGCGCATTGTATTACTTCAAAAAATGTTTACATCGTTCAACAAGAACTGCAGAATAAAGCTAGCGGCTTCATCGTGCCAAATACAAATCAACTTTCTGTGAAAAACAAAACCTAGCTAGTTCGTGCGCCACTACATTAGCTTCCCTATCACAATGCATAAAATTAACCAAACCAATATCTCGAGCAATTTCCCTGCATGATGCATAAGTCGGAGCTGCTTGGTCATACCACTGACTTGTTCCAGATAATGCATCTATAACACCCATGCAATCAGACTCTGCTTGAAGGCGATTACAGCCAACCTCATTTGCTAGCAGTAAACCATCTTGAAGGGCCATCGCCTCCATAGTTTGGGCAGAAGCGGCATAGGGAATGAACTGAGAACCTCCAGCCAGGAAGGTACCTGAGGAGTCTTGGAGAATAGCACATGTCGCCCCAGTTCCTTCCTCCGCATGATAAGAGGCATCAACATTTAATTTCAAACATCCCCCAGCTGGTTATACCCATTTCTCCTTTACAACACTGGTCACCTTCGCAGAACTTTTAGAATAATTTGAAGTAATTGCTAGAATAGAGAGTGCACACTTGTTCACCGGAGGGGCCGCACCTTCATGTGTTACCTGACGGCGCATCCACCATATATACCAACACGCAGTAAGCACAACATCGTGAATACATAAATCAGGGTAGCTCGGCATCTGATTGGAGTTTGATCTTAAAATATGTTCAACTACGACTGACCCAGATCTGTCAACCATACTAGCATCAGCAATAAACTCACTCAGCCCCAACTTCAACCAGACCTCCCTTGCTTGAACACAACTGAATAAAATGTGAACAATGTCCTCAGGTCCTTGCTTACATAAAGGGAAAATCCCATTAGTTCTAATATGATGGTTGGCAAGAACAGCTCGGACTGGGATCAGACCATGTAGCAGACGCCACCCAAAAATTTTAATTTTTGCTGGGACATTCAACTTCCAAAGTAAACCCCAGACTGGATTCGGTCTTGACGTTCCTTGCATCACATGTGAGGCTCTACCTCTGTACTGATGCATCCATTCGCAATGATATGCCGATCTCACTAAGAAGTAGCCCGATTTGGTAAAATTCCAAGCAACAAAATCATCAAAGGCATTATATTGTAGCGGAATCTGAAGGATTCTCTCAACATCTACCGGCCAAAAAATTGATCTGATGATATCCTCGTCCCGCTGTTCCGTAACTGGGTTGATGAGTTCACTAACTTTCGTGATTAGCGCACCTCCTCGCGGTGAGATGATTTTTCTGTTCGGGCTAGAGGGGATCCATGCATCCTCCCAGATTTTAATTTGCTCACCATTTCCTATTCTCAATATGCATCCTCTTTTGAAAGTCTGGATACCTGCAACCAGACTTTGCCAAGTAAAGGAAGACCCTTTCTTTGGCCCAGCAGCTAGTAAGTTTCCATCAGGATAGTATTTTGCTCGAAGCACTTGCGCACATAACGAATCAGGGGATTCCAATAGTCTCCACACTTGCTTAGCTAACATAGCAAGATTGAAGGAATGTAAGTCCCTAAACCCCATACCTCCCTAATCTTTTGGAAAATATAGTTTCCACCATGCCCACCAATGTAGTTTTCTGCCATCATTATCATCTCCCCACCAGAACTTTGCAATAGCATCAGATATTCCCTTACACACCCCTTTAGTGAGTTTGAAGACTAACATAGCATAAATAGGAATCGCTTGGGCCACCGCTTTAATCAAAACTTCTTTCCCCCCAATCGAGAGCACTTTTTCCTTCCAACCATTTAATCTTTGGCAGACTCTCTCAACAAAATGCATGAAACAGTCACTTTGGTCAGCCCCTACAAGAGCAGGCAAACCCAAGTATGTATCTGATATGGCCTCTGTATTTATATTAAGTATGTTGGATACCTCTGCCTTTGTCTCCACGGGTGTATTTGGGCTAAAAAAATACTTGACTTGCCCACGCTGACTAGTTGTCTAGAATTGTTACAGTAAGCTTGAAGAGTTCCTTGCAAGGAAGTTGCATTAGAACTATTTTGCTTTCATGAGAATCAGGGAATCATCGGCAAATAACAAGTGAGAGACTGACGGTTCATTCCTGCACACCCTAACCCCATCATTGCCACCAACTTCTTCTTCATGCATTAGTTCACTTGAAAGACCCTCTGCACACAACAAGAACAAATAGGGTGACAAGGGAGACCACAACAAGAACAAATAGGGTGACAAGGGGTCTCCCTGTCTTAACCCTCTAGTAGGCACAATATTGTCAGTTTCCTGTTAATTGAACCTTATATTATACTGAACTGAGGAAACACATTCCATCATCATGTTGACCCAATCCTCATGAAATCCCATCTTTAACATCATATTTCTCAAAAAGACCCACTCCACCCTGTCATAGGCCTTATGCATATCCAATTTTACAGCACAAATACCTTCTTTCCATTCCTCTGATTCTTATTTTGTGTACACATTCATACGCAGTTAAGACATTATCCGTAATCAGCCTACCAGGAACAAAAGCGCTTTGAGTTGGAGCAATTATTTCTGGAAGGATCACTTTCAATCTCTGAAAAGCCGGGATCGATCATTGGTCTCTAGGGAGATCCCACGCTTTGATAACCACTGCACCCAAGTCGCCTTCCTTGTTTGAAAAAGTGGGTGTATCTTACTTGAGCTATTCAAACTAGTTGGTTTTATTTGTTTCTTTTCCTTTTTCTTCTCCATTTATGTTTGGTTTTCTTTTTGTTTTTTCTTATCTTTTTTTTCGTTTTCAATCTACATTTTCGTATATGTCAATGACATTTTTTGTATAACGTTCAACATGTTCAAAGGCTTCTTCAACATTTTTCAAATGCTTGTAACACATTTTAATACTAATTCTATATTGTTTTCAAGTACATGTTCTGCAATTATCAAATACTCATTCAACATTTTAAAATAGTTATTCAATATTTTTAAAGTAATTTTCAACAAATTTGAATACTTATTCAAAAAAAATCTAATATTGGTTCAATAATTTTAATACTTATTATTCAAGATTTTTCAAATACTTATTCAACAGTTTAAATATTATTCAACATTTTTAAATACTTGTTCAATATTTTTGAAATTCTTGTTCAACATTTTTTAAACTTATTCAACATTTTTTAAATACTTGTTCAGCATTTTTTTTCAAATGTGTTTTTGAAGAGGGTTTTTTGTACATATATGGATAATATTTTAAAGTATAAATAAAAGTACAAAAATAAAGCAAAAATGAGAACAGAAAACAGAAAAAACAAATACAGGTCTTAGCCTCCCACGCGGCTGGGTTGGCCTGGGGCTCCTCCCGACGTCAGGCTTCCATTGTGCTGGTCTATTCCTCGCATTAAGTGAGACGAGAGAAAGCTCTCGCTGAAGTCAACACAGTAACGTCTTGGCCCATTTAGCGCATATATATATGTAATAAATAGAAAAAATAGGGACGAAAAGAGGAGATCCCGAGGATCGAACCCGGGAGGCTACAGTGGTGGCCGGTGTTCCTAGCCAATGTGCCATCATCGGGTAGAGTTTGGATAGTGAAAGACGCGAAGAACTTGAGGGAAAACAACAGTTTTTTTTCTGTTTTCTCCTCTTTTATTTTTTATTTTTTTATTTTTCCTTTGGTTTTTTTTGTTTCTCATCCGGTTTTCTTTTTTTCGTCAATATACTTTTTTTTGGTTTTTCTTTCATGGTTTTTATTCGTTACTTTTTCAAATTCTTGATTAACATTTTGTATACATGGTCAAAAACAATCGTCACTGTTATAATACATGATCAACAATTTTTCTATACATGTTCAACATTTTCTGAATGTTTGATTAACATTTTTCAAATTCTAGTTCAAGTTTTTTCGAATGCTTCATTAATATTTTTTCAAATGCTTGTTCAACATTTTTCAAATACTTGTTCAACATTTTCCGAATGGTTCATTAACATTTTTCAAAGACCTACTCAACATTTTTTAGAATGCTTAATTAACATGTTGCAAATACTTGATCTACATTTTTCAGTTACTTGTTCAACATTTTCGAAATGCTTGATTAACATTTTATAAATATTTGTTCATTATTTTTGAAATACTTGCTCAATTTTTCTGAATATTTTATTAACATTTTTCAAGTAATTGTATAACATTTTTCAAATACTTATTCAACATTTATGGAGTCTTGATTAACATATTCCAAATACTTTATCAATATATACCAATTTTTTTTTGTAATAAATATATTTATTGAGTATAACACTAACATGTACATATTTTCATTGGGTATAACACCAACACACACATATTTTCATTAGATATAATACCCATTAACTAGTATGACGGTCTAAAAAATGTACACGTGGGTAACTCGGGTACATGTACTGCTTAAAAAGGTGTCAAATTGATGGTTATATAAAAAAATCTCATCGAGTTATGTAAATTTATATTTATATTTTTATTGGGTATAACACCAACACGTACATATTCATTTGTATATTCGTACCAAGGTATGTATATTCATGTGTATGTTCACATCGAAGTATATCTATATTTAAGTCAATATTTTCGTTGGGTATAACATCAACACGTAGTTATTAAAATGTATGATATTTATATGTATATTTTCATTGGGTATAACATCAACGAATATAAATTTGCGTTAGGTATAATATACACTAACTGCTATCATGGTCTAATAACACTAGTTAGGTACACTTGCATTGCACGTATGAGATTTGACAACCAAATTATAGCATGTAACCTTTGAGTCATATATGCATGATGTAGGTGTTCATTTAATTCTTATAGTTCATCTCATTCAAAATCAATTAGTTTTTATAAAAAAATGTATTTTAAGATTCATGGAATTGTGCGTTGTAAAGCATAAAGTAAAAACAAATAATGTCAATTCATTTAGAAAAAAAAAGTTTCGGCAATTATGATACGGAAGATTCTAAAACACAGGAGAAGTGCTTGTATTTTGAGGTTTGTGCATTATGCTAAACTCAACCATGGAGTCTTCTAGATTGTACATGTGGCAGAATCTGATGGAATATAGATGATATCCAACGGCCAGTAGTGCTCAGATTTGTCATCTCTGTACCATCGGATTGGCTTCATCCAACGACCATCTTTCAAAATTATTCGCACACTATATAGGGGTATTGATATACACTTGGGTATCTTGGGTATATGTACATACATACGTACTCAAGTATAAGTGTTGAGACTATTTTTGTTATGGAAAGCAATCATTGACTATTTAGGATACTAGTACATGCAAACACAAACAGAACATGAAAAGTCATTATTTTGTCAACGGTACACCATGCATTAATGAGTAGGACTTGCCATAACGGGCCTAGGTGCTGGACACCTAGGTGCCCTCAACAATATATTATATATTATATATTATATTATATTATATTATATTATATTATATTATATTATATAATATTTTAAATAATAATCAAAAGTACAAAAACACAACAAAAAAACAAAAACAGAATACATAAAAAACAGAAAAAAGACTATCTCTTCCCAGGCATGTGGGCCGGCCCATCTCGCCTCCCGCCTCCAGCGAGTCAGAACTGCTTATTTCAGTAAAACCCTTGAACCCAGAAATGCAGCTATGTCAACTTAAGATAAGGAGAAGCTTTAGCTATTTTTTAATCCTTGAAGAGATGGCACCACTACTTTCTTGATTCCCAATCAGCACCTTCAGCACCGAATAGGAGAAGCGACACTCGCTATAGCGCAAATTCGTCTGGCCCACGAAGGGGCACAACGCAAAATGGTAATAAAATGCGCGAAAGAGAATCCAAAAAATTACACTCCCGCGACGAATCGAACTAGCGAACTACACTACCTACATTTGTTCGGCTAACCACTAATCCGTGTCGTTTTAAGTGACAGAATGCAGCGCTAACACTTAAAAAATGATAATAGCCACTCACACATGATTTTTATTTTTAAAAAGAAACTTCACAGGTTTCAGAAAAAGTTCTTGCCCATGCAAAAAAATGTTGCACTATTCAAGAAAAGTTCAATGATTTTGAACATAATTAAACAATTTTAATAATATTTCACAAATAACTAAAAAATGCATCAAAAAATTTAAATAAACTTCATCAATTTTGAATAAAGTTCACAAAGCTGAAAGAGTTCATCAATTTTTGAAAAAGTTCATCGAATTTGAAAACAGTTCATCGATTTTGACAAAAAACATTAAATTTAAAAAAACACAAAACTGAAACGTTCATCAAATTTTGAACACAACTCATTGAATTCGAAAAAAAATCATCAAATTTGAAATAAGTTCATATATTTTGGGAAAAGTTTATGGATTTTGAAAAAAATGAATTCATTTTGAAAAAAATTCATCGATTTGAATAAAAGTTTATTCAAATGAGCAAAAGAAAGCCCCGAGCTAAACCGTTCTGAAAAAAAAGAAAAAAAAGCTAAAGATAAAGACATAAGAAGAAAAGGGTGTAGAAGAGCACTTGAGGTGAGGCAGTGGGGTGGCTAGAGCTGGGATCGAACGACCATAAGGTCTTTGGTTCGGACACCTTTAGGTGCGCTTGACTTTTTTCCTTTGAAGGGCAAGATCGCCCGAGGCCAACTAAAAGCGCCTACAGACACCCGTTCGCGAACGGGCACTTAAGCGTCAAATAGGATCAGATGGGCCGAGGCCAATCAAAAGGGCCTGCAAACGCCCGTTCGCAAATGGGCGCTTAAGCGTCAAATAGGATCCGCCAAAAGGGGAGTAACTAATTAACGAGCGCTCCTTCGGGAGCCTCGCAAGGATCAGCGCCACTTGGCGCGCTCACAGCCATTCGCCACGTGTCGCGCTCTGGACGCACCCTTCGGATTTTATTTTTTTATTTTTACGCACGCGTTTTCGGCTTTTTAAAAGGTATTTTTCCGGGGTTTTTTTGACGCTTTGGTTTTTTACCGGTCTTCCCTAGCTTTTCGACCAAAAAAAATTTTCAAAAAAAAAATTTGCGCAAAAAATGCATTTTTTTCGCAACAGTCACGATTTTGTTTTCGCGAGAGGCACGGGCGTGCCTCTTTCAGAAAGGAAAAAAAATGCATTTTCTGTTTTTTTTTTCTTTTTTCGCGAGAGGCACGGTTGTGCTTTTGCGAGAGGCACGGGTGTGCCTCTTTCGAAAAGGGAAAAAACGAGTTTTCTGTTTTTTTTTCTTTCGCGAGAGGCACTGTTTTGCTTCAGCGAGAGGCACGGTTGTGCTTTCGTGAGAGGCACGGGCGTGCCTCTTTTGAAAAGGGAAAAAACGCGTTTTCTGTTTTTTTTTCACGAGAGGCATAATTTTGCTTCCGCCAGAGGCACGGTTGTGCTTTCACGAGAGGCATGGGCGTGCCTCTTTTGGAAAGGGAAAAAACGCGTTTTCTGTTTTTTTCTTTCGCGAGAGGCACGGTTTTGCTTTTGCCAGAGGCACGGTTGTGCTTTCGCGAGAGGCACGGGCGTGCCTCTTTCGGAAAAGGAAAAAAACGCGTTTTCTGTTTTTTTTTCTTTCGTGAGAGGCATGGTTTTGTTTCCGCAAGAGGCACGGTTGTGATTTCTTCAGAGGCACGGGCGTGCCTCTTTCGGAAAGGGTAAAAACCTGTGTTTCCGGTTCGGTTTTTTCATCAGTTTTTTTCGTTCGGTTTTTTCGTGAAAAAAAAGTTCGTCAAAACCTATCAACATGGATCTAGTTTTAAAGATCTCGACGCGAGAAATCCAATGGCAAAAGCGGTTCGAGATTTGGACGCACGATTTAAGAGATAAAACATTTTGAATAAACAAATCTACGAAAAAAGGGAAGACTCCCAGGTTGCGACAAGTGGCGCACATGCAGCGTGCCACTTGTCGCAATCTGGGGAAGTTGGAGTGATCTCCGCAAGGAGTACTCCTTAATTAGTGATTTCAGCCAAAGGCGAGATATGGGGGCGCCAGGAAGGGGAGACCGCCATGGGCAGGTCCAGCAGCATGAGAGACCACGGCCTCCCTTTTTATGTCTTTTACATTTTCTATTTCTTTTTCGCTTTATTTAAAACAAAATACATTTTAAAATATTCTAAATATATACTACCTATGTAAAGAAATATAAGAGCGTTTAAATCACTAAATGTGTATAGAAAAATGTTTATCACTCATACTGAAAATATATAGAAAAATGAGTATAATAAATTTGAGCATGTATTTAAAAAATGTTAATCAAACATTTCAACTTTTTTGAACAAGTACTTGAAAAATGTCAAATGTTTATATTAAAACTGTTGACCAACATAAAAAGAAATGGAGATTTTTTATCATATAGATAAGAATGTTAATCAAGCATTTGAATTTTTTTTGAATAAGTACTTAAAAAATGATAATAAAGCTTTTGAAAACTATAAAATGTGTATAGAAAAATGTTGACCATGTATAAAAGAAATGGTGATTTCTTTTTTGATAATTTATATAAAAATGTTAATTAAGCATTTGAAAAAATTGAACAAGTATTTGAAATAACCATTCGATGAATGTTAAATGTGTATACAAAAAGGTTGACCAGGTATTGAAAAATGGTGATTTATTTGATACTGTATATAAAATATGTTAATCAAGCATTTGAAGAAATGTTGAACAATTATTTGAAAAATGTTAATCAAGCATTTGAAACATGTGAAAAGTGTATAAAAAATGTTGACCATGTGTTAAAAAATGTAATAAAATTTAGAAAAATGTTAACCAGGCATTTGAAAAATCTTTAAAATGTGAAATGTTGACCATGTATCAGAAAAATATTAATTCTGTATTAGAAGATTGTTAAACTTTTATTAGAAAATTGTTGTTGACATATGAAAAAATGTAGAGACAAAAAGTAAAAATAAACAAAGAAAACAAAAAACCAAATAAAAATAAAAATAAAAATAATTAAAGAAACAAATGAAAAAAACCGGAGAAGGAAAAAGAAGAAAATAGAAAAGAAATCAAAAAAAAAGAAAAAAAATAAGGAGAAAACCAGCTCGACTTGCTACAAGTAGGTTGCGCCCCTAGTAATAACACAAAAAATTTGCGGGCGCGATGGCTACTAGCGCTCGCTGCCTTCCAGAATTCTAGGGTTCGACCCCTCCCCCCCCCCCCCCCTTTCTTCTGCTTTTCTTAACTGTGCTCGAAATGAGCCGGCCCGACTACTGTGGCCGCTATAGCGAGACATCCTACGCTCTCGCTAAAGACGAGATATAGTCACCACACTCAAGGAGTAGGAAGGAGCAAACCATGAGATCAGACAGCCAAAATCGTCAAGGGAGTGAGAGGGTTGGGAAAGGATCAACCATCTAGGGTTCCAACGGTTCTTCGCGTGTCATTCTCTCGCTACAATTGAATTGGGTTCACGCCCTTCTCGCCCACCTGGATGTTGCCGCCTCAGCCCATCCTTTGCGATGACGAAAAGAAGGGATGTGTCTGTCCGGCTAGCGCGCCTCCAGCCTGTCATCTATGCCGTTGGCACCGCCTTTCCCTTCAGGAATGTCCCCCACGATATCGAAGAGAGTTGAGATGTTGCTGAGGGAGTAGAGTGGGCGACGACGGCGGCGCTCCGAGGGTCGCCCAGTTCGTAAGAGAGACGAGGTGTGCTAGCAAGAATATGGAAGGGAGCTGCGAAAATGTTTTTCTACCGGAACCGGTAGCTAGTGGCATAGCTCCATCCAATCACCTCGCGCCACCACACAGTCTAGTACATACCACATGCGGTATAACACTGTTTTGCTCATGTTTACTAAATGTTGGTATTTCACCACTCTGGCCCAGCATGTGATGTCATCCACATGCATGTATGGCAGGAATGTGACAACTCTGATCTCCCTCTTCTCTTACACAATAAATCCATACTTTATTTTACACTATATTTTATATTCCTGTAGCAAAGTGTCAGAAAGAGTGAAGGTACCTTATAAACCACTCTTCTCTCCAAATGAGAGCAAGATGGGGAGAAATATGACCACAAAAAAATATCTTCTCGTATGCTTCCGCGAAAATAGAGGAAAATAGATTCTCAACCAATAAATGTAATTCAACATCAAGTTAAAAGAGACCCTCATAGGATGCTCATCATCCGAAACGCGGCATAATTGGGCAAAAAGTTTTGATGCCGGGGACATTGAAACACCTTGACTTTCTTGTTGTAGGAAATTACAAGGAGTTAAAAAGAAATAAACTCGTTTCCACAAATTTCATGGATTCCACCAGAATCATATAGCACAAAGACTTCTGATTATTTTATTAACATTTTTCAAGTACTTGTATAACATTTTTCAAATACTTATTCAACATTTATGGAGTCTTGATTAACATCTTCCAAATACTTGATCAATATTTACCAATTGTTTTTTTGTAATAAATATATTTATTGGGTATAACACTAACATGTACATATTTTCATTGGGTATAACACCAACACACACATATTTTCATTAGGTATAATACCCATTAACTAGTATGACGGTCTAAAAAATGTACACGTGGGTATCTCGGGTACATGTACTGCTTAAAAAGGTGTCAAAGTGATGGTTATATAAAAAAATCTCATCGAGTTATGTAAATTTATGTTTATATTTTTATTGGATATAACACCAACACGTACATATTCATTTGTATATTCGTACCAAGGTATGTATATTCATGTGTATGTTCACATCGAAGTATATCTATATTTAAGTTAATATTTTCGTTGGGTATAACATCAACACGTAGTTATTAAAATGTGTGATATTTATATGTATATTTTCATTGGGTATAACATCAACGAATATAAATTTGCGTTAGGTATAATATACACTAACTGCTATCATGGTCTAATAACACTAGTTAGGTACACTTGCATTGTACGTATGATATTTGACAACCAAATTATGAATAAATACGACATTATAGCATGTAACCTTTGAGTCATATATGCATGATGTAGGTGTTTATTTAATTCTTATACTTCATCTCATTCAAAATGAATTTGTTTTTATAAAAAAATCTATTTTAAGATTCATGGAATTGTGCGTTGTAAAGCATAAAGTAAAAACAAATAATGTCAATTCATCTAGAAAAAAAAAGTTTAGGCAATTATGATACGGAAGATTCTAGAACAAAGGAGAAGTGCTTGTATTTTGAGGTTTGTGCATGATGCTAAACTCAACCATGGAGTCTTCTAGATTGTACATGTGGCAGAATCTGATGGAATATAGATGATATCCAACGGCTAGTAGTCCTCGGATTTGTCACCTCTGTACCGTCGGATTGGTTTCATCCAACGACCATCTTTCAAAATTATTCGCACACTATATAGGGGTATAGATATACACATGGATATCTTGGGTATATGTACATACATACGTACTCAAGTATAAGTGTTAAGACTATTTTTGTTATGGAAATTAATCATTGACTATTTAGGATACTAGTACATGCAAACACAAACAGAACATGAAAAGTCATTATTTTGTTAACGGTACACCATGCATTAATGAGTAGGACTTGCCATAACGGGCCTAGGTGCTGGACACCTAGGTGCCCTCAACAATATATTATATATTATATATTATATTATAATATATATATTTATATATAATATTTTAGTTAATAATCAAAAGTACAAGAACACAGCAAAAAAACAAAAACATAATACATAAAAAATAGAAAAAAAGACTGTCTCTTCCCAGGCATGTGGGCCGGCCCATCTCGCCTCCCGCCTCCAGCGAGTCAGAACTGCTTATTTCAGTAAAATCCTTGGACCCAGAAATGCAGCTATGTCAACTTATGATAAGGAGAAGTTTTAGCTATTTTTTAATCCTTGAAGAGATGGCACCACTACTTTCTTGGTTCCCAATCAGCGCCTTCAGCACCGAATAGGAGAAGCGACACTCGCTATAGCGCAAACTTGTCTGGCCCACGAAGGGGCACAACGCAAAATGGTAATAAAATGCGCGAAAAAGATTCAAAAAAATTACACTCCCGCGACGAATCGAACTAGCGAACTACACTACCTACATTTGTTCAGCTAACCACTAATCGGTGTCGTTTTAAGTGACAGAATGAAGCATTAACACTTAAAAAACGATAATAGCCACTCACACATGATTTTTATTTTTAAAAAGAAACATCATAGGTTTCAGAAAAAGTTCCTGCCCATGCAAAAAAAGGTTGCAATATGCAAGAAAAGTTCAATGATTTTGAACATAGTTAAACAATTTTAATAATATTTCACAAATAACTAAAAAATGCATCGAAAAATTTAAATAAACTTCATCAATTTAGAATAAAGTTCACAAAGCTGAAAGAGTTCATCAATTTTTTAAAAAGTTCATCGAATTTGAAAACAGTTCATCGATTTTGAAAAAAATCATTAAATTAAAAAAACACAAAACTGAAACGTTCATCAAATTTTGAACACAATTCGTCGAATTAGAAAAAAAATCATCAAATTTGAAATAAGTTCATATATTTTGGGAAAAGTTCATGGATTTTGAAAAAAATGAATTCATTTTGAAAAAAGTTCATCAATTTGAATAAAAGTTTATTCAAATGAGCAAAAGAAAAAACCCGAGCTAAACCGTTCTGAAAAAAAAGAAAAAAAGCTAAAGATAAAGACATAAGAAGAAAAGGGTGTAGAAGAGCACTTGAGGTGAGGCAGTGGGGTGGCTAGAGCTGGGATCGAACGACGATAAGGTCTTTGGTTCGGACACCTTTAGGTGCGCTTGCTTTTTTCCTTTTAAAGGCAAGATCGCCCGAGGCCAACTAAAAGCGCCTAAAGACGCCCGTTCGCGAACGAGCACTTAAGCGTCAAATAGGATCAGATCGGCCGAGGCCAATCAAAAGGGCCTGCAGACGCCCGTTCGCAAATGGGCGCTTAAGCGTCAAATAGGATCCGCCAAAGGCGGGAGCAACTAATTAATGAGCGCTCCTTCGGGAGCCTCGCAATGATCAGCGCCACTTGGTGCGCTCACAGTCATTCGCCACGTGTGGCGTTATGGACGCACCCTCCGGATTTTGTTTTTTTTGTTTTTACGCACGTGTTTTCGGTTTTTTAAAAGGTATTTTTCCGGGGTTTTTTGACGTTTTGGTTTTTTACCGGTCTTCCCTAGCTTTTCGATCAAAAAAATTTCGAAAAAAAATTGCGCAAAAAAATGCATTTTTTTCGCAAGAGTCACGATTTTGTTTTCGCGAGAGGCACGGGCGTGCCTCTTTCGGAAAGAAAAAAAACGCGTTTTCTGCTTTTTTTTCTTTCGCGAGAGGCACGGTTTTGCTTCCGCGAGAGGCACGGTTGTGCTTTCGCGAGAGGCACGGGCGTGCCTCTTTCGGAAAGGGAAAAACGTGTTTTTTGTTTTTTTTCTTTCGCAAGAGGCACGGTTTTGCTTCCGCGAGAGGCACGGTTGTGCTTTCATGAGAGGCACGGGCGTGCCTCTTTCGGAAAGGGAAAAAACGCGTTTTCTGTTTTTTTTTCTTTCGCGAGAGGCACAGACGTGCCTCTTTCGGAAAGGAAAAAAATGCGTTTTCTGTTTTTTTTTCTTTCGCGAGAGGCACGGTTTTGCTTCCGCCAGAGGCACGGTTGTGCTTTGCGAGAGGCATGGGCGTGCCTCTTTCGGAAAGGAAAAAAACGCGTTTTCTGTTTTTTTTCTTTCGCGAGAGGCACGGTTTTGCTTCCGCCAGAGGCACGGTTGTGCTTTCGCGAGAGGCACGGGCGTGCCTCTTTCGGAAAAGGAAAAAAACGCGTTTTCTGTTTTTTTTTTCTTTCGTGAGAGGCACGGTTGTGATTTCGTCAGAGGCACGGGCGTGCCTCTTTCGGAAAGGGAAAAAAACCCGTGTTCCCGGTTCAGTTTTTTCGTCGGTTATTTCGTCCGGTTTTTTTGTGAAAAAAAAGTTCATCAAAACCTATCAACATGGGATCTAGTTTTGAAAATCTCGACGCGAGGAATCCAATGGCGAAAGCGATTTGAGATTTGGACGCACGGTTTAAGAGATAAAACATTTTGAATAAATGAATCTACGAAAAAAGAAAAAACTCCCAGATTGCGTGGCGCACATGGAGCGTGCCACTTGTCGCAATCTGGGAAAGTTGGAGTGATCTCCGCAAGGAGTACTCCTTAATTAGTGATTTCGGCCAAAGGCGAGATATGGGGGCGCCAGGAAGGGGAGACCGACATGGGCCGGTCCAGCAGCGTGAGAGACCACAGCCTCCCTTTTTATGTCTTTTACATTTTCTATTTCTTTTTTGCTTTATTTAAAACAAAATACATTTTAAAATATTTAAAATATATACTACCTATGTAAAGAAATATAAGAGCGTTTAAATCACTAAATGTGTATAGAAAAATGTTTATCACTCATACTGAAAATATATAGAAAAATGAGTATAATAAATTTGAGCATGTATTTAAAAAATGTTAATCAAACATTTCAACTTTTTTGAACAAGTACTTGAAAAATGTCAAATGTTTATACTAAAACTGTTGACCAACATAAAAAGAAATGGAGATTTTTTATCATATAGATAAGAATGTTAATCAAGCATTTGAAAAAAATATATTGAATAAGTACTTAAAAAATGATAATAAAGCTTTTGAAAACTGTAAAATGTGTATAGAAAAATGTTGACCATGTATTAAAGAAATGGCGATTTCTTTTTTGATAATTTATATAAAAATGTTAATTAAGCATTTGAAAAAATTGAACAAGTATTTGAAATACTTTGATCAACCATTCGATGAATGTTAAATGTGTATAGAAAAAGGTTGACCAGGTATTGAAAAATGGTGATTTATTTGATACTGTATATAAAATATGTTAATCAAGCATTTGAAGAAATGTTGAACAATTATTTGAAAAATGTTAATCAAGCATTTGAAACATGTAAAAAGTGTATAAAAAATGTTGACCATGTGTTAAAAAATGTAATAAAATTTAGAAAAATGTTAATCAGGCATTTGAAAAATCTTTAAAATGTGAAATGTTGACCATGTATCAAAAAAATATTAATTCTGTATTAGAAAATTGTTAAACTTATATTAGAAAATTGTTGTTGACATATGAAAAAATGTAGAGACAAAAAATAAAAATAAACAAAGAAAACAAAAAACAAAAAAATAAAAATAAAAATAATTAAAGAAACAAATAAAAAAACCGGAGAAGGAAAAAGAAGAAAATAGAAAAGAAATCGAAAAAAGGAAAAAAATAAGGAGAAAACCAGCTCAACTTGCTACAAGTAGGCCGCGCCCCTAGTAATAACACAAAAAGTTGGCGGGCGCGATGGCTACTAGCGCTCGCTGCCTTCTAGAATTCTAGGGTTCGACCCCTCATTCACCCCCCTTTTCTTCTGCTTTTCTTAACTGTGCTCGAAATGAGCCGGCCCGACTACTGTGGCCGCTATAGCGAGACATCCTACGCTCTCGCTAAAGACGAGATATAGTCACCACACTCAAGGACTAGGAAGGAGCAAACCATGAGATTAGGCGGCCAAAATCGTCAAGGGCGTGAGAGGGTTGGGAAAGGATCAACCATCTAGGGTTCCAACGGTTCTTCGCGTGTCATTCTCTCGCTACAATTGAATTGGGTTCATGCCCTTCTCGCCCACCTGGATGTTGCCGCCCTTAGCCCATCCTTTGCGATGAAGAAAAGAAGGGATGTGTCTGTCCGGCTACCACGCCTCCAGCCTGTCATCTACGCCGTTGGCACCGCCTTTCCCTTCAGGAATGTCCCCCACAATATCGAAGAGAGTTGAGATGTTGCTGAGGGAGTAGAGTGGGCGGTGGCGGCGGCGCTCCCAGGGTCGCCCAGTTCGCAAGAGAGACGAGGTGTGCTAGCAAGAATATGGAAGGGAGCTGCGAAAATGTTTTTCTACCGGAACCGGTAGCTAGTGGCATAGCTCCATCCAATCACCTCGCGCCACCACACAGTCTAGTACATACCACATGCGGTATAACACTGTTTTGGTCATGTTTACTAAATGTTGGTATTTCACCACTCTGGCCCACCGTGTGATGTCATCCACATGCATGTATGGCAGGAATGTGACAGCTCTGATCTCCCTCTTCTCTTACACAATAAATCCATACTTTATTTCACACTATATTTTATATTCCTGCAGCAAAGTGTCAGAAAGAGTGAAGGTACCTTATAAACCACTCTTCTCTCCAAATGAGAGCAAGATGGGGAGAAATATGACCACACAAAATATAACTTCTCGTATGCTTCCCCGAAAATAGAGGAAAATAGATCCTCAACCAATAAATGTAATTCAACATCAAGTTGAAAGAGACCCTCATAGGATGCTCATCATCCGAAACGCGGCATAATTGGGCAAAAAGTTTTGATGCCGGGACATTGAAACACCTTGACTTTCTTGTTGTAGGAAATCACAAGGAGTTAAAAATAAATAAACTCGTTTCCACAAATTTCATGGATTCCACCAGAATCATATAGCACAAAGACTACATTTGTTGACATATTTTTCTTCTCAAAATTGCTAAAACCTTTTGGGCCCTGAAATCCATGGTAGAGTGTCCCTGCACTCATATTGGTTCACATAAAAGGAAGCAAGGTAAATAAGAATAGAACTCGCTCAGAAAAGAGTGGTATTTACCGCAGTGAGAGGCAATTTCTATATATGGTGGTAGCTATGCAGCATGGTGGCACCTACACTGTGAAGCCCCCGATTCGACTGTATACTAGTCATACACGCAAAGGTGTACGATCAAGATCAGGGACTCGCGGGAAGATATCACAACACAAGTCTAGACACAAATAAACTAATACAAGCTTTATATTACAAGCCAGGGGCCTCAAGGGCTCGAATACATAGCTCGATACACAAATGAGTCAGTGGAAGCAACAATATCTGAGTACAAACATAAGTTAAACAAGTTTTGCCTTAAGAAGGCTAACACAAACATCAATGATCGAAGAGGCAAGGCCTCCTGCCTGGGACCTCCTAACTACTCCTGGTCGTCGGCGGTCTCCACGTAGTAGTAGGCACCCTCGGGGTAGTAGTAGTAGTAGTCGGGGGTGGCATCCGGCTCCTGGGATCCACCATCTGGCTGCAACAACCGGAAAGAAGAAAGAAGGGGGAAAAGGGGTAGCAAAGAAACCGTGAGTACTCATCCAAAGTACTCACAAGCATCAGATCTATACTAAGTATGCATTGGTATCAAATGTAAGGGGTGTGTCTGTGGACTGAACTGCAGAATACCAGAAGAGAGGGGAAAACCTAGCCTATCGGAGACTAGCATCTTCAAGCAGCTCCAACCATCTTGCAGCATTCAGAAGAGTAGAGAATAGCAGTTTATAAATAACAAACATGTTGTAGCATTAACGACCAGAGATCCTTCCTCGACTCCCCGCGAGAAAGCAATCCCGGAGCCACATATCCATCACATATCTCAAGTATCCATTTCTAGTTATAGTAGATCAGGATACAAGTCTGAACATTCGTTACCATGGACACATCTATTCGAATAGATAATCTTCCCTGCAGGGGTGCACCACGTTACCCAACACGCTCAATCATCTCTGGCCGGACACACTTTTCTGAGTCAATGCCCAGCCTCGGAAGATCAACACATCGTAGCCCTACCTAGGCTCAGCAGAGAGGTCCCCGCCGGTCTACATCCTAAGCACTTCGGGGTGTTGGGCCCATCGCCCGTTGCACCCCGCATCGTTGTGCGACGATCTGGGATGAGCACCACCTCATCATGGATGGCACTGGCCCGACAGGCCCACGATGCTAAAATGGACATCTGACAAAGCTTCGACTGATACTGCGACATTGAGGCCCATAACTATTCTCGCGTGGTGGTTAGCGCGTAAAGGGCAGAGGCCAACTCAGAACAAATACCCAAACCTGATAGTGCATTCGGGGCTCGCGGAGACGAGCAGAGACTCACGATAATGTGACCCCATCGCCCCATCTCGTGGACTTACGATAAGGGCCCAGAATGCCTGGCCGTTCCTCGTAGAAAACTCGCAGGTGCTCTATAGGCCCACCCGACTTTCACATCAACTCGCGAGTACCCCTCATTGCCGACCCGATTCCAACAACAATCTCAAGTAAAGTCTGGGTAACCGTGTGTCCAAAACATCAAGGGGGAAAACCCGAGGAATCACCCTCGATGGATCCCACTCGATGTAATCATCAAAGCGAACATGGGAGGAATCACCCTCGAGGTCCACACTTCAGAGGTTGCACGACAGAGTCATGATACGTCTCCAACCTATATATAATTTTTGATTGCTCCATCCTATTATATTATCATTCTTGGATGTTTTACAAACATTTTAATAGTCATTTTATATCATTTTTTGGTACTAACCTATTGACATAGTGCACAGTGCCCACTGCTAGTTACTGTTTTCTGCATGTTTTTTACATCGCAGGAAGTCAATATCAAACAGAGTCCAAACACAATGAAACTCCTGGAGGATTGTTTTTGGGCCAGAAGACATCTACTTGTCCAAGAAAGCACCTGGGGGTGGCTCGAGGGGAGCAGCACCCACCAGGGCGCGCCAGGAGGCCCAGGCGGGCCCTGGTGGGTTGTGCCCACCTCGGGTGCCCCCTGAACCTCCTCTTTGCTCTATAGATACCCCCAATATTCCAAAAACCCTAGGGGAGTCGACGAAAATCAATTCCAGCCACCACGGAGTCCAGAACCACCATATCCAATTTAGACACCATCATGGAGGGGTTCACCACTTCCATTGGTGCCTCTCCGATGATGCGTGATTAGTTCTTTGTAGTCCTTCAGGTCCGTAGTTAGTAGCTAGATGGCTTCTCTCTCTCTCTCTCTCTCTCTCTCTCTCTCTTGATTATCAATACAATGATCTCTTGGAGATCCATATCATGTAAGTCTTTTTGCGGTGTGTTTGTTGGGATCCGATGAACTTTGAGTTTATGATCAGATCTATTTTTTTATCCACGAAAGTTATCTGAGTCTTCTTTGATCTCTTATATGCATGATTGCTTATAACCTTGTATTTCTTCTCTAATATTTGGGTTTTATTTGGCCAACTTGATCTATTTATCTTGCAATGGGAAGAGGTGCTTTGTAGTGGGTTCGATCTTACGGTGCTTGATCCTAGTGACAGAAGGGGAACCGACACGTATGTATTGTTGCTACTAAGGATAACAAGATGAGATCTATATCTTCGCAATAGATAAACGGATCTCGTCTACATCATGTCATTGTTCTTATTGCATTAGTCAGTTTTCCCATGAACTTAATACACTAGATGCATGTTGGATAGCGGTCGATGTGTGGAGTAATAGTAGTAGATGCAGGCAGAACCGGTCTACTAATCTTGGACGTGATGCCTATATAATGATCATTGCCTGGATATCGTCATGATTATTTGAAGTTCTATCAATTGCCCAATAGTAATTGTTTTCCCACCATTTTCTATTTTTCTCGAGAGAAGCCACTAGTGAAACCTACGGCCCCCGGGTCTCTTTTTATCATATTTGCCTTTGTGATCTATTTGCCCTTGAATTTATTTCCAGATCTATTAAACCAAAAAATACAAAAATACCTTGCAGCAATTTATTTGTTCCGCGTTCTATTTGTCCTATCTACCACTTTTACCTCACATTATTTGCCTATCTTGAGGCGTCGTCCGTAAGGGATTGACAACCCCTTTAACACGTCGGGTTGTGAGTATTTGTTATTTGTGTGCATGTGTTGTTTACGTGGTGTGAGGAGGTTCTCCTACTAGTTTGATAACCTTGGTCTCATCACTAAGGGAAATATCTACCGTCGCTATACTGCATGATCCCTTCCTTTTTGGGGAAATACCGACGTAGTTCTAGCAGACATCAAAAGGAATTTTTGGCACCGTTGCCGGGGAGGATCTTCAACATCAACCAAGTTCCTAATCACAAATCTCATCTCCTCGCAATTTACATTATTTGCCATTTGCCTCTCGTTTTCATCTCCCCCACTTCACAATTTTTTTCCTTTTTTTCTCCTTCTTTTTCGTTTGCCTTTTTCTCGTCAGATCTCTTGTCTGCTTTGTCGCTTTGTCTCAAGAAAATACCAAAAATATGTGTGCTTGTGTTACCATGTGCCTTTTATTTGCTTGCATCATTGCTTGCTAAAAATCTATTGATATGGATCCTCATCCACTTGCTAATCTTTTCAAAAGATCCAATTATGATGAAACAATTGCTAGTGAATTAAGTTCATTAGATTATCTTTATGATGTTTTGCTTGAGATTCATGAATCTGAAAATTGTGATGAAGTGTTAAAAGAAGGAATTCATAAAGTGGTTCATGATAGCTCCTTGTATAAAAAATATGATTGCAATAATGTTATTATAAATTCTATTAATGTCAATTGTGTTATTGATATGCAAAGCCCCAAGCTTGGGGATGCTTGTTTTGATATGTCTACTACTTATTTCAATGATCATGATTGGGGTGATTCTTCTTATGATCTTGAAAATTTATTTAAGCCTCATGATGAATATGTTTGATAATATTGAAAGTGGGTTTGGAAGAGTGTCAACTCTAGGTAATAATGATCCCACTACTTTGGAGCATGATCAATCTTATGAAATTTTTGTTAAAAGTGGGCTTCGAGAGGTTACGACTTTACTTGATGAACCCACTATTTTGGAAGAGTGTCAACTTTGCATGCATGTGGATCATGTAGAGAATATTTTATGTGATAGCTATATTGTTGAATTTGAATATGATCCCACATGTAATTATTACGAGATAGGAAAATATGGTTGTAGAAATTTTCATGTTACTAAATTACCTCTCGTTATGATGAGATTGTCAATGTTTTATTCCTCTTCTTTGCATATGTTAGATGTTTCTCGTCTTGCTAATTTGTTTGCTTATAAAATTCCTATTCATAGAAAGTATGTTAGACTTAAGTGTGTTTGTCGTATGTTTCATGATGCTCTCTTTGTGGTTGAATTCTTATCTTCCGTGTGAGCATCATTGAAATCGTTATGCCTAGTTAGGGGCGTAAAACGATAACGCTTGTTGGGAGGCAACCCAATGAATAAAATTTATTTTTTGATTTTTGCTTTCTGTTATTGTGTGTTAACACAATTATGCTACTGTTATGATTGTGTTTTTTGTGTTTTAATTAGTGTTTGTGCCAAGCAAGGCCTTTGGGAAGATTTGGGTGAAAGTTTATTTGATCTTGCTGAAAAACAGAAACTTTTGCGCTCACGAGATTATTTGTCATTTTTATTAGAAAAGTGATTTTGAGTTGATTATTTTTGCAGAATATTAATAGACAAATTACTCACGTCCACCAATTTATTTCAGAATTTTTGGAGTTACAGAAGTATTCTAAATATTCATAATGCTTCAGACTGTTCTGTTTTTGACAGATTCTGTTTTCTTTGCGTTGTGTGCTTGTTTTGATTATTCTATGGTTTTCTTTGATGAATTTTTTCCATAGAAAAGTTGGAATACAGTAGATATAATGAAAAAAAATAAGAATAGGTTTTATACAGTAGTTATAGTAGTGGTTTGGTTTCTTATACTAACGGATCTCATGAAGGTTTTGTTTGAGTTTTGTGTGATTGAAGTTTTCAAGTTTTGGGTTATCTTACGATGGATGAAGGAATAAGGATAAGCAAAAGTCTAAGCTTGGAGATGCCCGAGGCACCCCAAGATAATATTCAAAGAAGTAGCAAGCAACTAAGCTTGGGGATGCCCCCGAGTGGCATCCCCGCTTTCTTCTAACAATCATCGGTATTTTACTTGAAACTATATTTTTATTCGTCACATAATATGAGTTTTGCTTGGAGCGTCTTGTATGATATGAGTCTTTGCTTGTTTTGCTTTGTGTTTTAAGTGTTGAATACTTGCTGGACACACCTTTTTGAGAGAGCCAAAAATTATGCTATGCATGCTCCTATGCTTCACTTAAATTTTTAGAGCCATGGATTTGCTCTAGTACTTCACTTATATCTTTTTGAGCACGATGTGCTTTGTTAATTTTGAAGAAATTATCTCATTCTTCACTTAGATTTGTTTGGGAGTTAGTAAATTTTTAAGAAGTTCTCTCTTGCTTCACTTAGATTATTTTGAGAGAAAGAAAAAATTATGCTCATGTTCTTCACTTATTTTTGTTTGAGCTTATCAAAAGCAACATATGAAAATAGTCCCAAAGTGATAGATATCCAAGGAGGATATAATAAAAAATTTCATGAAGATCATTGGACAAAATAAACTTGATTCTTAGTAATGGTTTTGAGATATGACGATATGATATGCGAGTCATGTTGATGAGTAATTGTGCTTTAGTAAGAATATTGATGTTAAGGTTTGTGATTCCCTATGCAAGCACGAAACTCAATATTATGCAATGAAATTTATATCCTACTTATGGTGCATTATTCGGTGTTACTTATGCTTAATGCTTGGGTACGAGATTTTTCGCTTTTTGGTTGGTCACTTCTCAATCTTTTTGCTAGCCTTCATTTTGCACTAAGTATGATTACTACTTGTGCATCCAAAACCCTTTAAACCAGTTTTGCCATATATGTCGTTCTAAGCAAATTTTCATGTGCCATCTCTAATGTTCAAAATAAATTTCTCTTTTGTGTGATCTACGAAAGTAATGGTGGAAAAAGGAATAAACTTTATTTTCTATTTGGGAACCGCCTATGATGTATCTAGCATGGAAAGTGTTGGGATGCTCCAAGTCGTTTTCGTTGGTGGGAAAAGTATGCCTCAAAAATAATTTTTATCTCTCAATTTAAGCTTTGAGCTCTGGCACCTCTACAAATCATTACTTCCCTCTGCGAAGGGATTTTCTTTTACTTATGCAATTTTTATTTTGAACTTGAGTCTCCATCTTCTCTTATAAAGCACCAACTAAGGGGCACTATGATCGTATTTGAGCATTGGGTGTAGCTAATATTCCAGTGTGTTTCATGAATGGATCAATGATTGAGCATGATGGGCTAGGGATAACTTGCTTTAGTGTTGATATTTTGAAAGACATGGTTGCTTGTTGGTATGCTTGAGTATTAAAGTCTTCATGTCAAAACTAGACTATTGCTTTGAATCATATAAAAGTCCATATGTCCATGCTATAAAGAAAAGAAATGTGATGAACATGTTAGGCAACATTCCACATCAAAATTCTGTTTTTATCATTTACCTGCTCGAGGACAAGCAGAAATTAAGCTTGAGGATGCTGATACGTCTCCAACGTATCTATAATTTTTGATTGTTCCATGTTGTTATATTATCATTCTTGGATGTTTTATAATCATTTTACATCATTTTTGGTACTAACCTATTGACATAGTGCCCAGTGCCAGTTGCTGTTTTCTGCATGTTTTTTACATCGCGGGAAATCAATATCAAACAGAGTCCAAACGCAACGAAACTCCTGGAGGATTTTTTGGGCCAGAAGACATCCAATGGCCAAGAAAGCACCTGGGGGTGGCTTGAGGGGAGCAGTACCCACCAGGAGGCCCAGGCGCGCCCTGGTGGGTTGTGCCCACCTCGGGTGCCCCCTGAACCGCCTCTTTGCTCTATAAATACCCCAATATTCCAGAAACCCTAGGGGAGTCGACGAAAATCAATTCCAGCCGCCTTAGAGTCCAGAGCCACCAGATCCAATTTAGACACCGTCATGGAGGGGTTCACCACTTCCATTTGTGCCTCTCCGATGATGCGTGAGTAGTTCTTTGTAGACCTTCGGGTCCAAAGTTAGTAGCTAGATGGCTTCCTCTCTCTCTCTCTCTCTCTCTCTCTCTCTTGATTATCAATACAATGGTCTCTTGGAGATCCATATGATGTAAGTCTTTTTGCGGTGTGTTTGTTGGGATCCGATGAACTTTGAGTTTATGATCAGATCTATTTTTTTATCCATGAAAGTTATTTGAGTCTTCTTTGATCTCTTATATGCATGATTGCTTATAGCCTCATATTTCTTCTCCGATATTTGGGTTTTGTTTGGCCAACTTGATCTATTTATCTTGCAATGGGAATATGTGCTTTGTAGTGGGTTCGATCTTACGGTGCTTGATCCCAGTGACAGAAGGGGAACCAACATGTATGTATCCTTGCTACTAAGGATAAGAAGATGAGATCTATATCTCCACAATAGATAAACGGAACTCGTCTACATCATGTCATCGTTCTTATTGCATTACTCCGTTTTCCCATGAACTTAATACACTAGATGCATGCTGGATAGTGGTCGATGTGTTGAGTAATAGTAGTAGATGCAAGCAGGAGTCGGTCTACTAATCTTGGACGTGATGCCTATATAATGATCCTTGCCTAGATATCGTCATGATTTTGAAGTTCTATCAATTGCCCAACAGTAATTGTTTTCCCACCGTTTGCTATTTTTCTCGAGAGAAGCCACTAGTGAAACCTACGGCCCCCGGGTCTCTTTTCATCATATTTGCCTTTGCGATATATTTGTCCTTGCGTTTATTTTCAGATCTATTAAACCAAAAATATACAAAAATACCTTGCTGCAATTTATTTGTTCCGCGATCTATTTATCCTATCTACCACTTTTACCTCACGTTATTTACCTATCTTGAGGCGCCGTACCCGAAAGGCATTGATAACCCCTTTAACACGTCGGGTCGCAAGTATTTGCTATTTGTGTGCAGGTGTTGTTTACGTAGTGTGAGGAGGTTCTCCTACTGGTTCGATAACCTTGGTCTCATCATTGAGGGAAATACCTACCGTCGCTATACTGCATCATCCCTTCCTCTTTGGGGAAATACCGACGTAGTTCTAGTAGACATCTAGTCATATCGGGGGTGGTGAAGGAGGAATCACCCTCGATGACCATAACCGAGTAGCTACACTACAGAGTTATCATTAGGAGTGCATTACGAGGTATCACCCTCGGCACTCGATAGTATCTCTACAGAGTCGGGCAACAAAGGGGTGTGATGTGATGTGAGGTGTCGGTCTTTGGTCATCGATCACGTTGATCGAGTCGTCGATGATGAAGCAGGGGCAACAAGGACAAGGTGGGGGTCACTGATGGATCACTATCCAACCTATACTAAATAGTTTAGGATAAGCAGGTAGGTAACAATAGCAGGTACAAAAGTAGACTATGCATCAGAATAGGAGCAAACAATTATAGTAGCAAAATCTAATGCAAGCATGAGAGAATGGAATGGGCGATATCGGGATGGTCAAAAGGGTGGGGGCTTGCCTGGAAGCTTTGCTGAAAGGGAAGAAGTGTCGTCGGTGACGTAGTCGATCATAGGGGCATAAGTAGCAGTCTCGTGGTCTACCGGAGAGGACAGGAGGAAGAAACAATAAATACACGCAACATATGCATAACATGACAATAAGCAGTGCTAGGGGGTGTTCTAACACGGTGCTATACCATGCCGGCGAAGGGGGTAACATCCGGGAAAGTTTTCCCGGGGTAAGGCATTTTTGGACAAACGAATCGGTGGGGAAGGTTGCATGTTTGTTATGCTAGGGATGTGTGGCAGATAAACGGACTGCGTAATTGGATTCGTCTCGTCGTTCTGAGCAACTTTCATGTATAAACTTTTTCATCCGAGTTACGGATTACTTTCTATTAATTTCTAAAGTTTTAATAGTATTCTGAAATTAATTTTAATTCAAAAATAAAGATTAAAACCCTATGGGTACACAGCCTTGTGTACACATAATGTACACAGAGGCTGACAGTGTGTCCCTGTTGACCAGTCAATGTTGACTGGTCAACAGGGGGTGGGCCCCACTGTCATAGGTTGTTTAACGAACTAACAAAATTAATTAGACTAATTAGGTTTAAGTTAACTAATTAGCTTATTAGTTAATTAATTAAATTATTGTTTTAGTTATTAAAAACATTTTCTTTTGGGCCAGAGTGTTGGGGCCCGCTCGCAGTGGCACAAGGCCAGCGGGGCGGGTTAACGGGGTGGGCGTGGGCGCCCGTGGAGGTCGAACCACGCACGGCCCCAGGAGCAGCTCGGGCCACGGCGACCAAGCGTGGCCTCCAGCGAGGCGAGGCAAGGTGGGGCTAGCGGGGGCGCAACCGCGGAGGTAGGCGGCCGTGGTGGAGCGGGGCGGGGTGGCAGCAACATTTAAGGGCAGCGGCCGGTGTTGCCAGCAGCACGCAGCTGCGGGGCGAGCGGGGAGGCGCGGCGGCGAAGGCGAGTAGGGCGAGGGTCGAGCAGCAGCGGGGTCGCTGGCGACGGCGGGTGGCGAGGTGGGCGGGAGCGGCGGCCAGTGACTGCAGCGGCGGGGGGCTTGGTCGGCAGCGGATGGCGAGCATCATCGATGCGGGCAGGGGAGAGCGGGGCGAGTGCGACGACGGTAGCAGACGAGGCGAGCGCGGGATACAATGGCCAACGGGGGCACAGGCGGGTGGTAGCACGAGGAGCCGGACGCGGTCTCGAGATGAGGCAGGGCGGACGGGCACGGACAGGAGCTCGCGGACGCGAAGCTCCGGCCACGGTGATGGGACGGCGGATAGGGACCCGAATCGAGGTGCCAAGAGGGAGAAAGGGGAGGTGATGCTCACGGCGGGGGCGGGAGAGGGATCGGGGATGCCGGGGTGGTCCGAGTCGTCGTGAATCAGTGATGGCGTGTGGCGGCTATAACGGAGGAAGAAGACGCGGGGCATCGCTGGTGTTGCTCCCCGGCTCCGCTCCGGCGGCATAGGCGACGAAGGTATTGACATCGCGCCTCCTGGGCCTGATGGTGCGGCGCAGGGAGGCCGTTGGCCGCGCCAACAATGAGGTAGAGGCGGCGAGCCCACTCGGGTGAGAACCAGGGGGAGGAGCCAGAGGGGGAGGGAGAGAAGTGCGAGAGGGAGCGGCGCGGCTAGGGTTCAGGGGAAGGGCGCCACGCGTTTTTAACCGCGTAGATGGCCGGGGGATGGCCGAAACGTCGACATCCCCGGCCATGGAGGTCTGGATGGCTGCCACGCTCATCCCCTGCCTCCTGTAGCAGGAGGTAGGGGATAGGCCAGACGTGGTGGGCTGGGCCGCACTGTTGCCACGGCTGGGCCATGTGTACAGTGCCCGTTTTCCAATTTTCCTTTTATTTCTCTCTGTTTCTTATTTACTCACTGCTCTGCATTTAATTCCACACCACTTGAATTTTGTTAAATGCCAAACTTTGTCACAAAAATATCTTGCTGTAATGTGGAGCTGTCCACAAAGTTTGGGGTTATTTTGAAAAGTTTAAAACCATTTTTGAACTTAAATGGTCCAGTAGGATGATGTTGGTCCACTTTGTAAATTACTAGAGATTAACTGGTGAGTCAAATAATGTTGGCTTCAACATGACAATGATAAGGAAAAAATATAGAATAAATCGAACATTTTAGTTTTACTGATTGAAGAAAAAACTATTGGACTTTATTTTAAAATTTGGATTTGAACCGATTTTGAACCTAAGTGAGATTAGCAACAGTAACAGTTGTGATGTGGCATCATTAGTATATGGTTACTGTAGCTTAAGTATCCGGACATCACATACACGCCCTTTAGCATAAATGCCATTTTTTGATATATGAGGTGTTGGGTTTCTGATGACATTGGCACAAGTGTATTTTGTTGTATAAAAATGGCTATATTTTTGTATTTTTGTTGTATAAAACCAAAAAAAAAATAAAAATAAGTGAATATATCAAAAAATGACTATTTCCAGTCATTTTTATACAACAAAAATACACTTGTGTCAGTGTCATGAGAAACCCAACACCTGATATATCAAAAATGGCATTTATGCTAAAGGGTGTATATGTGTCACCATGCATGTGTAGCGACCACCATATATAGAAAATTGCCTCTCATTATATTCCCATGCAGTTAATGGATGCAGTGACTACATACTCATATGATCATGAGTCACTCATTTTGGACATCTATATTGAAATCCCCAAAGGACTTATAATACTGAATCCAAATAAACACAACATGTTTTGTGTAAAAGTTTAAAAGTCACTCTATGACTTGAAAGAGTCAGAAATCATATGGTGCTACCGACTAAATGGGTACTTTCTTCAAATAGACTACTAAAATAATGATGATTGTTTATGTGGTTCATAAAGGAATCCCAAATTTGATTTCCTTATATCACTGAGTGTATATTGATGACCTCATCATCAATGTCTATACAATACCTAAACATACACAAAATCATCACAAGACAAAAAATTTGGATTCAACCAAATTTAGCTTAGGTTTATAACTTGAGCTTTCTCTCAATAATACATATCAATCTACATACATCCAAAATATATATGAGAAGTTCAGTGTGGATATATCATACCACTAAAAGACATGCATGGTCATACTAACGTGATAGAGTACAAATTCATTCATACCTAGGGGTGATAATGAAGTGATATCGAGACCTGAAGTTCTACCTCACTAATACCAAAGCACTCATATAATTGCAAATTATCCCAGGTCTGACACTATATTTGCTATCTTTGTTGAGAGTGCAACCCCCAACAAAAGGTATATGGTCGGTCAATCTTGGGCAATTCCATTAGGAAAATCTAGATGTGACCATGATATGATATAATGATATTGGCTCTTTATTTGATCCCAACAATTTCATATCAATTACTGAATTTGCTGGAATAGCCTTCCTATGGGAGTCATCTCAATAGACTTTAATGACTACTTCCACTTATCATTCTAACATAATTGCTTTATCTAAAAGCATTACCAAATATGCACGGCTTAGTAGAATGATTAACCACACTTAAAATCATGTGGTTGAGATTCATCAGGATCACATAACTTGATTTATCAAGATGCTACCACTTGTATTATTCAATACCTACAGGTTATACGAAGAGCAATATCATAAAAGACATTGCTCAAAAATTCTTATCCACGCGGATTATAGAGAAGTGAGGAAACAATATGTAAACAAGATGCTATGAAAATCCAAGAGATTATTCACAATGTCATGATCATGTCAATGAAATTGATATGAGACATCCTCTAGATTTGCAAAGTTCAGGGGGAGTAATCTCCCAAATTATAACATGTTAACAATCATCAGATTGCATATATTGCACTCTTTTTCCCTTCATCAATTTTCCATCATGGTTTCTCATAAAAGGTTTTTAACGAGACAATATAGATACAAGTGTTCATATATGTCATATCATTTTCTCCTTATATTTTTCCCATTGGATTTTAAAGGAGTTTTCAATGACATATCAGATCACACTCTTTTTCTTATGAGTTTTCTCTCAAAGTTTCTTATGATGGTTTTTAATAAAGCAATATCTTCTCATGATCATATGCAATACTTTTCTAGTTTCTTCCCATCGGGGTTTTTAAAAACCAAAGTATACAAAGCATATTTATTGTTCTCTAAACTCAACAAGGAGTTTTGTCCCTTCTCAAAGGTTTTTCTCATACGAGTTATCAAGATACAATAATCATTAAGTGTTGCATTCTTTTCTTCTTATTTTTCCCACTAGGTTTAGAGGAGTTTTTATGACATATTAAATACTACTCTCCTTATATTTTCCCCACAGGGTTTTTGGAGGAGTCTTTCTCAAGATGAAGATGATGAACGTTCAAGGGCAATGCATACTAGAAGGAGTCTTTATCAAGATGATGTACATTCACAAAGGCAAGTTTTGATTAGGGAGAGTGTTATGAATAGGTAAATTAAGTGGTAATCATTGCTATGTCAGTGCCGCTTTTGGCAACGGTCTCCTTTGTAACCACCTTGTAAACAGGGTATAAGTACCCCAATCTTCAATCAATGAAAGAACTGTAACATCATTTTTTTAGATGAAAGGCATAAATCCCGACTTCAAATTAATGAAGCCATCAACCGGCTAGGATACAAGGTGCAGATTATTACAAAGGCTTGGCATGCACAAAAACTGAAAAAAATACAAACAAAGAACGCACAAGGCCGAAGCTAGAGCAGCAGGCCGAAGAGCGAAATCGCGAACACAGGAGAAACAAGTCCATGCCATGGGAGAGAGCACCACAGAAAAGAACAACGAGAACAGAGGAGTCCGTGTCACGCCAACAAGCAATGGAGGGGGATCATGCCTGCAGAGAGAAACCATTGGCTCTGCCAAGACCTGGTCATGCCATGGCTTGAGGGGAGACCAGTATCTCCCCTACATCTAGCATGAGGATGTCGATCACCGGCCGGCAAGCACAAACACCGCAGGGCAGCGGCCGCAGAAGAGTAACAGGACACAAAACCCTTCTCCTCCACCGTCGTCGGGCCATCAAGGACTCACTGCATCGCAGCCGCCACCAAACCAAACACCACAACACTCCAAACGCCAACCCTACCCTTGGCCGATGCCTCCAAGTAGGACCATGATACGTATCTAACGTATCTATAATTTTTGATTGTTCCATGCTGTTATATTACCTGTTTTGGATGTTTATGGGCTTTACTCTACACTTTTATATCATTTTTGGGACTAACCTATTAACCGGAGGCCCAGCCCATATTGTTGTTTTCTTGCCTATTTCAGTGTTTCAAAGAAAAAGAATATCAAATGGAGTCCAAACGGAATGAAACCTTTGGGAAAGTTATTTTCGGAACGGAAGCAATCCAGGGGACTTGGAGTGCACGTAAGGGAAGCTTCGAGGAGGCCACGAGACAGGGGGCGCGCCCACCCCCTGGGCGCGCCCTCCACCCTCGTGGGCCCCTCGTGGCTCCCCTGACCGTATTCTTTCACCTATATATCTCCATATACCCTAAAAACATCGAAGGACACAATAGATCGGGAGTTCCGCTGCCGCAAGCCTCTGTAGCCACCAAAAACCAATTGGGACCCTGTTCCGGCACCCTGCCGGAGGGGGGGTTCCCTCACCGGTGGCCATCTTCATCATCTCGACGCTCTCCATGACGAGGAGGGAGTAGTTCACCCTCGGGGCTGAGGGTATGTACCATTAGCTATGTGTTTGATCTCTCTCTCTCTCTCTCTCTCTCTCTCTCTCTCGTGTTCTTGATTTGGCACGATCTTGATGTATCGCGAGCTTTGCTATTATAGTTGGATCTTATGATGTTTCTCCCCCTCTACTCTCTTGTAATGGATTGAGTTTTCCCTTTGATGTTATCTTATCGGATTGAGTCTTTAAGGATTTGAGAACACTTGATGTATGTCTTGCCGTGCTTATCTGTGGTGACAATGGGATATTCACGTGATTCACTTGATGTATGTTTTGGTGATCAACTTGCGGGTTTAGTGACCTTGTGAACTTATGCATAGGGGTTGGCACACGTTTTCGTCCTGACTCTCCGGTAGAAACTTTGGGACGCTCTTTGAAGTACTTTGTGTTGGTTGAATAGATGAATATGAGATTGTGTGATGCATATCATATAATCATGCCCATGGATACTTGAGGTGACAATGGAGTATCTAGGTGACATTAGGGTTTTGGTTGATTTGTGTCTTAAGATGTTATTTTAGTATGAACTCTATGATAGATCAAACGGAAAGAATAGCTTCATATTATTTTACTATGGACTCTTGAATAGATAGATCAAAAAGGATAACTTTGAGGTGGTTTCGTAACCTACCATAATCTCTTCGTTTGTTCTCCACTATTAGTGGCTTTGGAGTGACTCGTTGTTGCATGTTGAGGGATTGTTATGTGATCCAATTATGTTATTATTGTTGAGAGAACTTGAACTAGTGAAAGTATGAACCTTAGGCCTTGTTTCCTACCATTGCAATACCGTTTACGCTCACTTTTATCGCTTGCTACCTTGCTGTTTTTATAATTTCAGATTATAAAAACCTTTATCTACCATCCATATTGCACTTGTATCACCATCCCTTCGCCGAACTAGTGCACCTATACAATTTACCATTGTATTGGGTGTGTTGGGTACACAAGAGACTCTTTGTTATTTGGTTGTAGGGTTGTTTGAGAGAGACCATCTTCATCCTACGCCTCCCACAGATTGATAAACCTTAGGTCATCCACATGAGGGAAATTTGCTACTGTCCTACAAACCTGTGCACTTGGAGGCCCAACAACGTCTACAAGAAGAAGGTTGTGTAGTAGACATCAAGCTCTTTTCTGGCCGTTGCCGGGGAGGTGAGTGCTTGAAGGTATATCTTTAGATATTGCAATCGAATCTTTTTGTTTCTTGTTTTATCACTAGTTTATTATACAAAAGAAAACTACAAAAAAAATAGGAATTGAGTTTGTCTCATACGCTTCATCTTTTTAATATCTTTCGTGAGTATGATGGAAAGGAAAATTGTGCTCAAGTGCTAGAAGAAGAAATCTATAAAATGTTTGTCACTAAATCTTTGAATGATGAGCATGATTGCAATGTTGTTAGTATGAACTCTTTGAATATCCATAGTACTAATGATGATTGCATTTGTAATGATGATTGCATTTGTAATGATGATTGCACTAGTTATGATGAAAATGTCTCTTATAAGCATGTCAACTTTTGTGGAGTGCATAGAGACTGCAAGTACACACCAAATAGGGATATACATATTGCAAGAGGCATAAGCATTTAGAAACTAAATGGTTGCAAGAAAGGCTAAATGTGAGTGCTGAAAATTTAAAATATCTCCGCCGTACTTGTGAACTTTGCAATGAACATGGTCATTTAAATCTCCGATGCAAATTGTTTCATGATCAAATCGTGTCCAAAAATTGTGATGACTTGATTTCCCTTGCACATCATAATGAACTTAGTTTGCTTTTGGGTTATGAAGAATTGAAACATGCAACTAAGCTTATTCCAGAATTTAACCTTAAGAAATTTCATGATATTGATCTAGAGGAAATTTATATGTATTGTGCGGTGAATTGCATTGAAAATCCTTATATTTCCAATTACCTAAAGAAAATAAAGCAAATAGACGATGAAGAGAATACTAATGAAAGGGAAGAGACTTCCCATTATCCTCCTATTATTTCTTATGATGAATCAGGTATCGAGGAGGAGCCTTCTATTCAACCAATCTCATCAATAAGGAGCTCAAAGAAGAGGGTTGAACCCATGCATGATGTGAGGAAGAAAAAGAAAAAACGGAGAAGCAAAGGTAAAAAGGTATCCCTCCCAAATGATGTTGCTCCTACTACTCATTGTGATGATGATAATTGCTATACTATTGGTGCTATCCATACTATTAATGATGAGAGTAATTATGCTTATGATATGAAAAGGGCCAAGCTTGGGGAAGCTATGTTTGATGAGGATGAAATATTTGAGAATATATTTGCTGAAATTAATGTTTGTCCCAAGCTTGGGGATGCTATGCTTAATGAAGATGATATTTTTAGCCTCCCAAGTTTTGATATGCAAAGTTGTTATGATGATAACATGCCTCTTACCTATGATGATTATATTGATGAAAGTGGGTTTGGAAGAGTGTCAACTTTAGGAAGTAATGATCCCACTATTTTGGAGGATGTTGAATCTTATTGTGATGAATATGAAAGTGGATTTGGAAGAGTGTCGACTTTATTTAGTGATGATTCCACTATCTTGGAAGAGGTTTCAATCGATTATAATGAGAACAAAGTTGCTACTTATGATGATTATTGTGATGAAACTTATGCTATAAAAAGTAGTGATGATTATATTTATAAAACTGGTCATGATTATGATTACCCTTTTTCTGAACATTACTCTTTTAATGTGGAAACAATTTATAGTATTCAAGTCTCTTATGATACTCCCACCATTCCGAATGAGAAGAATTTTGCTTATGTGGAGAGTAGTAAATTTTCTATGCTTGTAGATCATGAAAAGAATGCTTTATGTTCTGGTTATATTGTTGAATTCATTCATGATTCTACTGAAAATTATTATGAGGGAGGAATATATGCTTGTAGGAATTGCAATAATATCAAGTTTCCTCTCTATGTGCTTAATGTTTTAAAGTTATGCTTGTTTTGCCTTCCTATGCAGTTGATTATTGTTCCCATAAGATGTTTGCTCACAAAACCCCTATGCATAGGAAGTGGGTTAGACTTAAATGTGCTAGTCATATTCTTCATGATGCTCTCATTATTTTTCAAGTCCTATCTTTTATGTGAGCATCATTGAAATCATCATGCCTAGCTAGGGGCGTTAAATGATAGCGCTTGTTGGGAGGCAACCCAATTTTTATTTTTGTTCCTTGCTTTTTGCTCCTGCTTAGTAATAATTAATTCATCTAGCCTCTGGATGTGTTTTTATATTTTAATTAGTATTTGTGCCAAGTAGAACCTTTGGGAAGACTTGGGTGAAAGTCAATGTGATCTTGCTGTAAAAAACAGAAACTTTTGCGCTCACGAGTTTAGCTGCCATTTTTTACTGGAGAGTGATTTTAGGTTGATTCTTTTTGCAGGTGATTAATAGACAAATTACTCAGGTCCACCAATTTATTTAATAATTTTTGGAGTTCCATAAGTATACTTTTGATACAGATTACTACAGACTGTTCTGTTTTTGACAGATTCTGTTTTCTATGTGTTGTTTGCTTATTTTGATGAATCTATGAGTAGTATCGGAGGGTATGAACCATAGATAACTTGGAATACAGTAGATATTACACCAATATGAATAAAGAATGAGTTCACAACAGTACATAAGTGGTGATTTATTTTTCTTATACTAACGGAGCTTACGAGTTTTGTTTTGAGTTTCGTGTTGTGAAGTTTTCAAGTTTTGGGTAAAGATTCGATGGACTATGGAATAAGGAGTGGCAAGAGCCTAAGCTTGGGTATGCCCAAGGCACCCCAAGGTAATATTCAAGGACAATCAAGAGCCTAAGCTTGGAGATGCCCCGGAAGGCATCCCCTCTTTCGTCTTCATCCATCGGTAACTTTACTTGGAGCTATATTTTTATTCGCCACATGATATGTGTTTTGCTTGGAGCATCATTTTGTTTTATTTTGTTTTTCTTGATGTTTGAATAAAATACCAAGATCTGAAATTCTTAAATGTTAGAGAGTCTTCACATAGTTGCATAATTATTCAACTACTCATTGATCTTCACTTATATCTTTCGGAGTAGTTTGTCGTTTGCTCTAGTGCTTCACTTACATCTTTTTAGAGCACGGCAGCGGTTTTATTTTATAGAAATTAATTAACTCTCATGCTTCACTTATATTATTTTGAGAGTATTAAACAGCATGGTAATTTAATGAAAACTATCATAGAAGTGAATTGGATGCTATGATCAATTTGATGCTTGATAATTGTTTTGAGATATAGAGGTGGTGATATTAGAGTCATGCTAGTTGGATAATTGTGAATTTAAAGAATACTTGTGTTGAAGTTGGAAAGTCCCATAGCATGCACGTATGGTAAAAGTTGTGTAACAAATTTATTGCATGGAGTGCTCTTTTGATTGCCTTCCCTTGTGTGGAGGTCGGGGGCGCGCGATGGTTAACTCCTACCAACCTCCCCCCTACGAGCATGCGCGTAGTGCTTGGTTTTTGATGACTTGTAGATTTTTGCAATAAGTATATGAGTTCTTTATGACTAATGTTGAGTCCATGGATTATACGCACTCTCACCTTCCATCATTGCTAGCCTCTTCGGTACCGTGTATTGCCCTTTCTCACCTTGAGAGTTGGTGCAAACTTCGCCGGTGCATCCAAACCCCGTGATAAGATACACTCTATCACACATAAACCTCCTTATATCTTCCTCAAAACAGCCACCATACCTACCTATTATGGCATTTCCATAGCCATTCCGAGATATATTGCCATGCAACTTTCCACCGTTCCGTTCATCATGACACGCATCATCATTGTCATATTGCCTTGCATGATCATGTAGTTGACATCGTATTTGTGGCAAAGCCACCATGCATAATTTTTCATACATGTCATTCTTGATTCATTGCCCATCCCGGTACACCGCTGGAGGCATTCATATAGAGTCATATCTTGTTCTAGTATCGAGTTGTAACTCATGAGTTGTAAATAAATAGAAGTGTGATGATCATCATTATTAGAGCATTGTCCCTTATAAAAAAGGCCAAAAAAGGGAGGCCAAAGCAAAAAAAAAATGCGAAATAAAAAAAAGGAAGGCCCCCAAAAAAGGGGAAATATAAAGGGGACAATGTTACTATCTTTTTCCACACTTGTGCTTCAAAGTAGCACCATGTTCTTCATATAGAGAGTCTCATTTGTTGTCTCTTTCAAATACTAGTGGGAATTTTTCATTATAGAACTTGGCTTGTATATTCCAGTGATGGGTTTCCTCAAAATGCCCTAGGTATTCGTGAGCAAGCAAGTTGGATGCACACCCACTTAGTTTCTTTTGTTGAGCTTTCATACATTTATAGCTCTAGTGCATCCGTTGCATGACAATCCCTACTCCTTATATTGACATCAATTGATGGGCATCTCCATAGCCCGTTGATTAGCCTCGTCAATATGAGACTTTCTCCCTTTTGTCTTCTCCACACAACCTCCATCATCATATTCTATTCCACCCATAGTGCTATATCCATGGCTCACGCTCATGTATTGCGTGAAAGTTGAAAAAAGTTTGAGATTAATTAGGGACTTCCGCCCATGACCCCTAGTGCTCACGCCATATAGGAGGTCCCATAGTTTTTTGACGTGAGGAGGTCCCTCCCTAAGCACAAAATCTGGAGATAATAACAGGCCCATTCAAGGCCCACACATGGCCGGATCTCCTGAGATTAATTAGGTTCTCAATCTACTATATCACTAAGCTTTCTAGGGATAAAAGGACTCACAATCAATTGAGGTGTTTTATTAGAATTGAATCACTCAATTTTGACTAACTCAACAATTTTTCAAAGCTCTCATTAAATTTTTTTTATACTATACGCTATGCGTCCTAATTTTTAAGTTCTCACAATTAATTCAGATCTTCAATTTAGAACTTGGTCACCTGATTTTGATCCGGTCAACAATTTCTCAAGGAGCCCTCCCATTTAATTATTTTAATGCACCATATTTCCTAATTTTGAAGCTTTTTATTTGATTGAGATATTCAGTTTTGAATTTGATTTATGATTTTGATTGGGCCAATGATTTTTTAAATCAATCAACACCAACCAACTAGAAAATTATATCAACCCCGTGCACCGTCTTACCACCTAGAAAAAAGAAGCGTCATCATGTGATGGTGCTCTAGCACCAATATAGTACATGTAGCCATCGACGCAAAAATTTACCCATAAAAATATGAGTTGATTAGCGCATAGCACAGAATCACACCATGAAAGGCCCACCAAATAACTGCATTATAAATAAACATAAAATACACTCCATCGTCTCCCCCATCCGCTAAACTAAATATTCCTCAGTTCCAAACAAAGGGGTATTAGTTCTTGGAAAATCAAATTTCTTTAATTTTGACCAAGTTTAAAGCCAAAAATATCGACATCCCCAATATTAAATCAAAAAATTATGGAAATTCATTTCATGATGAATCTAATAACACCAATTTGATATTACGAATTTCAATATATTTCTTTATAGAAAAGCGCACCTAACCCTTCTAGTGATTAAACAAATTCCCTATAGAAAAGGCTCTCCCGGATTACACCGCTGCCTCTATGCACCCTTTGCTACTCCTGATAGCGATTTTGATTGAAATCCTAAGGCGACGGCGCGAACGGCTTAACCTCTACAGACTGCACCCGTCAATTCTTCAATCAGAACAATGAAATAGCAGGGTTAGTAGTAGCACTATTGATTATTGTATTATCTTTCTCAGTTCTCATCTTATATATTCGAAATTATACATTAGATTTTAGTTTTTTAGATAAAGATTTTAGTTCTTCTTTGTTTGAGGGGAAGATTTTAGTTCTTCTGGTTGCTTGTTATGTGATGCCAATCGCTAAACAAACACTATAAAGACTTATTCATCTTAACCATCGCCTAAATGGGAGATAACTTTGCTAGAGCATTGTGTGATAATCCACATTGAACCAATATTAGCTGGCTAGCTCTCTTTGGATAACTATTAACATTTTTTATATTACGAGCAATCATAGAGTCGAATTATTTTGCACAAGAAAAGCGGCACATTATATAGTATTAAGATAGCTATTTTTTCAGGGTGGCCACGTTGTTTATCAACCTTGGCAAGTGACAGACCAGATTGCTCATTCGGTGAATCAATATCAACCACTCTCTAATAAAAAATATCAACCATACTCTAAAGAGTCACACCACAACAGACAACACCCTACGATACGATCAGCAGAGCTACCACTGAGAATCTGAAACCAATAACGGGAAGCAAATTTACTTACTGCTAGTAAAAGAATGATATCAGTAAACAAAATGGCCATCAACTTAGTTTGCAGGCAGACGGGACGCTATCAGTATCAGACCTATTGTTTTCGCCTCAGGTGATCTGGATGTGCTCTTCCCTCGGCTTGTCCTCGGGAGACGTCCTCGTCGTCGTCCCGGAGCCGGAGCTCCGGATCTCCTCTATCCTCCTGACGACCTGCTCCATCCTCGGCCGCTGGTCCGGATGAACGGCGACGCACGCCATGGCGACTTGGAGCAGCTGCACCATCTCGTCCTCGGTGTTGGGGTGCCTCTGCAGGTCGACGTCGAAGACCTCCGAGGTCCACTCCTCCCGGACCACGGACTGCACCCACCTCGGGAGGTGCTCGATGGAGTCGTCGCGGCCGGGGGACCTCAAGGGGGCCTTCCCCGTCAGCATCTCGAGGAGCAGCACGCCGAAGCTGTACACGTCGGACTTCTGCGTCGGCCTCTTGGCCCCCAGGACCTCCGGCGCGCGGTACCCGACGAGCCGCGGGTGGAAGTGAGGGGTGGCCATGAGCTGCGCGAGGCCGAAGTCCGAGACGCACGCGCTCAGCTCCCGCGAGAGGATGATGTTGTTCGACTTGATGTTGCCGTGGATGAACTTGCCGCCTGCTCCGGTGTGAAGATGAGCGATCGCTCTTGCGGCGCCGAGCGATATCTTCACTCTCGTCTCCCAGTCCAGTGGTGGTCTTCCAGCAGACTTGTTCCCTGTGTGTTCACAATAGATGGTAAGTATGTGATCATGTAACTTCGTCGTCTCAATACATATGTGGTAGTACAAAGATGCAAGTGAACTATACAGGTGAAGAAAAACGGCACCTATTCTTTTCTACACATTTCAGCATCCATAGAACAACAGTAGCTCAAAAGTCTAAAAAACTTATAGCTACAAAACTACAGCAGCAACTCCCTCAGAATGTTCATCAGAAGTTCAGAAAATAAGTAAAGGTCCTAAAATAAACAAATAAATAGCGAGGAAGGAACTTGTTGACATCAGCATCCACTGCCGTAATCTATCTTTCATTTTATTCAGCATGCTTACGACCGAGGGTCGAAGGCAGCATATAAGGAATGTATAGTACAGTACTAATGCTGTATAATCTTCTTATCTAATTCAGAATAACCAACTCGGAATTTCGTATATCTAAGGAATTGTCTTCATCGTTCACTTCGAGATTCCGAAGATTAACATAAAGGCGACCTCAGTTCTGACCATGCCAGAATGCATAGTTGGCACACTTACTTAGATTGCATTGAACAAACTTCAGGTTCCTAATTATTTCAGGAACAATTTCACAGTGCTACATATTTAAAGGCAATTTCTACCATAGAATTGCATCTACTTGTCATCTAAGTAAGTGATGAAAGACCAGGTCAGAATAAGTTTCAAAATTCAAACAGGTAAATGAAATGCATACTTGCATAGTGGTTCAAATCAAAGACTTGAGATAAAGAGCATACCATGCAAAGCAACTGAAAGGCTACCCGGTGTAACATAGTCATAGACCAAGAGCTTCTCGTCCTTGGAGTAATAGAAAGCACGCAAGGGAACAACACCCTGGTGCTGGCCAAGCCTGTCGATTATCTCCATTTGCTGTTCGAATTCCTTCTTTCCCGCCACCACCTCCTTCAGCCTCTTGACCACCACTGTCGTGCCATCCTCAAGAACAGCTTTGTAGGTCGTGCCGTAGCTTCCTTTTCCAAGGACTTCAGCTGAAGCCCTCAACAGATCCTCCAAGTCGAAATTATATGAACAGCCCTCAAAGAAAACTAATTTGTTCCTCTCTGCTTCTTGAACACCACTGCTGTATTCTGGCTTGGATTTTTCTCCTCTTCCACCCGCAACACCCTTCCCTTTGGATGAGGATGAAGCTGCGCGAGGCTCGCCGTCTCTCTTTCTCTTGCAGATGCATATCACGAGTATGATAATCAAAATCAACAATATTGCAGCTCCTCCAGCAAGTATTGCAATTATGATAATTTTGTGATGCTTTCTCCAAAACTTTTCCAAATTGCTTTCCTGGGAAGGTGGTGCATTCGGAGAAGGAGAAGGTGTGGTTCCTGGACATGGTTCCAGGGGAAACCCACATAGAAAAGCATTCCCCAAGAAAGAACTGGCTGGGAACTTCTGCAGAGAAGCCGGAATGGGCCCACTGAGGTTATTGTAGCTCAAGTTCAAATATCTCAGTTTGGGGAGGTGAAGATCAGGGATCGGTCCAGAAAGAGAGTTGTTCTGGAGAGACAACCCAGTAAGATCAGTCATATTTTGCACTTTCAATGGGATTTCTCCAACAAATGTGTTGTACGACAGGTCGAGGTATGCTAGATTTGAGGACAGTGATGTAGGTATGATGCCCGACAAGTTGTTGCGCTGAAGGTAAAGAGAGTGCAGAGAAGGAATGGATGCTACATCAGGCGGTAGGCTAACAGTAAGACGATTGGACCGAAGGCTTAACACCTCTAAGGCATCAAGCTTGCCAAGTATGTTGGAGGGCATAGGACCAAATAGTCCTACTGCAGGTAGTCGCAGCATACGCACACGCTTCCCATCTGGTGTGCATGTAACCCCAACCCAAGATGTGCAGACCTGCGTTGTGAGGGTCCAGTTGATCTTTCTTGCACGAGGCAGGGATGAAGCAAATGCAAGAAGGGCTTGCTTGTCAGAGTTCAGATCAGCCCCTTTGGCACAAGGAGGGTAAGGAAGGAACAGAGAAGCAGAAAGAAAAGCTATGAGCAAAAGATGTTGCATTGTTAGGATGGCTAGAGAACAAGGAGAACAAGAATTATAATCCGATGGTCATCAATGCTTCACTCCTGGTACACAAAAGGAAAAAGAAAGTCATGAGTAAGTGAGATTGGTTCTTATAACATCAAGATAATATGCAGTTCATAATTGGAAAAACATAGTAGAAGTGCAAGGGATTTTGGATACAAAAAATGAAGTGATGAAGCATAGGGGTTCCCCAATGTAGATAGTTACTTCATGATTAAGCAACTAACAAAACATCATTGCTTTAGGGACCATGAGAAAAGGCAAAAGAGAATTAACTATTTCCTTCTGTCATTGCAATAAAGGACCAATAATGTAGAACTACCAAGAGAGTTGTGCAGTTGGATGGAAGAAAATGCTTTCATCCATTAACAGTTTACAAGATGAATGTTCACTCATGTTTGCAATCCTGGGTCTGATTTTGGAAAATGTAATATCAGATTCCTGGTCCTGCCAAAGAATAGCAAACTTGATGACCAGAAAGGAGTCTATTGTGAGATTAATAGGATTTGACACAGGGTGTGTCAGGCTATCAATCAACCACAGTTTCTAATGGCAAAGGAGACTACTTACACAGACAGTAGAAATGCAGCTCTGTTCAATAGTGCCAACATTACTTAAGATCCAAGGAACCTAGATACAGCATCTCTCAGTGTTGCAAACACCAACAGCTTTCCACGCTTTGCGTCATAATTGATCCTTGTTAGTGGCATCGAAAGCCGGAGGAAAGCTCATTATTGGAACAAAAACACAAACCCATAACAAAATGACAAAGCGCTACCACCCATCGACATGTTCAGGGGTCCATCAGATTTTCTCAACTGCTACATACCAACCTCCCCTCCCAGAGGAACATTACAACGAATGACACCCTTGTCTTTCCTTTAGACTAACCAATTAAAAGCCCCACCCCCGTTGTTAATCGGTGCAGCTCTGAGCTTTATATTTCTGATATGGGGCAGGTCTGATCATGTGCTACAATAAAACGAAACCTACATCACAACCTACATATCTTTTTATAAAGCATCCCAGCACTCCTCTTTATCCTTTTCTGTACTGTACAGGACACCCCAGTTTTCTTAACGCCTAAACAAGGCGCTCGGTCCTTGCCAGAAAGGACGCAAGGATAGTGACAAGGCGGGATTCCAACAGGACTTGCAATAGATAAAGGAAAGCCACAGCACACTGGTGAACTCCTTGGCTGCACTGATGGAATGGAACATGCACAAAAGCAACAATGCAGAGCACCTAACCAGCGAGGCTTGATTACTGTCTACATGTAATTTTCTCAAGGACCAAGCTAGCGCTTTGAAAGAAAGCAGCAGCACCGAACCAAAAGTCCAGCACATAAAGCAGGTGGTCTCAGATGCGAGCCGGGATGAGGATTCCTTTTTTTTCATGGTTTCGGGGGCGGCGTGGGGCTCTCTGCGGATTAATGGACGGATGCACCATGTGTGTGATCATGGGCAGCAGGCAGCTCGTGTGCCGTGCTGGCAGCACGGTACACGAGCTGGCACGATGGTAGAGCAGGGCATCTCAGGCTTCACGCCATGGGACAAATGTGCAGAGCAAGAGATATCACTGTCTCCGCACTACGTACAAACAGTTTGCTGGAAAACGTGACATACAAACAGTCCACAGTTGTGGCTGCAGAAATGTAGCGTGGTGAAGTACTTTTTTTTTTTTTGCGGGTGAGTGAAGTACTTTTCTTGCAACAGTAAGATTGTACAGTAATTTATAGGAGAGTTCATGCTTCCATGTTCTCCTAGAGCATTTAAGGTTGGAAATTGTACGAGTAAATTTGCTCCTTGCACATGCAGTGGAAGCAGGATAAAGAGTGGAACGCTAGAGCACTTACCAAATCTACAAATCGAAGAAGAAATGGCATGGATTGATCACAGTGAAACACTCATGGAGGGTCCTGAATTTAACACCTTTTTAAAGAAACCCCAAATTAATAGCACTAGGAAACAAACGTTGCCCATACGTTCTAGTATCTTTACTTTTACTTATCTTGCAACAGTAAGGTTGAAGTAATTTATAGGAGAGTTCATGATTCCATGTTCTCCTAGAGCGTTTAAGCTTGGAAGTTGCACAGGTAAATCTGCCCATTGCACATGCCTGGCTTGCTGACTAGTACAGTATTATTTTACAGTTGCAAGTTTTTACAGGTGCAGCAGCAACGCTGAGTGGGATCAGGAAATAAAAGATTAAAGCGCCGAAGTTATAATTGCATCAGCTAATCACAGTGAAACACTACAGGGTGTGCGTTCGGCTCCTGAATTTAACACTTTTTAACAGGAAACCCCAAATTAACAGCACCAGGAAACGAACGTCGCCCATACATTCTAGTGGTATCTTTGCTTTTACTTTGTTTTTAATGAAAAGAAAAGAAAAAAAGTGCGCAACACAACCGACCAGCCACACTCCAGGAAATCGTGCGATTAGCCGCGACAGAAACGAGAGGAACGAACTGCATTGTGCTGAGGCACGAGGTCCAATACATACCTCGCGAAAATCCCAGCCTCGGCGAACTCCCGCGCCGTGGGCGCAGACCAGCACGGCAGGAAGACACAGCGCGAACCCCCCTCCGGCGCCGGGAAGAGAATTCCGGCCTCCTTCGCCGCCCCGCGAGTCGAGCAACCGCCCCCCTCCGAACTCCAAGGCGCCGCCGCTCGCCCCTGGGGTCCCGCCGACGACTAGGGCCAAGATCAGGCGCCGAGATTGCTGCTCCAGGAACAACCAACGGCCCGCGGCATTCCGCCGGCGCCTCCCCCTCCCTCCCGGCCGAACCCGCCGTGAGCAGCCGACCTGAGTCGTCTCGTCCCTCCTTCCTCTGAGAGAGGTAGTGCAGTACAGTGCGGTTGTGCGGGAGAAGTGTGCGGTCAGGTCAGGTCAGGTGCGCGCGCCGTGTGTGTGCAAACTGGCTGTGAATTTAAGGCCAACTCTGCGGGACCACATTTGGCCTGTCTATGTTCGTTTGGTTAGAAACATAAAAAAAAAAATGGCCCAATGCACCGACGCAAATGGACGTCCGTCCGTTTTCTGTTTGTCCGCGACCCATATTCATGCCAAATTTGGTCAGGGTTTTTGTCGAAGACAGGGCGCGGACGCACGCCCTTGTCCTCCACCGGCTCATCTGTCGAGGGCACAACGTTCTCATTTCACCCTTGTCCCACAAAAACCCTCCCGCTCCCGCCATGGCCACCGTCCCGAAGGATGCCGCCATTTCGGAGGCCACCGACGCCTGCCTGATACGTCTCCAACGTATCTATAAATTTTTATTGTTCCATGCTATTATATTACCTGTTTTGGATGTTTATGGGCTTTACTTTACACTTTTATATCATTTTTGGGACTAACCTACTAACCGAAGGCCCATCCCATATTGCTGTTTTCTTGCCTATTTCAGTGTTTCGAAGAAAAAGGAATATCAAACGGAGTCCAAACGGAATGAAACCTTCGGGAAACTTATTTTTGGAACAGAAGAAATCCAGGGAAGCTTCGAGGAAGCCACGAGGGTGGGGGGCGCCCCCCCTACTGGGCGCGCCCCCCCTACTGGGCGCGCCCCCCTGTCTCGTGGGCCCCTCGAGCGTCCCCGACCGACTTCTTTCACCTATATATTCCCAAATACCCTAAAAACATCGATGGAGAAGATAGATCGGGAGTTCCGCCACCGCAAGCCTCTGTAGCCACCAAAAACCAACCGGGACCGTCTTCCGGCACCCTGCCGGAGGGGGGGATCCCTCACTGGTGGCCATCTTCATCATCCCCGCGCTCTCCATGACAAGGAGGGAGTAGTTCACCCTCGGGGCTGAGGGTATGTACCAGTACCTATGTGTTTGATCTCTCTCTCTCTCTCGTGTTCTCTCTATGGCACGATCTTGATGTATCGCGAGCTTTGCTATTATAGCTGGATCTTATGATGTTTCTCCCCCTCTACTCTCTTGTAATGGATTGAGTTTTCCCTTTGAAGTTATCTTACCAGATTGAGTCTTTAAGGATTTGAGAACACTTGATGTATGTCTTGTCATGCTTATCTGTGGTGACAATGGGATATTCATGTGATTCACTTGATGTATGTTTTGGTGATCAACTTGCGGGTTCAGTGACCTTGTGAACTTATGCATAGGGGTTGGCACACGTTTTCATCTTGACTCTTCGGTAAAAACTTTGGGGCACTCTTTGAAGTACTTTGTGTTGGTTGAATAGATGAATCTGAGATTGTGTGATGCATATCGTATAATCATTCCCACGGATACTTGAGGTGACAATGGAGTATCTAGGTGACATTAGGGTTTTGGTTGATTTCTGTCTTCAGGTGTTATTCTAGTATATGAACTCTATGATAGATTGAACGGAAAGAATAGTTTCATGTTATTTTACTACAGAATCTTGAATAGATAGATTAAAAAGGATAACTTTGAGGTGGTTTCGTACCCTACCATAATCTCTTCATTTGTTCTCCGCTATTAGTGACTTTGAGGTGGTTTCGTACCCTACCATAATCTCTTTTGAGCGTAAACGGAGTGACTCTTTGTTGCGTGTTGAGGGATAGTTATGTGATCCAAATATGTTATTATTGTTGAGAGAACTTGCACTAGTGAAAGTATGAACCTTAGGCCTTGTTTCCTACCATTGCAATACCGTTTACGCTCACTTTTATCGCTTGCTACCTAGCTGTTTTTATAATTTCAGATTACAAATACCTTTATCTACCATACATATTGCACTTGTATCACCATCTCTTAGCCGAACTAGTGCACCTATACAATTTACCATTGTATTGGGTGTGTTGGGGGCACAAGAGACTCTTTGCTATTTGGTTGCAGGGTTGTTTGAGAGAGACCATCTTCATCCTACGCCTCCCACGGATTAATAAACCTTAGGTCATCCACTTGAGGGAAATTTGCTACTGTCCTACAAACCTCTGCACTTAGAGGCCCAACAACGTCTACAAGAAGAAGCTTGTGTAGTAGGCATCAAGCTCTTTTCTGGCGCCGTTGCCGGGGAGGTGAGTGCTTGAAGGTATATCTTTAGATCTTGCAATCGAATCTTTTTGTTTCTTGTTTTATCACTAGTTTAATCTATAAAAGAAAACTACAAAAAAGTGGAATTGAGTTTGGCTCATACACTTCATCTTTTTAATATCTTTCGTGAGAATGATGGTAAAGAAAGTTGTGCTCAAGTGCTAGAAGAAGAAGTCTATAAAATGTTTGGCACTAAATCTTTGAACGAAGAGCATGATTGCAATGTTATTAGTATGAATTCTTTGAATATCCATGATGCTAATATATGCAAAGCCACAAGCCTGGGGATGCTATGTTTGATGAATATGTTATTTTTTGTCCCCCAAGTTTTGATGAGAATATTTATTATGATGAAAGCATGCCTCCTATTTATGATGATTATATTGATGAAAGTGGATTTGGAGAGGTCATGACTTTATTTAGTGATGAATCCACTATTTCGGAAGAGGTTCCAATTGATTATGAGAACAAAGTTGCTATCTATGATGATTATTATGATGACTTGTATGCTATTAAGAATAATGATAACCATGAAACTTGTCATCATGATTTTAGTTTTCAATTGGATTATGCCTCACATGATAATTATTTTGTTGAGTTTGCTCCCACTACTATTGACGAGAATAAATTTGCTTATGTGGAGAATAGTAAAATTTCTATGCTTGTAGATCATGAAAAAAAATGCTTTAGGTGCTGGTTATATTGTTGAATTCATTCATGATGGTACTGAAAATTATTATGAGGGAGGAATATATTCTTGTAGGAATAGCAATAATATCAAGTTTCCTCTCTATGTGCTTAAAGTTTTAAAGTTATGCTTGTTTTGCCTTCCTATGCTAGTTGATTATTGTTCCCATAAGTTGTTTGCTCACAAAATCCCTATGAATAGGAGGTGGATTAGACTTAAATGTGCTAGTCATATTCTTCATGATGCTCTCTTTATGTTTCAATTCTTATCTTTTATGTGAGCACCATTGAAATCATCATGCCTAGCTAGAAAGGCATTTAAGAAAAACGCTTGTTGGGAGACAACCCAATATTTAACCTTAATGTTTTTGTGTGTCCACATGATTATGCTACTGTAGTAATCATGTTTTATAGCTTTTTGTTTCAATAAAGTGCCAAGTAGAACCTTTGGGAAGACTTGAGTGAAGTCTATATGATCTTGCTGTAAAAACAGAAACTTTGCGCTCACGATATTAGCTGCCATGTTTTACTGGAGAGTGATTTTAGGTTGATTATTTTTGCAGATGATTAATAGACAAATTCCTCAGGTCCACCAATTTATTTCAGAATTTTTGGAGTTCCAGAAGTATACGTTTGATACATATTACTACAGACTGTTTTGTTTTTGACAGATTCTGTTTTCTATGTGTTGTTTGCTTATTTTGATGAATCTATGAGTAATATCGGAGGGTATGAACCATAGAGAAGTTGGAATACAGTAGATATTACACCAATATTAATTTAGAATGGGTTCACAACAGTACCTAAGTGGTGATTTGTTTTCTTATACTAACGGAGCTTACGAGTTTTGTTTTGAGTTTGTGTTGTGAAGTTTTCAAGTTTTGGGTAAAGATTCGATGGACTATGGAATAAGGAGTGGTAGGAGCCTAAGCTTGGGGATGCCCAAGGCACCCCAAGGTAATATTCAAGGACAAAAAAGAGCCTAAGCTTGGGGATGGCCCAGAAGGCATCCCCTCTTTCGTCTTCGTTCATCGGTAACTTTACTTGGAGCTATATTTTTATTCGCTACATGATATGTGTTTTGTTTGGAGCGTCGTGTATTATACTAGTCTTTGCTTTTTAGTTTACCACAATCATCCTTGCTGTACACACCTTTTGGGAGAATCCTACTTTATTGGAATTTATTAGAATACTCTATGTTCTTCACTTATATCTTTTGAGCTAGATAACTTTTTCTCTAGTGCTTCACTTATATCTTTTAGAGCACGGAGGTGGCTTAATTTTGAAGAAACTGTTAATCTCTCATGCTTCACTTATATTATTTTGAGAGTATCTTAGAACAGCATGGTATTTGCTATGGTTATAAAATTGGTCCTAGAATGATGGACATCCAAGTTGGGTATAATGAAAACTATCATAGAAGTGAATTGGATGCTATGATCAATTTGATGCTTGATAATTGTTTTGAGATGTAGAGGTGGTGATATTAGAGTCATGCTAGTTGGATAATTGTGAATTTAAAGAATACTTGTTTTGAAGTTGGCAAGTCCCGTAGCATGCACGTATGGTAAAAGTTATGTAACAAATTTATTGCATGGGGTGCTCTTTTGATTGCCTTCCCTTGTGTGGAGGTCGGGGGCGCGCGATGGTTAACTCCTACCAACCTCCCCCTAGGAGCATGCGCATAGTGTTTGGTTTTTGATGACTTGTAGATTTTTGCAATAAGTATATGAGTTCTTTTTGACTAATGTTGAGTCCATGGATTATACGCACTTTAATCTTTCCATCATTGCTAGCCTCTTCGGTACCGTGCATGGCTCTTTCTCACCTTGAGAGTTGGTGCAAACTTCGTCGGTGCATCCAAACCCTGTGATACGATACACTCTATCACACATAAACCTCCTTATATCTTCCTCAAAACAGCCACCATACCTACCTATTATGGCATTTCCATAGCCATTCCGAGATATATTGCCATGCAACTTTCCACCGTTTCGTTTATCATCATGACATACATTACTATTGTCATATTGCCTTGCATGATCATGTAGTTGACATCGTATTTGTAGAAAAGCCACCATGCATAATTTTTCATACATGTCACTCTTGATACATTTCCCATCCCAGTACACTGCCGGAGGCATTCATATAGAGTCATATCTTGTTCTAGTTTCGAGTTGTAATTCATGAGTTGTAAATATATAGAAGTGTGATGACCATCATTATTAGAGCATTGTCCCTAAATAAAAAAAAGGCCAAAAAAAGGAAAGGCCAAAGAAAAAAAGAAAAAAAAGAAGAAAGGCCCAAAAAAGGCAAAAAGAAAAAAAATAAAATGGAAAAAAGGGGACAATGTTACTATCTTTTTCCACACTTGTGCTTCAAATAGCACCATGTTCCTCATATAGCGAGTCTCATATGTTGTCACTTTCATATACTAGTGAGAATTTTTCATTACAGAACTTGGCTTGTATATTCCTACGATGGGCTTCCTCAAATGCCCTAGTTCTTCATGAGCAAGCAAGTTGGATGCACACCCACTTAGTTTCTTTTGTTGAGCTTTCATACATTTATAGCTCTAGAGCATCTGTTGCATGGCAATCCCTACTCCTCATATTGACATCAATTGATGGGCATCTCCATAGCCCGTTGATTATCCTCTTCAATGTGAGACTTTCTCCCTTTTTGTCTTCTCCACACAACCTCCACCATCATATTCTATTCCACCCATAGTGCTATATCCATGGCTCACGCTCATGTATTGCGTGAAAGTTGAAAAAAGTTTGAGATTGCTAAAGTATGAAACAATTGCTTGGCTGAAACTAGGGTTGTGCTTGATGGGAGTATTTTGTGTGAGGAAAATGAAGCATAGCCTAACTATATGATTTTGTAGGGATAAACTTTCTTTAGCCATGTTATTTTGAGAAGACATGATTGCTTTGATTAGTATGCTTGAAGTATTATTATTCTTTATGTCAATATGAACTTTTATTTTGAATCATTTGGATCTGAACATTCATGCCACAATAAAGAGAAATACATTGAGAAATATGCTGAGTAGCATTCCACATCAAAAATTCTGTTTTTATCATTTACCTACTCGAGGACGAGCAGGAAATAAGCTTGGGGATGCTTGATACATCTCCAATGTATCTATAATTTTTGATTGTTCCATGCTATTATACTACCTATTTTGGATGTTTATGGGCTTTACTTTACACTTTTATATCATTTTTGGGACTAACCTACTAACCGAAGGCCCAACCCATATTGTTGTTTTTTTGCCTATTTCAGTCTTTCGAAGAAAAGGAATATCAAACGGAGTCCAAACGGAATGAAACCTTCGGGAAACTTATTTTTGGAACAGAAGCAATCCAGGGAACTTGGAGTACAAGCAAGGGAAGCTTCGAGGAAGCCATGAGGGTGGGGCGGGCGCCCCCCTACTGGGCGTGCCCCCTATCTCGTGGGCCCCTCGAGCGTCCCCCGACCGACTTCTTTCACCTATATATCCCCAAATACCCTAAAAACATCGATGGAGAAGATAGATCGGGAGTTCCGCCACCGCAAGCCTCTGTAGCCACCAAAAACGAATCGGGACCTCTTCCGGCACCCTGCCGGAGGGGGGATCCCTCACCGGTGGCCATCTTCATCATCCCGGCGCTCTCCATGACGAGGAGGGAGTAGTTCACCCTCAGGGCTGAGGGTGTGTACCAGTAGCTATGTGTTTGATCTCTCTCTCTCTCGTGTTCTCTCCATGGCACAATCTTGATGTATCGCGAGCTTTGCTATTATACTTGGATCTTATGATGTTTCTCCCCCTCTACTCTCTTGTAATGGATTGAGTTTTCCCTTTGAAGTTATCTTATCGGATTGAGTCTTTAAGGATTTGATAACACTTGATGTATGTCTTGCCGTGCTTATCTATGGTGAAAATGGGATATTCATGTGATTCACTTGATGTATGTTTTGGTGATCAACTTGCGGGTTTAGTGACCTTGTGAACTTATGCATAGGGGTTGGCACACGTTTTCGTCTTGACTCTCCGGTAGAAACTTTGGGGCACTCTTTGAAGTACTTTGTGTTGGTTGAATAGATGAATCTGAGATTGTGTGATGCATATCGTATAATCATGCCCACGGATACTTGAGGTGACAATGGAGTATCTAGGTGACATTAGGGTTTTGGTTGATTTCTGTCTTAAGGTATTATTCTAGTATGAACTCTATGATAGATTGAACGGAAAGAATAGCTTCATGTTATTTTACTACGGAATCTTGAATAGATAGATCAAAAAGGATAACTTTGAGGTGGTTTCGTACCCTACCATAATCTCTTCGTTTGTTCTCCGCTATTAGTGACTTTGGAGTGACTCTTTGTTGCATGTTGAGGGATAGTTATATGATCCAAATATGTTATTATTGTTGAGTGAACTTGCACTAGTGAAAGTATGAACCTTAGGCCTTGTTTCCTACCATTGCAATACCGTTTACGCTCACTTTTATCGCTTGCTACCTTGCTGTTTTTATAATTTCAGATTACAAATACCTTTATCTACCATACATATTGAACTTGTATCACCATCTCTTCGCCGAACTAGTGCACCTATACAATTTACCATTGTATTGGGTGTGTTGGGGACACAAGAGACTCTTTGCTATTTGGTTGCAGGGTTGTTTGAGAGAGACCATCTTCATCCTACGCCTCCCACGGATTGATAAACCTTAGGTCATCCACTTGAGGGAACTTTGCTACTGTCCTACAAACCTCTGCACTTGGAGGCCCAACAACATCTACAAGAAGAAGGTTGTGTAGTAGACATCACTGCCCCATAGCCCCGAAGAAGAAGAAACTCAAGAAGATGCTAACGCCGGAGCTGCTCACCCGAGAAACTGCGAGGAGGGCTGGCCATAGGGCCAGTGCTGCAGAGAGAAAAGTCGCCGGCCAGGCCGCTGCCGCTGAGGATAACGAAGCCCTCGTTGGCAAGGCCATGCAGGCAGCGATGGAGCACAACCTCCTCATGCTAGGGTTTAGCCGACCCAGGTTGGCCATTCTTACCACCATCACCATGGCAGCGGCAGCACGTGCTCGTCAGCCTGTTGTGGGTCGGATACCCAAGCATATCCATGTCCATGGATAAAATTTCCATACTTACCCTCCATAGGGGATGTCACCGAGGTCCTCCACAACACTGTAGATGGTTGGTCTACAGCTGATGCACGATCATGGTGCGACCCGCTTCTCCACCTCGTCGTACGGTAATGTGATCGTGCCGGCTAAGGGAGACCTGGACTAGGGGGTTCTTAGGCCGCTGACTTATCTTTCGTGGGCCATACAGGTGGGCCACATACGAGTACTAGAAGGCCGGATTATGGGATGGCTTCGCATCCGGGCAGGAAATCTTTACTGCCTTGGTGTGTATTCCAAGTCAAGATAGATCGTTCGGCATGTTTATTCTTTCCTTGTAACCGACTATGTGTAACCCTAGTACCCCTGGTGTCTATATAAACATGAGGGTTTAGTCCATAGAGGTTAGAACAACAACCATCATCCTACTCCGTTAGGATTTTCGTTCATCTGATCTCGTGGTAGATCGATTCTATAATCCTCATATACACTTCAATATAATCAAGCAGGACGTAGAGAGGGCCCGAAACTGGGTAAACATCGTGTCCTTCATCCTCTGTTTCCCATTGATCGAAGATCCACAGCTCAGGACCCCCTACCCGAGATCTGCCGATTTTGACACCGACATTGGTGTTTTCATTGAGAAGTTCGTTGTTGGATCGCCGGATGATCAATGGCTCGCCTAACCGTCGGAGATGGCATCCGTGCCAGGGACGCTTTCGCCCTAGCAAGATTTTCGCGTTTGGCGGTGTTACACTGCGCGCTGACCAAACTGGACGCCTTGGTCATGTTAGAAGCTTCGCCTCCGAATAGGAGATCAACTTCGGGAGCCTAGAGTTCGTCGCTGATTCCCGGGGAGATCTTACTCTAACAAAACCTTCAACTCCCGCCGAAAAACTCATTAATCCCAATGCTTTAACTTCGGGAGCGGCAAGCCTAACAGGGACTAACGTCATACGAGGCCCGGCCCTAGAGCATGACCTTGTCAGTTCATCCAAACTATTTCCGGCCTAATAACGCCAAGAAAGGAAGCGCCAAGACATATGAACCAAAAGGAAGAAGAGACAAGAGGAAGCGCCAAGAAAAATAGAAGCAAATGAAGGCCTACATCGAGCTACAAACGAAGAAGCTCGAGATGGAGGAGGTCATCAAAAGAAGGAAGCTCGAGATTGAGGAGGCCTTCCAAATAAAGAAGTTCAAGATTGAGGCAACCAAAGCGAACACCAGAGCAAAAGAGGTGGCACTAGTTTTCATTGCAAAGCAGGTGGAGATCATGTTGGCGGACTTGAGAAAGAAGTCCCGAAGAGAAGAGTTTGGTTTGAGAAGCAACAAAAGGCGATGCTTGAGCTAAATGATTGAGCTACGACCAAGAGCGGCATCATTTTGTATGTCGGCTGTGTGGGCTGGCATGAACTAGGGGCCGTGAGACATGAATTATGGTTGTTTTTTATGCGCTGGTAAGTGTGTCGGCCGTTGACTAGTGTGCCGATGTCAACCGTGGGGGTGATCATTTTGTAGGCTGGCATCTGTGTCGGCTGCTGGTGCTTTGGCCGGCATAAACTATGGCTAATGGCATGGCTACGTCCGTGAGCAAATTTATTTTTTTATTTTTATGTCGCAAAAGGAGCATGGCACCCGGACGCAATGTTTGTCACTTGGGAGCTATGACCAAATTTTCTTCGCCGCGACCGAACAACGTCCCTTTGCCTGACCCCGATGGACATAATCTGGACAAAACAGACGTCCATTTAGGGTGGCGCACACAAATTCGTCTGACTGTGTCCGGCCTGCCTTAGGTGCACCCAACGAGAGTGTCGCATTTCAAATTTGAGTAGTTAAAAAAAGGTAAATCCAAAATAAAAATGTTAAAATATATAAACTTAGTTCAAACGCCGGCCAAAGTCCACTACATTAATAACTTGAAATAAAAACATCAAAAAAGTCAGATCTAGGGCAGATCATCTAGGCTTCATCATCATGGTCAGCATACTCCGGTGCCTGCGCCGAGAGGAATGCTTTCTAATAGGCAGCAAGCATCGCTGCCTACTGCGTTGCATCGGGCGTTTGTTGGTGCGCCTACGCTGCCTCCTCCTCGAGCCCGGGCCGCTCGGCCTCCTCGCCGTGCTCCATGATGTCTACTACACAACTTGTTCTTGTAGACTCATGTTGATCCTCCAAGCGCAAAGTTTTGTAGGACAGTAGCACATTTTTCTCAAGTGGATGATCTAAGGTTTATCAATCTGTGGAAGGCGTGGGATGAAGATGGTCTCTCTCAAACAACCCTGCAACCAAATAATAAAAAGTCTCCTGTGTCCCCAACACACCAAATACAAATGGTAGTTTGTATAGTTGCACTAGTTCGATGAAGAGATGGTGATACAAGCGTAGTAATGATAGTAGATATTGATTTTTGTAATATGAACAATAAAAAATAGCAAGCTAGCAATTGATAAAACGGAGCACGAACGGTATTGCAATGCTTGAAAATGAGGCATAGCGTTTGTACTTTCGCTAGTGCAATCTCTCAACAATGCTAATATAATTGGATCATATAACCATCTCTCAACGTGCGATGAAGAATCACTCCAAAATTCCTATCTAGCGGAGAACAAAAGAAGAAATTGGTCTCCAGGCGCATCCTGGTGGGTTGTGCCTGTTGGGAAACATAGCATGCAATTTCAAAAAGAATCCTACGCTCACGCAAGATCTATCTAGGAGATGCATAACAATGAGAGGGGAGAGTGTGTCCACGTACCCTCGTAGACCAAAAGTGAAAGCGTTAACTTAACGTGGTTGACGTAGTGGAACGTCTTCTCGAATCAACCGATCAAGTACCGAACGTACGGCACCTCCGAGTTCTGCACACGTTCATCTCGATGACGTCCCTCGAACTCTTGATCCAGCAGAGTGTCGATGGAGTCGATGAGTTCCGTCAGTGTGACAGCATGATGACGGTGTTGGTGATGTTATCCGCACAGGGCTTGGCCTAAGCACTACAATGATACTATCAGAGGAGTAAACGGTGGAGGGGGGCACCGCACACGGCTAAGACAATGTTGTGTCTTTGGGGTGCCCCCTGCCCCCGTATATAAAGGAGGGGAGGAGGAGGTCAGCTCTCAAGGGGTGCGCCATGGGGGGAGTCCTACTAGGACTCCACTCCTAGTAGGATCCCCCCCCCTTTTCCCTCTTTCTGGAGTAGTAAATGGGAAAGGGAGAGCGAGTAGGTGAGGGAAAGGGGGGCGCTGCCCCCACCCCTTGTCTAATTCGGGTTGGCAAGGGGGGGCGCACGCCACCTCCTATGGCCGACCCTATCTTCTCCACTAAGGCCCATGTGGCCTATTAACTTTCCGGGGGGGGGGGGGGGTTCTCGTAACCTCCCGGTACTCCAAAACTTATTCGAAACTTCCCGAAACTATTCCGGTGTCCGAATGTAACCTTCCAATATATCAATCTTTACCTCTCGACCATTTCGAGACTCCTCGTCATGTCTGTGATCTCATCCAGGACTCCGAACAACCTTCGGTCACCAAAACACATAACTCATATAATACCAATCGTCATCGAACGTTCAACGTGCGAACCCTACGAGTTCGAGAACTATGTAGACATGACCGAGACACCTCTCCGGTCCATAACTAATAGAGGAACCTAGATGCTCATATTGGTTCCCACATATTCTATGAAGATCTTTACCAGTCGAACCGCAATGTCAATATAGTTATTCCCTTTGTCATCGGCATGTTACTTGCCCGAGATTCGATCATCGGTATCTTCATACCTAGTTCAATCTTTTTACCGACAAGTCTCTTTACTTATTCCGTAGTGCATCATCACGTGACTAACTCATTAGTCACATTGCTTGCAAGGCTTCATATGATGTGCATTATCGAGAGGGCCCAGGGATACCTTTCCGATACTCGGAGTGACAAATCCTAATCTCAATCTATGCCAACCCAACAAACACCTTCGGAGATACCTGTAGAGCATCTTTATAATCACCCACTTACGTTGTGACGTTTGATAGCACACAAGGCATTCCTCCGGTGTCCGGGAGTTGCATAATCTCATAGTTGGAGGAATATATATTTGACACGAAGAAAGCAGTAGCAATAAAACTAAATGATCATAATGCTAAGCTAACAGATGGGTCTTTTCCATCACATCATTCTACTAATTATGTGACCCCGTTATCAAATGACAACTCATGTCCATGGCTAGGAAACTTAACCATCTTTTGATCAACGAGCTAGTCTAGTAGAGGCATACTAGGGACACATTGTTTTGTCTATGTATCCACACATGTATCAAGTTTCCGGTTAATACAATTCTAGCATGAATAATAAACATTTATCATGAATAAGGAAATATAAAATAACAACTTTATTATTGCCCCTAGGGCATATTTCCTTCAGTCTCCCACTTGCACTAGAGTCAATAATCTAGATTACATTATGATGAATCTAACACCCATGGAGTCTTGGTGTTGATCATGTTTTGCTCGTGGAAGAGGCTTAGTCAATGGGTCTGCAACATTTAGATCCGTATGTATTTTTCAAATCTCTATGTCTCCCTCCTTGACCAAATCTTAGATGGAGTTGAAGCGTCTCTTGATGTTTTTTGTCTTTTTGCGAAATCTGGATTCCTTCGCCAAGGCAATTGCTCCAGTATTGTCACAAAAGATTTTTATTGGACCCGATGCACTAGGTATTACACCTAGATCGTATGTGAACTCCTGCATCCAGACTCCTTCATTTGCTTCTTTCGAAGAAGCTATGTACTCCGCTTCACACGTAGATCCCACCATGATGCTCTGCTTGGAGCTGCACCAACTGACAGCTCCACCATTCAATAAAAATACGTATCCGGATTGTGACTTAGAGTCATCTGGATCAGTGTCAAAGCTTGCATCGAAGTAACCATTTACGACAATCTCTTTGTCACCTCCATAAATGATAAATATATCCCTAGTCCTTTTCAGGTACTTCAGGATGTTCCTGACCGCTGTCCAGTGATCCACTCCTGGATTACTTTGGTACCTCTCTGCTAAACTTATAGCAAGGCACACATCAGGTCTGGTACACAACATAGCATACATGATAGAACCTATGGCTGAAGCATGGGGAATGACTTTCATTTTCTCTCTATCTTTGGCACTGGTCGGGCATTGAGTCTGACTTAACCTCACACCTTGTAACACAGGTAAGAACCCTTTCTTTGACTGATCCATTTTGAACTTCTTCAAAACTTTATCAGGGTATGTGCTTTGTGAAAGTCCTATCAAGCATCTTGATCTATCTCTATAGATCTTGATGCCTAATATGTAAGCAGCTTCACCGAGGTCTTTCATTGAAAAACTCTTATTCAAGTATCCTTTTATGCTATCCAGAAATTCTACATCATTTCCAATCAACAATATGTCATCCACATATAATATTAGAAATGCTATAGAGATCGCACTCACTTTCTTGTAAATACAGGCTTCTCCAAAAGTCTGTATAAAACCATATGCTTTGATCACCTCATCAAAGTGTATATTCCAACTCCGAGATGCTTGTATCGGTCCATAAATGGATTGCTGGATCTTGCACACTTTGTTAGCACCTTTAGGATCGACAAAACCTTCTAGTTGCATCATATACAACTCTTCTTTAAGAAATCCATTAAGGAATGCAGTTTTGACATCCATTTGCAAGATTTAATAATCATTAAATGCGGCAATTGCTAACATGATTCGGAAAGACTTAAGCATCGCTATGGGTGAGAACGTCTCATCATAGTCAACTCCTTGAACTTGTCGAAAACCCTTTGCAACAAGTCGAGCTTTATAGGCAGTAACATTACCATCAATGTCAATCTTCTTCTTGAATATCCATTTATTCTCTATGGGTCGCCGATCATCGGGCAGATCCACCAAAGTCCACACTTTGTTCTCATACATGGATCCTATCTCTGATTTCAAGGCCTCAAGCCACTTATCGGAATCTGGACTTATCATAGCTTCTTCAATATTGTAGGTTCGTCATGGTCAAGTAACATGACTTCCAGAACATGATTACTGTACCACTCTGGTGCGGATCGTGATCCGCTAGACCTACAAGGTTCTGTAGTAACTTGATCTGAAGTTTCATGATCTCTATCATTAGCTTCCTCTCCAATTGGTGTAGGCATCACGTGAATAGATTTCTCGGATGAACTACCTTCCAAATTGAGAGCAGGTACAATTACCTCATCAAGTTCTACTTTCCTCCCACTCACTTCTTTCAAGAGAAACTCCTTCTCTAGAAAGGTTCCGTTCTTAGCAACAAAAATCTTGCCTTCACACTTGTGGTAGAAGGTGTACCCAATTGTTTCCTTAGGGTATCCTATGAAGACACATTTCTCCGATTTGGGTTCGAGCTTATCGGGTTGAAGCCTTTTGGCAAAAGCATCCATTACAAAAAAGGACACATCCGTGACATTTTGGACTGAACGAATTTTTTTCCTGTCATACTTATGACACTTCTATGACGATAATTGTGCCAAAACCCGGTACCGTCATAGATGTGGTGGGCTCGTACTTCTATGAGAAAAAATCATGGCAGAAAATAGGCTTTTTGTCCTGAGCGGGTTGGAGACGCAGCTGCATGACATTCTTTGGGCCGTCCATGACGGAAAAAACCATGGTAGAAGCAAGGGCGAGGAAAATTTCGGGGAGTTCCCAATTATGGTGGGTGATCGGGGGCCGAGCGATGCGTGTTTCTCCTGTACACGTATGCGCGTGTGTGCGAGGTGTTGGCCTCTAACTGAACCCGAGCGAGGCGTTGGGATCTAACTAAACCCGAGCGATTGCACTAGCTATGTTACTAAACCCGAGTGATTCCTTCGCTACTACTACTAACTGAAGCCGATCGAACCCTGCTGCCTCCTTCCCTTGATGAATAGTGAGCGTTGTTGGGCGGGGGGGGGGGGGGGTTGGATGAACAAGACCCTGTGGTGTTTCCTCTGGATGAAGAGGGCCCCGATCGAGCCGATTGGGGGTGGATGAACAGGATGACCCCCTGGAGGGCTGGTTGAACAGTAGCCGGTGGAGGGCTGGATGAACAGTAGCCCATGGAGGGGTGGTTGAACAGGACCCCGTGGAGAGGGCTGGTTGAACAGTAGCCGGTGGAGGAGCGCACGGTGGAGGCTGGATGAACAGGAGCCCGTGGATGAATAGTCGTAGGTGGAGGCTGGAGGAGGTCGACGGTGGATGAACAGTAGCACGTGGAGGCTGGAGGAGGTCGATGTTGGAGATCAACAGTAGCCCGTGGAGTCCCGTTTTGCGGTACTCCATACCCCTCCTGATCAACATGACCCCCGTTTCGACCGTAGCGCTCCAACACAAGTCTGCTTCCTCCGTTTTGCGGTACGCCACACCCCTCCCGATCAATAGGACCCCGTTTCGACCGTAGGAGGTCCAACAGAAGTCCGTTTCCTCTGTTTTGCGGTATGCCAGACCCCTCCCGATGAGCAGGATCCCATTTCGACTGTGGCCGGTCGAACACAAGTCCGTTTACTCCATTCTGCGGTACACCAGGCATCGTTTCCATCGGATGTTCCGTCCAAGCCCTCCCGACGAACATGACGACGCATTACATTCCGACCCGGCCGGTTGGCTCCCCATGAACACGACAACGACACAGTTTCTCCATTCCGACCCAGCCATGTACACGAGCCCTGGTCGTATGTATGCGCGAGTAGGCGTTTGAGACCCCGCCCATATGTACGTACGTGGCTGTATTTTCTTTCTTGCACCCTGGCTGTTGTACGTACATGTACATGCTATGTGCGCGCCTCTACTACGACACGTGCGTGCCTCTACTACGACAAGTGCACGCCTCTATATCGACCAGTATGTATGTACACGTTCGCGACCAGACTGACAACGCTGCGTACGCTTCGACCAGGTGGGTCCCGACTGTCAGGCACTTCCTTGCGTGCGAAGATGTAGCTGGTGGGTCCTGACAGTCAGGGGGCGAATCATTTTTTTGCCCGTAATATGGACGCAATTTATTGCGTGCGAAGATATAGCTGGTAGGTCCCAGCAGTCAAGGGGGAAACGTTTTTTTGTGAAATGTGGCCCGTTCGGTGGGTCCCTGCTGTTAGGTGGAGGAATCATTATTTTCCGTGTAATAAGGAGGCACTTCCTTGTTGCGGCCGTGGACACAGCTGTCAGCCTCTCCATGTACAGTACTCTTCCGATGGAAGTTGGTCATTCACCACATTGACGACGCCGCGCCGAGAGCACCAAGGCGGTGGTTGACGGCGAGGCCTAGGAAGGGGACGACGCGGAGCCGGGGAAGACACGATAGTGGATGCCCATGTAGAGAGGAGTACGAGGGTTCACTGGTTCGGCTGCGGTGTGAGGCTGTCGCCGCCGCAGAATAACATGGGGGAGTGAGTGGAGGGATGGCCTGGCCAACGGTGGGAGTAGTAGGGGGTGGTGAGGCCTCCGCGGCAGCACAACCGGCCATGGAAGGCCGGAGCAAGCAGCATGACTGGCACTGCTTTGGGCGGCTGGAGCAAGAAGACCAGAGGTTGAAGAAGCACTACGGCCGTTGGATGGACATCGTACGGTCATTGGAGCTAGAATCATTCAAATTGACTAAGTTGACAAAGCCCTCCGTCCCCCTCAACTTAGTAGCCCACAAGTCAGCCTCCCACTATACTGGGTCCCAGCTAGCAGGGGGACTATTCATTTTTTTGTGCGTAATAAGGAGGCACTTCCTTGCGTGCGAAGATATAGTTGGTGGGTCCAAGCTGTTAGCGGCGGTAACATTTTTTTTTGCGAAATACAGAGGCCCTTTCGGTGGGTCCCAGATGTCAGGTGGAGGAATCGTTATTTTGTGCGTAATAAGGAGGCATTTCCTTCCATGCGGCCGTGGACCCAAATGTCGACCTCTCCACGTACAGTCCACTTCAGATGCATGTCGGTCGTTGACCATGTTGACCACGCCGCGCCGAGAGCACCAGGGAGGTGGACGACGGTGAGGCCTAGGAAGGGAACGACACAGAGCCAGGGAAGACTCGACAGTTGTTTCCCACGCGGAGGGGAGTACGATTGTACGAGGGTTTACCGGTTCGTCTGTCGTCGCCGGAGAATAACAACATGTGTGGGTGAGTAGAGGGATGGATAGGCCAGCGATGAGAGTATGGTGGGGCGGTGAGGCCTACACGGCAGCACAACCGCCGTGGGAGGAGGGAGCAGGCAGTCCCATCGGCGCTTGTTTGAGCGGCTGTAGCAGGAAGAGCAGAGATTGAAGAAGGACGACTGCCGTTGGATGGACATCCAACAGTCACTGCTTGTGCGTCAACCTTTTTTTAGGAAAGCCTCAAATCTGTGGAAAACAACATACAACCCATCTGCCATTATTTTTAATAATTTACAGTCCATTTGCTAATTCTTAAGGGGTTTTTGGAGGCCATATTCTTTTTGTTAGCATTACAACCCATATTGTGGCCACGGTTAAAAAATTATACGAAATTTTGCATATTTCCGTGCGGTCCGAAATGTTTTTGATCCTAAAATTTCAAGTCACATTCAAACTGATTTTAAAAATAAATGTATATCAATATAAAATCCAACAAATTGTCCACGCATAAAAATCGATGCAATTTAAAATCTTGAAATGAAAAAAAATAAATTTGAAACTAATTGCCGGTTTGATGTGTTTTAAAAATGTACAACCCATTTCTCATTACTGATAGGCCATTTTCTCGGCCAGCCGAATAAAGCTCTCCTCGTCTTGAAAGATTTGCAGCCCAACAGACCTAACAAAGCGACTTACTTAACAAATCACAAAAAAACTAGGCTAGCCATTTTCAGAAAGAAAAACAACTACTGGGCTGGTCTGTGGTAAACATAAAAGAAAAGGTTGTCTAGACAGATCAGAGTGCCCCGCACAGCCCAGTTGACACCCTGCTTCCGTCTTAAAAACAAATTAGATAAATGCCACTCCAATTATGGCGATTCATAAAAATGCCATTGCAATTTCCAAACTTTAAAAAATGCCACTGCAATTTTTGCAAACTTTGAAAAACGCCACTGTAATGTGCAAACTTTGAAAAACGCCACTCCAGACTTCGAAAAATGCCACTGGAAATGGCATGAAATGACATTTTTAAAGTTTGGAAATTGCAGTGGCATTTCTCGGAATCACCAGATTTGGAGTGGCATTTATCAAATTAACCCAAAACAAAAATAACTGGGCGAGCTACTAGGTCCCTAGTGTCAGCCGCTCGTTGTGCAATTCTCTCGTTTATTGACTATGTTGACAATGGCATGGGACCCAGATGTCAGAAATCCATTAGGAGGAGCCATTTTTATTATTTGCTTGAAATAAGGAGGCACTTGCTTGCGTCCTGCCATGACCTTGGCGGGTCCCTGCTGTCATCCTCTCCACTCTACAATCATCTCCTGATTGTGTACTCGTCAACCTGGTTGGCCCACAAGTCAGCCTCTAAAGCCGTGGCGGACAAATACAACCCATTTAAAAAAATAGCCCATTCCATACGTTCAAACGGAAAGTTCAACATTCAGAGCAAAGTAACATGTCTGATCCAGATATTGTGACGCCTAGATAATTAGACTACAATAATTCCTACTAATGATGCCACATCATCTCTGTCACTGTAGTTAATCTCGGGTTAGTTCAAAACCATTCAAATTCAAAAATTGAATTAAAGGCAAACAACAAAAGTTTTCAAACTTTAAAACTAAAATGTCCGAGTTGAGCCAAATAATGCATAGGTAATTATGGCGGAGAAACCACACTTTTATAAACTGTTTAAATACTCTAAAATGAATAAAACAGTAGCAGATACAATTATTTAAATGCTTTAAAATAATAAACACTTTCAAAACTAAATTGCTATAAGTATTAAACTATTGTGGCAGTGGCATAATTTTTAGCATCTATTTTGGTGCCACTTTGGTATTTTACTAAAACTAAAATAAAAGGGAACTAAAAGAAAACAGAAAAGAAATAAAATAAGTAGTAAGAAAATAAACAGATAATTAGAATGAAATCCCACCCGGCCTAACTAGGCCTTGGCCCAGCTCGCCCCCTGGCCTATGACTTCCCCGGTCGAAACCCTAACCGCACCCACGATTCCCACTACCCCCCTCTCGGTCCACTCCTCCCCCCCACCCGCACGATCTCCTCGCTCCTCTCCCCCCACGACCCGATCTGGATCGGGCAACCGCCCCTACCCCATCGTCCCACATCGCTAGCACCCCAATCCCGTCGCTGGACTTTCCCACCGCCGCGACGCCTGCGTTGACCCCCTCCTCGGCGGCCACCGTCGCACCTTCGTCGGATCTCCACCAACACCGCCGCCGCTCGCCATCCCTGGAGCCGCCTCGACGCCGACTACATCGATCTACTGCCCCTGTCGACCTCTGGTCACACGAGCTCGTCCTCTGCCCCTGTGAGCTCCTCCTCCCCCCTCGCTTATTCTCGAGCTCGGTTTCGAGGTCGAGCACTCACGCTGCCGCGCCCGTAGCTCCTCCGCCCGAGTAGTCGTTGTGCTTTGCCCCGCCGATACCACATCCTACCCGCGTCCCAGCCGCGCTCGTCGCGTGCTACAGTCGTCGCCCAACTCCATCCCGCCTTGGTTCCGCTCGCTCAGCCTTCGCCTCGGCTGCTACTGCTCGCGCCCGCCTCGACTCCCCGCCGGCGCCCCGCTGCCTTGCGACGCCACTTCGCTCCTGTTGCTCATCGCCGCACCGTCCAGCGGCTCCCCTGCGGCCATGCCCTGCAGCCGCCTCCAACGCCCCCTCGCGCGACCCCGCCGTCCTCTGCTGCAGTCTGTCACTTGGCCGGCCTCGCCGGTGCCGTTCCCGGCCAGCCTCGCCGCGACCTCGGTCGTCGCCCAATGCCGGCGCCCGTCGGCGGCCGCTCAGCCCTCGCCTGGTCGGGCATCGTTAGCGCCCGCGGCACGTAACCGCTAGCGCCCAGCGCCCGCAACACGTAACCGCTAGCGCCCAGCGCCCGCTAAGGCCCTGGGCCAATGACCAGTGGGGCCTCGCCCCTGAGAAAAAAGGAGGAAAATAAAATAATAAGAATAAAAATACTAATTAATTAATTAATTAACTAAGTTAATTAACTTAATTAATCGTGTTTAATTGACCTAATTAATCTGTTAATTAAACTAACTAGGTTAATTAGTTAAAAGTCAATGACTAACGGACCCCACACGTCAGTTTGACTAAGTCAACAACCGGTTGACTGTCGACATCATGCTGACATCACGCTAGCATCATAATTACATTTTCTAGTTAAATTAATTTAGTTAATTCAAAAATGAATTAAATCTTTATAAATTAATATAAAATAACCCATAGCTCGGATGAAAATACTTTGTACATGAAAGTTGCCCAGAACGATGAGACGAATCCGAATAGGCAGCTCGTTTGTCCGCCACACATCCCTAGCATAGCGAACATGCAACTTCCCCTCTCCGGTTCACCTGTCCAAAAACGCAAAACACCAGGGATACTTTCCCGGATGTTTCCCCCCTTCGCCGGTATCACCTACTACCGCGTTGGGGCACACCTAGCACCGCGTATTGCCATGTTACGCTTTGTATTGCTTTGATTGCTCTAATATTTATTTGTGCTCCCCCTCCGTTACTTCTTTCCGGTAGACCTCGGGACCGCCGTCGATACCCCCGTGATCGACTACATCAACGATGACCCCTCCTTCTTGCCAGAGCAACCAGGCAAGCCCCCCCCCCTTGATCACCAGATATCGCCTATTCTTCTCTATACTGCTCGCATTAGAGTAGTGTAGCATGTTACTGTTTGGTTACTCCTATTATGTTGCATAGCCTATCATTGTTGCTACAGTCGTTGATACCTTACCCGGAATCCTAAATGCTTAGTATAGGATGCTAGTTTATCATCATTGGCCCTACATTCTTGTCAGTCTGCCTTGCTATACTATCGGGCCGTGATCACTCGGGAGGTGATCACGGGTATATACTATACATATATACATACTATACAGATGGTGACTAAAGTCGGGTCGGCTCATTGAGTACCCGCAAGTGATTCAGATATGGGGGCTGAAAGGACAGGTGGCTCCATCCCGGTAGAGGTGGGCCTGAGTTCCCGACGGCCCCCGACTATTACTTTGTGGCGGAGCGACATGGCAAGTTGAGACCACCTAGGCGAGATGTGGGCATGGCCCTGGTCGGCGTTCGCGATTACTTCATAATAACATGCTTAACGAGATCTTGGTATTTGATCTGAGTCTGGCCACTGGCCTATACGCACTAACCAACTACGCGGGAACAGTTATGGGCACTCGACGTCATGGTATCAGCCAAAGCCTTCTTGACGTCAGCGACTGAGCGGCGCGCACCGGGTTGGACTGGAACGCCTGATCTTGTATAAGGGAGGCTAGGTCTACTCACCGACCGCGTACGCAACATGCAGGTGTGCAATGGGTGATGGGCCCAGACCCCTGCGCGCATAGGATTTAGACCGGCGTGCTGACCTCTCTCTTGTGCCTAGGTGGGGCTGCGACGTGTTGATCTTCCGAGGCCGGGCATGACCCAGGAAAGTGTGTCTGGCCAAATGGGATCGAGCGTGTTGGGAAATGTGGTGCACCCCTGCAGGGAAGTTAAACTATTCGAATAGCCGTGATCTTCGGTAACAGAACGACTTGGAGTTGTACCTTGACCTTATGACAACTAGAACCAGATACTTAATAAAACACATCCAGGCAAGTTCCAGAGATATCCCGGTGATTGCTTTCCCACAGGGCGATGAGGTGAGGATCGCCGGGTAGGATTATGCTATGCGATGCTACTTGGAGGACTTCAATCTACTCTCTTCTACTTGATGTAAGACGGAGGCTGCCAGAAGCGTAGTCTTCAATAGTACTAGCTATCCCGCTCTTATTCTGGCATTCTGCAGTTCAGTCCACCGATATTGGCCTCCTTACACATATACCCATGCATATGTAGTGTAGCTCCTTGCTTGCGAGTACTTTGGATGAGTACTCACGGTTGCTTTGCTCCCTCTTTTTCCCTGTTTTCCTCTTCCTCTCGGATGCCGCAACCAGACGTTGGAGCCCAGGAGCCAGACGCCACCGTCGATGATGACTCCTACTACTCTGGAGGTGCCTACTACTACGTGCAAGCCTCTGACGATGACCAGGAGTAGTTTAGGAGGATCCCAGGCAGGAGGCCTGCGCCTCTTTCGATCTGTACCCCCAGTTTGTGTTAGCCTTCTTAGGGCAAACTTGTTTAACTTATGTCTGTACTCAGATATTGTTGCTTCCGCTAACTCTTCTATGATCGAGCACTTGTATTCGAGCCCTCGAGGCCCCTAGTTTGTATTATGCGTGTATGACTTATTTATGTTTTAGAGTTGTGTTGTGATATCTTCCCATGAGTCCCTGATCTTGATCGTACATGTTTGCGTGCATGATTAGTGTATGATTGAATCGGGGGCGTCACAAGTTGGTATCAGAGCCGACTGCCTATAGGAACCCCCCTTCCACACTCCTTGGCCGAAGTCGAGTCTAGTCACTACAAAACTTTTACTAACATGGATGTGTGCCTTACGGGCCCACGTCGCCATTGGGTGGTATTAGGATCTTTTACTCCTCGTCTATACTCTGGGACTCTGATCTCTCTTCTATTCGGGTTAAATGATTTTGCTAACTCTAACTCTTGGTTCTCGTAACTATTTCTCCCAAAGAGCCCTCATTCCGGAAGATCACCTACTTCGTCAAAAGATTCTGAGGATATCCCTTGATATTTTCCTGAGACCCTTGTGCTCATCGCCTTTGCAATTCACTGCCACCGATATATCCCTATGGATATCTGCATGCACTTGTTATTCTCATGATCATTTCTCATCGCTCTTGTTGTTACAAGATGCCTCGAACTATTCTCCGTTGTCCCAAGAATCCCTTGAGTTTACGGTCTTGCGGTTTTATTTTGCATGAAAAGCCTTATGGTTTTTTTCTCACAATTATTAAGGATCCGTTCTTCTCAATTGTTCATGTGTCTCGCGTAATTATTTGGAATACTTTTCGATCTTTCAAAAATCATATGCAGCCTGTTACTCTTGAAACTCTTGCCTTCTTGTATTATGATTAATTCCATATAACTAGTAGTCCTCGTTAACATCCCTTGTCTTAGTCATTTTGAGCCTATTGATTCAATGTGCGCATACACACGCAAACATCAGGTTATCCTTTTTAAAATTATCTTTCCGGCTCAGGCGTCATTCCGTACATGAGTTGGTTCTTGGCAATTCAAACCTTTATTGATTGCCCAACTAAGTGTTTTCAACTTATCCTTCCTTGATTACAGCGTCTGCTTCTCATCCTTCGTTTTGGAACCATAATTTCTTCTATTTAAGCATCAGACTAATCAGGTGATCCTTGAATCTGGTGCCTCTGCATTCTTTCTTCCTCTGAGTGAGTACCGATACTCACATCAGCTTTGTTGCGGATCGCCTGATCCATTGTTGGATTTTTATCCGACAATGTCCTTCATATTCAATCACCTTGTGAGTTCTTCCCCTGATACATAATGCCTTTGGTATCCTCTGCTTGGCCAACCATGCTCTACTTTCGAGCTTGTGTATTTACTTTTGAAACTTCCGGTATTTGTTACTAAGATGCCCGATGGGTTGAACCTATGCCTTCCCCTAATCCGAGAGAACCCAAAAGTTTTAACAAGTCATATTCTTACGGTGTTCTACCAGATAAAATTCCAACACTACAACTATATCAAAGCAAGAGGTGAATGAAATGATATGCATTAAAGAAGTGGGAGTCGACCTTGAACTTTGTGTTCATGCCCATGAAAATGATGTAGACCGTCTCGGAAGCTTCTTGCAAAATGATTATCCAGCTGTATGATTCTTTCGGTATTCTTGAAATTGATTTGTTACAGTTATGGTTCTGACCATGTTGTCTTGATCTAATATATCTGATGGGAATTCATTCCAGTGCCTCATCTATTTTTGGCAAGGTTGAAGTATCTACTGTCATAGGTCAATAACTCAGTTCTACTACTATCATGTTCTACCTTCGAGTATTACCCCTTGGAATCTCGGAGATGTCTTGCCATTGCACCACAACTTACTAACTTTGTTGAAGTAATGTCTTTCCTTGTCGTAATCACTCTACGGGTTCTGGGTTCTTGTCAACCGACGACACCGACTAGTGAAATTATTCCGCACTACAAATCACATACCCCTAGTATTTTTACTAGGAAATTCTAAACTCAATCTGGTCATTCCTAGACTATCGGCTGCATCTTGTTCTTGCTACCATTGATTGTTCTACCACGTCCTTCTCACGAATTCTTTAGTGTGTGAGCACGACTTACATCGACCTTTCAATATCATGTTGCTTGTCTTGAAAGACAACTTTGGTTCCGAGCTGGCATCTTATATATTGATCCTATAACTAGCCACTTCGTCATTCCCTTACTTGTTGCCGTTGTTGTTTGGTTGCATTCTCTTGAAACCTCCTAGCAAATGTGTCGGGTCACCTTTAAAACTTTGACTTCTTCCGAGATACCAACTGTGTTCATGATGAGAAATACCCTGTTTTCCCTCGATGATTTTTATTATCATCGACCACACCCTTGACTTCCCTTCATCACGAACTTGTCCACTTTATGAATACAACTTGCTCTCTAGATAGTGTTGTGTTCTGCCTTGAAGTATTACTGTCTTTTGTGTCGAGAATGTTGTGGGGATTGCTCCACCTCTTAGAAATTCTCGGTATGATGATACTTCTCACCATCACCATTCTTCCTTGGTCCCCATGTTTTTTTTAACCAGGATACCGATATGCTAATGATGTTGTTTGAGTTCTGTACTTCTAGCAACCTTATTGCTTAGAAGTTAATGATCGACAGTTCGTTCTTAGACTGTTGGTTGCTGAATCATCACTCTATATCATTGATCTTGCTATCTAAGGCCATATTTCGGGCACACTTTTCAACTAATGATTGATGGTGTATGTTTTCCTCGAGCATACAACATTATATCATTTGAATTGACAAGTGTCATCTTCTTGTTTACATTATTGTGGAAATCCATATGTTTGGAATTCTCGATGAATTGTCGCTGAGCCCATCAGCCACCTCCTTATCCCCTCCTTGGTTTAATGATGAACTATTGTTTTAGGAACCTGCTCCCATAGTTCATTTCCCGGGAATCTTGCAATATCTTTTCGTCGATTTGTGTCGCACCTTTTCTTCTCGGACATCCCGAGTCTGAGGTATGCTGACACCAACCAGATCTGAATCTTGATCAGATATGATGGTTGGAACATATTTTCAAGAGTTATAACATTGGTCTTTATATGACCCGGTAAGGTGATGTCATGCTTAGCAAACCTGGCCGGAGGACCTATTGTTATAGTATCCTCTTTAGCTAGGTTAACCATTCTTCCATGAGGAAATTGTAAGACTTATTCTATAAGTTGTTCTTGATGAATCCTTTGCGTATCCAGAGTCCGACCTTTGATTGAAGACCATGTCAATGCTATCTCGAAGCATGTATGTGGTCATCCAAATTTCAATAAGAGCATTTGAAGCACAATGCAAAATTTTCCTTATCAATTATCCAAACACCGTTGTTTGGGTAATGTCATGAAGTTCCTCTCTCCTTACCTAAATGGTTTTCTACTTTCTATCCTGTCATGGATATCGTGCTCTGCTTGCCCTTTGGAAGGATATACCCCCTGAAATATGTGCTTAAACACGACGGTCATCACGGTCATCGGAATTCAATGCATAAGTAGGCATGGCTTAGTGCGCTAGCTTACCGTGGAATACTAGAAAAACTGAAATTTTGACTGTGTCGTCCCGTCCGTCTGTGTTGGGTCGCACGCCGGCATGACGGTCAAACGAGTGCACTCGAATCATCCAGATGAGGTACTCCCTCCTTGTTAATAATGATTCCACCACTCACCATCTACTCCCTCCGTCCGGGTTTATTAGTCATGTGAGCCAAACAGCAAGACCAAGGCATGGCAATAATTAACTGCATGCAGAAGTTTAAGCCTAATTAATTCCAGCAATTTAAGCTGGTACATGCGTGCCCTCAGCTGCGACTCGTTGCATGCTACTCCACGTACTGGTTGCGAGCGATTCTGAGTGGCTGCATGCAGTCAACCGTAATTAAGGCAGCTAACTGATGCAAAAAAGTTGCGCTTTAATTGTTGCGGGCCTTTTAAATCTGAACAATTTACTGTAGCTCATGGGCCTTTTAAACCCGGACGGAGGTTGGTGAGATTTTTGAATTAAGTCCCGCAAACCATAAAGGAGGTACTAATACGTGCGTGATCCTCTATTTATTCGTGTAGTATCGAGTAGGTCGTTTCTTGAATTGATCCCTGCAAACCGAAAAGGAGGTAGTACATGTGTGATCCGCTATTTATGCGTGTAGGATCAAGTAGGTCGGATAGTATACATGTAGGATCGAGTAGGTCGGATGGTGTACGTGTACAATCGCATTAGCTGATGAATGTTCGCTGGGAGATAAGGCATTTGTGAACGTTTTGCTGGCAGTTTCTTCAGATTTGTATGGAATTTTCTTCAGAGCAGCTTGTTAGTTTCTTCAGAGGTAGGCATTTTTATTCAAAAAACTGCCACTTTGGATCTTGCGTTGCAAATAAAACTGCCAGGAGCGCATTAGTAGGCTAGCTAGTTTTCGATCAGTAACTTGTAAACTCTGAGCGAACAGAAATAAGGAACTGTTAGTAACTTGTAAACACTGAGAACATAGAAATAAGGATCATGCTGTGCATAGCAGTAAGAGACGATCCATTTGAAATGTTCACACGAGACTCACAGGCCTGGCATTGTAATATGTTCGCATTAGTAGCCCAAATTCAAAACCAACTAGTACGATTCCCATACATAAGACCAACATGTTAATGCATCTCAATGATTCACAGATCATATACAAATATGTAGCTCCAAAAGCTATGATCTAGAAAAAACATCTGTTCTTCCTACTAACATGGATGCTTCTCTTGGCCAACATTTAGTACAGAGTGAAAGACAAATTTGTTTGTGAAGTCTACAATTCCTCTTGCAATTGTAAGTGGTTTCGCCAACAGCTGGAACCATGAGAATGAACCGCACATGATGGAGGAACATCCACTGCAATATGATTTGGTCTTCTCTCGATCACACGGTGAGACTATTTTCGGAATACAAACTTTAACTTAGGCAAAATGATGCCCATTGTATAATTAGACCAAAGCAATGAAGCACCTAGTGTTGGCCAACAAATAGTACAATACTACTTTTCTGCAGTCCATGAAGTGACTATCCAATCTTTCTGTGTCTATTTTCATATGGCACTGCATGCAGTGACTATACTATTCTCTTGTGCAGTTCAACCAAAATTGCGGTCACTCTATTTGTGTGACAAATAGCAACGGGCAGACATCTCTGTCTGCACAAATATCAAGCAGCTAGTAAACATATACCCCACCTTGTATTTTTGGTTTAAACACGTCTCTTCCGCTTAGCATCTGTCATGTTTTGCACTGGACAATTTGATACAGTCATGTTTTGCCCTGGACAATTTCATACTGGATTGATTTGCTGGTTCAGAGTAGAAATATAGCGCCTATTCTTCATCAGACCAAGGATATCCATGTTCGCAATGATGGAAGAGGTGAAATTGATACAACCGAAATTGAGCATCCAATCATTGAATCATGTCCTGCACCTCCAATGTAGGTCCACCCTACCAATAAATTCACATTCAAACCACTAGTATTACTATCTAATGACAGTACAAAAGAGTACCAAGATAGTAGCAAACTATGTACCTTCGAATGAACATCTCATAGTGCCACCAATTGGATATAAAGGTTTGGAAGAAAACATGCTCCTAATGTTGAACCATTTGGACTTTTTGTGCAGTTCCACTAAAATCGAGCATCCCTATTTGCATAGATATTGAAAGTGTGATTACAATAAATGTGGCACTAGTTGAAGCATAGACTCACAAATATAAGCATTCTAATTTCTTAATGGGAAAAGGTAGCAAGACTGTTTCTAACCACCTGTTTGAAGGAATAAATAAGGCAATAGCGGCTGATGTCAGGAAGGCATACATTGTTTTTTCTGAAAAATTGAGCCATTCCTGACCTTCGCTCTTCTTTTAAGCATATTTTGTGCAGTTCAAGTAAAATAAAATGCCATCACCTCCTTGACAATTCAGTGACACTGTACAAAAGGAAATGACTTAACATTACATCATGATGTCAGGTATGTAGCCGATAGGCATTAGAGACAAACATACAGACCTCCTCTGATAACACAATGAACATTAATTTTAACAAAGGTGTGACTAGCTTTACCGGGATAATTTGAGTGAACTCTACACCCTATGTTCCTTAATATAATACGTTTTCGCAGTTCAATTTAAAGTACCCAAACGTCTAGTATTTAGAACAACGGGTAATAGTTTTCTTGAGCACATATCTGGGAAAGCTTTCCACACTTTATATATGTCCATACGCTAATGCAACACCATTCTAATAGTACAAATATACACTAATCCAGTGGTTAGTGCAACAGTAGAGTAGTTATTTTATTACAGGGTACAGTACAATGGTTTTACTGAACATATTTCCATAAGCTCTAGCACTGGAAGATTTCTATAAGAATTAACAATGCAAAATGTAAAGGTAACAAGTTTCAGCATTGGTATAATAGTTGTGCAAGAGCATTAAATCAAATACAAAAGTCTGAAGGTAACTAGCATTATTAACTAATGACAATACAAAAAAATTGCAAACCATGTACCTTCAAGGTAAATACCATTTCAAACTCGATGGGACCTAAAAATTGCTATCCCAATCTTGATAATTTGTCAAACATAAAAACTTGATCGAACGAATCAAGAGAACAGCCGGAGGAGGAGGTGCCCACTCTTGACCTTTCCTCTTAACACTATACAAAAAAATGACTTATCTAATGAAAGTGAGGTATGTAATCTATAAGCATTAACAGTGCAAAAACCTAAAGGTAGTAACAGGATTCATCGTTGGTATATACTAGCTGTGCAACGGCATTAGAATGCCTTAGCTGAAAAATCTTTAATACATCCACAATCAACAGCTAACCCTGAAATAATCCAGTGACATTAAATGACATTTCTTAAATTTATAGGTGGCATTAGACTGAGTGCGGCATTAGTTAAATGTGGCATCACTTCAGCAATAGCATTGCTTGACTTGACGGCTGGCGTTATACTAACAGCAAAAAAGTGGCAATAAGGGCACGGGGGGCCCATTCGGACAGTGGCGCACCAGTATGATGTACCTCCACGGACGCATAGAGTGGTGAGGGAGGTATTGTTGCCTAGAGCAACAAATATCCAGGCAACATATGTGGATTACGTCCCATTTTTGTTCTCTTTAGCCACCTTTTTCCTATGTGAGGACAACAACCCGATCCACCTGGTCATTCTCTATTGCGTTGTCATGCCTTTCTACGCTTCTTCAACCAAGAGACACGAGACTCATTCCTTAGCTACTGATTTTCCCCTTTTCAACCTAGATGCGGGTTTGATGCCTACTCTCTTGGACAGTGCAGTCTCCCTTCCTTTCCTTATTCAACTCAGACATGGATTAGTCTGCATAAAGTAGGGTTTCCTTTAATAGTGCAAATTAAGGTTTTTGTCTGCTCGACCAGCAGAGCAGAGGATAGCAAATTGGGAAGATGGTGGAGTGGAAAAAGATCCACATGCAGTGACGTTGCAGATGGGGCAATAGAACAAGGGTATGGTCCGAAAAGAGGTAGCATACCTGAGGGTCGGCGGGAAGTGGCTTCGCTCGTGGTCGTCGTCCTACGCACACACTACGGCAACGAGCTTGGGGACAGAGACCATCCTGCGTGGGCGCTAGGTCTGAGAGGACGGCCTTGTCGTCAGTGTGTGACCTCGCTCGCCGACGACGAGTGCATCAATGATGCACGTCCTTTTCTTCCCCGGAAGATATGTGACCACCGGTGAGGAGGGAGAGAGAGGCCGTCTTTTTAGATCTGGAGAGAGGGTGATTGTGTGAGAAGCAAGTGGGCAGCCCTTAGCAAGAAAGCGCTGAAGCTCCAGCCTATATATCTTTTTTATACCACTAAAATTAGAGGTGGAGTAGTGGTAGAGTAGTTATATTTTCTTTGCATACAGTACCAGTTAGTCGTGCTTCAAAACTAAACGGCACACCATTGAAAAAATAAAGGTCGATAACTAATGCGGCACCTTGGGCCAATGCGGCCAGATCACATTTTGCACGAGAAATGACACACCATTTTTTGTTGACATGTGGTCCCGTTCCAACATGTTAGTGAGACAGCGGAGAGTGCTTTTGTACAATTTCCTACCGAACGTCTATGTAGGCTGGGGCGCCTCTTCGCCTTTCCCTTCCGATTTGGAACTGCTGTCGCATGCTCTTCCTCCCTCCTCCATTTTCCTTCACCCTTCCTTCTGCCATTGTTCGATCGTCTTCTCCATGGAGGGAACAGGCCAAAAACGACCCCGTTATTCTTGCCCCAATATGAAAGATGACGTCGTGGAGGAACTCATTCATCGGTGCGATGTCATCGCCTTAGCTAGCATGGCAGGTTCGTTCAAGACCATTGTCGACTCAACTAATAACATCATTACAAGGAACCCAAGGGTCCAGGAGCGGTTTGATCTCCTTATCTTCTTTGCTATAAGCCTGTTTGCATGGGCACGGACGACGGAGGCCTCGCCTTGTGCAAGTTGATGCTATTTGATAATGATATCTGTGATGTCAAGATGCCATCTCTTAAGGGTAAGGCCCGCGCTGGAGCAAATGGAGATTGGGTTGTTTATATTGGCTACAATTGCGAGTGGAAACTTGTGAATGTGTACACTCGTCAGCGCATTCCACTTCCAAAAATCTCAGAGTGCCCTGAGGTTGAGCACACAGATGATCTATGTATGTTCAAATACGTTCATGGTGGATGTCATCTACGGAAGATAGCAATTTGTTGAGTTCCCAACTGCTCTTGGGATTACAAGAACTATGAAGTTGTTGCCATCTTCAACAAGCTTGTTGCCATCATTACTGCTTCCACGGCTCGTCCATGGATATTGCTCAAAAATCAATTTATGTACACGGATGAGTACTATGATGCAATTGCATACGAGCGTCTTGTGTTTGCCGCCACCAATCGTGGCACTGTTTTTGCATGGCATCCTCGTGGTTTCGATACGTTTGTCTTCCACCGTAATTATAATTGTTTCATCCACATGGATGCAGGTTAGCAAGTTTCCCTTTACTAATTAACCTTCTTGTGTTTCCAAGGTCCTGTGAACATTCCACCACCTATACTTGAAAAAAATTTATAACCAAGGCGGAGATGACGATGATGATGATCGCGAGCAAAACTTATATACTCAGTGGCGCCTGGCAACTAATTCCGAAGGATCACCTCTTCTTGTCTGTATACAGTGCACCGAGATTGTTACTACTAAGGGAGCACGTGTTGTCTCCCATGGTTGCCCTCTCCGGACCTATTCCAACACCCGTTGCAGGGTATTCGGGATGGATACTAGTGTGCTAGCGCCAACACCTTCTCCCTGGTTCAGTATTGATAGTCTTGGCGAAAACTCGCTCTTCCTTGGATCAAACTATCCAATGATGGTGAAAGGCGATCTAGCTGCTGTTGACACAATGTAACTACCATTTATGAGAAGAAACTGTATCTATACCTCGGACATTGCGGTGGTTCCCTACCCTGGTCCTGATATAGGATGCTTCAGCCTGGATGATCAGTCATGCGTTGCTCTCGATATTGACAATAGCTGGCCCTTCCCAGAGCACCTATGGTTCAAAGCAAGCGTTTCCAACGCCGAGGATTGGTTGAGATGATTCATTTCATTGCCTGTTATTTGTTGTGTGATGAAAACTTTAGTATTTGTAGAATGGTTTGTTGGAAATAATCTATAATCCAACATGTATCCTCGTTGTTGTTGTGTGTTGATGACTTGTTGTATGTAATGGATGGTACATTTGCAAACGCATGTCATAAACTCAATTTATGAGTGATTTTCAAGTCACTTCTTGGAGTGTGAGTACCGTAGTAGTATAGCCAGCATCCAGTTAGTATATGAAGTTGCCACATCACATAGAGCCAACCTAATATTAGAGTATGCTAGCCCTCCACCGACGCGCCGCTTCAAATGGCGAACGAAGTGAGAGGTCGTGTCACCTTGTGTCCAGATCTGAGATGCCACGTGTACCAGATGAATGACTCCAAGTTCGACCACCGTGATGCTAGGTGTGAGCTAAGGAACACTATTGGAGAGACCCCCCTCATAATTTTCCTGCATTGGTCGTTTGATTCATAGGATAGAATGCTATGGGATTTTTCCCCTATGTAATCATGTTTTAATTGGCAATCTAGCATCCACTCCAACTTTTGTTTCACTTCCTTTGTTCCTACGAAGAGAGTACTTGCTCTAAATGATGTGTCGCTGCAAGAGCCGCCTATATTAATTAACCATGCTCTAAAAAGGTGGACCAACTTTGGCTATAGTAGTATTGTACTAGGTTAGTAGGTGACCTTGCGCTTGGCTCTTATCCTCTTCTGGAAGTCGAACAATAATGATGGTACTATAGTAGTACTTCTGGCAATCTAACACCAAATGAACTACTGCACGTCCACCCCTTGTAAGCAAAAGTTTCTCCTCGTGCTGCGAGCCACCACACACGCATTGGCGAGGGAGAAGGTGTAGTAAGCAAGCTTCTCATTGAGTTGATGGGACACATCAAAGTTATTTAGTACTCTCTTAAAAAAGGGCCGACCATGTCCATGGCTACCATCCCATGCTCTTTCATTGAGTAAGTGCACTATTCACATGCCATTGAGGAGAAAAAAATATTGCGTAGTACTAGGTGCCATCGAAGTGCACGACTCACTTACACACTACATATCTCCATTTTCTTGCATGACACATCCACATTGATGCTAAATGTCCCGCGTGTCGGAAAAAGGATGAACAAAGCTCATGTCTTAAATGAAAGAGTGGAAGAACATAGATTCCCGACGACCGAGAAGGAGCAACAAACCTCGCGGTGGAGCGTCTGCACTCATAATATTTTATATTATTCAGCGATATAAAATCAACCAAATCTCTCCATGTTCCTATACCATTCTATAGTATGAGAATAACTTTGAACGTAAGCCATTGATTCACTCTATCCAATGGTCATAGTTGGAAAATCCAAACAAAACCAAGCATTGGATCAACTCTTTTAGCACTCAGATTGTTGCTGCCTGCCCACCTAGCCCACCTATATATCCGCTCATGTGTGATGACCACATGAGCTATCCACTCATATTGTATGTTAAAAAAATAAAGGTTGATAACTAATGCGGCACCAGCGCGGCCAGATCGCATTTTCCATGAGAAATTACACACCATGTTTCGTTGACATGTGGTCCCGTTCCAACATGTCAGTGAGACGATGGCGAGTCCTTTTGTACAATTTCTGAACGGACTTCTATGAAGACCGGGCGCCTCTTCGTGTACCGTGGAAACCGTCCACCGTCTCTTCGCCTTCCCCTCTCGATTTGGAACTGTTGTCGCACTCTCTTCCTCCCTCCTCCATTTGCCTTCACCCTTCCTTCTGCCATTGTTCGATCGTCTTCTCCATGGAGGGAACAAGCCAGAAACGACCCCGTTATTCTTGCCCCGATCTGAAAGATGACATGGTGGATGAACTCATTGATCGGTGCGACGTCATCACCTCGGCTAGCATGGCAGGTTCGTTCAAGACCATTCTCAAGTCAACTAATAACATCATTACAAGGAACCCAAGGGTCCAGGAGCGGTTTGATCTCCCCTATCTTCTTCGCCGTGACCCTGCTGACTGGCGCACGGACGACGGAGGCCTCGCCTTGTGTAAGTTGATGCCGCTTGATAATGATACATGTGATGTTAAGATGCCATCACTTGAGGGTAAGGCTTGGGCAGACGCAAACGGAGATTGGGTTGTTTATATTGGGTCCAACTGCGAGTGGGAACTTGTGAATGTGTAACTCGTGACCGCGTTCCACTTCCAAAAATCTCGGACTGCCCAGAGGTTGAGCACACCGGTATTCTATGCACATTCAAATACGATCATGGTGATTGTTGTCTACAGAAGATAGCAATTTGTTGAGTTCCCAACCACTCTTGGGATTACACGAACTATGAAGTTGTTGCTATCTTCGACAAGCTTGTTGCCATCCTTACTTCCATGCCTCGATGAAAATTGCTTAAAAATCAATTTCTGTATACGGATGAGTACTGTGATGCAATTCAATACAAGGGTCTTGTATTTGCTGCCACTACTCGTGGCACTGTTTTTGCATGGGATCCTTATGCTTTCGGTACGTTTGTCTTCCACCATAATTATAATTGTTTCATCCACATGCATGTGGGTTAGCTAGTTTCTGTTTACCAATTAACCTTCTTGTGTTTCCAAGGTCCTGTGGACATTCCACCACCTATACTTTAAAAAAATTATAACCAAGGGGGAGATGACGATGGTTATGGTCACGAGCATGAGGACTCAGTGGCGCCTGGCAACTTATTCCGATGGACCACCTCTTCTTGTCTGTGTACAGGGCACTGCTGATGATACTAAGGAAGCAGGTGTTGTCTCGCATGGTCGCACTCTCTGGGTGTATTCCAACATCCGATGCAGGGTAATCGGGATGGATGCTAGTGTGCTAGCGCCAACACCTTCTCACTGGTTCAGTACTGATAGCCTTGAAGGAAACTCGCTCTTCCTTGGACAAAACTATCCAATGATGGTGAAAGGCGATCCAGCTGCTGTTGACACAATGTTACTACCATTTATGAGAAGCAATTGTATCTATACCTTGGACATTGATCTGCTTCCCTACCGTAGCCTTCACAATATGCGTCCTGACATAGGCCACTTCAGCCTGGATGATCAGTCCTGCGTTGGTCTCGAGATTAATAGTAGCTGGCCCTTCCCAGAGAATCACTTCTGGTTCAAAGCAAGCATTTCCAACGCCGACGAGTGGTTGAGCTGAAGTTCATTTGATTGCTTGTTATTTGTTGTGTGATGAAAACTTTAGTATTTATAATGTATCCTTGTTGTCGTTGTGGGTTGATGACCTGTTGTATGTAATAAAATTATATGCCTTTGATAAACTTACTAAATTTATGAATGGATTTTGAGTCGCTTCTCTGAGTGGGTGCTGCAATGAGGCAAAAAAATATTTTCCGAATACATAATTGTACGTGCATTGCAATAGGTTATCAGATCAGGCCAATCAACAATAGTACATTATTTGTACTAGCTTCACATGCTTCGTGCGTCGGGCGGCTGTGTTTACTGTAGCTGTGAATCCCATCATCCTAGGTCCTCGCATGAGTCCAGTAGAAATTGCATTATGATGTTTGGGTTCAAACTTTCAAAACTTCTGCACTATCTCTACGTCTACGTATATGTAATACAACAAGTTTTAAACTTGAGACCAACCACCCACCCTCACAAAGGACGCTTTTTAACCTAGCACAGACTCGAGGAAATTTGGCCACAATGTGAGGTGGGCCATATGTTAATGTGTTTGCTATACGTAACCAGCACCTCGAATCCTCGATACTATATAGGAGTAGTAGGGTGGCATGGGCTAGAACAAGCATTCACGTTCAGGAGTACGGCACACGCCACCGACACGACTTCCATCTGACACCATATTTCTTGGAGTCCGTGCTACAACTATCTCTTCAACCTCATTGTTTCTCTAACTCAGCCATCGCGCGGCGGGCGAGGTGGAGGTTTGCCGATAGTCAGTTTACTCAACTGTGGTCCCATTTGTAAGGCCAACTCCAATGCACGACCCCAAACGGACCTTTGTTCTTCTTGGATTCTGTCCATTTGGGTAGGGCAATGGGGTCGTGTTCGGGCCATTTCTCGGATGTGGTGGTCGTGTGCCCAACGCGGAAAGAAAAAAAAAGGCATCCCGACTGCGTACATTTTTCTTTGCAAACACATATCTTTTTTTCATCATTGATTTTTGGTACATGGAAATACATCACCAAAATTTTACTAGAAAAGCAAGACCAAAGAAAACAAGAACCACAAGTATACATTTTAGAAGATATCCAACTTCCATAACTGCTCCTGTAAGTTGGTCTGCGAAGGCTCGATCTTGCGTGCTTCTTTCTTCTTCGAGTGTAAAGAAGTAGATGTTGCTTCTCGCATCTAGTCTCATGTATAGACTCTATTCTATCAACTAGTGCACTAGTATCATCTCTAGCCTCTATGCTAGCTAAAAGTGTTAGAACAACTACTAAATTGCGCTCTATCAATATATCGATGTACTCTTCTTCCCAATACCAAAACTTGCATCCATTCTACCCAATTAAATTTTAAGTTAGCACAACTAGTCTAATCCGAGAGCACAACCGAAGATTTGGTCAAGTTCTTCCTCCTTTTAATGACACGTGGGACATCCAACATCCAGGTCATGTCATGCAAGAAAATGGAGTGGTAGTTGAAGCCACGTGATGTGCATCTTGGGTTAAACTGTAAATAGAATCTTACTACTCTTGAGTAACTCCAAAAGCGGCCACGGTGATCTTTATTGGATTTGTTTTTCATCACCAGCACGTCGAGGTGAAAGATGTGCAGGTTTAGTGGGTCCTCTTGCATTTTCACTGACATGTGGGAGCGCATATGAGCAAACAGACGATGGGCTCCGCGCGTCTGCTGGCTGGCTGTGAAGAGAGATAGAGGAGGGCTGAGCACGGACTCCAAGAAATTTGTTCTACATAACCAGCACCTCGATATAAGCTCAATATAGTGGGGTGGCATGGGCCATAACTAGCATTCACGTCTAGCAGTACGACACACGCCACCCACACGAGTCCCATCCGACACCAATTTTCTTGGAGTCCGTGCTACAGCCATCTCTTCTCCCTCATGTTTTCTCGGCCATCGCGCGGTGGGCGGGGTGGGGGTTTGCCGATAGTCGGTTTGCTCAACTATGGTCCCACTTGTAAGTGAAAATGCAACACAACAAGCATTCCCCCTTGAGCGGCATGCCAGACCAACCGTGTGGGGGTGCGACGCGAACACAGCAGGCTTTTCCTTTTTGAAATTGTAACTTGTAAAATTTGGTTCTGCTGCATGGCCCGACCGATCAATAGAAATAACGATTTTCCCTAGAGTAATGAGAAGTTTGGTTCTGGCGCAGTTAATGCATGGAGTACATATGAAAATTATGAAGTTGATGCGAAAGGTAAGGTAATTACTAGTAGTACCATATACTACTACATGGATTTGATGGAAAGATAAAGATACATACAGATCCATCAATGACATACTCACGCCCTAGTGCGTCGGGTCACCAACCGACGTGTGAGGAGCAGCTGTGTTGGCGGCGAGCTCAACGTGCTTCTGAACAATGTCGTCCAAGGTTGCCCTGTGGTCCAAGAAGGCCAGCGTCCTATCGTCCTCCTCTTGCATGTAGTAGTCCTTGTGGATGATTTGCGCGTAGGCGTGGGTGATTATGTTGATGGTGTCTTGCTGTGCCAGGCGCTGCGCGGCGAGCTCGACCTCGAGGTGGACATTCTCCGGCACGACGGCGGGCAGTCACAGGGCCACTAGTGTGTCGAAGAGGTTGTCACCATAGAGGCCGTTAAGGGTGGAAGGCATCGCAGAGCCTGGGCGCGTGGGCTGGAGGCATACGTCAAGGTCATCCATGAGCTTCTTGACGATAGTGAACTTGCCAAGGAAGCCGACGAGGACCTCATCGAACAAGGAGACGAAGCTATCATCCAAGCAGCCCCTTGCCCTGGTGGTCTCAAGCACTAAGTGGAGACGTTCCTCGATGCCGGGCAGCAGACCTAAAGCATTATTTTCATGATCTACTTGCATAGAAATTTTACTACTCTCCACATAAGCAAATTTCTTCTCATGAATAGTAGTGGGAGCAAACTCAAAAAGATAATTATCATGTGAGGCATAATCCAATTGAAAACTAAAATCATGATGACAAGTTTCATGGTTATCATTATTCTTAATAGCATACAAGTCATCACAATAATCATCATAGATAGCAACTTTTTTCTCATAATCAATTGGAACCTCTTCCGAAATAGTGGATTCATCACTAAATAAAGTCACGACCTCTCCGAATCCACTTTCATCAATATAATCATCATAAATAGGAGGCATGCTTTCATCATAATAAATATTCTCATCAAAACTTGGGGGACAAAAAATATCATATTCATCAAACATAGCATCCCCAAGCTTGTGGCTTTGCATATAATTAGCATCATGGGTATTCAAAGAATTCATACTAACAACATTGCAATCATGCTCATCATTCACATATTTTATGCCAAGCATTCTACGCAATTCTTCTTCTAGTACTTGAGCACAATTTTCCTTCCCATCATTTTCACGAAAGACATTAAAAAGATGAAGCGTATAAGGCAAACTCAATTCCATTTTTTTTGTAATCTTCTTTTATAAACTAAACTAGTGATAAAACAAGAAACTAAAAGATTCGATTGCAAGATCTAAAGATATACCTTCAAGCACTCACCTCGCCAACAACGGCGCCAGAAAAGAGCTTGATGTCTACTACGCAACCTTCTTCTTGTAGACGCTGTTGGGCCTCCAAGTGCAGAGGTTTGTAGGACAGTAGCAAATTTCCCTCAAGTGGATGGCCTAAGGTTTATCAATCCGTGGGAGGCGTAGGATGAAGATGGTCTCTCTCAAACAACCCTACAACCAAATAACAAAGAGTCTCTTGTGTCCCCAACACACCCAATAAAATGGTAAGTTGTATAGGTGCACTAGTTCGGCGAAGAGATGGTTATGCAAGTGCAATATGGATGGTAGATATAGGTATTTGTAATCTGAAAATATAAAAACAGCAAGGTAGCAAGCGATAAAAGTGAGCATAAACGGTATTGCAATGCTAGTAAACAAGGCCTAAGGTTCATACTTTCACTAGTGCAAGTTCTCTCAACAATAATAACATAACTGGATCATATAACTATCCCTCAACATGCAACAAAGAGTCACTCCAAAGTCACTAATAGCGGATAACAAGCGAAGAGATTATTGTAGGGTACGAAACCACCTCAAAGTTATCCTTTCTGATCGATCTATTCAAGAGTCCGTAGTAAAATAACAGGAAGCTATTCTTTCCATTCGATCTATCATAGAGTTTGTACTAGAATAACACCTTAAGACACAAATCAACCAAAACCCTAATGTCACCTAGATACTCCAATGTCACCTCAAGTATCCGTGGGCATGATTATACGATATGCATCACACAATCTCAGATTCATCTATTCAACCAACACAAAGTACTTCAAAGAGTGCCCCAAAGTTTCTACTGGAGAGTCAAGACGAAAACGTGTGCCGACCCCTATGCAGAAGTTCACAAGGTCACTGAATCCGCAAGTTGATCACCAAAACATACATCAAGTAGATCACGTGAATATCCCATTGTCACCAGAGATAAGCACATGCAAGACATACATCAAGTGTTCTCAAATCCTTAAAGACTCAATCCGATAAGATAACTTCAAAGGGAAAACTCAATCCATTACAAGAGAGTAGAGGGGGAGAAACATCATAAGATCCAACTATAATAGCAAAGCTCACGGTACATCATGATCGTGCCAAATAAAGAACACGAGAGAGAGAGATCAAACACATAGCTACTGGTACATACCCTCAGGCCCGAGGGTGAACTACTCCCTCCTTGTCATGGAGAGTGCCGGGATGATGAAGATGGCCACCGCTGAGGGATCCCCCCTCCGACAGGGTGCCGGAACGGGCTCCCGAGAGGTTTTTAGTGGCTACAGAGGCTTGCGGTCTATTGTGTTTTCAGGGTACGTGAGTATATATAGGTGAAGGAAGTCGGTCAGGGGAGCCACGAGGGGCCCATGAGGGTGGGGGCGTGCCCTGGACCCTCGTGGCCACCTCGTTGCTTCCTTGACGTCTACTCCAAGTCTCCTGGATTGCATTTGTTCCAAAAATAACTCTCCCAAAGGTTTCATTCCATTTGGACTCCGTCTGATATTCCTTTTCTGTTAAACACTCAAATAGGCAAAAAAACAACAACTTGGACTGGGCCTCCGGTTAATAGGTTAGTCCCAAAAATAATATAAAAGTGTATAATAAAGCTCATTAAACATCCAAAACTGATAATATAATAGCACGAATACTTCATAAATTATAGATACGTTGGAGACGTATCAACATCCCCAAGCTTAATTTGCTGCTCGTCCTCGAGTAGGTAAATGATAAAAGAAAGAATTTATGAAGTGTGAATGCTAGCAGGTGCACAAGTTTGATCAATGATAATTTCAGTCACCTTTTCTAGCATCATTATATGTCATAGCAGTAGCTCATCTCATAAAGCTTTTCATGATCAAGTAACAAGCTATTCACATGTTAAAGTATAGATCATAAACTTTCTTGAAACTAACAAACTATATTCTCAGTCATCAAACAATTGCAATTCATCTTATTTTCAGGAAGGGTCTATGTCAGAGCTTTGATTTAGGAAACTCCACATACTCAACTATCATTTAATCTTTCACAATTGCTAGCACTCACGTGATATTTATGGGTTCAAAGTTTTAATCGAACATAGAGAAAGATAGGGGCTTATAGTTTTGCCTCCCAACCTTTTACCTCAAGGGTAATGGCAACAATAATAATCTATGGACGCCTATATCCAAGTGGATATATATATCCAGATCACCCCAACACAAAGTGCTTGCCAAAAGAAAAAATGTAAAAAGGAAAGGTGGTGATCACCATGACTCTTGCATAAGGGTAGAAGATAGTAGTAAAAGATAAGCCCTTCACAGAGGGAAGTAGAGGTTGTCATGCGCTTTTATGGTTGGATGCACAAAATCTTAATGCAAAATAACGTCACTTTATATTGTCACTTGTGATAAAGACCTTTATTATGCAGTCTGTCGCTTTTATTTCTTCCCTATCACAAGTTCGTATAAAGCTTATTTTCTTCGCACTAATAGATCATACATATTTAGAGAGCAATTTTTATTGCATCCACCGATGACAACTTACTTGAAGGATCTTATTCAATCCTTAGGTAGGTATGGTGGACTCTCATGGCAAAACTGGTTTAAGGGATGTTTGGGAGCACAAGTAGTATTTCTACTTGGTGCAAAGAATTTGGCTAGCATGAGAGGGAAAGGCAAGCCCAACATGTTGGACGATCCAAGACAATATAACATTCAGATATAGGAAAACATAACCCATTAAGTTGTCTTCCTTGTCCACCATCAACCTTTTAGCATGTCATATTTTAATGAGTGCTCACAATTGCAAAAGATGTCCAAGATATTAAATTTATATGTGAAATCTCCCTTCCTTCAATATTCTTTCATGAATTGTTCAAGTGACCAATACAATGTTTGCTAACCTTCAGTAAATTTACCACCTCTACTTCTTATATGTGAAGTCATTACTCCCCATGGGATAAGCATATGAAACATATATAATTTCATATTTATGATATTCAAATCATTCAACCATTTACTCATAAGATATAAGTGAAGCACACGAGTAAATGACAAACTACTTCCAAAAAGATATAAGTGAAGATCAATGAGTAGTTAAATAATTATGTAGCTATGTGAAGACTCTCTCTCATTTAAGAATTTCAGATCTTGGGATATTATTCAAACAACAAGCAAAACAAAAAACATGACATTTCAAGGATAGCACACATCATGTGAAGAAGCAAAAACTTAGGTTTAACAGATACTAACCGATAATTGTTGAAGAAGAAAGGTGGGATGCCTACTGGGTCATCCCCAAGCTTGGATGCTTGAGACTTCTTGAAATATTATCTTGGGGTGCCTTGGGAATCCCCAAGCTTGAGCTTTTGTGTCTCCTTGATTCCTTTTATATCTCGGTTTTCTAAATCTCGAAAGCTTCATCCACACCAAACTCAACAAGAACTCGTGAGATAAGTTAGTATAAACCAATGCAAAGACCATACCATTTTATACTGTAACAAATCACAAAATTATTATTCAACATTGCATACTAAATGTCTCTGCTTATTTAATACTCCTATCCTCAAATAGAATCAGTAAACACGCAAACATGTTAAAATCCCTTGTCTTAGTCATTTTGAGCCTATTGATTCAATGTGCGCATACACACGCAAACATCAGGTTATCCTTTTTAAAATTATCTTTCCGGCTCAGGCGTCATTCCGTACATGAGTTGGTTCTTGGCAATTCAAACCTTTATTGATTGCCCAACTAAGTGTTTTCAACTTATCCTTCCTTGATTACAGCGTCTGCTTCTCATCCTTCGTTTTGGAACCATAATTTCTTCTATTTAAGCATCAGACTAATCAGGTGATCCTTGAATCTGGTGCCTCTGCATTCTTTCTTCCTCTGAGTGAGTACCGATACTCACATCAGCTTTGTTGCGGATCGCCCGATCCATTGTTGGATTTTTATCCGACAATGTCCTTCATATTCAATCACCTTGTGAGTTCTTCCCCTGATACATAATGCCTTTGGTATCCTCTGCTTGGCCAACCATGCTCTGCTTTCGAGCTTGTGTATTTACTTTTGAAACTTCCGGTATATGTTACTAAGATGCCCGATGGGTTGAACCTATGCCTTCCCCTAATCCGAGAGAACCCGAAAGTTTTAACAAGTCATATTCTTACGGTGTTCTACCAGATAAAATTCCAACACTACAACTATATCAAAGCAAGAGGTGAATGAAATGATATGCATTAAAGAAGTGGGAGTCGACCTTGAACTTTGTGTTCATGCCCATGAAAATGATGTAGACCGTCTCGGAAGCTTCTTGCAAAATGATTATCCAGCTGTATGATTCTTTCGGTATTCTTGAAATTGATTTGTTACAGTTATGGTTCTGACCATGTTGTCTTGATCTAATATATCTGATGGGAATTCATTCCAGTGCCTCATCTATTTTTGGCAAGGTTGAAGTATCTACTGTCATAGGTCAATAACTCAGTTCTACTACTATCATGTTCTACCTTCGAGTATTACCCCTTGGAATCTCGGAGATGTCTTGCCATTGCACCACAACTTACTAACTTTGTTGAAGTAATGTCTTTCCTTGTCGTAATCACTCTACGGGTTCTGGGTTCTTGTCAACCGACGACACCGACTAGTGAAATTATTCCGCACTACAAATCACATACCCCTAGTATTTTTACTAGGAAATTCTAAACTCAATCTGATCATTCCTAGACTATCGGCTGCATCTTGTTCTTGCTACCTTTGATTGTGCTACCACGTCCTTCTCACGAATTCTTTAGTGTGTGAGCACGACTTACATCGACCTTTCAATATCATGTTGCTTGTCTTGAAAGACAACTTTGGTTCCGAGCTGGCATCTTATATATTGATCCTATAACTAGCCACTTCGTCATTCCCTTACTTGTTGCCGTTGTTGTTTGGTTGCATTCTCTTGAAACCTCCCAGCAAATGTGTCGGGTCACCTTTAAAACTTTGACTTCTTCCGAGATACCAACTGTGTTCATGATGAGAAATACCCTGTTTTCCCTCGATGATTTTTATTATCATCGACCACACCCTTGACTTCCCTTCATCACGAACTTGTCCACTTTATGAATACAACTTGCTCTCTAGATAGTGTTGTGTTCTGCCTTGAAGTATTACTGTCTTTTGTGTCGAGAATGTTGTGGGGATTGCTCCACCTCTTAGAAATTCTTGGTATGATGATACTTCTCACCATCACCATTCTTCCTTGGTCCCCATGTTGTTTTTAACCAGGATACCGATATGCTAATGATGTTGTTTGAGTTCTGTACTTCTAGCAACCTTATTGCTTAGAAGTTAATGATCGACAGTTCGTTCTTAGACTGTTGGTTGCTGAATCATCACTCTATATCATTGATCTTGCTATCTAAGGCCATATTTCGGGCACACTTTTCAACTAATGATTGATGGTGTATGTTTTCCTCGAGCATACAACATTATATCATTTGAATTGACAAGTGTCATCTTCTTGTTTACATTATTGTGGAAATCCATATGTTTGGAATTCTCGATGAATTGTCGCTGAGCCCATCAGCCACCTCCTTATCCCCTCCTTGGTTTAATGATGAACTATTGTTTTAGGAACCTGCTCCCATAGTTCATTTCCCGGGAATCTTGCAATATCTTTTCGTCGATTTGTGCCGCACCTTTTCTTCTCGGACATCCCGAGTCTGAGGTATGCTGACACCAACCAGATCTGAATCTTGATCAGATATGATGGTTGGAACATATTTTCAAGAGTTATAACATTGGTCTTTATATGACCCGGTAAGGTGATGTCATGCTTAGCAAACCTGGCCGGAGGACCTATTGTTATAGTATCCTCTTTAGCTAGGTTAACCATTCTTCCATGAGGAAATTGTAAGACTTATTCTATAAGTTGTTCTTGATGAATCCTTTGCGTATCCAGAGTCCGACCTTTGATTGAAGACCATGTCAATGCTATCTCGAAGCATGTATGTGGTCATCCAAATTTCAATAAGAGCATTTGAAGCACAATGCAAAATTTTCCTTATCAATTATCCAAACACCGTTGTTTGGGTAATGTCATGAAGTTCCTCTCTCCTTACCTAAATGGTTTTCTACTTTCTATCCTGTCATGGATATCGTGCTCTGCTTGCCCTTTGGAAGGATATACCCCCTGAAATATGTGCTTAAACACGACGGTCATCACGGTCATCGGAATTCAATGCATAAGTAGGCATGGCTTAGTGCGCTAGCTTACCGTGGAATACTAGAAAAACTGAAATTTTGACTGTGTCGTCCCGTCCGTCTGTGTTGGGTCGCACGCCGGCATGACGGTCAAACGAGTGCACTCGAATCATCCAGATGAGGTACTCCCTCCTTGTTAATAATGATTCCACCACTCACCATCTACTCCCTCCGTCCGGGTTTATTAGTCATGTGAGCCAAACAGCAAGACCAAGGCATGGCAATAATTAACTGCATGCAGAAGTTTAAGCCTAATTAATTCCAGCAATTTAAGCTGGTACATGCGTGCCCTCAGCTGTGACTCGTTGCATGCTACTCCGCGTACTGGTTGCGAGCGATTCTGAGTGGCTGCATGCAGTCAACCGTAATTAAGGCAGCTAACTGATGCAAAAAAGTTGCGCTTTAATTGTTGCGGGCCTTTTAAATCTGAACAATTTACTGTAGCTCATGGGCCTTTTAAACCCGGACGGAGGTTGGTGAGATTTTTGAATTAAGTCCTGCAAACCATAAAGGAGGTACTAATACGTGCGTGATCCTCTATTTATTCGTGTAGTATCGAGTAGGTCGTTTCTTGAATTGAGCCCTGCAAACCGAAAAGGAGGTAGTACATGTGTGATCCGCTATTTATGCGTGTAGGATCAAGTAGGTCGGATAGTATACATGTAGGATCGAGTAGGTCGGATGGTGTACGTGTACAATCGCATTAGATGATGAACGTTCGCTGGGAGATAAGGCATTTGTGAATGTTTTGCTGGCAGTTTCTTCAGATTTGTATGGAATTTTCTTCAGAGCAGCTTGTTAGTTTCTTCAGAGGTAGGCATTTTTATTCAAAAAACTGCCACTTCGGATCTTGCGTTGCAACTAAAACTGCCAGGAGCGCATTAGTAGGCTAGCTAGTGATCGATCAGTAACTTGTAAACTCTGAGCGAACAGAAATAAGGAACTGTTAGTAACTTGTAAACACTGAGAACATAGAAATAAGGATCATGCTGTGCATAGCAGTAAGAGCCGATCCATTTGAAATGTTCACACGAGACTCACAGGCCTGGCATTGTAATATGTTCGCATTAGTAGCCCAAATTCAAAACCAACTAGTACGATTCCCATACATAAGACCAACATGTTAATGCATCTCAATGATTCACAGATCATATACAAATATGTAGCTCCAAAAGCTATGATCTAGAAAAAACATCTGTTCTTCCTACTAACATGGATGCTTCTCTTGGCCAACATTTAGTACAGAGTGAAAGACAAATTTGTTTGTGAAGTCTACAATTCCTCTTGCAATTGTAAGTGGTTTCGCCAACAGCTGGAACCATGAGAATGAACCGCACATGATGGAGGAACATCCACTGCAATATGATTTGGTCTTCTCTCGATCACACGGTGAGACTATTTTCGGAATACAAACTTTAACTTAGGAAAAATGATGCCCATTGTATAATTAGACCAAAGCAATGAAGCACCTAGTGTTGGCCAACAAATAGTACAATACTACTTTTCTGCAGTCCATGAAGTGACTATCCAATCTTTCTGTGTCTATTTTCATATGGCACTGCATGCAGTGACTATACTATTATCTTGTGCAGTTCAACCAAAATTGCGGTCACTCTATTTGTGTGACAAATAGCAACGGGCAGACATCTCTGTCTGCACAAATATCAAGCAGCTAGTAAACATATACCCCACCTTGTATTTTTGGTATAAACACGTCTCTTCCGCTTAGCATCTGTCATGTTTTGCACTGGACAATTTGATACAGTCATGTTTTGCCCTGGACAATTTCATACTGGATTGATTTGCTGGTTCAGAGTAGAAATATAGCGCCTATTCTTCATCAGACCAAGGATATCCATGTTCGCAATGATGGAAGAGGTGAAATTGATACAACCGAAATTGAGCATCCAATCATTGAATCATGTCCTGCACCTCCAATGTAGGTCCACCCTACCAATAAATTCACATTCAAACCACTAGTATTACTATCTAATGACAGTACAAAAGAGTACCAAGATAGTAGCAAACTATGTACCTTCGAATGAACATCTCATAGTGCCACCAATTGGATATAAAGGTTTGGAAGAAAACATGCTCCTAATGTTGAACCATTTGGACTTTTTGTGCAGTTCCACTAAAATCGAGCATCCCTATTTGCATAGATATTGAAAGTGTGATTACAATAAATGTGGCACTAGTTGAAGCATAGACTCACAAATATAAGCATTCTAATTTCTTAATGGGAAAAGGTAGCAAGACTGTTTCTAACCACCTGTTTGAAGGAATAAATAAGGCAATAGCGGCTGATGTCAGGAAGGCATACATAGTTTTTTCTGAAAAATTGAGCCATTCCTGACCTTCGCTCTTCTTTTAAGCATATTTTGTGCAGTTCAAGTAAAATAAAATGCCATCACCTCCTTGACAATTCAGTGACACTGTACAAAAGGAAATGACTTAACATTACATCATGATGTCAGGTATGTAGCCGATAGGCATTAGAGACAAACATACAGACCTCCTCTGATAACACAATGAACATTAATTTTAACAAAGGTGTGACTAGCTTTACCGGGATAATTTGAGTGAACTCTACACCCTATGTTCCTTAATATAATACGTTTTCGCAGTTCAATTTAAAGTACCCAAACGTCTAGTATTTAGAACAACGGGTAATAGTTTTCTTGAGCACATATCTGGGAAAGCTTTCCACACTTTATATATGTCCATACGCTAATGCAACACCATTCTAATAGTACAAATATACACTAATCCAGTGGTTAGTGCAACAGTAGAGTAGTTATTTTATTACAGGGTACAGTACAATGGTTTTACTGAACATATTTCCATAAGCTCTAGCACTGGAAGATTTCTATAAGAATTAACAATGCAAAATGTAAAGGTAACAAGTTTCAGCATTGGTATAATAGTTGTGCAAGAGCATTAAATCAAATACAAAAGTCTGAAGGTAACTAGCATTATTAACTAATGACAATACAAAAAAATTGCAAACCATGTACCTTCAAGGTAAATACCATTTCGAACTCGATGGGACCTAAAAATTGCTATCCCAATCTTGATAATTTGTCAAACATAAAAACTTGATCGAACGAATCAAGAGAACAGCCGGAGGAGGAGGTGCCCACTCTTGACCTTTCCTCTTAACACTATACAAAAAAATGACTTATCTCATGAAAGTGAGGTATGTAATCTATAAGCATTAACAGTGCAAAAACCTGAAGGTAGTAACAGGATTCATCGTTGGTATACTAGCTGTGCAACGGCATTAGAATGCCTTAGCTGAAAAATCTTTAATACATCCACAATCAACAGCTAACCCTGAAATAATCCAGTGACATTAAATGACATTTCTTAAATTTATAGGTGGCATTAGACTGAGTCGGCATTAGTTAAATGTGGCACCACTTCAGCAATAGCATTGCTTGACTTGACAGCTGGCGTTATACTAACAGCAAAAAAGTGGCAATAAGGGCACGGGGGGCCCATTCGGACAGTGGCGCACCAGTATGGTGTACCTCCACGGACGCATAGAGTGGTGAGGGAGGTATTGTTGCCTAGAGCAACAAATATCCAGGCAACATATGTGGATTACGTCCCATTTTTGTTCTCTTTAGCCACCTTTTTCCTATGTGAGGACAACAACCCGATCCACCTGGTCATTCTCTATTGCGTTGTCATGCCTTTCTACGCTTCTTCAACCAAGAGACACGAGACTCATTCCTTAGCTACTGATTTTCCCCTTTTCAACCTAGATGCGGGTTTGATACCTACTCTCTTGGACAGTGCAGTCTCCCTTCCTTTCCTTATTCAACTCAGACATGGATTAGTCTGCATAAAGTAGGGTTTCCTTTAATAGTGCAAATTAAGGTTTTTGTCTGCTCGACCAGCAGAGCAGAGGATAGCAAATTGGGAAGATGGTGGAGTGGAAAAAGATCCACATGCAGTGACGTTGCAGATGGGGCAATAGAACAAGGGTATGGTCCGAAAAGAGGTAGCATACCTGAGGGTCGGTGGGAAGTGGCTTCGCTCGTGGTCGTCGTCCTACGCACACACTACGGCAATGAGCTTGGGGACAGAGACCATCCTGCGTGGGCGCTAGGTCTGAGAGGACGGCCTTGTCGTCAGTGTGTGACCTCGCTCACCGACGACGAGTGCATCAATTATGCACGTCCTTTTCTTCCCCGGAAGATATGTGACCACCGGTGAGGAGGGAGAGAGAGGTCGTCTTTTTAGATCTGGAGAGAGGGTGATTGTGTGAGAAGCAAGTGGGCAGCCCTTAGCAAGAAAGCGCTGAAGCTCCAGCCTATATATCTTTTTTATACCACTAAAATTAGAGGTGGAGTAGTGGTAGAGTAGTTATATTTTCTTTGCATACAGTACCAGTTAGTCGTGCTTCAAAACTAAACGGCACACCATTGAAAAAATAAAGGTCGATAACTAATGCGGCACCTTGGGCCAATGCGGCCAGATCACATTTTGCACGAGAAATGACACACCATTTTTTGTTGACATGTGGTCCCGTTCCAACATGTTAGTGAGACAGCGGAGAGTGCTTTTGTACAATTTCCTACCGGACGTCTATGTAGGCTGGGGCGCCTCTTCGCCTTTCCCTTCCGATTTGGAACTGCTGTCGCATGCTCTTCCTCCCTCCTCCATTTTCCTTCACCCTTCCTTCTGCCATTGTTCGATCGTCTTCTCCATGGAGGGAACAGGCCAAAAACGACCCCGTTATTCTTGCCCCAATCTGAAAGATGACGTCGTGGAGGAACTCATTCATCGGTGCGATGTCATCGCCTTAGCTAGCATGGCAGGTTCGTTCAAGACCATTGTCGACTCAACTAATAACATCATTACAAGGAACCCAAGGGTCCAGGAGCGGTTTGATCTCCTTATCTTCTTTGCTATAAGCCTGTTTGCATGGGCACGGACGACGGAGGACTCGCCTTGTGCAAGTTGATGCTATTTGATAATGATATCTGTGATGACAAGATGCCATCGCTTAAGGGTAAGGCCCGCACTGGAGCAAATGGAGATTGGGTTGTTTATATTGGCTACAATTGCGAGTGGAAACTTGTGAATGTGTACACTCGTCAGCGCATTCCACTTCCAAAAATCTCAGAGTGCCCTGAGGTTGAGCACACAGATGATCTATGTATGTTCAAATACGTTCATGGTGGATGTCATCTATGGAAGATAGCAATTTGTTGAGTTCCCAACTGCTCTTGGGATTACAAGAACTATGAAGTTGTTGCCATCTTCAACAAGCTTGTTGCCATCATTACTGCTTCCACGGCTCGTCCATGGATATTGCTCAAAAATCAATTTATGTACACAGATGAGTACTATGATGTAATTGCATACGAGCGTCTTGTGTTTGCCGCCACCAATCGTGGCACTGTTTTTGCATGGCATCCTCGTGGTTTCGATACGTTTGTCTTCCACCGTAATTATAATTGTTTCATCCACATGCATGCAGGTTAGCAAGTTTCCCTTTACTAATTAACCTTCTTGTGTTTCCAAGGTCCTGTGAACATTCCACCACCTATACTTGAAAAAAATTTATAACCAAGGCGGAGATGACGATGATGATGATCGCGAGCAAAACTTATATACTCAGTGGCGCCTGGCAACTAATTCCGAAGGATCACCTCTTCTTGTCTGTATACAGTGCACCGAGATTGTTACTACTAAGGGAGAACGTGTTGTCTCCCATGGTTGCCCTCTCCGGACCTATTCCAACACCCGTTGCAGGGTATTCGGGATGGATACTAGTGTGCTAGCGCCAACACCTTCTCCCTGGTTCAGTATTGATAGTCTTGGCGAAAACTCGCTCTTCCTTGGATCAAACTATCCAATGATGGTGAAAGGCGATCCAGCTGCTGTTGACACAATGTAACTACCATTTATGAGAAGAAACTGTATCTATACCTCGGACATTGCGGTGGTTCCCTACCATGGTCCTGATATAGGATGCTTCAGCCTGGATGATCAGTCATGCGTTGCTCTCGATATTGACAATAGCTGGCCCTTCCCAGAGCACCTATGGTTCAAAGCAAGCGTTTCCAACGCCGAGGATTGGTTGAGATGATTCATTTCATTGCCTGTTATTTGTTGTGTGATGAAAACTTTAGTATTTGTAGAATGGTTTGTTGGAAATAATCTATAATCCAACATGTATCCTCGTTGTTGTTGTGTGTTGATGACTTATTGTATGTAATGGATGGTACATTTGCAAACGCATGTCATAAACTCAATTTATGAGTGATTTTCAAGTCACTTCTTGGAGTGTGAGTATCGTAGTAGTATAGCCAGCATCCAGTTAGTATATGAAGTTGCCACATCACATAGAGCCAACCTAATATTAGAGTATGCTAGCCCTCCACCGACGCGCCGCTTCAAATCTGTAACTTTTGGATACTTATGGAACTGCAAAAATCCTACCAAAATAGGAAGTCCCAGGCAATTTGTCTATTGATCTACAGCAAAAAGAATCAACGCAAAAGCACATTTCTGTGATTTATTGATTTTTTTTCTCGTGCATGCAAATTTTCTGTTTTTTAGCAGAATCAAATTAACTATCATCGTAAGTTATCCTATAGGTTCTACTTGGCACAAACACTAACTAAAACATAAAAACGCATCTAAACAGAAGCTAGATTGATTATTTATTACTAAACAGGAGCAAAAATCAAGGAACAAAAATAAAATTGGGTTGCCTCCCAACAAGCGCTATCGTTTAACGCCCCTAGCTAGGCATAAAAGCGAGAATAGATCTAAGCATTGCCATCTTTGGCATTCAATTCTTCAATAGAACACTTATAGCCCATAGGAGTTTCTTTATTTTTAGTAATGATTAAACTCTTAGGCAAAAACTCAAGATAATCGTCCGTAGCAAAAGGTTCCTTAATAAGAGCAAAGAAATTGGAATGAACGCTTATAGATTTGAGATCCGCATTTTCCTTACTAGAAGATTCACCCTTATTTTTAGGAACATACATTAATTTAGCAATTTTTGTAGAAGGAGTTGGAGTATTTTTCATGGATGGGAAGGCAGACCCTAAATTAGTAATAATATCCTCTAGTTTACCGATTCTTGTGGAATCTTGATCTATCCTGTCATTAACTATAGGTTCCTTCTCTTTAAAACTTTTCAAAGCAACTCCAACCTTAGATCCATATTGAGTAATTTGTTTGTGGATCTTTTTATCCAAATTTTCAATTAACTCGATAGTACCAACTTTATTTTCAATAAGTTCAAGCCTTTGCGTCACATGTTCTAAAGTTAAAAATGTTCCATTAACCAAAAGAGGCGGTAGACCGAACAAATCTGTCATGGCATTATAAGCATCAAAAGTATGGCTACCCAAAAAATTCCATCCGGTAATGGTATCAAGAATGTATCTATTCCAAGGAGTAATGCCAACATAAAAATTGCGAAGAAGTATGGAAGTACATTGCTTCCTTGTGGATCTATGCCAAGCATCTTTTAGATTTTCTCCCTCCCTTTGTTTAAAATTAAGAACTTCATAATCGGGAGTATTAATGATGATAGGAGGACTAGCCATGATAATGTGATAAACAACTAACACACAAGCACACAAAAGACAAGCGAGAGAGAGAGAACGGGAAAGAGAGGGCGAATAAAATGGCAAGGGTGAAGTGGGGGAGAGGAAAACGAGAGGCAAATGGCAAATAATGTAATGTGAGGGAGATGAGTTTGTGATGGGTACTTGGTATGTCTTGACTTGAGCGAAGACCTCCCCGGCAACGGTGCCGTAAATCCTTCTTGCTACCTCTTGAGCATGTGTTGGTTTTCCCTTGAAGAGGAAAGGGTGATGCAGCAAAGTAGCGTAAGTATTTCCCTCAGTTTTGAGAACCAAGGTATCTATCCAGTAGGAGGCTCCTCACAAGTCCCACGCGCCTACACAAGCAAACAAGAACCTCGCAACCAACACGATAAAGGGGTTGTCAATCCCTTCACAGAAACTTGCGAAATTGAGATCTGATAGAGATAATATGATAAGATAAATATTTTTGGTATTTTTATGATATAGATTCAAAAATAAAAGATGCAAATAAAAGTAGATGGAAAACTTATATGATAGACCCAGGGGCCATAGGTTTCACTAGTGGCTTCTCTCAAGATAGCATAATTATTACGATGGGTGAACAAATTACTGTCGAGCAATTGATAGAAAAGTGCATAGTTATGAGAATATCGAGGCATGATCATGTATATAGGCATCACGTCCGCAACAAGTAGATCGAAAGGATTCTACATCTACTACTATTACTCCACACATCGACCGACTCCTGCCTGCATCTAGAGTATTAAGTTCATAAGAAAAGAGTAACGCATTAAGCAAGATGACATGATGTAGGGGGATAAACTCATGCAATATGATATAAACCCCATCTTTTTATCCTCGATGGCAACAATACAATACGTGCCTTGCTGCCCCTGCTGTCACTGGGAAAGGACACCGCAAGATTGAACCCAAAGCTAAGCACTTCTCCCATTGCAAGAAAGATCAATCTAGTAGGCCAAACCAAACTGATAATTCAAAGAGACTTGCAAAGATAACCAAGCATACATAAAAGAATTCAGAGGAGATTCAAATATTTCTCATAGATAAACTTGATCATAAACCCACAATTCATCGGATCTCGACAAACACACCGCAACAAGAGTTACATCGAATAGATCTCCAAGAAGAGGAAGGAGAACTTTGTATTGAGAATCAAAGAGAGAGAAGAAGCCATCTAGCTAATAACTATGGACCCAAAGGTCTATGGTAAACTACTCACAACTCATCAGAGAGGCCTTGGTGGTGATGGAGAGGCCCTCCATGGTCGATTCCCCCTCCGACGGAGCGCCGGCGAAGGCTCCTAGATGGGATCTCGCGGATACAGAAGGTTGCGGCGGTGGAATTAGGTTTTCATGGTTCTGCTAGATGGTTTCGGGGTATGTAGATATATATAGGAGGAAGATGTAGGTCAGTGGATGCTCGAGGGGCCCATGAGGGTGGGGGGCGCGCCGGGCACCCTCATGACTGCCTCGCTCATTGCTTGACGTCCACTCCAAGTCTCCTGGTTTGCATTTGTTCCAAAAAGATCGCTCCCAAAGGTTTCATCCCGCTTGGACTCCGTTTGATATTCCTTTTCTTTGAAACACTGAAATAGGCAAAAAAACAGCAATTCGGGCTGGGCCTCCAGTTAGTTGGTTAGTCCCAAAAATGATATAGAAGTGTAAAGTAAAGCCCATAAACATCCAAAACAGGTAATATAATAGCATGGAACAATAAAAAATTATAGATATATTGGAGACGTATCAAGGAGCCCCGATAAGGCTAAGTGGTGCGTCAGATAGCTGAGAGGGGGAAAGAGATATTCCATCCGCTCGATAATGCAGTGCATGTAAATTTTTTAGAAGTCGAACTTTGGAAACGTTGCTCAGGTTTACGCAAATGTTATTTATATCTATAATACCAAAGATACATCTCATGGTGAATCTAATGGTATATATTGTCGTTCTAGATGTAAATGTTTTTTCTACGTACATGGTCAAACTTTGTGATGTTTGACTTTTCAATAAATCTATATGCTATGGACCGAAGAGAGTGCCTAAATCGAGAGAGATGAAGTGCGTGTGAAGGAGAATGAGTGAGTGTGCCAAAAGAGTATGTGTGTGAAAGGGAAAGTGACAACAAACAATAAATTAGAGAGAGTGTGTGTGTTTTTGTTTCTTATGCAAACATATCACGCATGCATCTCCGAGATAGAAAAGCGAGGTGAGGAGATACACGAAGATAGCTAGTGCATGATTGTTTGCAACAGAGAGAGACACCCCTATAGCACATGTCCAATAGAGGTCTGGCCAACAAGAAACAAAGGTCGAGAGGGACACATGGAGAACATGGACGCATGGGGAGGGAGAGAGGGTGTGTTTGTGATAGAGAGATCCCCTCGAGATCATGAGGGGACTATATGGGTGGGAGATCGAGGGAGGTGTGTGCACAATAGAAAGATGCCCCAAGAGAAATCGAGATAGACCATGCACATGTTTGTGATGGAGACTAAGATTAGCTAGTCATATACATATAGGGGGGGACTGCTCGTGCCTACAAATGAGTGAGAGACCATGATACTTGGCTAGGCATGAGATTGTGTGTGCGTGTGAGATGGAGAGAGAACGAGGGATAGAGATAGAGTTTTAGATGGGTCTATCGAGTGTGAGTGAGATATGCATGTGTATGTGTGACCCGGGTAGATGGACAGTTTGAGAGATAGAGGGAAGAGCTCCGAGACGACAAAGCGGTGCGTGATAGAGTTACGAGAAACGAGCCAAGGAATTTGTGTGCGTACGATGAGTGCACCCAAGATATTTACCTTGGACTAGAGAATCATACAAAGTGTGCGAGAGAGACCTATAGATGGAGTACATATGCATGCGAACTAGAAAGACCCCCCCCACACACACACACAAAGAGAGAGAGATGGAGAGGGACCAACAAGGTTTGTGTGTTGGATGCGTGCAACAGAAATTGAAGATTGTCAGTGAGAGAGAGAGCAGGAGTCTGGGAGAGGGGGAGGTGCGTTTTATGCATCGAAGACTGATATAAACCATGTTTCGATATAAACTTGTATTCAAATATTTAAATTGGACAACATGTTGTCTGCAATCCACACATGAACGGAGATATGCGTATATCAAACAAGTTCATTAATTTGACTTTCAACATGTTCATGGAGTACTATATTACTGTACAACATGCTATCATTGAGGTGCTCAAATTTGGATTTAGTTCACTATTTTGGCCTGGTGAATGAGCTATTTCATTGAATCGAGATATTTCATCTTGGGTTCGATTCCCGTTTTTGAGTGGGTCAACTATTTGTTAGTAAATTGCTAGCAACGAGCATGTAAAAACACATTACTCTTGAGCATCATCTCTCCATCTAAAAAAGAAGTGGCAAGCTAATATTTCAAATTTTGATTCGAATCGACTTGGAAAGGTAGCCGTGGATGCTCATTCTCCCAAAATTTGAACGAATCGTTAAACACCCTCTGCTCGGTGGAATTCACCCGAGCAACTAAATGGGAGACGCGAAATTACCGGCCCATGTGGGACACGCATAATTGGCCCGTTGTACATCAAGGGTAGGTTCATAACTTCATCCAAGCGTGCCTTCTCCTCGGCTGAAATGACATGTGCTGAATAATTCAAAAACCATGGTCGGCAAAACACCCTCTCCTTGCTTGAAATAGCTCGCACCCACTATTTCAAAACATGCTCTCCTCGCCCGAAATCGCTCACGCCGACTATATTTCAAAACACGCCCTCCTCGCTCGAAATCGTTCGTGCCCACTATTTGGGGAGAAGCAAAGTTACTCTACTATCCCCGACCCTCAGTACACAGAACCAAGCCGAGAGGCCTAAAGGCAGGGGTAGAACTATAACCCCCCCCCCACACACACACAAACACACACATTTCAGAGAAATGCGTCTGTAAGACATGGTTCCACTCCCCTCCCAATTCCCTCCCATTCATACCTCGTGGGTGCCAAATCACCTTCTCCCCGGAAGCTCCCTTCTCCCGAGCCGCGAAACCTCAGCCCCTCCTCCATGGCGCCCCCATCGCACCAAATTAACAGCCGTCTGATACGTCTCGAACGTATCTATAATTTTTTATTGTTCCATGCTATTATATTATCCATCTAGGATGTTTTATATGCATTTATATGCTATTTTATATGACTTTTGGGACTAACCTATTAACCTAGAGCCTAGTGCCTGTTTCTGTTTTTCCTTGTTTTTGAGTTTTACAGAAAAGGAATACCAAACGGAGTCCAATTGACGTGCCAATTTTTGATGATTTTTTATGGACCAAAAGAAGCCCCGGAAGTAAAAGAGTTGGGCCAGAAGAGTCCCGAGCCATCTACAAGGGTGGAGGGTGCGCCCCCTATCTCGTGGATGACTTGAAGACCCCCCTAACGTGAGACCGACACCAAAAATTCCTATAAATACAGAAACCCCCAAAAATAAACCTAGATCTGGAGTTCCTCCGCTGCAAGCCTCTGTAGCCACCAAAAACCAATTGAGACCCTGTTCTAGCACCCTGCCAGAGGGGGATCCATCACCGGTGGCCATCTCCATCATCCCGGCGCTCTCCATGACGAGGAGGGAGTAGTTCACCCTCGAGGCTGAGGGTATGTACCAGTAGCTATGTGTTTGATCTCTCTCTCTCTCATGTTCTTGATATGGCACGATCTTGATGTATCGTGAGCTTTTCTATTACAGTTGGATCTTATGATGTTTCTCCCCCTCTACTCTCTTGTGATGAATTGAGTTTTCCCTTTGCAGTTGTCTTATCGAATTGAGTCTTTAAGGATTTGAGAACACTTGATGTATGTCTTGCATGTGCTTATCTGTGGTGACAATGGGATATTCACGTGATCTACTTGATGTATGTTTTAGGGATCAACTTGCGGGTTCAGTGACCTTGTGAACTTATGCATAGGGGTTGGCACACGTTTTCGTCTTGACTCTCCGGTAGAAACTTTGGGGCACTCTTTGAAGTTCTTTGTGTTGGTTGGATAGATGAATCTGAGATTGTGTGATGCATATCGTATAATCATACCCGCGGATACTTGAGGTGACATTGGAGTATCTAGGTGACATTAGGGTTTTGGTTGATTGCGTCTTAAGGTGTTATTTTACTACGAACTCTAGGGCTGTTTGTGACCTTATAGGAATAGCCCAATGGAACGATCGGAAAGAATAACTTTGAGGTGGTTTCGTGCCCTACAATAATCTCTTCATTTGTTCTCTGCTATTAGTGACTTTGGAGTGACTCTTTGTTGCACGTTGAGGGATAGTTATATGATCCAATTATGTTATTATTGTTGGGAGAACTTGCACTAGTGAAAGTATGAACCCTAGGCCTTGTTTCGAAGAATTGCAACACCGTTTACGCTCACTTTTACCACTTGCTACCTTGCTGTTTTTATATTTTCAGATTACAAAAACCTATATCTACCATCCATATTGCACTTGTATCACCATCTCTTCGCTGAACTAGTGCACCTATACAGGTAACCATTGTATTGGGTGTGTTGGGGACACAAGAGATTCTTTGTTATTGGTTGCAGGGTTGTTTGAGAGAGACCATCTTCATCCTACGTCTCCCACAGATTGATAAACCTTAGGGCTACAACTTGAGGGAAATTTGCTACTGTCCTACAAACCTCTGCACTTGGAGGCCCAACAAAGTCTACAAGAAGAAGGTTTTGTAGTAGACATCAAGCTCTTTTTTGGCGCCGTTGCCGGGGAGGCTAAGTAAGCAGCACTAACACCCTATCAACTAAGCTCTTTTCTGGCGCCGTTGCCGGGGAGGTTAGTTCTTGAAGGTATATCTTTAGATCTTGCAATTGAATCTTTTAATTTCTTGTTTTATCACTAGTTTAGTCTATAAAAGAAAACTACAAAAAATGGAATTGAGGGTGCCTCAGCTTCATCTTTTTAATATCTTTCGTGAAAATGATGGAAATAAAAATTGTGCTCAAGTGCTAAAAGAAGAATGCATTAAAATATTTGGCACTAAATATTTTAATGATGAGCATTATTGCAATGTTGTTAGTATGAATTCTTTGAATATCCATGATGCTAATGATATGCAAAGCCACAAGCTTGGGGATGCTACATTTGATAAAGATGATATTTTTAGTCCCCCAAGTTTTGATGAGCAAATTTATTATGATTAAATGATGCCTCCTATTTATGATAATTATATTGATAAAAGTCGATTTGGAGAGGTCATGACTTTATTTAGTGATGAATCCACTATTTCGGAAGAGGTTCCAATTGATTATGAGAACAAAGTTGCTATCTATGATGATTATTGTGCTGACATGTATGATATAAAGAATAATGATAACCATGAAACTTGTCGTCATGATTTTAATTTTCAATTGGATTATGCCTCACATGATAGTTATTTTGTTGAGTTTGCTCCCACTACTATTCATGAGAAGAAATTTGCTTATGTGGAGAGTAATAAAAATTCTATGCTTGTGCATCATGAAGAGAGTGCTTTATGTGATAGTTATATTGTTGAATTCATTGATGATGCTACTGAAATTTACTATGAGGGAGTGACACGTCTCCAACGTATCTATAATTTTTTATTGTTCCATCCTATTATATTACCTGTTTTGGATGTTTATTGGCTTTACTTTACACATTTATATCATTTTTGCGACTAACCTACTAACCGAAGGCCCAACCCGAATTGCTGTTTTATTTGCCTATTTGAGTATATCAAAGAAAAGGAATATCAAACAGAGTCCAAACAAAATGAAACCTCCGCGAGCGATCTTTTTGGAACAAACGTGATCCAGAGGACTTGGAGTGCAAGTCAATAAGCTCCCGAGGCGGCCACGAGGGTGGAGGGCGCCCCCCCTATAGGGCGCGCCCCTATCTCGTGGGCCCCTCAGGCGTCCACCCTCGTACTTCTTCCTCCTATATATACCTACGTACCCTGAAAACATCAAAGGCGACGACGAAAAACTATTTCCACCACCGTAACCTTCTATATCTGCGAGATCCCATCTTGGAGCCGTCGTCGGCGCTCCCCCTGAGGGGGAATCCACCATGGAGGGCTTCTACATCAAAACCATAGCCTCTCCGATGAGTTGTGAGTAGTTTACCACAGACCTTCGGGTCCATAATTATTAGATAGATGGCTTCTTCTCTCCTTTTGGATCTCAATACCATGTTCTCCTTCCTCTTATTGGAGATCTATTTGATGTAACTCTTTTTGCGGTGTGTTTGTCGAGATCCGATGAATTGTGGGTTTATGATCAAGTTTATCTATTAGAAATATTTGAATCTCCTCTTAATTCTTTTATGTGTGATTAAGTTATCTTTGCAAGTCTCTTCAAATTATCGGTTTGGTTTGGCCTACTAGATTGATCTTTCTTGCAATGGGAGAAGTGCTTAGCTTTGGGTTCAATCTTGTGGTGTCGTTTCCCAGTGACAGCAGGGGCAGCAAGGCGCGTATTGTATTGTTGCCATCGAGGATAAAAAGATGGGGTTTATATCATATTGCATGAGTTTATTCCTCTACATCATGCCATCTTTCTTAAAGTGTTACTCTGTTCTTATGAACTTAATATTCTAGATGCATGCTGGATAGCGGTCGATGTGTGGAGTAATAGTAGTAGATGCAGGCAGGAGTCGGTCTACTTTTCACGGACGCGATGATTATATACATGATCATGCCTAGATAATCTCATAATTATTCGCTTTTTAATCAATTGCTCGACAGTAATTTGTTCACCCACCGTAATACTTATGCTATCTTGAGAGAAGCCACTAGTGAAACCTATGGCCCCCGGGTCTATCTCTTATCATATAAGCTTTCAATCTACTTTTATTTGCATCTTTACTTTTCCAATATATATCATAAAATACCAAAAATATATTTATCTTATCATATTATCTCTATGAGATCTCACTTTCGCAAGTGGCTGTGAAGGGATTGCCAACCCCTTTATCGCGTTGGTTGTGAGTTCTTTGTTTGTTTGTGTAGGTGCGTGGGACTTGTGAGGAGCCTCCTACTGGATTGATACCTTGGTTCTCAAAAACTGAGGGAAATACTTACGCTACCCTGCTGCATCACCCTTTCCTATTCAAGGAAAACCAACGCAAGCTCAAGACGTAGCAAGAAGGATTTCTGGCGCTGTTGCCGGGGAGGTCTTCGCTCAAGTCAAGACATACCAAGTACCCATCCCAAACACATCTCCCTCGCATTTACATTATTTTCCATTTGCCTCTCGTTTTCCTCTCCCCTAGTTCACCCTTGCCGTTTTATTTGCCCTCTCTTTCCCAATCTCTATCTTCTTCGCTCTCTCTTTCGCTTGCCTTTTTCTGTTTGCTTGTGTGTTGGATTACTTGTTGCCATGGCGCAAGATAACACCAAATTGTGTGATTTCTCCAATACCAATAATAATGATTTCCTTAGTACTTCGATTGATCCTCTTAATGATGTTGAGTCTTGTGAAATCAATGCTGCTTTGCTGAATCTTGTTATGAAAGATCAATTCTCCGGCCTTCCTAGTGATGATGCCACTACCCATCTAAACAACTTTGTTGATTTGTGTGAGATGCAAAAGAAAAAAGGTATGGATAATGATATTGTTAAATTGAAGTTATTTCTGTTTTCACTTAGAGATCGTGCTAAAGTTTGGTTTTCGTCTTTGCCTCAAAATAGCATTGATTCTTGGAACAAGTGCAAAGATGCTTTTATCTCTAAGTATTTTCCTCCTGCTAAGATCATCTCCCTTAGGAACGATATTATGAATTTTAAACAACTTGATCATGAGCATTTTGCCCAATCTTGGGAAAGAATGAAATTGATGATTCGCAATTTCCCTACTCATGGTTTGAATTTATGGATGATCATACAAAAAATTTATGCCGGATTGAATTTCGCTTCTAGGAATCTTTTAGATTCAGCCGTCGGAGGCACGTTTATGGAAATCACCTTAGGAGAAGCTACAAAACTCCTTGATAATACCATGGCTAATTATTCTCAATGGCACACCGAACGATCTACTAGTAAAAAGTGCATGGCATAGAAGAAATTAATGTTTTGAGTGGAAAGATGGATGAACTTATGAGATTGTTTGCTACTAATAGTGCTTCTATTGATCCCAATGATATGCCTTTGTCTACCTTTATTGAGAATAATAATGAATCTATAGATGTAAATTTTGTTGGTAGGAATAATTTTGGCAACAATGCTTATAGAGGAAACTTTAATCCTAGACCGTTCCCTAGTAATTCCTCTAATAATTATGGAAATTCCTACAATAATTCTTATGGTAATTTTAATAATATGCCCTCTGATTTTGAAAATAGTGTGAAAGAATTTATGATCTCTCAAAATAATTTCAATGCCTTGCTTGAAGAAAAATTGCTTAAAGTTGACGATTTGGATAGGAACGTTGATAGTTTTTATCTTGAAGTTGATTGTTTGAAACTTAGATCTACTCCTCCTAAGCATGATATCAATGAGTCTCTCAAAGCTATGAGAAGTTCCATTGATGAGTGCAAAGAAAGAACCTCTAGATTGCGTGCTAAGAAAGATTGCTTTATAAAGGCGTGTTCTTCTAGTTTCCATGAAAATAATGATGAAGATCTTCAAGTTATTGATGTGTCCCCTATTAGATCTTTGTTTTGCAATATGAATCTTAATAATGATGGGACTCGAGATGATTCAACTTTAGTTAAAAGGCGTCCCAATAATTCGGAGTTTTTAGATCTTGATGCTAAATTTGGTAAAAGTGAGATTGTAGAGGTCAAGACTTTGAATAGCATTGAACCCACTATCTTGGATTTCAAATAATTTAATTATGATCATTGCTATTTAATAAATTGTATTTCCTTATTGCAATTCATGTCGAATTCTCCTCATGCTTATAGTCAAAATAAAGCCTTTACCAAACATATTGTTGATGCCTTGATGAAATCTTTTGATGAAAAACTTAATTTGGAAGTTTCTATACCTAGAAAACTTAATGATGAGTGGGAACCTACTATAAAGATTAAAATTAAAGATCATGAGTGTTATGCTTTATGTGATTTGGGTGCTAGTGTTTCCACAATTCCGAAAACTTTATGTGATATTCTAGGTTTCCATGATCTTGATGATTGTTCTTTAAATTTGCACCTTGCGGATTTCACCATTAAAAGCCAATGGGAAGGATCAATGATGTTCTCATTGTTGGAAATAAATGGTGCCCGTAGATTTTATCGTTCTTGATATAGATTGCAATCTTGCTTGTCCTATTATTCTTGGTAGACCTTTTCTTAGAACGATTGGCGCGATTATTGATATGAAGGAAGGGAATATTAGATTCAAATTTCCATTAAGGAAAGGCATGGAGCACTTTCCAAGAAAGAAAATTAATTTACCTTATGAATCTATCATGTGAGCTACTTACGAATCAAATGCCAAAGATGGCACTACTTAGATCTATCCTCACTTTTATGCCTAGCTAGGGGCGTTAAACAATAGCGCTAGTTGGGAGGCAACCCAATTTTTATTTGTGTTTTCTGTTTTTTTCCTGTTTAGTAATAAATTTTGCATCTACTTTCTGTTTAGATGTGTTTTCATGTTTTATTTAGTGTTTGTGCCAAGTAGAACCTATAGGATAACCTATGGTGATAGTTAATTTGATTCTGCTGAAAAACAGAAACTTTGCGCTCACGATAAAAAATTCAATAAATTACAGAAACTTGATTTTGCGCTGATTAGTTTTGCTGTAGATCAATAGAAAAATTGCTTAAGACGTCCTATTTTGGTAGGATTTTTGGAGTTCCAGAAGTAACCGAAAGTTACAGATTGCTACAGACTGTTCTGTTTTTGACAGATTCTGCCTTTCGTGTGTTGTTTGCTTATTTTGATGCATCTATGGCTAGTATGTAAGGGTATGAACCATAGAGAACTTGGAATACAGTAGGTTTAACACCAATATAAATAAATAATGAGTTCATTGAAGTACCTTATGTGGTGGTTTTTTCTTTCTTTCACTAACGGAGCTTATGAGATTTCCTGTTGAGTTTTTTGTTGTGAAGTTTTCAAGTTTTGGGTAAACATTTGATGGACTATGGAATAAGGAGTGGCAAAAGCCTAAGCTTGGGGATGCCTATGGCACCCCAAGATATTCAAGGATAACCAAAAGCCTAATCTTGGGGATGCCCCAGGAAGGAATCCTCTCTTTCGTCTTCGTTCAATGGTAACTTTACTTGGAGCTATATTTTTATTCGCCACATGATTTGTGTTTTGCTTGGAGCGTCTTGTATGATATGAGTATTTTATTGTTAGTTTACCACAATCATACTTGTTGTACACACCTTTTGGGAGAAGCCCACTTGATTGGAATTTATTAGAATACTCTATGTGTTTCACTTATATTTTTTGAGCTAGATGATTTTTGCTCTAGTGCTTCACTTATATCTTTTAGAGCACGGCGGTGGCTTAATTTTGAAGCAATTGTTAATCTCTCATGATTCACTTATATTATTTTGAGAGTTTCTTAGAACAGCATGGTATTTGCTATGGTTATAAATTTGGTCCTAGAATGATGAGCATCCAAGTTGGGTATAAAAAAACTATCATAGAAAGTGAATTGGATGCTATGATCAATTTGATACTTGATAATTGTTTTGAGATATGGAGGTAGTGATATTAGAGTCATGATAGTTGGGTAATTATGAAATTGAGAAATACTTGTGTTGAAGTTGGCAAGTCCCGTAGCATGCACGTATGGTAAAAGTTATGTGACAAATTTGTTACATGGGATGCTCTTTTAATCACTTTCCTTATGAGTGGAGGTCGGGATCGCGTGATGGTTAACTCCTACCAACCCTTCCCCTAGGAGCATGCGTAGTAGTACTTTGCTTAGAGGGAAAGTAGACTTTTGCAATAAGTATATGAGTTCCTTATGACTAATGTAAGTCCATGTACATACGCACACTTACCCTTCCACTTTGCTAGCCTCTATTATGCCGCACAACTTTCGATTGTATCATGAACCCATTATTTACCTTCCTCAAAACAGCCACCATACATACCTATTATGGCATTTCCATAGCCATTCCGAGATATATTGCCATGCAACTTTCCACCATTCCGTTTATTATGACACGCTCCATCATTTTCATATTGCTCTTTGCATGATCATGTAGTTGACATAGTATTTGTGGCAAGGCCACCTTCATAATTTTTCATACATGTCACTCTTGATTCAATGCATATCCCGGTACACCGCCGGAGGCATTCACATAGAGTCATATTTTGTTCTAAGTATTGAGTTGTAAATCAATAAAAGTGTGATGATCTTCATTATTAGAGCATTGTCGCAAGTGAGGAAAGGATGATGAAGACTATGATTCCCCCACAAGTCGGGATGAGACTTTGGACTTTATAAAAATAAAAGAGGCCAAAGAAGCCCACCAAAAATAAAAAAAGGAAAAAGAGGAAAAGAAAAAAATGATGAGGGAAAAAGAGAGAAGGGACAATGCTAATATCTCTTTTTCCACACTTGTGCTTCAAAGTAGCACCATGTTCTTCATGATAGAAAGTCTCTAATGTTGTCACTTTCATATACTAGTGGGAATTTTTCATTATAGAACTTGGCTTATACATTCCAATGATGGCCTTCCTCAAAATGCCCTAGGTCTTCGTGAGCAAGCAAGTTGGATGCACACCCACTTAGTTTTTTTGTTGAGCTTTCATATATTTATAGCTCTAGTGCATCCGTTGCGTGGCAATCCCTACTCACTCACATTGATATCTATTAATGGGCATCTCCATAGCCCGTTGATACGCCTAGTTGATGTGAGACTATCTTCTCACTTTTTGTCCTCACAACCACCACCATATACCACATAAAGTGCTATGTCCATGGCTTGCGCTCATGTATTGCGTAAGAGTTGAAAAATCTAAAGCGCGTTAAAAAGTATGAACCAATTGCTTGGCTGAAACTGGGGTTGTGCATGATGTGAGTATTTTCTGTGATAAGGATGAAGCATAGCCTAACTATATGATTTTGTAGGGATGAGCATTCTTTGGCTATGATATTTTGATAGGACATGATTATTTTTTAGTATGCTTCGAAGTATTATTATTTTTATGTTTTATAAGCTTTTATCTTGAATCATTTGAATCTGAACAATCATGCCACAATAAGAAAATTACATTGAGAAATATGCTAGGTAGCATTCCACATCAAAAATTCTGTTTTTATCATTTACCTACTCGAGGACGAGCAGGAATTAAGCTTGAGGATGCTTGATACGTCTCCAACGTATTTATAAATTTTGATTGTTCCATGATATTATATTACCTGTTTTGGATGTTTATGGGCTTTACTTTACACTTTTATATCATTTTTGGGACTAATCTACTAACCGGAGGCCCAGCCCGAATTGATGTTTTTTTGCCTATTTCAGTATATCAAAGAAAAGGAATATCAAAGGGAGTCCAAACGGAATGAAACCTTCGGGAGCGATCTTTTTGGAACAAACGTGATCTAGAGGACTTGGAGTGCAAGTCAAGAAGCTCCCGAGGCAGCCACGAGGGTGGAGGGTGCGCCCCCCTATAGGGCGCGCCCCCCTGTCTTGTGGACCTCTCGGGCGTCGACCGACGTACTTCTTCCTCCTATATATACCTACGTACCCCAAAAACATCAAAGGCGACCACGAAAAACTATTTCAACCACCGTAACCTTCTGTATCCGCGAGATCCCATCTTGGAGCCGTCGCCGGTGCTCTGCCGGAGGGGGAATCCACCATGGAGGGCTTCTACATCAACACCATAGCCTCTCCGATGAGTTGTGAGTAGTTTACCACTGACCTTCGGTTCCTTAGTTATTAGCTAGATGGCTTCTTCTCTCTTTTTGGATCTCAATACCATGTTCTCCTTCCTCTTCTTGGAGATTTATTCGATGTAACTCTTTTTGCGATGTGTTTGTCGAGATCCGATGAATTGTGGGTTTATGATCAAGTATATCTATGAGAACTACTTGAATGTCCTCTGAATTCTTTTATGTGTGATTAAGTTATCTTTGCAAGTCTCTTTGAATTATCGGTTTGGTTTGGCCTACTAGATTGATCTTTCTTGCAATGGGAGAAGTGCTTGGGTTCAATCTTGCGGTGTCCTTTCCTAGTGACAGCAGGGGCAGCAAAGCACGTATTGTATTGTTGCCATCGAGGATAAAAAGATGGGGTTTATATCATATTGGATGAGTTTATCCCTGTACATCATCTCATCTTTCTTAAAGCGTTACTCTGTTCTTATGAACTTAATACTCTAGATGCATGCTGGATAGCGGTCGATGTGTGGAGTAATAGTAGTAGATGCAGGCAGGAGTCGGTCTACTTGTCACGGACGTGATGCCTATATACATGATCATGCCTAGATAATCTCATAATTATTCTCTTTTTTTATCAATTGCTCGACAGTAATTTGTTCACCCACCATATTACTTATGATATCTTGAGAGAAGCCCCTAGTGAAACCTATGGCCCGGGGTCTATCTCTTATCATATAAGCTTCCAATCTACTTTTATTTGCATCTTTACTTTTCCAATCTATATCATAAAATACCAAAAATATATTTATCTTATCATATTATCTCTATCAGATCTCACTTTCGCAAGTGGCTGTGAAGGGATTGACAACCCCTTTATCGCGTTGGTTGCGAGTTCTTTGTTTATTTGTGTAGGTGCGTGGGACTTGTGAGGAGCCTCCTACTAGATTGATACCTAGGTTCTCAAAAACTGAGGGAAATACTTAAGCTACTGTCATGGTGGGCGCACGACAGATGCCAAGGGATGGCTAAAGAGACGAGGAGGCTCGAGGGCGCTGGTGGGCTTCGGAGGCGAGGTTGATATGCGCGGGCGCGGGACGCCGGACATACCAGGTTCGGGGCTCTCCGGAGAGATAACACCCCTAGTCCTGCCGAGTTTAGTTGGATGGTCGATAGTACAATGTCACTCCTGGAGCTGTATGAAGGAAGAAGGAGGCTGGCCAAGGCTTGGGCTGCTCCTTCTCCCTGGTGTTGCTATGCGGTGGCTAGTCCTATCTTGCCTGCTTGCTTATCTCGTATTGCTTCGCCTCTGTTTCATTGCCCCCATAGGCGTGGGCTACTGGGGGTTTTATAGATCAACCCACCCAGGGTTACAATAGTAATGTGCCGAGTCGGTGGGTCCGTATTGTCGGCGTCCGGGGTACCGGGCTGGGTCCCGCTTGTGGGCTTGTGATTCGCTGGGTTCTCCTAGGTGCGGGCCCCATGTGGCTCCATAGTCATCTTGTCGATCGTCATGGCGTGGCCGAGTCGAGCCTCGCATAGTGTTCTCCGTCAGGCCGCCGCTTGCTGTCGTTAGCGGTGAGTGCGGGAACACTGTTGCCGTGCCAGCCCTGGTCAGTGGGTAGGTAAGGGACACTGTTGCCACGCTCCGGCTGACCACAAGCATGGGCAGGAGCACTGTAGTCTTGGTCATCGGTGATTGAGGTCTCATCCGATCGTACGGCCTGGATGGGACGGGAGCTGACCCGTGGCTGGGTTGCCGTGGACGCCACGGGTGGGTTGGCTTGTTGGGGAAGCCACTGTTGCACCGGGTTGAATCGCCTTGCGCCAGCTGCTGTGGCCGGGTCGACGTACCTTGCCGAGTCGAGGGTCTTGGCCGGGTCGCGAGCCTTGCCGGGTCGAGCGACCCGGCCTGGCACGCACCGGTTTGCGGGGCGATGCGGGCCCTGCTGTTTTTGAAATAGATCCAGGTTTCGTTGCCTGCCCGGGGTTCATCCCCCCGACAGTAGTCCCCGAAGCTGTGAAGGTCCGCCGCCTTCGGATGAGTGGGCCTTCGCAGCTTCCCCCTTGAGCAACGCTGAATCTGCGAACGCCGGGTCCAGCAACACCCACTGTGTGCCAGTTTTCTCGTAAACCGGATCGCGGTATCCCGGCCGTGGAGGGAACCGAGGAGTCCGTCGAATCTTGAGGCGATCCCTCGGGCTTCGTGCAGGCGTCACGTGGTGCCCGGAAGTCGGAGGGGCCTGACAGGCCACGTGCGTGACGGGATTGGGCGACGGGCCGGGGCCCGCTGCCGCGCGCCCTGGCCACGTGTGCGGATTTATTGCAGCGTCTGGGGGCCGGTTGCACTTCCCCGCGCAGTTAGTGCGCGTGTACGTGCGCACTTATTGCGGGGTAGTGGAACGAGCGCGTGCAGACGATCCCACTCCCCCACGTTTGAACCGGGGGTTATAAATTGAGGGGGGCAAGGGGGCGGCGGACATTATTCTCACTCGCGCCCTCCTGTCCCCCTGCTCTCGCTCTGCTTCTTGCCACCGATGCACAACTGCGCTCGCGGCCTTGAGCAGAGATCTTCTCCGTCGTCTTTCTTCCTCTTCCTCTTCCAGTGATGTCGCTGCCGTCGGGCTCCTGGATAGGCTTGACCGTCCCCCCCGACGACATCACCTACCTTCGGTCCTCGTGCGCCTGCCGCGGGAGACGGACGTCAGTATCCATCTGCCGCGCGGCGAGCAGAGGCCTCGGCCTGAGGGGTAGGAGTGCGTCGTCTTCCTCATGCATTTTGAGCGCGGCTTCGGGTTGCCGGCGAGCACTTTCTTCCGCACGTTCTTGGAGTTCTTCGGGCTCCAGCCGCACCACCTCAGCGCCGGCGCCATCGTCCACCTCTCCGGCTTCGTGACCCTGTGCGAAGGGTAGCTGGGGGTCGAGCCAACCATTGATCTCAGGGCGCGCTTCTTCTCCTTGAAGCAGCAGGGCCCGTCGGCCGGGGAGTTCGCCGACTACGGGGCCGCTGTCATCTCAAAGCGGTCGGGGGCGGACTTCCCCAAGATCCCGCTCGAGGATTCTGCCAAGAAGTGGCAGAACTCCTTCTTCTACGTCCTCAATCATGGCGCGGACCACATCAACCTTCCCACCTTTGTCGTCGCGCCGCCGTGGGCGAAAACAAACTGGGGCTACTCGCTCCGGCGCCCGTCGCAGGAGTCGTCAACCTCTGCGAGCGGGTCACAGTGATGAGGACACAGGAAGGGCTCACTGGCACCGACCTCCTCGCCACGTTCATCACCCACCGGGTTCTCTCGCTTCAGAGGCGCTCCTGCCTCATCGGCGAGATGATCGGGCTTCAGGACTCCAACCGGATGGGGTCGACGCGGCTATCTGTGGAGCAGGTCACGCGAGGCGTGAATGACATCTCCAAGGCCAACCTTGGAGATGACTGGCGATTCGGCAAGGCGCCGTACAGCCAGGCGAACCCTGCACCGCAGGTGAGCGTCTGGTCTTGCTATTTTTCTGCCGCGCATCTTCTCATTCGTCCCGACGCGTCGCGGGAGATTCTTTTGAACGCGAGCCAGCATCCTTACGCCCGGGCTCCGTTGCAGGTGGCGCCGGTGACACCAGAGGAGCCCGCGGATCACGGCGGCGAGGAGGTGGACGAGTCCGATGTCGGCGCTGGGCGACGCGCGGGTAAGCTTCGAGTCTTTCTCTTCTTCATTTGTCTTGAATCATTTGGGCGCGTTGCGGCGTAGGCGACGCTGACGCCGGTTGTTGATGTAGCGGTGTTGGGCGGGGGAGGCGGCGAGGCGGGCGGAGCCGGGTCCTCGCATGGGGCGGCGCCGAGCCGCCCGCACGGAAAGGACAGCATCACGCCACGACCCCGGGCCTCGAAGCACGCGGCGAATCCGGCCGAGCCTGGGAGATCGGCCAAGAAGAGGCGCAGGAAGTCGACCCCGGTCCCAGTCTTGTCGAGGTAAGTCTTGTTTCTTGCTTGCGCCCTAATTTCTTGGGCTAGCCTTGTCTTTTGCTTGCGCCCTAATTTCTTAGGCTAGCCTTGTCTTTTGCTTGCTCATTCTTCGTTTTTCTTCAGGTCACCGATCGCGCTGGCAAGGGCGGCAGCAGAGGTCGCGGCTGCCAAGGGGGCCGCGTTCCGTAGGAGCCGGTCCGACCTCGCCGGCCTGGCCGGGGAGGAGGGACGGGGCGACTCGGACCTCGGCCTAGACCCGAATGACGCCGAGGCCTTGGCCTGGCGGGACAGGAACCGGGCCGAGGCGGAGTTGGAGGCGGTTTTGGGGCAGGCTTGGACCGACGCGACAGTGACATGGGCGCAAGGCGGCGCGGAGCCGGCCTGGCGCGAGATGCCGGAGGGCACGGTGGTGACGGCGACGGTTTTTGAGCCGTCGATAGTGAGGGAGCGTGGCCGCGGAGGCCAAGCTGAGGTGGTGGTCCTCGACCAGGAGGTTGTGGAGGTGGGGGACGAAACCACGCCGTGGGCCGACGTGGTCGAGCACGCGGGAGCCGATGGCGGTGGGGGCGGCATCGCTTTGGAGGAGGCACTGTGGGTGGCGGTGCCGGAAGCGCCGCCGGTTATGGAGGAGGCACCGCAGGCGGCGGTGCCTGAGGCGGAGACGCAGGGCGTCCAGGCGTCCGAGGAGGTGCTGGCCGCGTTGCAAGCGGTGGGCGTGCCTTGGTGCTCCGTCCGGGAGGGCGTCGAGCCGCCGTGCCGCAGCCCGCGCGAAGCGGGGGCGCGACCGTCTTTGGGCCCCAGACCTAGGAGGAGGCGGCACTGGACGCCGTTAGCCGCCTCCTGCGAGGTCGGACAGAGCGGCTTGAGGCCTTCGCCAGGCCGAGGTGGAGCGGACACGCGACTTGGAGCGCATCGTCTTGGTAAGTTCTTCTTTCTTCTTGTTTTCTTGTGATTTCATCTCTGTGGGGGCGCGCTAGCACACCCACTGGGTGTAGCCCCCGAGGTTCGGGCCAACTATGTAGTAGTTGGGTCGAACCTTAGGAGCATTGTCCTTGTCCTAACTTTGGTCTTCTCTTCAGCACCTTGACGCCTTCCGGGTTGCCGCCTTCAACCGGCTCCTGGGCAAGCATCGGCAGCTCAAGGAGCAACTTGCTGCCAAGGAGGAGGAGCTTCATGTCACCGCAGGTACTTTTTTGGTGTTCTTTCTTCTAGTGGGGGCGCGCTACCGCACCCACTGGGTGTAGCCCCCGAGATTCGGGCCAACTATGTAACAGTTGGGCCAAATCATAGGTCATGTCTTATTTTTTCTTTCTGTTGAGTTCTTCATCTTCGCAACCGAGGTGCTGTCCTGGCGAACCCGTCTGTACCGGGCTGGTCATCATTATGACCGGCTTGTTGCTGATACCGTCCGTCTCAGCGTCGAGGCGGCACAGGCGAGGGCGAAGGCGGCCGCGGCCCGACGGTTTCTTGATGAGGCCAACCAGCTGCACGAGCAGCTGGCGGGTCACAAGAGCCGCCTCGAGGCTGAGGTGGAGCTTCTTAAGGCGGAGGCCACCAAGGTGGTGGAGACGCAACAAGCCCTGGTCGAGGTGGACCAGCAACGCGGCCATCTGGTCGACGACAAGGGGCCGCTCCAGGCCAAGGTGGAGCATCTACGATAGCAGGCCACCACGGCTGAGGAGGCCCGCGAGGCCGAGGCTCGCCGCCGTGAGGCGGCCGAGAAGGCGGCCGAAGACAAGGACACTGAGCTGAAGGCGGCCCTTGCCAAGGCGGCTGACCTGGAGAAGGCGCTTGGGGAGCGGGAACGCGTCTTGGAGCGGGAGCGACATGGTACGTTGCTCGAGGCGCAGCACCTGGAAGAGTCTTTCTCCAATAAGTGCTGCTTCTTCGTTGTTGCCGGGTCGGGACCCGACCCTTTCTTCCTTGTTGCTCTTCTGACTTGCTTCTTCTTTGGCTACAGGGGCCTTTCCGGAGAGGCAGCGACTGGCGGAGGAAGCCGTCCACTATCAGCGCGACCCGACCGGCGTTGTTAGGTCCGGGACGGATTCGCTGACGGCCTAGACCTTCCCAGAGATCATTGCCGTTGCTGAGGTCCGGCTGCGGGTCTTGGGGATGCGGATGGAGCGGATGTCCCGAGCCGGCACCGCGATGAGAACGGCCCTGTGGCCGGATTCCGTCCATCCGTGCATCTTTTCACGCCTTGCGCGCTGGTTGGAGATGGGACCGGATCGCCTTAGCGACTGGTGCGTTTCCGCCGCCTGGGCCGGTGCTGAGATGGCGCTCCGGATAGCGCTATCTTGGCATCCGGATCTTCAGCTAGACGCGCTGATGGGTCAGTGCGCTGGCTCGGAGGCGTTGCTGCAGGAGCAGGCCGGCCGGATCGCCTCCCGATCTAGCTAAATCACCGAGTTCGCCTTCCATGACGAGTTCCATCCGGAGCGGATGGAAGACGGCGCGATCGTGGATGGCGACGACTACGGCTTGCTTCTTCGTGACCCGGAGGGCAGCTCGGAGGAGACGGGCGTCTACGGTGACGCGGAAGCCGAAGAGGACACCGGTGCTTCGCTGGACCCGGAGGCCGGCCGGGGGGAGCCGTCAATGTCACGACGCGGCGCTGGGAATGCCTGAGAATCTTTGTAGAAAATTAGGTTGTGAGTGTTTATTTGCTTGAAATATTTATGTGTAAATGTTGTGAGTGTTTATTTGCCTTTTGCCTTCTGCTTTTTTCGAACTTAGTTCATGCGTTGTT